>NC_139243.1:6288305-7030651 GCF_977018435.1 Lepisma saccharinum
GGTGAGTGGGCACGGATTGACCTACTTCAGGATTCTCGCGAGCCCACAGAAACATGAGGAAGGCTGAACTACTGCAGCTCCTTATGTTACACAAACCCCAGTTCCCCATATATCGAATAGACAAGCTTGCAGAAGAAGCGGAACATACGGTGGTCCGTCTCCCGCCTTATCATTGTGTGTACAATGCAATCGAACTTATTTGGGCACAGGTCAAAGGGCTGGTAGCACAGAGGAACACTTTGCCACCTTTTCCACCGTCTAAAATTTTGCAATTGACAGAACAGGCTATCGGGGATGTGACAGCAGATAGGTGGCGTTCGGCTATAGAACACACAAGGAAGATTGTTTCCGAAGCATGGGAAAAGGAGGGAGTTGAAGAGCAGCAAATGGAGGATTTTGTAATTTCACTTGGGCGGGAAGACAGCAGTGACAGTAGTAGCTCAGATGAAGATGTTCATTTACCAACCAACAATGAAGATGATCTTGGGATAGCACCACTGCAATGGTAGCCGGTAAGCAAAAACAACTGATTCTTTAATTTAACTACTACTTCTGTTCTTTCATTCATTTTTTATGTTTTTACATACAGGTAGCTCAAAGCATTAATAACACATGTACCAAATGTATCAATAATGTTAAGGAAATCGAGCAATTGCCAAGCGTTTCGTTGTAATTTATTGAACTCTGTATTGGCAGAGCCTGTATTCTCATATAGCTCCCAAATTACCTCACTTCACACACCCACACGTGCCTCCCCGATGGCACAGTGGTAGGGTAAGTGTTGTCGCCTTGTAATCAAATAGTCCTGGGTTTGATACCCTGTCGAGGCACATAGTGGTTCGGATCCCACTTCCAACTGTAGGTCCATTCCAGATTAGCCGTAGTGTGCATAAAGTGGACTTTAAAACACCAACTCAATCAATCAATTCACACACAATTGATTCGTTCTTGATAAATTCTTCTCCGTAATACAGTAACTCAGTTCTGTAAAATTCTGTTTTGGAGGTGAATTTTTGTAGGTTCCTTAAAATATAATTTAAAAACGTGTTAACGAAACGAAGTTGTACGTAATTTGTTTATACGTAATTTGCCCTTATTTTCAAGAAATACATTTCATTTGTACGTTCTGAAGCTTCAACAATCGCGGCGTGACAAAGAGGCAAAGAGAGGCGGCATGAAATCAAAGTAGAACGATTTGCCACAGTGTTGTTCATAACACAAGACGCATTTTCTTTTGTTGGTAATTGTGATACGATACAACATAAGTAAAAATATGCCGGTAGCTGATGCTTGCAATGTACCATAATAAAAACACATCAAAGGTTCTTTCAGTGAAGGTTTTCGGTTGCTGTGTAGAGAAGGAAGATAAAATATTTCATGCTTGCCAGAATGCCCGAGCTTGCCAACAGCTGACTAGCCTGTCCGTGTGTTTGTGCGAACGTGGCAACGTAGAAACCCCCCAGCCACATGGCAGCCAACGAGGAGACAGAATTTGGTCACGTTCTGCCGTTCTGCGTTCTGATTGCACGCCGCTTCTTATCGCGTCCGTACAAGCATGTGTGTATATATGTGTGTGGGGGGATGAGGTTCTTATTTACAGTATTTTTAAATTTGGAAGTGTTGTAAGGAAAAAGGGAATGAAAGAGAACGAAAGTACAATGGGAAAATGTCTGCTTGATACAATGAAAACACGGTTTGGATTGAATTCTACACTGTATATCTATACCATTTTAATGTATCTGTGCATAACGTGGATTTATATGTCAAACTTTGAGTAATAATATTGAATATTCTTCGATTTCTCCAATGGTGATTTGAAAGTAATCCAAGTTAAGAAGAAATCACTTCATGTACATTGTAACACATGAGAAATGTTTCTTGAATTTCCTTTATTCACTATTGAAGTCATCTTCGCCTACTTATTCACAAATTTAAATTAAATAGTCAGTAAAAATTAAATTCATTTTTTTTAGAACGTGACTTTGACAACGACAGAATGTTTTGAACGAATGAAACATTTGAACTCAAAGCTTCAAAGTACGAAGAATTGGGTGTGTAACATATATGATAGATCCATGTTATGCAATGTCCAACTTATCAGATTCCCTCGATGACGACTGACGTCATATACGAGAACTCATGACAGCCATTGTGCACGTTGAGCACTTTGCCTGGTGTTTAAAACAACCTCAATTGGTTCATATGGAACGCGCAGCATTACGAAATTTCAATTTTTGCATTTCATTTGGCATGTAATGGCTAAACTTGATGTCCTTAAGTAAAAATTAAACAAACGTGCCTACAACATTTTTCGTTAAAAATATGTATTAGAGACAATTACCTACTCAATCATCTATGCGCATTATACTTAATTTTGTGTACGGAAACTGGGAAATCCGATGTTTCACACATATAGGAGAAATCATAATGCAAACAAACACACACACACACACACACACGTACGCAGGTAATTGGTTGAGTTGGTGTTATAATTTAAATCCACTTTATGCCCAGTAAGGCTAATCGGGACTGGACTTACAGTATAAAGTAGCATCCATATAAATTATTGATTGATTGACATATAGAGTTGGTGTTTTAAGTCCACTTTATGCATAGCGCGGCTAATCGGGACTGGACCTATAGTTTAAAGTGGGATCCGAACTACTATGCGCCTCCACCGGGTATCGTACCCGGGACCCCTTGATTACAAGGCGATGACACTATCACTACCATCGGGGAGGTCCTTTAACCCGAAATGCCATCCAAGGTGACGGTGAATTTTTACTATGCTTCTCTTCAAGTGTACAATTTTATTCTAAAAGTTTAGTATCAGAGAATTCAAAACTCTTTCTCTTCGACCACAGACGGCAAATATAGCATTTCACGAGAAGGCTGCCTCGTATGTTGGTTCCGCATAACTCAAGTTTTGAAATCTGTATGTTATTATTATTTCGGTAGCTTTAAAGAGTACCACATAAAAATATTATGCCTGTGATATATACCAGGTGCAGTAACCTTGTCGTGAGTTAGTACATGCCTTTTACTATTTATTAAAATATCGTCAAGCCATGATTTCGTATTTACTATACAGTAAGTTGAATTAAATAGCAAAGTTTTGAAGTTGAAGGCTGTCATAAGGTTTGGAAATTTATTTAAACCTTGTCTATCAGGGAGCAATATGAATGAAGTCTTCTTAAAAATTCTGATTAATTTGGTTTATTTTACTTCGGATTTCTCCCACTTTTGGATAATCGCAAAGATGAGGATAATTGATAAAATTGATGAAGGAGCACTCACAAACAACCTAATCACTCCACCACAGAGGCTGGTGCGTGGTCTATAAGCTTTTGATGATAAAATATTTTGTCGGATCATAAATATTTCTAAAATTATGTATTCAGTTTGTGCCGGAAATTTTCTCGCAAACAAATTACAAACGATCAATGATCATTAATTGTAATAAACTAAATATCTAAATACATGAAGACTACATGTGTTTTATTTTAAGTCTTCATATATACATATACGTATGTATGTGTGTATATAATTATTACTATCGGTATATTTACTTTTTGAAGCAAGTAACTGTAACTCAGTTACTTCTAAAAGTAACTTTCCGAACACTGATAAGTAGTTAGGGCTTTATTTATACAGGGTGTCTCATAATAAATAGCACAAACTGACACAGGTGAAAGTACACGCTAATAGAAGCAAAAAAGTCTCTGTAAACATGGGTCTGCAAACGAGCCGTTTTCGAGATAATCGCGAATGTGTGGTTACAAGCCGCCACTGACTTCATTGTTTGTAAACATCGTCCTAGCTGGTAAAATGCTAATAATGTGTGCGAATGTGTGGTTAGAAGCCGTCAATGATTGCATTTTGTAAACACCGAGTGCTTTACTCTTTGCGCGTTCCGAGGTTTACTCTTTGTTTACAAAACAGAACATTTCCGAGATGTGGCGTTGTAATCAAACAGGATGGATACAATCAGTACACAGTCTAGCAATGAGATCTCCAATGACTTTTCTTACTGTGTTATTAGTAGTTTTACCAACTAGGACGACGTTTACAAAGAATGAAGTCAGTGGCGGCTTGTAACCACACATTTGCAATTATCTCGAAAACGGCTCGTTTGCGGACCCATGTTTACTGAGACTTTTTTGCTTCTATTATCGTGTACTTTCACCTGTGTCAGTTTGCGCTATTACTTTTGAGACACCCTATAATTACTAGGTAATAATAGAATAATTTTCTCAGAATTAACTCATGAGCCACATGTATAGAAGCAGCCACATGACGTTGACAATAAAAATAATAATATTTTATCTTCAATTACCGAGGACAGTATACGCGTACAACCTAATACAGCATTGTCAAGTAAAAAGGTACAAAATTAAAGTGAAATTCTAGCCCTAAACCATACCCCACATGCCCCCTTCCCATTTAAAGAAATGCAGTTGGATCCAAGGTGGCGGTCACCAAGATGGCGGACGTAGTTTCCCCTTAGGCGTAACATATTACTACCATGACCAATCTTTTGCTCACCCTGTAGAATAATATAGGGTGAGTAACATTAAATTTCAAGTTATTGCTTTTGACAAGCTCTTCTACTATAGCTCTAGTGATTGAATAACGCTGAATACATTAATGGTCATATACAACCACCAAGTCAAATTTATACACTTAACAATACATCATTTCAGTTATCTATTAGGGTTATAATTATCTGGAGCAAGCAAACGAAAACGAGTCTCTGAGCAAGTAGTGACACAAGAAGGCTCCGCCAATGAACACGTGCGAGGGAACGGGATTGCGTTAAGGGGGCTCGACTGCAGTTACCAACCTTCGCCGCATCGTGTACTGCTTCTCGCTGCCCAGTCGACTTCCCCTCTTCTATGCCGCTATGCGCGATCTTGCTCCAGAGATATCCAGCACAGACTCTAAGTCTCCACAATTGTTACTATTTATTGAAATAAATGAATGTTGTCTCCTGTTACATTTGGAAACCTTCTGAGCAATAGCTGCTACTAATAAGAACGAATAACAGAGTTCCATGTACGAAATACTCCAGTGCAAAGCTAAACCAAGGCATTGCGAATATATTCTACAAGAACGTCCGTTCAGTCAGTTCAGAGCCAGATCAATATTCCATTTTATTCGTTTTTCCATCAAGTTTCGCTCTTTTCACCGCCTCTTTATAAGCCATTCTCCGCAAGAATCCAACCAGAGTTTATTTGACTTTCAATCCAGTTTAAATCCGAAGATTCCAAACCATTTGAAGAAGCCCTCCACTGCATCAGGGTTTCTCAGCCCAATCTATGAATCGCTAAACCTCTCCTTGCAAGGGAAGAGAGGGATGGGATTGGATATCCTTTTTCATCCTCTGGAATACCCACGACCAGGAAGCCAATAATTTTTGATAGATTGTTGACATGGATGCGCTGGTTTTCTCTCGTGACGTCGATTGAATGTAGGGTGTTTCTATTTCGCAATGACTCTATTCTCTACTTCCTCTCTTTGTCTTCTACCCTATCCCTCTCTTGGGCCTCCCTGATATCGCAGTGGTAACGCCGTCCCTCTGTAATCAAGGGATCCCGGGTTCGATAACCGGTGGATGGATCTCACTTTAAACTGTAGGTCCAGTACCGACTAGCCTAAGTGAGTTTGAAACCGAAATTCAAAGTCTCTCTCTTACTGTATGATTATATTTCGGTGTTGCTGTTCCTACTCAACCCTCTCGCTACTCCAACATCTACTTTACAATTTTTGATTCTGTTTTTCTGTCTCCTCCTGTTTCTCTTTTCCGTCCCTTTGTCATTGTCTCTTTATGTGGTTCCGCTCTTCTCTATTTCTCTCCCTCTCGATCATTTTCCATCAATCCTACCTATTGTCTTCCTTTTCTTCCTCGTCCCTTTCCCTTCTCATCTTCGTTTATTATATTCTCCGTTTCCTTATTTCCACCTCTTTCCCTCCTCACATAATTTCTGTAGTTCTCTATTTTTATCTCTACCTCCTTCTCTCTATGTATATCTTCTTTCCACTTTTTAACATTTCTCTTTCATCTCCTCTCTCTTCTCTACTTTATCTCTCAACCACTCTTCCTGTTATTTTATCTCTACGCTTCTGTTTCTGTCTCCCTTTATTTTTATAATTATGTTGCTCTCGTCTTTTCTTCATTTCCCATTTACTCTTATTTGTTCTTTCTTTTCCTGTTTCTTTATCACTTTCGCTCTAACGTTTCATTATCTAATTTTCTATTATTTCTGTTTCTCTGCGTCTCTTCCCTGTCTCCATATCTTCTTCGGTTCTGATTTTCTTTCCTTGTCTCATTCTTTATCACAATTATCCTCTCATTCTATTCTTGTTACATCTCCTCCGCTCCTCCGCTCCTTCTCCCCTTCATCTCACGCTTTTCCCTCTTTCTCTTGCTATGGAAGTGCTATTTCCTCCGCACTTTTCCTGAGTGGTTCTCCGTTCAGATCTTCCATAATTTATATAACCCAAGCTTTCTTTACATCAAGCTCTTTGATAAGACCGGGAAAGTAACTGCAAAATATCACACACGCTGTGAATGTAATGGAGTTGCTCTAGGAACTTCTCCAAAGTAACCAACTTTATGTAGATGTTCCATATCCACTTTTCCTCACACTCAAGAATTGTATTCTTCTTTGTCCTTACATCTAACAGCTCTAAGTACCATCTCTGACTGTTCTTTCTACATTTTTATATCTCCCAGCATTTCCGCTTCAAGTGGAAGAGATGCAAATAGAGTTCCCTTGAAGCAAAACTTATCGTTGCTAATGTTGGGTCTCTCTCTCAAGACGAAGTTTTCTTCAGCCACCTTCCATGAGGAGTGACGTCACATGTCAGTATTCTTATGAAAAGGAAAGATGGCGACGTACCCGAACAGCTGTTTGTGCATGTGTGATGTTGTTCTGGTCTCTTTGTAGTTAGCAGTTTTACATTTTTATTATGAGCAGAATAATACATTTATTACTGATATTTAGAGATGATTTTGGAATAAAATTTGACCTACTGTCGTTTATGAAGACTCATCGAAATATGACGGAGACTTTATTTATCTGCCGCGCCATCTATTGACAAATGTTTATAACTGTTCTTGAATAGTATCTCGTTAAGAAAAGACGAAACACGTGAGAAGAATGTACAGCCGTTTGAGAAGTGTTTAAAACTGGCGCGTCAACTTCTTGCTTTTTTAAAGTTCAACAAGTTACTTTGGATGTAGATTGTAAGGTATCTCTTTTTTTAAAAAAAAAATATGGCTTACAATAATGATTCGACAGATTACGTTTACGTGTCTAAAAATTCCATAATTACATAAATAAAATTATTATAGTGTTATTCTGATTAGTGGCAGTTACACTGTAAATCCAGCTCCATCTTAATTATGCGAGATCCGTTTCCGAAGGGTTAGGACAGGGGCGCAGATTTCGAATCCTGACCTTGACATGAATGTTGTTCGTGAGAGTCCCTTCGTCAATGTCATCATCTCATCACTCATCCTGGACCTCCCCGATTCCGTAGCGGTAATGTCATCGCTTTGTAACCGGGTTTGATACCTGGTGGAGGCACAAAGTCGTTGGGATCTCACTTTAAACTGTAGGTCCAGTCTCGATTAGCCTTCCCGTGCCTAAAGTGGACATAAAGACTCAAACTCATAACTTATCCTCATCATCGTGACTAGTCAAAAGTGGCAGAAAAGCGACACTAAGTAACATAAGTGAAATCAAACCAACACCAACTGACTTATTTAATTTTAATCCCAGAGATTCGCAACAAATAAGAAAGATTCGCCCGATTTTTTTATCATCTGGTTTTAAACTACACTTTTTCTGAACAGATGGGCTAATTGTCCTGAACCTGCAGCTCAAAATAGGATAGGAATCACTGGACCGGATTTAGGTCCCGGGTTCGAATCCCGGCCCACGCATTGGTGTTCTTTTTGAGTATCCCTTCATCAATGTCATCCTATCATCACTCATATCCATCGTCGCGATTAACCAAAACTGGCAGAAAAGAGACGCTAAATAACAAACATTAATAAAGTCAACGAACAATATATTCAAAAGGACCACACATGTTTCCGCATGGCATTACGAGACAGAGAGCTTACGCCGATACACTCATAATTAAATTGTGAAACAGCCTGAGGTGCCGTTAGAAGATCACAAGCTTCAGCTGAATTTAAATTTGAATCCCTGAGGTTTTATGTAACAAATTGCCAACTTTGTCCTTTTTTTTATCGAAGCCTCTTTGTTGTATGTTGCACCAAAGCAACGTCCAACCCACTTGTTGCATTAATGTACATTGGTCTCTATGGAACCGTTCAACAAGGCCATTAACACTATTATTGCCTTCCATGGGCTCATAAACGGCTTCATAGGGGATTTCGTCCAAGGAGAAGCAAGAAGGAAGGAGATAACCAACAATCGATTCGATGCTCATATTGTTCTCACAACAATGGACAGCACGTCGTCAAGGAACTCGGATTTCCTTGTCAGATGCCTGTCTGAGTCTGACAAAGGCACGCTATGTTAATATAATTAAACCTTGTTTCCATATTAAAAACACTAAGATGCTGACCAAGGCAGTTTATTAAGATGTAAAAACGCTTAACATGTAACGTTTCAACCCTGTATCAGGGTCTTCCTCAGACGAAGAAGTAAACTAAAATGAAGAAATACACACACAGAAAGATATATACACATAGCAGGGTGACTAGTACACAAACACACATCATGTTGACAGTCCTTCAATAGATTTGTTTTATTTTTGTGCGAGCCACAGGCTGTACGCACTACATATTTTTGATTTTTCTACACTATTTTGTTACATTTAGTTTTATTTTAAGATGTCTCTTAGTTTGTCCCCTATATACACATGCTTCCCCTCCCTCGGCAGTTCTTCTTCCAGTCTTTCTTCATTCCTTCTCTCCCCACTTCTCTTTTCCTGCACTCTCACCAAAAAACGCATACATTTTACTTTACACACACACTTACACTATAAAGATGGCTCGTCTGGAGCATGATCACTCATTTCGCTGCCTTCTCTAATACCTTTCCCCCGCCGTTCTCTTACTTCCCCCAGGTATTTCCCCACTTGCTGCCCCGCTTCCTTTATCTTTATTCTGTCGTCTACCACTTCTATCACCTCCCTCCCTGCTAAGTTTTTCATCCATTTGTCCCTTAGGTCACGTGTAGAAGTGCAGTTCAGTAGGATATGCTTATCCGTCTCCTCCCCCTCGCACAAAGGACAGATCGTTTCCCCTGCTTCGTTTCTCTTTCTTAGTTGTTTCCATCCCCCTTATCTGAACCATGCCAGCGCTCCTCTTTCTTTTTTCCCCACAACCTTTCCCCCATTCTCTTACTCTTAACTGTTCCCTGATTGAGGTCCTTGTTTGGCAGTCTGCTATTATTTCTTGTCTGTCTATGTATGTTAACCTGTCCCTGATTTGATTTTCTGTTGAGATGCCCCCCCCCCTTCCTCCCTCTTCCCATACCCAACCCATTTCGCTATTATATAAGAGATTTTTCACTTCCAGACCCCAGCTGTAAACGTTTTCCTCCCTTGTCTGTATTTCCAAACATTGTCCCCTGAGCGTAGTTTGGCCCTCTTGTGATAATCGCATCCAATATTTAACAACCCTCATCCGTGCTTGTACCGCGTCTCTGTTCAGGTCCAATTCCTTGAGAATCCCACAGAATTAAATACATATCGCCTCTTGACAGTTGACTATGGGGCTACCACACTGACTGGCCAAGATTAGCAAGAGTCTGGAACTACCTGTTTATCATTTCCCTCTTCTCCTCCTGCCTTTTTGGATGTGGATGAATACCTCCTCCCCTGGTATTCTTCTCTTCTCTTTCTCCCTTGTTCTTCTTCATTCCTCTTTCCTTTTTATCATCCATTCAACTTTCTCTAACACACTTTTCCATTCCTTGTTTATCTTTAGTCCTCCATTCATGATGTCTTCTCCTTTCTTCTCTATTTCTTTGGCCTCCTTCCATTTTCTCATTAGTTCTCTCTATGTACATGCACGCTATGTAATTGACCCACCCTTAAAGGTCTTTACGATGTTCTGATCTGGCAATCCTCTATTGTAGTCGATTGCTTCTTAGCAGTTATATCGCTTCTTGCCTTTTAATTTTAGTAATAGCAATTATAGAGAGCTTAATGGTAACATTCTTTTGTACACAATCATTCTCCACATTTGTGATGAATTGTCAGTTAGTATGGGGGTAAACGAGGCACTGTGAGACCTTCGTTTTGATGGCAGATTGATTGGTTTGATTTACTTTAGTTTGCATTTCTGCCACTTTTGGCTAATCGCGAAAATGAGGATGAGTGATGATATGATGAAATTGATGAATAGGCACTCACGCCCATGTCCAGTCCGGGATTCGAATCCGTAACTTCTGGCGACATAGCATGCTGTGCTACTCGCCACCAAGGTGTGTTCGTTTGTTGGACAAAGTGATAGAGGCAGGACTGCTAATTGTCCAGGAACGCATACATTCTATTGGGTTTCGCGGCAGGATCGGATCACAATTTGAATTCGGTACAAGTTGCGTATTGTTTCATTGAAAAAAAGGTTCCTGGACCGAATTGAAATACTGTACAGATAAAAAAGGTTCTTTACGGTCCAGAACCCATTTACGCTTGCTGAATTTCTCTCCAGGACCGGAATTGAATTTATATAAAATTCCTGGACCTTTAATAACCTTGAATTGAGCGGCCTAACTTGTGTAATAGACTCTAGTACCGAAAGGTGATATAATATCCATTATCCAATTAAACAGCTATAAATTTATACTGTTATATCAACCCTGGGTGGAGGTAATGTTCATTAGAGTGTTCTGATACAGTAGTCATAGCGTTTAAGAATCTATCTCTATTATTTCTCTCTCTCTCTCTCTCTCTCTCTCTTTTTTCCCTCTTCCGCTCTCTATTTTTCCTATTTTTCTCTGTCTCTCTCTCTATTTTTCCTCTTCCGCTATCTCTTATCCCTGTTATTCTCTCTCTCTCTCTCTATTTTACCTTTTCCACTATCTCTTTTCCCTGTACTTTTCTGTCTCTCTCTCTATTCTTCCTCTTCCGCTATCTCTTTTTACTGTTCATTTCTGTCTCTCTCTATTTTCCCTCTTCCGCTATCTATTTTCACTATTCTTCTGTCTCTCTATGTTTCCTCTTCCGCTATCTCTTATCCCCGTTATTTTCTCTCTCTCTGTCTCTCTCTCTATTTTCCCTTTTCTACTATCTCTTTTCCCTGTACTTTTCTGTCTCTCTTTCTCTATTCTTGCTCTTCCGCTATTCTTTTCCCTGTTCATTTCTGTCTCTCTCTATTTTCCCTCTTCCGCTATCTATTTTCACTATTCTTCTGTCTCTCTATGTTTCCTCTTCCGCTATCTCTTATCCCCGTTATTTTCTCTCTCTCTGTCTCTCTCTCTATTTTCCCTTTTCTACTATCTCTTTTCCCTGTACTTTTCTGTCTCTCTTTCTCTATTCTTGCTCTTCCGCTATTCTTTTCCCTGTTCTTTTCTGTCTCTCTCTCTATTTTCCTTTTTTCGTAACCTCTTTTCCATATATTTCTCTCTCTTTATCTGTCTCTCTATCTTGTTCCTATTTCTCTTTAGCTTCTTTTATATTTCCCTCTGCCTCTGCTTTCATATTTTCTCTTTTTCCCTTTGGTTTATATTTGTTCCTTTCTTTCTCTCTCACACACAGACTGTTTCTCTTGTTCTTTATTTCTCTCATCCTGTATATTTATTTTTGTCTTTTCTATTTCTTTCCTTTCATCTTTCTTTTTCCCCCTTTTCTCGTTCTCTCTTCTTCGATCACTCGATTATTTTCTTAGAAGTTATTTAGAGGGGATTTGGGACACCTGGAAGCCAGCACCAGTTCCCAAGTGTAACCCTTGTGTTCAGGGGTGTACTGTGTGATATGGGGAAGTATGTGGAGAAGTGTACTGAAATGTACGATGCTCATATTAAACATAGCGTGTAGACTGCAACGATGAACAGAACGCAACACGTATGCATTGAGACATGCGACCATAAGGTTGGTGTATTCTTGTAGTCATATGAACTATATTGAACGATTTTCAATTTACTAACGATCAAAATACAGCTTACCCCATAAATATTGCCCATAAAGAACTTTCTTTCAAGTGCAGTGGAGGTCGTTAGTGTTAACACGAAGAACATCTCAAGAAAGTTCTTCCATGTACTTGGCTACATTCGATACCGTCATGCATTGCGACAAAACAGTAAAACAGTGAAAATGGCGACGGTGTAGGAAAGTCAATGGGTATGTTGTGGTTGTGGGAAATACGATTCCACTAATATCGGTCGTTTTACATGTCATCCCCTTCCCATCCCCACCCCTAGGGGTGCCAAGGGTGTCTTGGAGTTGAATGGCATTGGAAGTGTCAGTATTCATCTTAGCGACCCTGAAAACTATGGATTCCACACTAACGTCGGTCCCCACCCTCACCCCCAGGGGTGCCACAGTATTTTTTTCCAGGTTGCAAGTGATACGTGTTCCAAGTTTGGTTGAAATCGCTCCAGGCGTTCGAGAGTTATGCCGGAACAAACATATACACACACATACACACATACATCCATTTTTATATATTAAAGAAGATTATCAATTTCAATTGTGAATCATAGATGGCACATTATATATTCTGAAGAAGGACAACAGTAGCCTTGAAACGGTATGCTACAGAACTAAATAATGACGTGAAGATTGAGTGGAAAACTATTTTCTCAAAGTTATGAAGCAATAATTACTAGATAGAAAAGATTGACTCAGTTGTTGTTATTTAGTTTTGAAAGCATGTTAGTTCTAAATACTTTTATGAAATATATAATTTGCTGCAGTTGCTTAATCATATGCTTTTGCTCCTTGTGAATGCTTTCGTGAGCTACACTTTGTCTTTGGATTCAAAATGGCGGACAAATCATTTTTGTGAACAATAACACTTTCCGTATGTGAACGGCATTCCAGGCTGGATGACGTCAATATATTTTTGTGTATCAATATCCAGGGGCGGTGCCAGGGGGTTGCGGAACGCGCACCCCCCTACTTTTCTTCCGCACCCCATTTTCAAAAAACAATTTTCAACCGAAAATACTGTTAATTCTTCACAGAGCAATACGATTGGAATATAATAACAAAAAATATTTTCTGGCAACAAAACACTTGCTTAAAGAAGCAACAAAGAATTATTCACCAGTACTAAATGCTCTTTAGTAATCGAGCACATGTGCTTATAGTTGCCAAAGAAAGTACACACACACACACACACACAGACACACATGTATATAATTCTAAATGTAAATACAAGGAACTTGCAAAACAGTGCAGGGGATACAATTATATATACACTGTGCATGGTGACCTGCGTGTATGCTACGCTAATAACTTCTTACATACACCTAATAAAACATAAACTTTATTAAATAGCTATTTCCTTAAATCTCAGTTTAATTTATATATATGTTATTTATTTTACAATTGTCTTTCAAATTGTCCTCCCCGATGGCGCAGTGGTAGCGTAGTCGCCTTGCAATCAAGGGGTCCCGGGTTCGATACCCGGTGGAGACACGTAGTTGTTCGGATCTCACTTTAAACTGTGCAGTTTCGATTAGCCTTACTGTGCACAAAGTGGAATTAAAACACCAACTCAATCAATCAATATTTCAAATTGCTCTACTTCAAATATTGTGAATGTGTTAGATGAATATGTCGATAGGCCACCACCTGAAGAGGGAAATTTTTAATTGGTTAATAGTTAGTCCAAATTTGTATTGTCTAATTAGTAATTATTTGAATTGTTAGTTTTGTCTGTGTGGTTGCGTCTTGAAGTTCTGGTATTAACCCAGATATGCCTACCGTCCTTCTAAAAGGACACTCTGCCTGTTTGAATCTAAATCCCTCTGGAGGGGTCCTAAACCCTGCGCGAGGCTAGTTTTGTCGATTTTGCAGCACTGCATTGTTCTTAGAACAAAGCGTAAAAAAAATGCATACAAGTTCCGGCTATTGTTATGTTATTTTTCCTTATTTGTGTTTATGAGTCTGTGAATCCATATCATTTTCTTCACACTGCAGAACAGTAACGTAAGTTTTGTTATCTTTTATAAATGTTTCCGTTACTTTATGGGCAGTACACGTGTGCTAGGTTCATATATGTTTGACTAAAACCAAATAATGTTCAAAATTTTAATACACAGAGATGCAAAAATTATGTAAAGTTAGGTGTCCTTTTAGAAGGACAGTAGGCACTTGAGGGTTCTTTGTGTTTATCTTCATTCATTTATATATTAATATATATTTAATATATTAATTATTATTATAATTATTATTATTTAATACATTAATATATATGCAGGACCCCATGGCCGAGTGGTTAGCACATCGCGCTGCGACGCTAGGGGTCCCGGGTTCGAATTCCGCTCCTGCATGGTCGTTTGTAAATGTCCATTTCATCCTCATCCCATGGAAGTCAATGGCAAACCACCATAGGTTCACCTTGCCCATCGACCTTCCGGTCAAAAGACCTGCCTTTAGGCAGACAACTCATCATCATCATCATCATTAATATATGTATAATATATAATATATATATACATTTATATATATATATATATTCATTTATATACATTTATTTATATTACGTAAATTTTGTATTACAGAGGTCTTACACTTAATGAAATGCTTTCCATCCTTGAGGAGGAAGATGATGATGATGCTGGTGATAGTTTACAACATGAGTTGGGTATTGTAATAATGCCACCAACCAATGCCACAGGAGATGTCACCGATGAAGAATCTGGAGAAGATGATTCAGTTTCACCCAAAAACCTACCAGGATCTAAGTTGAATGCTGAAGCAGAACTCTTTACTTCCAACAACGATGAGATAATTAGCAATTTGGATGAAATTGTTTCCCGAAACAACAATCAAGATTCTCCGTCAGTGTCATCTAGTGAAAATAATATAAGTGGACTAAAGGAAAACTGAAGGTGTCATTTAGTGACTGGCCAACAATTCAGGAAGTATTCAATGAAGAGTCACCACTCGAAATGTTTTTTTCATTTCTTTGATGATGCTATTGAATTGTTGGTAGAACAATCTAACAGATATGCAGCGAGAAAGAACAAATCAGGAGATGTCAATGAAGATGAAATGAAGTACATTTAGGAATTATTTTGTTGAGTGGATACAACCAGGTTCCTAGAAGGCATCTTTATTGGGAACAATGTAAAGATACAAGCAATGGCGCAGTTGTGAATGCTATGTCTAGAGACAGATTCGAATTTATTATGTCAAATCTGCATTGTTGCGATAATGAGCATTTGGACACAAGTGATCGTCTTGCAAAAGTGAGACATCTTTTCAAAATATTGAATAAGAAATGTCGGGAAATGGTACTACACTTCGAATATCACTGTGCTGATGAGGCAATGGTGCCATATTATGGTCGCCACGGATGCAATCAATTTATTCACGGCAAACCAATCAGGTACGGCTACAAGCTGTGGGTTGGTGCTACTTGTAATGGGTATGTTGTTTGGATGGAGCCATATCAGGGTGCAAAAACGAAAATACCTGATGAATACAAAGTAGGCTATTTCGTCTTGGACCATCCGTGGTGCTCATGTACACTGATATTTTACATTCTATTGGGTCACCCTGAGCATATCTTCTTTGATAATCTTTTTACCACAATTCCTCTTCTTACCGAACTGAGTCTGCGTGGTTGTAAGCTACCACACAAACAATCAGAATATGTTCTAATGTATTTGTTTAATTTTAAAAAAACATTTCTTTCGCTGAAGAAAAATGTGCATTACTTCGTTACACTAACATAATGTACCCCTTAATGACTACTGTCCTTTTAAAAGGACACCCTCTAGAGCATTGTTGAAACTAGATATTTCAAAATTAACACTATTTTTACAATAATCTGATTTTTCTTAATGCATTAAGCACAAAAAACAAGAAAAATTAAAGAATTTTTTTTTCAGGCATATCTGGGTTAAGTTCCCCATTTAGTTATAAAACTTAATTAGTCCAAGTTTTACTTTATTACTTATTCGTCTTTATTGTGTTCTCCGGATATTGTCGTCGGAGAACGCAATGCACAATCTCATTATTAGTCCATTACACGCCGCGTTGCAGCATTCATTTTCCCATATATCGCCTTATGTTATAGCCCACAGAAGACTTCAGTAGGAGGGTGACCCTTCATATTGATTTCAACTCTCGCCAGTCTTCTTGGTCTCCTTGGTTGGGCATTTGTATCTCTTCTCGGGATTGTTCCTCCTCGGCGAGCACTTTTGTATACTTTGAATTCTATTTTCGATATCACATCTATGAGTCTGTCTAGCGCCTCAGTTGAATTCTTATCCCTTAAGCATTCATACGTCGTTTCTCCCTATATACCATTACGAATTTTTGCGATTTCGTCATTATTATAGTAACATTCTAGTATTTTATGTTCGGGAATGTAAACTACCGTTTGTCCACATTTCGTACATGCTTCGTACGTAGGTACAGGTAATTTTGCTGTACAGGGGTACTATATAATGATTCAGCGGATTTCAAAACATTGCCTTTTCAAATGTATTACAAATACAATAATGAAGAAATACATGAAAAATAACTTGGAACTCACCAAGTTTTTTTTCCTCCGCTGTTTCATCAGATACGCTTGATCGCCCTGTGTTTTTCCGTTTATGCAGACAAGTGTCCCTATATTGTCGATACCACCGCAGAATGTTCTGCTGACCTGACAGGTTTTCGGTATTCCCTTCCGAATGCATGATGTACTGCAATAACACATGAACACCTCGCATATTCCAACACACAAAAACCCTTTTCTAAATTGTCGCCATTTTGTAACTGCACATGAAAACTTGGTGAGTTTCTGGTTCCGTTAATATAGCAATCATAATTGTATGTGTAGTGCTTTGGAAAATACAGTGTTTTGAGATTCTATCAATCATTTATAGCAGCCCTGTATGTTGTTATTAGTACATCCAAATGCACAATGGTTAATGCTGCAAGCCCAACTGGCGACTGACCTACATAGCTCCATCTGTCTAAAAATCATCTTCGGGGGTGTGTCGCTCGATAAGAGTCAACAACCTCAGTTGCGTAGAAAAATCTGTAGGGGTAACATTGCTCTCCCGTTTGCAACGTTGCCAAGCGTACGTCTGTTTTTGTCATTTGTTTCTATTGGCTTATTTGTACAGTGTTTTGGTGTTTTTTGTACTAATTTTCCGTGCTTTGTGTACTCTTGTACAACATTTATTCAGTAACGGAGCTGATCAGCTCTCTCTCATTTTACAGTACGTTTGGCAACATGCTGTGTATTAGTCTCGCCGGGAACGCTGTTGCTCTGTCGTGGGTCAGGTTCAAAAACACCCTTGTTGAAGAGTTACTATACGTAACGCAATGGACTATATTAGTGTGACGTCATATTGAGTTCAAACAAACCCGTCACGTGTTGCTCCGGCATCCGATCCAGGAACCGCAGCCAATAGGAGCCGTCGATGAAGTAACGTGAGGCTGTTGTGTTCCCAGTAGATATTACAACAGGGAACGGCATTGCTGCTACAATCAAGTGAATTAACGCGCGCGAAAGAATGGGGCTATATGGAGAGGGGTAACGTGACTGCAGCGTTTGCGTTTCGCCCATTTCTACCTTGTACCTTAGATTCTCGAGACAGCCAGCACCTGGATTAGTCTTTCATGCTCACAAGTGGATAATTGTTTATCGTCAGGTCCGTATTCGATTCAAGTTGCGTATTGTTTCAATTCAACACGGAACTTGGACCCTATTTAAATTCATCCGGAAAAAAGGTTACTGGACTGAATTGAATACATTTTGACCTAGGTGTAAATGAGATTGTAAGAGGTCTAAAGGCAAGTTTAGCACTAAATGAGGCCTTTGTGACTTATTTTATGGGTGCGTGTGGAAATATGTGATGGGCGTGTTAGATGGGGGTAGATAAATCATGTGCTATGTACGTAATTCATTTCCCTTACATTAGACATTAATTAAAAATATTTGCTCTATCATCAGTCTTAAAGAAATCTTAAAACTTACCGTTCTCACGGGTTCTAGCCCAATTACGACCATCTAAGTTGGAACTGAAACCAAACTCCACATTTCCGGTGTTTATACAAAACCAGGTGTGAGTCTGAAATAAGCATTTGTGTAGTGCATTCATTCATGACGTATAATTCAATCGTTTCTTGGACAATTTCGTATGAATCTCCCATTCTTGTAAATTTTCGGCATCAAAATCCCCCCGTTTCTTGGAGAATTCCCTACTAGGAGCATCACCTTTCTACAGGGTGTGCTGGAGAAAACAGTTGAAATGCCTTTTTTTCGAAAATGTCATTCTTTTTGTAAGATGCAACTTTCTAACAAGGGGCAGGCTTGCCTTGATAAAAATCACAGCTTGTAATAGTTTAAATTAGACAACAGACAATACAAGCAAAACCCCGCATTTAGCTCAGCGCTACTGGCTAACTAATCACATTTGGTATACGTATTACACTGAAAATGTCTACTGAAATGTCTTTTGAACCAAGTTCGGTAGATCTGGTGTTGGCCGTCCATTTTTTATTCTCATTTTTGTTCTGAAAAAGAACGGGCAGAAAACGGCTTCGACAAAAGATCTTTTATAGTACACATTGTTCTGTATTACTAGATACTACCTCGTACCTTCACACACTTTCATATACATTCGGCAAACCGAACCCGTAAACTGAGGAAAACCGAAAATAATATGAGTTGAAACGCTCCGATACACTCTCTGTCTCTGTATAGAGTAAACTAACTCCCTGTCCGAAGCTAGCTTCGTTTGTAGCAGAAATACACGCACACGGCCCGTGACCTTGAGGTACGCACGCAACTGTCTGCCACTGGTGAACCGACGCGAGAAGGAGATCGCTTCGGCTCAACCTCAGTGCAGGGCTGGCATTTGTTCTATTTGTAGCGAATAAATGGAATGGTTTTATCTAGATATTATTGAATAATCCTGAGATTATAATGGCATAATATATTGTCACGTTATTTCATATTGAATTCCGAAGCAATGCTTCGGTAGCTTACATTGTATGCACGCCACTGCTAAAAGACGAATTATCAGGCCAAAAAAATCAAAACTACAATACCTGGTTCATCAAAATAGTCGCCGTCTGCAGCCACACACTTTTGTCATCGCTCAGCCAACAATTGTATTCCATGTCGAAAGAAGTCTGGAGTGTGCGACGCAAAGATCTCCTCAACGGCATGTTGCACCGCCCGATCATCAGCGAAGGTCTTCCCTGTCAGGAAGTGATCGAGATGCCGGAAGTGATGGTAATCGGTGGAAGAGAGGTCGGGAGAATATGCTGGATGAGGAAGGGCTTCATATTGCAACTCATGGAGAGCCTGCACCGTCCTTTGTGCGAAATGTGGGCGAGCATTGTCGTGCAACAGGAGGACACCATGTCTGTGGACCATTGCTGGATGCTTGTGGAGAAGTTGTGGTGAATTTCATGGAGTTCAGCACTGTAACAATTTGCATTGATGGTTTCACCTCGCCTGAGAACCACATGATGGATCACACCCACCATAGACCACCATACCAGCAACAACACCTTCCGTGGGTGGAGAGGTGGTTTCGGAAACCGCCCTGGACGTTGATCACGATCCAACCATTGTCCTGATCGTTTATGATTGTCATAGAAGATCCATTTTTCATCTGAAGTTACAATCCGATGCAGGAAATCATCCCGGTTGTTCCTTACGCACAGAGAACTGCACACCTCCAGACGGCGAGTCTTGTTGGCCGGTGTCAAATCATGTGGTACCCATGAGTCCAACTTTTTCACTTTAATGATCGCACGGAGCCGCCAAACGACAGTGGTATAGTGTATGCCTAACTCGTCTGCAATGGCACGAACACTTTTCCGAGGGTCCGCTTCCACGGGGTTCCTGAGGAGCTTATCCGAACATGATGTTGGTCGATGGCCACTGGGTTCATTTTGCAATGCTGTGTCACCGGAACGAAATTTGACAAACCAGCGGCGAATGGTGCGTTCATTTACCATTCCTGGCCCAAATGCACTGTTAGTGTTTTTGGCGGCTTGCTGAGCAGAATGTCCCAGTTTGAATTCGTAAAGACAAATCACTCGCAATTGTGTGTTCTCCATGGTGCACTCTCAGACGATCCTGTTCAGCAACACACTGCCTCCTGACTGTCTGGGTGCTCCAGCCTGTTTGCTGGACGTATACAGAGTTTATGACGTTAGACCCGTGACCTCAGTCAATCCCTGTGTTGTGTTGTTGAGGTGAGTTTCCCGCGAGACGTCAAAGCGGACATTTCATTCGCACCAACCCAATATATTCCACTACTTATCATACTTTTCTACTATCTTCCAATCCCGACATTGCATTCCCAACGCCACTGCATGCAGGTAAATCCATATCCTTACAACTCATATGATTGGATCTTACTCGTGATGACGTTGGACAGTTATGACGTAGCACACAATGCATGCATTAGCTCTAACATTCTTTAAACAATTAAGAATACATTCTTGAAAACTATTGAATGTTAACAAAGGTAACATCTTTAAACAACAATAAAAAAATAATTAAAACTTGTTACAGAAAAAATTGACAATATGACAACATTCATGCGACAAATGCACTTCATGTGGCGTTAACAAAACAGACCGTTGCCTACAGAGTCCACTGATATAAAAATCTGTCTGAAAAATATGATTTGCCTGAAAAATGGTTAATCATGTCGCACACCTCCAGGGACCAAAAGTTTGCCAAAAATTTTGCATTTCATAAATTGCAAGTTGGACTGGCTTGTTACTTCTCTCTTGAGGTTTTTAACTCTTTTTCGCACTCAATTTCCTCCCGGACTATTTTATAGCGGTTACGCTTTTCTTCACGTCCGTTTATCATGCCTCGTTCATCACTTCTCCCTTCTCTATTATTGAGTAATTGAACTGGGCTTGTCAGGTCGCACGGGGCCAGCACGTTACCGGACCTCTTTGTGTGTGCAGAATTATGTATGCTTGAAACTTACGAAAGGTCTGCTGTCATTAAACTATCATGCAAATTTTAACCAAATGTGTTAATTACTTAACAGACAAAAAGGTTCTTTACGATCCAGAACTCATTTACGCTTGCTGATTTTCTCTCCTGGACCAGAATTGAATTTATTTAAAATTTCCGGACCTTTAACAGCCCTGTTTCCAATAGCGTAGTGCCGACCTCTATGGCATAGTGGTTAGCACAGAGCGCTAGGAAGCCAGGAATCCCGGCGTGGGCATGGGTGTTCTTTGTATTTCTTCATCAATTACATCATATCACCTCTCATGAGTTACAGTTACTCAATTTAAAAAGTAACTTAGTCAGTTAAAGTTACTGGTACTGGAAGTAATAGTAAGTTAGTGTTTATAATCTGAGTAGGTTAGGTTGTTTAGATATGATTCCTCTTGACGTCACGCATCAAAGGGCGGTGCTTATCTTCCAAGTCGGTGCAGGCACACTGCACAGTGATTCGAATCCCACTTTAAACTCTAGGTCCAGTCCCTATTAGCTTATCTGTGCATAAAGTGGACTTAAAAAGTCAAAAGTGGTTCAAATTAATGTTAAAATTGTGAATTTCTGAGTTTAATAGTTGAAAGTTTTGTTGTAAAAATAGCAGTTAATATCAAGCTGGTCGCTGCAAAAAAAGAAAAAAGCTATGTAGTTACGAGTATAAATACGCATTTAAAGTAGAGCGATGTAAGTATGACTTGTATGCTCAAGACGTGAACGTTTGTGTGTGTGTGTGTGTGTGTGCATTTACGGTAAAAGAAACCAGTAAATTACTGCAAATCTAACTAAATCCTGAACATAGGACAGAAATTCTGCATTGACATATTGGGAGCGAGTCATTCTATTCCTAGCAACCACTCACAGCGCATGTTTCCTTGACGTCATATTGACGCTGTACCAGTCTTTAAAACGCAGTAGACATGCTGACTGGATTCGAGTATATGGCCAGTGGCTTTTAACAGAAAAAAGTAACCCCCATCTATAAAAAACAACATATTTTTTTGTCTTTGGCGAACACTGAATGGACTTTAGGCCTTGTAGCTCTTGCTATAAAGGGTAATGGGTCCCGAAACATCCAATACAAATGACCTCAATCAATATGTCGTCGGTGCCTTTCGAAGCACAACAAAACCAGAGATGGACGATAAATGCGGGATGGCTACTAATTAACAATCGGTTACCAATAGCGAATGCGTTCGTTAGAGGACCACGTGGTTCACCAAAACTATTGAAATTCCGCTCCTACCTTTATTTCGTATTGCAACAACATTTTTATCCCATTATGGAATTACGTTCCGTGGAAACATCAAAGCGTTTTATTTGTCAGTTAGATGGAAAAATTATATAAAAAATAATGGGTTGTTAATGAGGGGGAAAATCCACATACATACAGTAAAGACAAATATTTCAGATTTTGAAGCAAGTTAAGAATCTACACGGGAATAATTTACTACACCACCATATATTTTATTAAAACAGAGAGACAATTTCTCTCGATTATTGGATATCTGAATCCCAGACAGGAAACAGACACTAGGAATCTCCCCGATGGCGCAGTGGTAGCGTCGCCGCCTTGTAATCAAGGGGTCCCGGGTTCGATTCCCGGTGGAGGCACATAGTGGTTCGGATCCCATTTTAAACTGTAGGTTCAGTCCCGATTAGCCTTACTGTGCATAAAGTGGACTTAAAACACCAAATCAATCCAATCCAAATCTAAAGATTGCTGAGTAACGAAGTTACATCAATCTTGATAGTTGGAGTCATTCATGCAGTCATTGCGGCAGTTGGAGGTTATTGGTTATACCGTCAAGAGAGGTGCGTCAGTAACCTCTGCGTACAGTCACTCTTCACGTTGATACGCTAATGGGAAAAGGCTATTCTACGAACCAACGTCTAATGAGAACATCTGCTCCTAGTTGAAACAGGTAACTTTCCATTCACCATGCTGAAACAATCTTACGGGACTAAATTCCAATTTGTGTGTATTTTGCGTTCATTTGCTTTACCATGCTTTTCATTCTCTGCCTCTTGCAAGAAATAAGTTAAAAACGCCAAGCGAGTATGAATGATGAAACGAGTTATCAACACTCGAGGGACATCTTAAAGTCCCTTGTTCGATCCCGTCGTTCACTTACGATATGTTAACAGACTAGAATGATTGTCCGTGTGCGAAAATCATACATAAGGTTCAAAAATATTGCTCTGATTTCAACAGTACAAGTTTTTCATAAAAAGTTACTGTAAATTGTCTGTATATATTTGGGTTAAGGCTGACTGTAGCTCTTGTCCATTGTTACGGCGAGCGCTCTACATGCTGGCAAGAGAAGTGCGGAGCGGGGAGTACGCCGCAGGTCAACTAGACAACAGAGGAGGCGCCGAGAGTTACGACGTGGCGGGAGGAAGTACTACGCGCACCTCGTTCCACACGCTGCTGCGTTTCTTATCGCTCTGGATTGGTCGCTTCTCATCTCCCCACTTTCCTTGCCAGCGTGTAGAGCGCCCGCCGTAAGAGTAGATAATAGCTGTAACAACACTTTAGACGGATATGAAATTCTTACCTATTCCCACAGTTACTTATACCGATGCCTGAATTTGTAACAATCAAAAATTGTTCAAATATTAATTAAATAGTACTGGATGATACTATTCCACTCCAATTATAAGTACAAATTTACCAGAGTTTTGCTCTAAAATATATAAAAATGACATCAAAATTATGTTATGTAGTCACAAAGTACAGTTTTTACACATAATATGAGTAAAAAGCTAATGATAAATTCGAATTTTGCATAACTTCTAGGATAATTATACTCCACTAAAGTGACCCCGTGTTTTTTATGAACCCCGAAAACGATCAAAAAGCCGGTATCGGTAAAAAAATCCAAATTCTCTCCGATACCGATATAGATGCATCGATATGAGATGGGCCCTAGTAAATATTCTTTAAGCTTGTCATCCTGAATGTATGGAAAAAGACGCCTCCGTGTCTTGGTAAAACTGCTGAGAGCATCTTCTCTGCTCCCCCGGGCTGAGAATTCCTGATAACAAGCTTTGAGAGGCTACAGCGATAACCTTTAAGATAACCTGCAGACAACAGAATTTCTGTTACTTTCTGTTGCTCAGTGGGCGTTCAGCTTAACACCTCAAGGTTTCCAAGTAACCCACCCTCCACTCCTTCCCTTTCATCGAGAGACGTCTCTGGCACTTTCGGTTAGCACCTTCAACTTCAGGGCGTCCAATGACGATCCTGGAAGCTGTTCATTGGCACCAATCACAAATCAATCTTCTTGCTGCAGTAGTTGTATTTACGGTACGGACAGCGCAACTTTTAAGTGTAGAAAAGGCGAGGCTATTTGATTGAACAATCAGATTTGCTTATACTTAAAACAAAGCCAAGAGAGGCCTATACCCCAATTTTTCAGGTGTGATATGCTCTGATTTTTAAGAAATTCTGAATTTCTAGTGTAGAAAAGGCGAGGGCTCAACAGATAGATTTACTCGTACTTAAGACAATGCCAAGAGGGGCCTATACCCCAATTCTTCCAGTGTGATATGCTCTTAATTTTAAGAATTTTGAATTCTAGTGTAGAAAGGGTGAAAGCCTCTCAGACAGATTTGCTTATACTTAAAATTATGCCATATGATCTTATTGCTTATAGTGTGTTTTTCTGTCAAAATCCCAGGAATTGAATTTTAGTGTAGCTCAGATTGATTCTGCCATGTATATTAATATAAAGCTTATAGTTACTGGGTTCTGAGGCCCAGTGGAGTGTGGTGCATGGTTTTTATTGCCTTGCAATCAGGAGGCCTCTGGGTTTGAGTCCTGATAAAATGTGAAGCCTCTCCTGATGGCAAAATGTTAATATTGTTGCTTTGTAAGCAAAAGGCTCGGGTTTGAGTCCTGATAAAATGTAAAGCCTCTCCTGATGGCAAAATGTTAATATTGTTGTCTTGTAAACAAGGGGCTTTGGGTTCGAGTCCTGATAAAAGATTGAAAACATGTGGCAAAATAATATGTCCACAAGTGAGATTTTGAATAATTATTGTTAGTTGATAGCCCCCAAATCTGAAATCTTGGTAAAAATGTTTTACAATAATATATTGTACAAAAAACTGAATTTTCTTATTTTTTCATGTTTTATAACCACTCGCTCAGCCATACAATAGGAGAAGAAGCGGGTAAGCATAATTAATTGTTTGCGTGCTTTGCCGGCACGCAAGAGACACGCTAGAAGGGAATAATAATGATTTTTCTGTGTGATTCACTGAAGAGGTCATTAATCTTTCTGTGCGTGTAACATGTCTGTAACAAGGAAAATGTAACAAAGATTATGGTCGATATATACATATTTTCACACAGTGGCAATGAACTGTACCCCCCTCGTGCTAAAAGCAATTCTAGAAGATAATATGAGCCTAGGCAAAGACTTAGAAAATATTATGGCAGTTCAAAATCCGATTTTGTCTGCATAAGGGTCTCAGAACCCAGTAAAATGTGGGCATATTCCATATTGAGAAGTGTTAATATTGTTGCATTGTAAGGGGCTTTGGGTTCGAGTCCTGATATAAGATTGAAATATATGCAACTGCCCACACATGAGATATTCACTGTTAGCTGATAATACAGTTGAGGTTTCAAAGCTGGTAGAGTGTCTGGGACCTCTCTGACAGCAAAGTGTTGGTATTATTGTTTTGCAATCAAGGGGTTTCTGTGTTTGAATCGGGTCTCTAGAACTGCTCCGTGACCCTCTCATTTCTCACATCATAAACATACGATTTCTCACCTATGAGAATAACACTTCTTTCTCCTCTGCTCAGACAGATTCGGCTATGTGTGTAAAAGTTATATCTGTATGATTGTTGTTTATAAACTTGTCAAAAATATGGCTTTTTTGTATGAAAACATGCAATCCTGAATACAATTCTGGTTTTGCCTTGTTCTGTTAATATAAACACAAGTGAGACTTACAGAATATTTATTGCACAGTTCAAAATCCAATTTTGAATTGTATTTAGTTGATATAGAGATGAGGTTTTAAACCTGGTGAAGTGTGTTGTACATCAGCAAAACTATCACCAAAACCTAGTTACTGCTGTTGTTTGGGTATAAAAGCACCAGCTCAGCCATTAACTGCTGAACCCAACTGATATTTTTATTAAGTATAAAGTTTGGAATTGAAGCCCAGAAAATCTTATATAATAAACAACAAGAAAAAATGCCAAAACAAAAATATTGCAATCAGTGTAATAAAAATATATCTAGTTCTCATTGGGCTAGGCATTGCCGTATTTGTAACTCTAGGAAATGCAGAAAGGCCATGAAAATATGTCCAAGATGCCATAAAATATTAAGCAAGGCATATTACAAATGGCATAAGTGTAATTCTTATGTACAGTCATCAGCATTGCCCTCTCAACCATCTACTTCTGGTCTGAAAAGAAAACACGAAGCACCTGTTAATGCTTCACCTGCAAAGCAGCCACGCTATGCACCCATACATAGCAGTTTTAATGCCCAACTTAGGGATTACCGGTTTGTATCAGAGCCAAGATGCGGCATTGAGAATTTCTTGAACAGTATAAATTCTGATCTGCAGGCAATTCTTAATGCACAAAATGGCTCTTATAAGCTGTCCCTCAAATTGTTTGTACAATATAAGAAACCAAACGGCACAAAATTTACACAGCCCCACATAACAGAAACTGTACCTGTATATTCAAATTCAAATTCAGATACAATAATAAGCAGGCTGATAGATCAATTGAATATCAAACACTCTGAATTTGCGGCAAAAGAGTCAGGATGGAGCCTATGCGGTTCATCACACAAGTTATATGTTCATATTTCTGAATTCAGCCCATTACAAGGATCCACTTATGTGCCATTGCCTGCCAATATCAAAAACAAAAGAGCCGTGGTCAATATAAAAAATACCGACCAGAAATGCTTTTTGTGGTGTATATTAGCTGCCTTGTATCCAGTTTCAAGGGATCCTCAGAGAATAACTTATTACAAACACCATGAACATCTTTTTGACGAAGCAATGGAGGGTTTAGAATATCCAATGTCTATTCCGAATATTGATAAATTTGAAAAAAGGGCCAGGCACATCAACGGCAAACAATTATCTATTAATGTATTTATTTGTTCCACTGGCAATTGCCCGATAGCACCTCTCAGAATCAGTACAATTGATGATGAAGCTGCAATTCCGATTGATCTGCTCTTAATTGAAGAGGATGATACATACCATTACACTCTAATACATAATCTTCAAGCTTTAGTGAGAACACAACTAGACAAAACTCATACAATATTTAAGTTGTGCAGAAGATGTTTAACTGTATTTGATGGTCAAAAAATGGTGAAGGGGGTTCGGGAAGAGAATGCAGAAATTGCTAAAAACAAGTTAATTGAGCATCTGAAATACTGTGGCAACCATAAACCTGTTCATATGGTGATGCCCAATCCAAGTGAAAATTGCAAATTCAAAAAGTATGAAGCCTTGTTGGAACACCCTGTATATATTGTCTGTGATTTCGAATCGAACCTCAAATCTCTTGCATTCTGTAGCCCAGATCCAGAAGAATCTTCAAGTACACCATACCAGCTACATGAACCTTCCAGTTTTTGTTATGTGGTTGTACGGGATGGTGTTGTTACTAAAGAATATTCATACATGGGACCAGATGCCATCAAAGAATTTGCACATAGAATAGAAAATGAGTGCCGTGACATAGCATCTAACATCTTAATAATATCAAAGCCTATGTTGCCTTTAACAGAGGAACAGATTGAGGATTTCAACAATGCAGAAAAATGCCCGGTATGTGATTGTGAATTTTCAGATACAAATATCAAGGTTCATCACCATTCTCATACAGATGGTCGATATAAACAGGCCCTGTGTAATAGCTGTAATATTCAGATCAAGAGACCAAGATTTGTCCCCATATTTTGCCATGGAGCATCCAATTATGATTTCCATCATTTGATCAGGTACGAGGGGTTTGAGAAGCAGAATTTAAATATTTTAGCTGAAAATGATGAGAAATATATATCTATTAGCAAGATAATTAAAGTTGATGGTGTTCCTATTCACATAAGATTTCTTGATTCTTACAGATTTTTATCTGCTAGCCTGGCCACACTGACCACTCAATTATCTGATGATGACTTGAAAATCACACGTGCCTTGTTTCCAGATCAGGACCTGAAATTAATTAGGCGGAAGGGTGTATATCCATACGACCATGTTACAAATTTTTCTAAATTTAATGAGTGTTCCCTGCCACCACAAGAAGCATTTTATAGCAAAATCAGAGGATCTGGAATTACTGATGAAGATTATCACCATGCCAAATTGATGTGGAAAAGTTTAAAATGCAAGACATTTGGTGATTATCACATGGCTTATTTGAAACTTGATGTGACCCTCTTAGCTGATATAATCCAGACATTCAGAAAATCTTCCATGCAAAATTATGGACTGGACCCAGTGTATTTTTTCAGTGCCCCTGGTCTAGCATGGTCTGCAATGTTTTTCAAAACTAAAATGCAATTGGATCTAATCCACGATCAAGATATGTATCTGTTTATGGAGAAATGTATAAGAGGAGGGATGGTGCAATGTTCCCAGAGATATGCCAGAGCAAATAACAAGCATATGCCTGATTATGATCCAGCACGGCCATCAAATTATATACTTTATGTAGATGCAAACAACCTCTATGGTCACGCCATGATGCAAAAACTGCCATATGCAGGGCTTGAGTGGGTTGATAATTTCAATATTGAAGATCTTAAGGATTTTGATGACAGTGAATATGGCCTCTTCTTAGAGGCTGGTCTGATATTTCCAGATGATTTGCACAATAAATTTTCTGATCTGCCCCCAATTCCCGAGGTTCAGTGCTCACCTGGTTCTAAACAGAAGAAGCTCATGATGACCCTGGAGCCGAAACAAGGCTATGTCATATATTACAAAACCCTCCAGTTCCTAATGAAACATGGTGTTCAAGTAACCAAAGTTGGCAAAGTCTTGAGGTTCAGGCACTCAGAATGGCTGAAACCATACATTGACACAAACACAGAGCTTCGAACATCTGCAAAAAGCGAATTTGATAAGGCCTTGTTTAAATTGATGGTGAATTCTGTCTATGGCAAAACTATTGAAAATGTCAGAAAACATACCGATGTTAAAATAATTACTGACCCCAGCCGGAGCAAAAAATTGGTTGCAAAGCCCAACTTCAATTACAGAAGAATTTATGATGAGCACATGGCACTTTTCAACATGATGAAAACAAAGATCAAGTTTGATAAACCTATTTATGTAGGGGCTGTGATATTGGAATTGTCCAAATTACATATGTTAATATTGTATTATGATGTGCTGAAACCTTTTTACGGTGATCGTGTAAAATTATTGTACATGGACACGGATAGTTTTATTCTTGAAATTCAAACAGAAGATGTTTATCAAGATATGTCACAGCCTGAATTGTTTAAATATTTTGATACCACTGAACATACAAAGATTCAACAACACCACAACAAAAAGGTGCCTGGCAAGTTAAAAGATGAGACACTTGGCGATGTTATTGTGGAATTTGCTGGGTTAAGTGCCAAGATGTACAGTTTTAAAACATGTAGTGCTGTTGTCAAAAAGGCCAAGGGCATTGGCAGAGTTACTGTGGAAAAAGAGCTTGTATTTGAAGATTATAAAAATTGCATCAAATCACAGAATTCAATTAGAACATCAGAAAATAGAATTCAGAGTGAGAATCACTTGCTGACTTCAAATATTGTAACAAAAGTGGCCCTGGACCCACATGATGATAAGAGATGCATTTTATCATGTGGCACACATACTTTGCCTTGGGGGCATTGTGATTTGAAAAGTGGAAATCAATGCCCAATTCCAGAGCATGATTTGAAATAAATAAACATGCCTATGAACTTATTTGGGTTCAAAAAACAGGCTATTATGGACCTGCCCACACCACAACCCTCTCCTGATTTACAATCTGTAATGTCTAAACTGAGTGGCTTGTTAATTATTCATCTGAACAGCATACTTACAGATGTTGATGAAGAAACAGGTAAAACATTGTACATATTTAACAATAATTTAAATCATTACCAATTACCTGTAGGTGGGCAATTGCAATTTATTACAACCCCTGAGGGTGATGTCAAGATTTCAATAGGGAGAAATATTTATAGAATTAAGCACTCAAACATGATTTCTGGCACTGTATATACTGTTTCTGCTGGTGACTGCTTATATATTGAGGTCCCCGGATCTTATGACAAGCTTATACCCTTTTTTATAGAATTAAGAATCAGATACTCTATAATAAATAACCACTAAAAGAAAATGCCTAATGATATATTTGGCCATACAAGACATGAAGATCACAGTGATGAGATTCTGATGCTTGATGTCAGAGTCAAGAAATTAAGAAGTGATTTACAAGCTTTACAAACCACACTCAATGCCAGTCTTCAATTAGAAATTACAAATTTACAATCACAATGCATGGACCCTCTCCTTAAAATTGATTCTGAACTCAAATTGTTGCTTCAGAAATATACTGATCTGGCAACATTAGATAATTTTCAAAGTTTAGAAGAAGCTGTAGCAGCTCTTCAAGCCAAATTTAAGACCCAGGCCACCAACTCCGAGCAATTGAAACAGCAATTGGAAGAGCAGATAAATAATGTCCAGACGCAGCTCCAAACAATTGTCAAGAGCATAAAATCAGAAGAAGATTTTGATCTAGTCATTTCCACTCTGAAAGAACAGATTCAGTCACTCCAGATACCTAACTTGGATCCTCTACACAATGCCATAGCCGAGGTTAAAGAAAAAATTGAGACACTTGAAAATTTTATGAACAACTTGCCATCTTCTGATGCTTTGAATGCAATAACTCGGAGTGTAGCAAACATTAAGCTGCAACTTGAAACATATGAAGATTTTGGAAAAATTCAAAGTACCATAACCCATCTTGAAGGTACAATAGCAGCAGTGCAAAATGATTTGGCAAATGTACAAGAAACTCGCCTGCCTGGGATTGTAGATACCCTTGTCAGTGTCCAGCAACAGATCACAAAGCTTGAAAACCTCAACACTGAATCTGAACTGTCTCATTTTCATCACTTGATCGATGATATCCAAACAAAGCTTGAAATTTTACAACAATCCACACCCTCTCAGGCAGATATAGCCCTGCTCCAAAATGCTATGCAAAATGTAGCTGATGCATCTGAATTAAACAATGTCAAATTGGCACTTGAATCTTTGCAAAATACAGTATCCAATCTTCCTACATCACAGGAACTTAAAAATATTAAGAGGGCAGTGAATAGGATATTGAAATCAGAAGATATCAAGAATATCCAAGCAGAGATCAAACAACTCACTCAGACAGTGGCCACTCTTCCAACCAATCAACATATTAATGAACTGCATGCCCTGTTTGAGGATATCAGAAGACAAGTCCATGATCTTACTGCTCAAAATTCAAAATTGGCAGTTGTTGAAAATTTGCAACAAATTGTAGCTAATATCAAGCAACAGCTAGGAACCATGGAATCCAATCAAGCAAATGCTCTGTCTGTTTTTGCTACCCAGCTTCAAGAGATTGTGCAACAATACAAGAAACTAGTTGTGGACATAAAGATCAAGCCAGGCCACGATGATGTTGTTAGGACCATCAATGAGCATCTTGAATCAGTAACAAGCAGATTGCTTACAGCAGAAAAGGAAATAACCGGCATAATCGAGAATCCAAAACATTCAGTAATTCTTGAATTGTACAGCATCCCCAACAAAGAATATGATTCTCCATTTACACCAGGTGGCAAAATATATATGCTGTCCCCTGCACAATTTTATTACCAGTTTTTTGTTGGGGGCACATTGAGACCAATCAAGATCAAATATTGGCATCAGCCACAGGCACACCACTACCCTACCTTATCAATAACAAATGCTGAGAACAAAGTGAAAATCACCAGTGTAGAGTTAGAGGATTTTACAGACCCCAATACATTAGAAACAGCCTATACTGAAGATGATGGCTCTCTGGAATTTAAAATACAAATAGGAGACAAATTATATTTAGAAAATCCTGCAGTCTCAGCTGCTGAACACCCCATAGTTGCAATATTCTTGTTTACATATTATGTCTAGACAAATTATAGTTGATGAATTACACAGACAAGCCCGACATAATTATAAGAGACTCCCAGTAGTCACAAAGGGCATAGATGATTTATGGCAGAGCGACTTGATTGAAATGGCAACTGGGCAGTTGAAAAACTTAGACAAAATCAACAAGGGCTACAAATATCTACTCACTGTCATAGATACATTTTCAAAATTTGCCTGGGCTGTGCCACTCAAATCCAAGACTGGAAAATGTGTTACAGAAGCCCTCAGGACAATCATCAATCATTCAGGAAGATCACCGCGCTATTTGCAAACAGATAATGGCAAAGAATTTTATAATTCAGTGTTTCAACAATTTATTAAAAGCCAAGCAATAAAACATTATTCGAGTTACAGTGATCTCAAAGCCTCAATTGTAGAGAGATTCAACAGAACCTTAAAAAATCTTATGTATAAACAATTTACACTGCAGGGTAATTATAAATGGCTTACAATCCTTCCAGAACTTCTACATAAATATAACAACTCGGTCCATTCCACAATCAACATGAAACCCTCTGAAGTAACTTCATCTGATGAGCAAAAATTGATCAGGACTGTTTATTATCCTAGATACCAGCCAACAACAAGAAAGGCCAAATACAAGGTGGGTGATCAAGTAAGAATCAGCAAATATAAGCACTTATTCAAAAGAGGCTTTACAAGAAACTGGAGCACCGAATTATTTACAGTGGTTCAAGTTAAACCTGGGACCCTTAACACATATATAATAAAAGATCACCGAGGAGAAATTCTCAAAGGCAGATTCTATGAACAAGAACTCAGCAAAACTAAACAGCCTGACACATATCTCATAGAAAAAATAATCCGCAGAAAAGGCAACAAGTTATTTGTCAAATGGCTGGGTCATCCGGAAAACAGCTGGATCGATGCAAACAAAGTGATAATATGAGCACCTGGGATGTTATAAAAAGGCTGCCAGAACCTGAACAACAGAATAAGAGAAATGGCAACTTGCTACCTGATAATATTAGGTGTCTTATTGTTGGGCCATCTGCTTGTGGTAAAACTACACTAATGGTTGATAATTTTTTATTGGCCCCCAACTGGTTAGACTGGAAAAACAGGCACTTGTATATCTTCTCTAAGAGCTTGGAACAATTAAAATATCAGCAGCTGATGAAGCTATATGATGGATTGGATATAGCCACTTTTGAATCAGATGTTAAGCCACTTGATGAATGTCTCGATAATTCTGTTGTTGTGTTTGATGATGTTATACTGGATAATCAAAACAAGGTTAGAAATTTCTTTACACAGGGGCGGCACAAAAACATTGATTGCTTCTACCTGGCACAGACTTTTTCTAAAATACCGAAGCAGCTGATCCGAGACAACAGCAATTTTATATGTGTGTTTCATCAAGATCATACCAACCTCAAACACATACACGATGAATATGTAGGTGGGGACTTGAGCTACAATGATTTTTCCAAGTTTTGCAGCAAGTGCTGGAACCAGGACAGTTATGGGTTTGTCACAATTGATATGACAAGAACACCCAGTAGTGGCAAATACAGAAATAAAATCAACGATTTTCTAGACGTTGAGACATAAATAAACAACCATGAAACGACCAGTCATTGATGATCTTAAGTTAAGAGATTATCTTGTAAAAAGATTCAAGGGATGGAAATCAGAGAACCGTGGAATTTATGAAAAACACAAACAAACAGAACAGCCTGTTATTGATGCTATTAATAATTTAGGTAAGAATATCAAAACTGTTACAGAGCAGAATCAAGATTTGATCACAGAGCTTGTACCTGTAGCTGCAAGGAACATATTAGATTATCCATTCACCCCACTTTCCAGTATTCATACACCTAGTCCTGTTGCTCCTAGAAGAATTGAAGCTACACAGGATCCTATTGAATTGGGTCTTCTTGCTCAAAAATATTTAACTACACCTAAAGACAACAAAGATGAGGTGTTTGGCTTATATGCTGACACAGAGCTTGATGGGAGCATCATACATAGAATTGGCAATTTCAGAGTAACATTTATGGGAGATGATATAATTGTATATTCAGAATCTCGTCTCGGAGAAAAAGGTGGTTTTGTTAAGTACCCCGGCACACCTGGATTGTGGGAACTGATGACTAGGAAAAGGCCTGGCAGCTATACAGATCAAGATTATGAACATTACAAAGAAATATTAATAAAATCAGATGCTCTATACCAGAACAATGATCCCACACAAAAAAGAGTCAAGTCGAGCAGTGGAGCAAAATACAATAATTTAATCAAGCCCATATGGTCACAGATCAAGACAGGGAGTGGAATCAAACAATACAACACCCTGCCTAAAGAATTTGTGTGGGTTGATGATGTCAGGAAACTTGTAGATAGGTTGCTGGTGATAGCTGGGGAGGAAAATGCTGGCAACCACAATTTTTACAATGAAAAGGTTGGAATTATGGACATGATAAGCACAAAATTGTCTAATTTTATAGTGAATGACCCTAAGGGGATTGGATATCTCATAAAAATTATTAATACTCTACCCCCTAAATTTTGGAATGTCTCTGAGGGTCGGGGCCTGGTTAATGACATTATAAACAAGTTGCCATTTGAACTACACATTCCAGGCTATCAGTATTGTGGTCCAGGCACAAAATTGGATCATAGATTAAACAGAGGAGATCCTGGTGTAAATCCCCTAGATGCTGCTTGTAGAGACCATGACATAGCATACAACACACATACTGATCTTGACAAGAGACATGTTGCAGACAAGAAATTAGAAGAGGCTGCATTTGGTAGATTTGTAAGCAAAGATGCTTCTTTAAGTGAAAAAATAGCAGCATTGGGGACCACCATAGCTATGAGCACCAAACAAAAACTGGGGTGGGGGTTGTGAATATGTATATAATAAACCTACAATGAAGGCCAAGGGTGTTATGTATCAAATACCTTATGCAGGTCTCAAATCTCTTAAAACTATTGACAGCCTTTTAACCAAAAAGCAGCGCAAGAAAAAAAGTTCTTGTATTGCAAAGGGACATGGTATGAAATTGTTACTTAGTACCCCCCAATTAAAAAAATTACAGCAATCAAGAAAAAAATTGCATACAGGGGGATTCATATTTACTATCCCTGCCATCTTAGCAGCTCTCGGGGCTGTTGGGAGCTTGGCCGGGGGATCAGCTGCCATAGCAAAAACAGTAATAGATGCCAAGAAAAATAGGGCAGAATTAGATGAGCAGAAGCGCCATAACCTGGCAATGGAGAAAAAAGGCAAAGGTGTTAAGAGAGCCATGAATAAGTTTAAAAAAAACAAGAGCCGCTTACAAACCAAGATATTGAAGCTTTGATCAAGCCACTGGGCATCAAACATTTTAGAGGTGTGTACATGTCTGATTCTTTACCGGAACAACCACTCAACAAAGAGTGTGGCATTGTTAATTTGGATGAGTACAAAAATCAGGGCACTCACTGGATTTGTTATCTTAAATATTTAAACAATGAGGCATTTGTATTTGATTCATTTGGAGGTGTTCCACCTGAAAATTTAGTAAAATATCTAAAATCAGCTAATCTTTATTACAATAATGCCCGTCTTCAAAACTTCAAAGATGTTAATTGCGGACATTTGTGTTTATCTGTTCTCAGATATATGTCTCAAATAAATAAACCATCAATTGAAAATTTTCAAAAAGCCTTGTGGTATTTAAAACATCATGGGGGTATTCCATCTCACCAGCCAAAATTCAATATTGAAACTCAAATTGCATGATGACATAGTGTATCCCAAAACAATAGCTCTCAGGGCATTTTATGGCATGTACCTGATCCCTAATATTACACACCACAACAACACAATTGCAGTAGGGGATCAAAAAATTGTCATCACTCCAGGGCAATATAATCTGTCCACTCTAAATGCTCAATTACCCAGAGGTATAGTGTTAAGTCAAAATTCTGTCACTCACAGAGTAGAGATTGTATCTGCTACAGAAACAGTGCATCTGGGTACTATAGGAGAGCTGTTAGGATTTGAGAACAACACAAAACTTGAACCGGCCATCAAACACACTGCTATGAATATACCCAAATTCTTAGCCATAGAGACTCTGAATATTCACTGTAATGTGGCCGAGGGTATGATCACCAAATCAAATGGCATAGGCACTCACAAACAAACTGGCATCATTGCAACATTCAAACCTAATTCCGAATTCATGGAGCCCATCATCTACAATCCATCCCCAACATTATATTTTCCTGTGTGCCATAATAGAATAGATTACATTGAATTGATGGTCACTAATGAAAAAGAAGAATTAGTTGATTTTGCTGGAGCCACAACAACTGCCATCATAGAGATTAACATTTAAATAAAAATACATACAATGGAAAATATTGAGAGTTATGAGCTACAATCATTCCCTCCAAACAGGAGGACCTTTGCAAATTTAAATCAACCCAACACAGAGATTGAGGTTGATCTTGATGTAGGGGATGGCTTTATACACCCCCACAGAGCAGATCTATACATCAAATTTGATGTTGTAAAGCTCGATGGAACAGATTATCCGGCAAATACAAATATAAGACTGGTAGATAATTTTGTGCCGCATCTGTTCTCTGAAATTGAGATCAGAAAGCATGGCGTTGTTATAAACAGAATAGATTATCCCGGCATTACCTCCACAGCTTTGGCCACTCTAAAATTATCCAAGACCGAGGCTCCATACTACAAAATAGGGGGATTTGAAGCTGGTGATAAGATATTATCTAAAAATCACACAGTGCTGTTCCCCATGCGCCTGTTGCCAGGATTCTTCTCAGATTACAAAGAAATTATGTGGAAGGGGGGGTTAAGAATTACATTTAGAAGAGCTGCAAATGATAATAATGCTTTGATGAGGTACAGTACATTAAACCCTACAGGGGAAGCTCTGCCTAATACCTTACCTGATGAGGGCAAGTGCATTATTCAGACTATGGAGCTAAGAATCCCTGTTGTTGAATATGAGGCCAGTTATGCTCTTAAATACAAAGCTGATATAATAAAAAATCCACAGATTCCTCTGCAATTTTATACATATCAATGCGTACAGAAGCCCGCATCTGGTACATATTATGAATTTGATGCTACAAATTCATTCTCCAGCATACAATACGACATGCCTGATTTTGTAGTGGTACTGTTTCAGACTGGAAGACACAACAATCAGGAAAAAAATTCAAGTAAATTTGATAACTGCAACATCAAGAACATATATCTTAAAAATGGCAGAAATGAGGTATTCCCTAGAGAAAATTACAATTTAGACATGTCCAAGGATGATTTTCTCAAATTATATGAGGCTTTTTCGGCTTTCAAAAGGGTTACTACTGGCAGTACTGATATGTATTATTCACCAGATGAATTCAAGACACAGAGACCCATGTTTGTCATCAACACTTCAAAAAGAAAACAGGTTGTGGTTAATGACAGGACAAACATTAAAATTATCTGTGAATTCCATGAGGCTTTACCAGATGACACCATTTGTAGTGTTATTCTCATAGGTGAAAAATCATATGTTTATGATGTAAGAAATGAGAGAGTCACGGAGCAATTCTAGAAGATATTTGTTCTATTATCCTGTTGTACAACATACAAACCTCAACTGTATTATCAGCTAGCAGTAAATATCTTATGTGTGGGCAGTTGTATATATTTCAATTTATCAGGACTCGAACCCAAAGCCCCTTGTTTACAAGACAACAATATTAACATTTTGCCGTCAGGAGAGGCTTTGCATTTTATCAGGACTCAAACCCGAGCCTTTTGCTTACAAAGCAACAATATTAACATTTTGCCATCAGGAGAGGCTTCACATTTTATCAGGACTCAAACCCAGAGGCCTCCTGATTGCAAGGCAATAAAAACCATGCACCACACTCCACTGGGCCTCAGAACCCAGTAACTATAAGCTTTATATTAATATACATGGCAGAATCAATCTGAGCTACACTAAAATTCAATTCCTGGGATTTTGACAGAAAAACACACTATAAGCAATAAGATCATATGGCATAATTTTAAGTATAAGCAAATCTGTCTGAGAGGCTTTCACCCTTTCTACACTAGAATTCAAAATTCTTAAAATTAAGAGCATATCACACTGGAAGAATTGGGGTATAGGCCCCTCTTGGCATTGTCTTAAGTACGAGTAAATCTATCTGTTGAGCCCTCGCCTTTTCTACACTAGAAATTCAGAATTTCTTAAAAATCAGAGCATATCACACCTGAAAAATTGGGGTATAGGCCTCTCTTGGCTTTGTTTTAAGTATAAGCAAATCTGATTGTTCAATCAAATAGCCTCGCCTTTTCTACACTTAAAAGTTGCGCTGTCCGTACCGTAAATACAACTACTTGCTGCCCATTACCTGGTAGAGGGAGATTATTTCCATAACATCTTTGGCTGTTATGCATTTGAAGCTTCGAAACGAGTCACAACTCTCGTAGCAGCCAATCAACGAAGCGAGCCACTGACGTCATCTCAACCCAGAACCTGTCGCTAAACCCCCTGCTCAGGCTCCACACGCCACTAGGCTCGCTAGACAGACTCACGTACTCCGCTGGAGATGTTCCGAAAGTAATTCGACTCTACTCAAATGTTTAAAATAATCAGAACTCTAAATACAGTTTCCAAGAAATGTCATTATAAAATATGTTTTGCTGTTATGAACAGACACTGATAACTTTTTCTTCCACAAAACCTACACATTTTATTACATTGAAATTTATAGTATATTCATTTAATATTATCATCTACATATTTGTGAAGAACATACTTAAATATAGAATTGAATGCTATTGTGACAACTGGTATCAGAATATGATAGTTCATAGGCGCCGACTTTGTGGGTGGGCCAGGTACTCTCTGCCCCCCCCCCCCATTCACGTAGAAGGACACATGTTATGAGCATTTACATATATGAAGTATTGTTTATGCTGATCTCCCCCCAAACAAATTTACCTTGTCCCCCAAAAATTTACCTTTCCCCCCAAAAATTTATCTTGCCCCCCAAAAATTTACCTTGTATTTTAAGTTAGCGGCTCTGTACTGGTCTTTTAACAGCAGGATAATAATAGAGACTATAATAATTTCTAGAAACTATATTTATTTCGACAAATATTGCCAGCAAAATAGATTAAGACAGAAATTGTAGAAATTCTTAAAATCTGTGAGAGATTCTCTACTGAAGAGAAGGAATAAATTATAATTTGACACACAGAGGGCGCGGTAGCTTTCAAATACATTAAAGGGGAGATGACACTTTTGTTGTGCAAGGCGATTTCAAAATTATCATCAAAGTTTTAGGGGTCTGTAATTATCACATATAAATAAAAACAAAATATATAATTGGTCACAGCGTAAGAAATGGTAACTAAAGGAGTTTTATTTCGCATAGGAGCTCTTTTGATAATCCTCGTGATCTTAAACTACGGATTACATTAACTTTTTTAACTATCTTCCATACAAGAAAGTGAAAAGAAAAAATCAAATGAAACTTCCAGACTTTCTCTTTATATTCTGCGGGATGGCAATTTTATTCTGTTTGAATCAAGTTGGATAAAAATGATGATTTTTATTTAAAAAATATTTTTTGTTGATTTTTAAAATTTAAATCCGATTTTTTTTGATTTTTTTTAAAAACACAAAGTTGTTTGTGCAGTTTTTGGTACCATACATATAGATATATATGTTCTTTGTAGAAAGCCTGTTTCTAGTAAACGGCGATGTAACATATTTGAACAGTTAGATTAAAGCAAATAAAATGATATATGTAAATATACATTTTTCTTGTTTCCGACACTGTACCTACTATGGAAATGTTTGAATGTGTTAATGAAACTATAATAATTTCAGTCACTTTTCTTTCAGTGAAAATAAAACATTCTGTATGTACTCTAAAATTGTAAGTTAAAATATTCTTAAATATTTATATACGTACTTGTAACTGAATGTTAAAGATTTTTTAATGTTAGTTTGAAAAATATCAGCTGCCATGTTTGTTTACAGTTTAATGATAATGACACTATTTATGGTTTAACGTTATTAGTATTTGGTATATTTTTGCATAATAAGTGTTTTCTATTTTTGCCTATAAAAATTATTGAATTTTAAATCAAGAGAAATGTAAGTATGTTTACATTTTCTTTCATGTGAGCTTCACACCATCAATACATGTATTTTATTTCCTTCATTTTCCTATCTTAGAGCCTAATAAACACCCTTAAATGATTACGTGATTAATGTAACTTCTCCAAAAGTGATTCTAATATCTACAAAATCCTTATGTACATTATTCTATAAATTATTTATTTAAAGTGATTTATATCAGTTTTTTTGAAACAATATCACGTGATTTAAATCTTGAATTAAACCGCGATTTTAATCTGCCTGATTTAAATCAATCCAGCTTAGTTTGAATTTTATAGCTAGGAAAATCTCGACAACAATTCTGTTGCACATGCCGATTCCCCAGTCTTACGTTTTCCGAACATGCTCGCTCAGAACTATAAATACACACGAATAAATTATATAAATTTAGGGAAGGTTTTCTTTTATTATAAGGTCAACGCATTACATTCATATATCAACATATTAATTACCTTTTTTATCGGGAGTGCAGGATATTTTCGCTAATTTGCAAAGAAAATGCACATCATTTAAAATGTAACTATCATCGGAAACGTTAATTTCTTAGGTGTTGTGATTATTAGAATGCTGAGAACAATTAAAAACTATACTCTGTCCCAGGTATCTCTGGAGGAGGGCCGCGCATGGTTTCAGTGAAGGGGAAATCGAGTGGCCAGAGCGAAACAGTACACGCTGCTGCAAAGGCTAGTAACCAGTCGCTTCTCCCCTCCTCACAATCCCATTCCCTCTCACGTGTTTATTGGTGGAACCGTCACGCGTCACCACTCGCGCAGAGATATGTTTTCGTTCGGTTGCTCCAGAGTTAACCTGGACGGTTATATACACTAAATATCGCATTAAGGGGACTACGTTTAGAGAGAAAAGAATAACATGTTTAAATATCGCTAATATTTCCCCCCCCCCCAAAAAAAATCATTAAGTGTGTGAAAGCGTGTTTGTTAATTGGTTATATGATATGTGTGATTTTTGTGACCCTGGAAATATTAGGGCTAGATTTTAATGCACAATAAAATACCAGATAATGCTCTATAAAAGCACAGTGTTTTAAAAGAACTGCAAGGTTATAGAAACCTATACATTTTTAAATAATAGGCATATTACAACGAAATATTGTTTGTTGCACAGAGAAAACTTTAAAATGAATGTGTGATGTTGTTTGGTTCATCTCCAGCTGGGCACAATTCACGCCCAAACATTCTTTGCAATCTTCTTTTGAATCAGAGAATCGCGTTCTGAAGGCGCTCGTCCGGAATGTTGTGAACCACATCAAGTATCTTGAACATCAGGTCGTCAAGATCTGACACTTTCCGTGCATACACCTGAGTCTTCACATGTCCCCACAGTCAGCAATCGCAAGGCTTAAGGTCTGGTGTCCTTGCGGGCCAAGGTGTGGGTCCTCTGTGACCAATCCACTGAGCTATTTCCTTCATCGATGCCATCTAGGAATCGCGTGATCGCGTGATCACCTGCACACAAGTCATTCAGCAGTGTGGGCATAACATAATTGTAAATTTTCATCTGTGTAAGAAAATAATATTTCGTTGTAACAAACCTATTACTTTAAAGTTATAGCATTTTAGCATCCTGCAAGACTTTTAAAACAAGCTGTACGATAATGGGCTAAAAACCACAAAATTGCGCTATTAAATGTTGAAAATGTTCTACAACTTACGTGTTTTTTTCACCATTCCTGCATTGCAATGCACTACTAACAACATGCTCGAGTGGCCGCGGTGGTTCAGTCGGTAACGCGTTTGACTATCATGGTAAAGGTCCCGGGTTAGATCCCCGGTGGGTTCAAATCCGGGAACTTTTCTAACGTTGGAAGCGGCCTCGGCGCCCACCCAGCGTCGAATAACATGGGTACCTGGGGGAAACCCTGGGGGTAAAGGCGGTCAGGGGCGTGTTGCTGATCACATCACCCCCACTCACGACCGGATCAAGAAAGTGTGTGGCGTTGCCCCCACACCCCCTATACGCCTTCATGGCGTGGTGCTAAGCACAGGGGAGCACTTTACCTTTACCTTTTTACTAACAACATGCGCGGGTTGATAAAGCAAAGTGACTGCCGTTCCGGCTCGGATCCGAGGGATGAGCTAACCAACGACAGGTGCGGTCCTCCATTCATATTGGGGTTAGGCGTAGAGCTGACAACTCTGCACTGTAAAAAGACATGTCAAGAAACAGCAATATGAGGCCATGGATGTTCACAAGGTAAAATATTCCTGAGACAAAATAGTCCCCCGTTCGGATCTCCGGGTGGGGACCACGGCCGTAGGCAGGAAAAATTTTCGGGTGGGGGGGTTCATTCATAATTGTTCCCATGGGCGTCGCCAGAAATTTGAATAATAGAAATAATAACAATAATTGTACAATAATTATTAAAATTTCATAATAATAAAACAATTTTATTCCATAATAATACTAATAATTATTATTATTATATTATTGTTATATCCTTGAGGGTGGCTTACTCAATCCAGCAGATGAGTGAATATCCAGCACAAGTTTCTTTTTGTTTTTTTACGTTTCATACAGTGTGTACTGAAATGCACAATTATTATACTTCGTCATTAAACTTTAGACACCTTCAAGAAAAAGCTTTAAAAGTTAGATGGAAATTTTAGTCATAAAGCTTTTGTTGTCTAACTTTAAAATTACATTTTTCGAATTTTGAAAAGTGTGGAAGCAGTTATTATTTTTAAAAACTTAGCCGGCTGCATGGATTGTAACCTCAATCGCGAACGTAATGCGCTACAAAACTGGAGATCCTAGGTTTGAACTCCTATCAAGGGGGATTTTCGACTTTATCGGACAGGGAATTTAAAAGCTGGAAAGGGAATTTTGGGACTCATAAGGGAATCTTCAGTCTATATTCCTTGTGACGCAGGAACAACACTGGAAAGACGACAGCAGAAGTGATAATGGAGGGGTCGCGGGTGGGTTACGATTCTGAGAATAAATCCTGTTGCACTCAAGTTTCAGAATTCCAAATGTATGAAAATTCTAGCTCGATCGTTTCAACATTGTCTCCTTGTATTTTTGTGATGCTTCGAAAAAAAAATTGAAAATTTGTTACAGATTTTGGTTTCTGAACTTCCATTAATCCAACATGTCAGAAGTTTCGGGGGGGGGGGGGGGGGTTTGAACCCTAGAAACCCCCCTCTAAATACGGCCATGGTGGGGACTACTTTGGGAGGTCCCTGGACTAAGGATAAGATCTACATTAGGAATAAGGATATTAAATTAGGCACCTGGAATGTTCTGAGCCTTTACCGGCCTGGGGCATTTGAGTGTACAGTTAATGAGATAGTTAAGTATAAATTAGATGTAGTAGCTGTCCAGGAAGTTAGGTGGCCAGGAGAAGGGAATTGTAAAACTAAAAATTATACTTTTTTCTATGGTGGTACTGAAAATCATAATTTTGGAACAGGCTTTTTCATAAATAATAGAATTATCTCGGCTCTTAAAACAGTAGAATTTATTAATGATAGGATATCATATGCAGTTTTACAGGGTATGTGGTGCAAAATTATTTTAATAAACATACATGCACCAACGGAAGATAAAGATGATGATAATACTAAAGATGATTTTTATACAGAGTTAGAACAGGTCTTTGATAAATGTTCTCAGTATGATATGAAAATTCTGTTAGGTGACTGTAATGCACAGATTGGCAAAGAAGAGACATTTAAACCCACGATTGGTAAAGAAAGTCTTCATGAATTAAGTAATGATAATGGTATAAGATTGATTACTTTTGCAACCTCAAATAATTTAATTGTGAAAAGTACCACTTTTAAACATAAAGATATCCATAAATATACCTGGTCTTCTCCAGATCGTAAAACTAATAATCAGATAGATCATATTCTCATTGATAAGAGAAGGCATACTAGTATAATTGACGTTCGTACACATAGAGGTGCTGACTGTGCCAGTGACCATTATTTAGTAATTACTAAATTAAGAGAAAGACTCTCAGTGATAAAACATAAGCAACAAAATCTAAAAGTTATAAAATTTGATACAGGAAAGTTTACTGATGAAAGAATTAAGAAAGATTACCAAATTAAACTGTCAAATAGATTTGATGTTTTGAAGGATTTAAATGATGATGAAAATATAAATGAAACAGACGTAAATAAGAATTGGGAGCACATACGTAATGCAATATAATCAGCACCTAAGAAAGTATAGGATACCATAAACCAAGAAAAAGTAAGCCATGTTTTGATAATGAATGTCATAATCTAATAGAAATAAGAAATCAGGCTAGACTTAGGTTGTTAAATAACTCTGATGATACAAATCTAAACAATTATAATAGAATAAAGCGAGAAGTTAACCGCATGTTTAGAAGTAAAAAAAGAGATTACTTGAAAAGCAAAATTAACGAAATTGAAACAAACAGCAAAAATAAAAATATCAGAGATTTATATAAAGGTGTAAATGAGTTTAGAAAGGGGTGGCAACCTAAAGTAAACTTGATAAAAGATAAAGACGGTGATTTTCTAGCGGACCCAGGCGATATTCTAAATAGATGGAAGAACTACTTTAATGACCTTTTAAATGTTCATGTAGGAGATAAATCAGAAGTAAATGAAGTCCACACAGCAGAACCTTTAGTTCCTGAACCTAACTTGAATGAAGTTAAAGATGCTATTAAAAGGCTAAAGAATAACAAAGCACCTGGCATTGATTTAATACCAGCTGAGTTAATTAAATATGGTGGAAATTCGTTAATATGTCAAATTCATAAATTAATTTGTTTAATATGGAATAAAGAAGAGATCCCTCAACAGTGGAAAGAATCCATAATTGTTCCTGTGTTTAAAAAAGGTGATAAAATGAATTGCAATAATTACCGTGGAATTTCTCTACTGTCAACAACATATAAAATATTATCTAACATTCTTTTAAAAAGACTAACCCCATATGCTAATGAAATTATAGGTGATTATCAATGTGGATTTAAACGTAACAGATCAACTACAGATCAAATTTTTCACATCAGACAAACACTTGACAAAAAGTGGGAATATAATCAAAATGTCCATCAGCTATTCATTGATTTCAAAAAAGCATATGATTCGGTCAAAAGAGATAAATTATATAATATATTAGTAGAGTTTGGAATACCTAAGAAGCTTGTTAGTATGATAAAAATATGCACCAGTGAAACAGAAAGTAAAATTCGTGGGGGTATTAATATGTCTGACAAATTTACAATTCATGATGGGTTAAAACAAGGAGATGCATTATCTCCATTGCTCTTTAATTTTGCCTTAGAATATGCTGTTGGGATGGTAAAGAAACTAAAGAAGGACTAAAATTAAATGGTGTGACTCAGTTGTTAGCATATGCAGATGATGTAGACTTACTGGGGGATGATGTGAATACAATTAAGAATAATGCTAAAATATTTTTCAAAACTGCTAAAGAGATAGGTTTGGAAGTTAACAAAGAGAAAACTAAATATATGCTTACAGGCCGAAACCAAGTGTTAGGTAAAAATCAAAATCTAATTATTGATAACAACTCGTTTGAACCAGTTTCCAAATTCAAATACTTAGGAGTAATATTAACAAGTGAAAATTATATTAAAGAGGAAATAAAAAGTAGGCTTAATTCAGGAAATGCATGTTCTCTCTTCATAAACTTTTGTCTTCTCGTTTAATATCTAAGAAACTAAAAGTTAAAATATACAAAACAGTAATTTTGCCTGTAGTATTATATGGATGTGAAACTTGGTCCCTTACATTGAAAGAGGAACATAAATTGAGAGTATTTGAAAATAAGATCCTTAGGAAAATCTTTGGACCTAAAAGGGATGAGGAGACAGGTGAGTGGAGAAGGTTACATAATTTAGAACTACATAATTTGTATTCATGTCCAGATATTATTAGAATAATTAAATCAAGAAGACTTAGGTGGGCTGGCCATGTGGCACGAATGGGAGAGGAAAGAGGAGTTTACAGGATTCTTGTTGGTAAACCTGATGGTAAGAGACCTGTAGGAAGGCCAAGACGAAGATGGAGGGACAACGTTGAGAAAAGAGTATATAGAGTATATATGGAAAAGAGTATATAGAACTTGCTCAAGATAGGGAAAGATGGAATGCCTGTGTTGCTGCAGCCATGAACCTTCGGGTTTAAGAAGGCTAGAGAGTTAGTTAAGTTTGGGGGGAACTTCTACTATTTGTCTTCTTTTGGCACTCTCTTTTGTACAGAGTACGACTGGTTTGGCATCGTACTCATGTCAGAAGAAAATGGCATGAGATACGATCGGGAGAGTATGATTGCTCAAAGAGGAAGCCTAGTGAGGTCATCGGAGCCATCATCACTAATTAATCAGTTGTAGTAATTTTGATTTGTACAAATGTAAATATTGCACTTAATATATTTTAAATGGGCAAATATTATAATTTATGTATCTTTGGTGGTGCTTAGAAAGAATTTTTGAGTATAAATATTTTTTTAATGTTAATTTGGTTTTGATACGTAATTTCATTGGGGGTCTTGTGTCAAGCTAATAGCTCAGGATTAGAAATCTTAAGGACAATTAAGTGCAGAAATTCTGAAGAATGAAGCTTATGTCGAGTTATGGTACTTCACCATCTTTTAGAAGCAAGTGACTTCTCTATAAGCCTTAGATTCGATTTCGTTTCCATGACGTAGGCAGCTTCATTTCAAATCTGTTGCTAAATGTGCATACTACGTAGTATCGTCGCGAAATTTTAGTACGAACCTATTTTAGTAAAAATTGAGAATTTGGGCGTTCTAAAGGAACGTAGGGGAACATCAGGGACACTAGTTGTCGTATTTGTTCATCCTTTTAAAGATGTCTCCACGCATAGGTTATGTGAGAACGGAAGAATGTCGAGAGGACGTTTGCCGCATAATAATGGTTTGATCCTGACACGAGTCCGTCTTGGAGCTTCTGTAATAGAATGTGTCTCTCAATAACGATTACAGGGTTATAATAAAGGTTAACTGTTATAGTCAATATTCAATAGATACGAACATACTTTATCTAAAATTTGGCACGGCAACGTGAAGTTATGAGTCCTACGGAAACTTAATTTGACAGAATTTATTCGCCGCGTACTTACGGGGCTGGTGTCATCAGCTGTTTGTTGTTGCTTCTGTCTATCAGATAATTCTTCTTGCACGTATTCAGTTAAGGTTGCTGAGTTTGTCCGAACATGGATTCGTATCTGTGAAAAAACATTTTCCTGGCTATTTGACAGATCAAGCTCTCAAATTTTATAGAAACTCTTTGAACACTTATCTTGTGTAAAATTAAAATTTAAACTTGATTTTAGCCTTCGGAACTCAGGTTAAATATGCCGAGGAGATTGACCGGCATACCGCTTTTGGACGTGGGTGATAATGTGACCTGGGATGGCAAATTGGTTATGTCAAACTTAACAAGTTTCGGCAAAAGACAGGAAAGGTTGACAAAACTTAATGCCAAAAGGGCAGCTAATCCTAACGTTGAGGAGGGGAGTTTGATCTTCGTAAAAAATCAAAATCCTGGTGGCATGAAAGATAGGGTAATCAAGAAATATTGTGAACTTTTTGTTGGGCCCTACATTTGTGTTAAAAATAACGGTAATTGAACACTTTCGTTGATTGATTGTGTCACTGGGGAAAGAGTGAACAATCAATCTATTGAACACTGTAAATTATGGAAGTGTTCAATGGATAAAATGAGGTATTGGGTGATGAAGGTTCAGGACTTGAATCTGGTTGGAGAAGAGGAATTGCTTCAGAAAATAATGGATTCCTGTGAGTCAGGAAAATTCTATGGTCAGGGTTCAGAACGTCAATAAGGAAAATGAACATAGGCAGTTTAATTTCCTTTGTGTGTCAAGTGAGTAGTGTCTGCGGCGGGCAGATTTCTTGGTACTATTTCTCGGTGGGCCAGAACAAAATAATACTTCCTATTGTCTCTATTTCAATTGGCGATTCTTAAATGCAGAATACTCATGTTGGTTGTTTGCTTTAGCAATCATTGGGTTAGTCGATGGTGGGACTGGTATTTTAGGAGATTTGTAGCAAGTTTGAGACAAGTTACGCTCCAACGCATATAAGGTAGTATGCTGGAAGTACTTTTAGGTAGAGTCAGGCTGGAACATTGATCTTATTTTGTGCCCAGATCACGGCAACAGAATTTGTGTCGAGTCTAATCTTTAGTCTCGTACAAAGTAATTGATCAATCCTGTTTGATGCCAGGTATCGATATAAAAAAAAAATGGCAAGGTGGCTTCTGCGGTTGTGTGGTCTAAGTGGGCTAGTGTCAGCGGCGGACTGAATGGTCAAGTGGACATAACCTTGCGGCGAGACGGCACGCAACTGTGGAGTTCAATCTTAAGTCAATACCAGTTGAAGGGCACGTGTACGGGGTGACCAGTGCGAATTTGACTTATATCCTTCTGTAAGAACTTTGTAATCACCACGCTTTAAAGATAGGCTAAATGTAAATAATATATACGAACGAACATTATAGATATAAGGTGATTTGTGCAAATGTAAATGTTCTGTGTTTTATACTTATATGTAATAGTGTGAGTTGTTGTGTGTGTAGGTTGTACAAGTAGTTGTATACTGATTAGGTTCAGCCTCTAGTTGGGCGCCAAATATGACGTATGTCGTCATAATGATCTAATTTGAGTGATTACATTTTTCTTATTTCTTTGATTTATGTATGTTAAAGACAATTCCGTCAAAACTGTTGCAACGCGCTTGTCTTTCATCGTGTTGGACTGACAAGTGTAAATTCCATACACCTGATGGTAGCTGTATGAAGGACGGCAAAGTGAATCAGTTCGTCTGAACCGTTCGCTTACATAAGCCGATCTCGGTTTTCAAGCCGAATCCAAACAGTAAATTGAATTATTCTTTTAATTTATGTGTCATAACTGGAAACAGGTAATATGTAAAGTTCAAACATGTGGTAAAGGTGAAAATACAGACCTAACCAGTGAGATGAAGGCAACTCAGCACGAAGGGCTGGACTCGTAGTAGGAATCGAGGTTCTTTACGGCATGAACGGGTCCTGGAGGAACGACTCGTGGAATGGATCGTTCGCGAGCAAAAGCATGGAGGAAGACATGTAGACTTCGGTACATGCACGGGATATCAAAGAATATCTAAGCATCCTCAAGTTATCCAGTAAATCTATATGGTGCTGACGTTAAATGAAGGTCAGGAACACCTTCTACTCGAAATATATTTGTGCACAAAAGTAAGGTGGGACAGATATTTGATTTTCTTCGTCGGTTTTCTGAAGATTGAATCGAAGTATCAGGAGAGGATATAAGTAGCAAAGTTTACTTATCCTAAGTGCTATTGGATTATTTCAAGTCAATCCTTGGATCAACGGATATCCTATACTTCGTATTTATAGCTAGCTCTCGTGTGCGGTACATTATGGCCATAATGCGGGAATTCAAGGCATCGTTAATTCGAGCGGGAAACGAATGCTTCGAGTAGCCATCTTGGCGCGCATATACATCGGAGCGAAAACAGTTGTTGTAATAAAAACTATCATTGTACATAATCTTAAATTCTATTTCTCAGTGTTTTTATCTTTTGTTTGGATTGTTCCAGCTCTTGTAAGAAGTTTGTTGTGGGGTTTTGTGACGTAAATAAACGTCCGTCAGCTGGTACAAACTGGTGTGTCTGTGGGATTGCAGTTAGAAATCTCATTTCAAGTTTACCAATTTCAAGAGCAAACGAACTTATAATTTGTTGAGCAATATTAAAACTATCGAAAGTTGATAGTTCTTTGGCTGAATTTATAATTGTTAATCCGTCGTCTGGTTAAATACATGTACCATACATAAGGTTAAACGCGGGTTGCTCAATCAGCTGATTTCAAGAACGGCTATGCCTGTATTTGTCTACATGAAAAATATATAAAGTTCAAACAATGTAAAATAACTTGTCATCTGATCGGTGGTAACTTATGGTAATTTCCACGTTTTGTCGATGGACATTATGCTCATTGTTGTTCAAAATATCTTCCGATGTTGTGTTGAAATTGAACCAGTTTATGCTCTAAGTGTATAGCATGCAACCAAGTGTGATTTAATGAAAGTGTTCTCTTCCAGGAGGGGGGTTTATTTCGCACTGGTCTCTCGTGCATAATTACTATCAAAAAAAAAATTGTGAAAGGAGGTTATGAAAACGTATGCTATATTTTCTCATTTACCCGTCCACAGTCATTTGTGAGTATATGCAAACTTGGATCAAGTTTCTGGCATGTCAGCGATTATTGTTTAGATGAGTAAGGGACGGGAGTGAGGGGAAAAGACTGTACGTTAAAATATTGGCAGTTATATGGTAAGAGATGGAGTTGTTGTTAATTTGATCTTTGTACAACTAAAATGTCAGTTGGCGAATAATTCTAATCCAATACAGGGTGTTGGGTTGAAAGGAGATATTCCTGTGATAAGATAAAATTACGTTTGGGTGTATCTAAGAAATTTGCTAGCATTAGGTGAATAATCATGACGAACTATAATAACATTTGATTTCATTGCTTAATCTGCCTTTCACAGTAAGATTTGAATATCCAAACACAAGGCGATTGTAGTGTTTATATTCCTCGGGTTCCAAATAATTTTAGGGTGAATTTAGTTCAATCTGTAGTTCTTGTCAGAGTTCCAAAGCTACCGAGACACACGCTCAGGGGCGTGAAAAACCAAAAAAAAGTGCGAGCAAGAAGTGGTGGTTTAACTTTAAACGACGGTATGGATTAAGTATGCTTGTTCCTGAAAACTTGTCAGCTTACAGGGCTTCCATGCCTAACCCTGTCATGACCAACGATTATTTTGATAAGCTTACCGATGCAATCAGAAAATTGGGGTTATCTGTCGACAGCCAGTTAGAGGACCACGTGTGGAACGTGGATGAAACTGGTTTGATGTACGTCGTGAAGCCTAACAAGGTTGTTACAGAAATAGGGAAGAAGTTTAAATACCGACGTAGCTATGGAGAACGGGGGAAAACTATGACTTTAGTAGCTTGTGTTTGTGCTAATGGCACTTGGATACCCTCTTTTATAATATTCAAAGGTTCTCGTTGGCATGACGACTACAAGAGCGACTGCCTACCAAATACCCAGGTGCGTTTATCCGAGAGGAGTTGGATTGCAAAGAAACTCTTTCGCGAGTGGTTTTAGTTTTTCCTTGAATCCAATCCCACAAGACCCGTTCTGTTGCTTATGGATTCTCATGGAGCACACATTTCTCCATATGTTCTAGAGTTTGCGCACCAAAATGAGGTCCATATTTTGACATTCCCGGCTCACAACACACACGTACTGCAGCCCGTGGATGTTGGTGTGTACAAGTCACTCAAGGCAGCTTGGCGAGAAGAGTTGAATGGTTATATGGTGAAAAACCCCAACAGAAAAGCCAAACAAACGGAATTTTCACAGCATTTTCAAGATGCCGTTTGTGAAAGCATTCTCAGCACAAAACATAAAAAATGCTTTCAAGTCGTGTGGAATCATACCACTTGACCGACGTGTTATTCCCAAAGAAAAACTTGCTCCATCCCTACTGACTGAGCATCCTAATACACAGGCAGCAGTTCCACCTATTGAGAGGACACCCGAGCATCCCGATCCACGGGCAGCAGTTCCACCTATTGAGATGACACCCGAGCATCAGGATCAACAGGCAGCAGTTCCACCTATTGAGAGGACACCCGAGCATCCCGATCCACAGGCAGCAGTTCCATCTATTGAGATGATACCCGAGCATCCCGATCCACAGGCAGCAGTTCCATCTATTGAGATGATACCCGAGCATCCCGATCCACAGGCAGCAGTTCCATCTATTGAGAGGACACCCGAGCATCCCGATCCACAGGCAGCAGTTCCATCTATTGAGATGATACCCGAGCATCCCGATCCACAGGCAGCAGTTCCATCTATTGAGATGATACCCGAGCATCCCGATCCACAGGCAGCAGTTCCATCTATTGAGAGGACACCCGAGCATCCGGATCCAGAGACAACTATTGAAAGACCACCAACTCCACAAGGCAGAACCTCGTTGTCTCCAGTAGATAGTATCCTCAAACTTCCGACAACAAACGTCAGAAATAAGCCTACAAGAACACGGACCATAGATAGAAAAGCTAAACTCCTAACCGACAGCCAACCGCGTCCGTCAGTAACTAGGCTTAATGCACATTCAACAACCAAAAGGAGCACAGTTCTTGATAAACCTGGAGCTTCAGGAACACCAAAACCCAGAAAAGAATGCCATTCAGAACATTATGACGATAAAGAATGGATCTGCGGCACCTGCAACGGGCTCTTTTCGAACGACAAAAAAGAATGAAATGGGAAGAAATGGAAACAGTGTTCATTTTGCCCTACCCCTTATCACGAAACGTGACAAAGCGAACCTCCCGTTGGCACGATTTACATGTGCGATCTTTGTAGTTCCTAAGGTGTTAAGCTTCCAAAACTTGTTACATGTTTACATTATTTTATTAATGTACCTACCTTAGTTAACCGCACGTTTAGAAGTAAAAAAAGAGATTACTTGAAAAGCAAAATTAACGAAATTGAAACAAACAGCAAAAATAAAAATATCAGAGATTTATATAAAGGTGTAAATGAAATTAGAAACGGATGGCAACCTATAGTAACTTGATAAAAGATAAAGACGGTGAATTTCTAGCTGACCCAAGCGATATTCTAAATAGATGGAAGAACTACTTCAATGACCTTTTAAATGTCCATGTAGGAGATAAATAAGAAGTAAATGAAGTACACACAGCAGAACCTTTAGTTCCAGAACCTAACTTGACTGAAGTTAAAGATGCTATTAAAAGGCTAAAGAATAACAAAGCACCTGGCATTGATTTAATACCAGCTGAGTTAATTAAATATGGTGGAAATTCATTAATACGTCAAATTCATAAATTAATTTGTTTAATATGGAATAAAGAAGAGATCCCTCAACAGTGGAAAGAATCCATAATTGTTCCTGTGTTTAAAAAAGGTGATAAAATGAACTGTAGTAATTACCGTGGAATTTCTCTACTCTCAACAACATACAAAATATTGTCTAACATTCTTTTAACAAGACTAACCCCATATGCTAATGAAATTATAGGTGATTATCAATGTGGATTTAAACGTAACAGATCAACTACAGATCAATTTTTTCACATCAGACAGACACTTTAAAAAAAGTTTGAATATAATCAAAATGTCCATCAGCTATTCATTGATTTCAAAAAAGCATATGACTCGGTCAAAAGAGATAAATTATATAATATATTAGTAGAGTTTGGAATACCCAAGAAGCTTGTTAGGATGATAAAAATATGCACCAGTGAAACAGAAAGTAAAATTCGTGTGGGTATTAATATGTCTGACAAATTTACAATTCATGATGGGTTAAAACAAGGAGATGCATTATCTCCATTGCTCTTTAATTTTGCCTTAGAATATGCTGTAAGGAAGGTAAAAGATACTAAAGAAGGACTAAAATTAAATGGTGTGACTCAGTTGTTAGCATATGCAGATGATGTAGACTTACTGGGGGATGATGTGAATACAATTAAGAATAATGCTAAAATATTTTTCAAAACTGCTAAAGAGATAGGTTTGGAAGTTAACAGAGAGAAAACTAAATATATGCTTACAGGCCGAAACCAAGTGTTAAAAATCAAAATCTAATTATTGATAACAACTCGTTTAAACCAGTTTCCAAATTCAAATACTTAGGAGCTCATGAACCTCGTAGTGGTCCAGTCGGCCGATGGAGATTTTATAATTACAACTGCAAAATTTCCAACCAATGTCAATGATGAGCATCCACAACACCAACCATCTCACCGTGACAAAGAAGCCTGCGGTAACACCATGTACCTCAAGGTGGACCACTCGGCCGATGAAAAATCTGTAATTGCAACTCCAAAATATCCAACCAATGACGACGATGAAAACCCCACGACAACCCACAAAATCTCATTGTGACGAAGGTGCTGAAACACCATGAAACTAATAGTGTTTCACAAGGCTGAAGGAGATTCTGTAATTCCAACAACCAAACTTTCCAACACAGTGCCAACGATGAGCATCCACCAACCCAACCATCTCACGTGTGACAAAAATGCGGAATTACCATGTACCTCGTGTTGGTCCACTCGGCCCATGGAGATTCAGTAATTGCAACTGCAAAATATCCAACCAATGCCAAAGATGAGCATCCACAACACCAACCAACTCACCGTGACAAAGATGCTTGTGAACACCATGAACCTCGCAGTGGTCCAGTCGGCCGATGGAGATTTTATAATTACAACTGCAAAATTTCCAACCAATGTCAATGATGAGCATCCACAACACCAACCATCTCACCGTGACAAAGAAGCCTGCGGTAACACCATGTATCTCATGGCGGTCCACTCAACCGATGAAGATTCTGTAATTGCAACTGCAAAATTTCCAATCAATGACAATGAGCTGATCCCCGCAACCCACCATCTCACACTGACAATGATGCTTATGGAAACACCATCAACCTCGTGGTTGTCCACTCGGTCGATGGAGATTCTGTAATTCCAACTGCAAAATTTACAAACAATGACAACGATGAACGCCCATCCAACCCACCCCAACGATCTTAATGTAACATAGATGCGGAAACACCAAAAACTTCATGGTGGTTCACTAGGCCGATGGAGATTCTGTAATTCCAACAACCAAAATTTCCAACACAATGCCAGCGATGAGAATCCACAATACCAACCATCTCATGCATGACAAAAATCGGAAATTCCATGTACCTCGTGGTTGTCCTCTCTGTCCATGGAGATTCAGTAATTGCAACTGCAAAATATCCAACAAATGCCAATGATGAGCAACCACAACGCCAACCAACTCACCTAGACAAAGAAGCTTTTGGAAACACCATGAACCTCGTAGTGGTCCACTCGGCCGATGGAGAATTTGTAATTACAACTGCAAAATGTCCAACCAATGCCAATGATGAGTATCCACAACACCAACCATCTCACCGTGACAAAGAAGCCTGCGGTAACACCATGTACAAGGGTTGGATAAAAAGTAATGGCAACACTGCTGTATCGTGAAAGGGGTGAGTCACAGCACCACAAGCATTTCGTGGCTGATAAAGGAATGTCAGATGAGGAAGTACAGTGAGTGGGAGCGATTTATGTTATTCAGTTAAGAACAGCAGTGCTCTGAAGCAGAGGGCGAGAGTGCAAGCACACTAACAATATGTTTAGGCAAGAAGAACAACGTCTCTCAGGCAGATGGTCAACGCAGCCTACTACTGCACCTTCTTGCAACACCACCTTCATCCGCATTAAGAAGGAAGCGACGGCATGTTCTGGCACGGTGTCCCATCATCCTGCTTGACAACGCAAGGTGTCACACTGCGAACACTGTGATGGCGCTCCTGCATAACTGTTACTGGGAGGTACTGGAACATCCGCCGTATTCACCGTATGAGACCGTGTGTTTATGATATTTTGCCAAAATAAAGGAACCACTGGGCGGGAAACACCACAACACGTGCGAAGCCATCATACATGCTATAGGGCGGTCACTGCGTGACATCGGCCGAGATGGACTCGCTGACGGTATACGACCCCTTTCATACGTGTTGCAGAAGGTCGTAGAGATGGGGAGGCGATTACATTGAAGGCATGTAACGCGTGCTCCTCTGCCAATACAGTCAAGTACCAATTATACCAATGTTGCCATTACTTTTTATCCAACCCTTGTACCTTAAGGTGGATCACCCGGCCGATGAAGAATCTGTAATTGCAAATCCAAAATATCCAACCAATGACGACGACGAGAACCCCACGACAACCCACAAAATCTCATTGTGACCAAGGTGCTGAAACACCATGAAACTCAGTGTTTCACAAGGCTGATGGAGATTCTATAATTCCAACAACCAAAATTTCCAACACAGTGCCAACGATGAGCATCCACCAACCCAACCATCTCACGCGTGACAAAAATGCGGATATACCATGTACCTCGTGTTGGTCCACTCGGCACATGGAGATTCAGTAATTACAACTGCAAAATTTCCAACCAATGTCAATGATGAGCATCCACAACACCAACCATCTCACCGTGACGAAGAAGCCTGCGGTAACACCATGTATCTCATGGTGGTCCACTCAGCCGATGAAGATTCTGTAATTCCAACTACAAAATTTACAAACAATGACGACGATGAACGCCCATCCAACCCACCCAAACGATCTTAATGTAACATAGATGCGGAAACACCAAAAACTTCATGGTGGTTCACTAGGCCGATGGAGATTCTGTAATTCCAACAACCAAAATTTCCAACACAATGCCAGCCATGAGAATCCACAACACCAACCATCTCACGCATGACAAAAATGCGGAAATTCCATGTACCTCGTGGTGGTCCACTCTGTCCGTGGAGATTCAGTAAATGCAACTGCAAAATATCCAACCAATGCCAATGATGAGCAACCACAACACCAACCAACTCACCGCGACAAAGAAGCTATTGGAAACACCATGAACCTCGTAGTGGTCCACTCGGCCGATGGAGAATTTGTAATTACAACTGCAAAATTTCCAACCAATGCCAATGATGAGTATCCACAACACCAACCATCTCACCGTGACAAAAAGCCTGCGGTAACACCATGTACCTCAAGGTGGACCACTCGGCCGATGAAGAATCAGTAATTGCAACTCCAAAATATCCAACCAATGACGACGATGAGAACCCCACGACAACCCACAAAATCTCATTGTGACGAAGGTGCTGAAACACCATGAAACTCATAGTGCTTCACAAGGCTGAAGGAGATTCTGTAATTCCAACAACCAAAATTTCCAACACAGTGGCAACGATGAGCATCCACCAACCCAACCATCTCACGCGTGACAAAAATGCGGAAATACCATGTACCTCGTGTTGGTCCACTCGGCCCATGGAGATTCAGTAATTGCAACTGCAAAATATTCAACCAATGCCAAAGACGAGCATCCACAACACCAACCATCTCACCGTGACAAAGATGCTTGTGAACACCATGAACCTCGTAGTGGTCCAGTCGGCCGATGGAGATTTTATAATTACAACTGCAAAATTTCCAACCAATGTCAATGATGAGCATCCACAACACCAACCATCTCACCGTGACAAAGTAGCCTGCGGTAACACCATGTATCTCATGGTGGTCCAATCAACCGATGAAGATTCTGTAATTGCAACTGCAAAATTTACAAACAATGACGACGATGAACGCCCATCCAACCCACCCAAACGATCTTAATGTAACATAGATGCGGAAACACCAAAAACTTCATGGTGGTTCACTAGGCCGATGGAGATTCTGTAATTCCAACAACCAAAATTTCCAACACAATGCCAGCGATGAGAATCCACAACACCAACCATCTCATGCATGACAAAAATGCGGAAATACCATGAACCTCGTAGTGGTCCACTCGGCCGAAGGAGAATTTGTAATTACAACTGCAAAATGTCCAACCAATGCCAATGATGAGTATCCACAACACCAACCATCTCACCGTGACAAAGAAGCCTGCGGTAACACAATGTACAAGGGTTGGATAAAAAGTAATGGCAACACTGCTGTATCGTGAAAGGGGTGAGTCACAGCACCACAAGCATTTCGTGGCTGATAAAGGAATGTCAGATGAGGAAGTACAGTGAGTGGGAGTGATTTATGTTATTCAGTTAAGAACAGCAGTGCTCTGAAGCAGAGGGCGAGAGTGCAAGCACACTAACAATATGTTTAGGCAAGAAGAACAACGTCTCTCAGGCAGATGGTCAACGCAGCCTACTACTGCACCTTCTTGCAACATCACCTTCATCCGCATTAAGAAGGAAGCGACGGCATGTTCTGGCACGGTGTCCCATCATCCTGCTTGACAACGCAAGGTGTCACACTGCGAACACTGTGATGGCGCTCCTGCATAACTGTTACTGGGAGGTACTGGAACATCCGCCGTATTCACCGTATGAGACCGTGTGTTTATGATATTTTGCCAAAATAAAGGAACCACTGGGCGGGAAGCACCACAACACGTGCGAAGCCATCATACATGCTATAGGGCGGTCACTGCGTGACATCGGCCGAGATGGACTCGCTGACGGTATACGACCCCTTTCATACGTGTTGCAGAAGGTCGTAGAGATGGGGAGGCGATTACATTGAAGTCATGTAACGCGTGCTCCTCTGCCAATACAGTCAAGTACCAATTATACCAATGTTGCCATTACGTTTTATCCAACCCTTGTACCTTAAGGTGGATCACCCGGCCGATGAAGAATCTGTAATTGCAAATCCAAAATATCCAACCAATGACGACGACGAGAACCCCACGACAACCCACAAAATCTCATTGTGACCAAGGTGCTGAAACACCATGAAACTCAGTGTTTCACAAGGCTGATGGAGATTCTATAATTCCAACAACCAAAATTTCCAACACAGTGCCAACGATGAGCATCCACCAACCCAACCATCTCACGCGTGACAAAAATGCGGATATACCATGTACCTCGTGTTGGTCCACTCGGCACATGGAGATTCAGTAATTACAACTGCAAAATTTCCAACCAATGTCAATGATGAGCATCCACAACACCAACCATCTCACCGTGACAAAGAAGCCTGCGGTAACACCATGTATCTCATGGTGGTCCACTCAGCCGATGAAGATTCTGTAATTCCAACTACAAAATTTACAAACAATGACGACGATGAACGCCCATCCAACCCACCCAAACGATCTTAATGTAACATAGATGCGGAAACACCAAAAACTTCATGGTGGTTCACTAGGCCGATGGAGATTCTGTAATTCCAACAACCAAAATTTCCAACACAATGCCAGCCATGAGAATCCACAACACCAACCATCTCACGCATGACAAAAATGCGGAAATTCCATGTACCTCGTGGTGGTCCACTCTGTCCGTGGAGATTCAGTAATTGCAACTGCAAAATATCCAACCAATGACGACGATGAGAACCCCACGACAACCCACAAAATCTCATTGTGACGAAGGTGCTGAAACACCATGAAACTCATAGTGCTTCACAAGGCTGAAGGAGATTCTGTAATTCCAACAACCAAAATTTCCAACACAGTGGCAACGATGAGCATCCACCAACCCAACCATCTCACGCGTGACAAAAATGCGGAAATACCATGTACCTCGTGTTGGTCCACTCGGCCCATGGAGATTCAGTAATTGCAACTGCAAAATATTCAACCAATGCCATAGACGAGCATCCACAACACCAACCATCTCACCGTGACAAAGATGCTTGTGAACACCATGAACCTCGTAGTGGTCCAGTCGGCCGATGGAGATTTTATAATTACAACTGCAAAATTTCCAACCAATGTCAATGATGAGCATCCACAACACCAACCATCTCACCGTGACAAAGAAGCCTGCGGTAACACCATGTATCTCATGGTGGTCCAATCAACCGATGAAGATTCTGTAATTGCAACTGCAAAATTTACAAACAATGACGACGATGAACGCCCATCCAACCCACCCAAACGATCTTAATGTAACATAGATGCGGAAACACCAAAAACTTCATGGTGGTTCACTAGGCCGATGGAGATTCTGTAATTCCAACAACCAAAATTTCCAACACAATGCCAGCGATGAGAATCCACAACACCAACCATCTCATGCATGACAAAAATGCGGAAACACCATGAACCTCGTAGTGGTCCACTCGGCCGAAGGAGAATTTGTAATTACAACTGCAAAATGTCCAACCAATGCCAATGATGAGTATCCACAACACCAACCATCTCACCGTGACAAAGAAGCCTGCGGTAACACAATGTACAAGGGTTGGATAAAAAGTAATGGCAACACTGCTGTATTGTGAAAGGGGTGAGTCACAGCACCACAAGCATTTCGTGGCTGATAAAGCAATGTCAGATGAGGAAGTACAGTGAGTGGGAGCGATTTATGTTATTCAGTCAAGAACAGCAGTGCTCTGAAGCAGAGGACGAGAGTGCAAGCACCCTAACAATATGTTTAGGCAAGAAGAACAACGTCTCTCAGGCAGATGGTCAACGCAGCCTACTACTGCACCTTCTTGCAACACCACCTTCATCCGCATTAAGAAGGAAGCGACGGCATGTTCTGGCACGGTGTCCCATCATCCTGCTTGACAACGCAAGGTGTCACACTGCGAACACTGTGATGGCGCTCCTGCATAACTGTTACTGGGAGGTACTGGAACATCCGCCGTATTCACCGTATGAGACCGTGTGTTTATGATATTTTGCCAAAATAAAGGAACCACTGGGCGGGAAGCACCACAACACGTGCGAAGCCATCATACATGCTATAGGGCGGTCACTGCGGGACATCGGCCGAGATGGACTCGCTGACGGTATACGACCCCTTTCATACGTGTTGCAGAAGGTCGTAGAGATGGGGAGGCGATTACATTGAAGGCATGTAACGCGTGCTCCTCTGCCAATACAGTCAAGTACCAATTATACCACTGTTGCCATTACTTTTTATCCAACCCTTGTACCTTAAGGTGGACCACTCGGAAGATGAAGAATCTGTAATTCCAACTCCAAAATATCCAACCAATGACGACGATGAGAACCCTACGATTACCCACAAAATCTCATTGTGACCAAGGTGCTGAAACACCATGAAACTCATAGTGTTTCACAAGGCTGATGGAGATTCTATAATTCCAACAACCAAAATTTCCAACACAGTGTCAACGATGAGCATCCACCAACCCAACCATCTCACGCGTGACAAAAATGCGGAAATACCATGTATCTCATGGTGGTCCACTCAGCCGATGAAGATTCTGTAATTGCAACTGCAAAATTTCCAATCAATGACAATGAGGAGATCCCCCCAAACTCACCATCTCACACTGACAACGATGCTTATGGAAACAGCATCAACCTCGTGGTTGTCCACTCGGTCGATGGAGATTCTGTAATTCCAACTGCAAAATTTACAAACAATGACGACGATGAACGCCCATCCAACCCACCCCAACGATCTTAATGTAACATAGATGCGGAAACACCAAAAACTTCATGGTGGTTCACTAGGCCGATGGAGATTCTGAAATTCCAACAACCAAAATTTCCAACACAATGCCAGCGATGAGAATCCACAACACCAACCATCTCACGCATGACAAAAATGCGGAAATTCCATGTACCTCGTGGTGGTCCACTCTGTCCATGGAGATTCAGTAATTGCAACTGCAAAATATCCAACCAATGCCAATGATGAGCAACCACAACACCAACCAACTCACCGCGACAAAGAAGCTATTGGAAACACCATGAACCTCGTAGTGGTCCACTCGGCCGATGGAGAATTTGTAATTACAACTGCAAAATTTCCAACCAATGCCAATGATGAGTATCCACAACAACAACCATCTCACCGTGACAAAGAAGCCTGCGGTAACACCATGTACCTCAAGGTGGACCACTCGGCCGATGAAAAATCTGTAATTGCAACTCCAAAATATCCAACCAATGACGACGATGAGAACCCCACGACAACCCACAAAATCTCATTGTGACGAAGGTGCTGAAACACCATGAAACTCATAGTGTTTCACAATGCTGAAGGAGATTCTGGAATTCCAACAACCAAAATTTCCAACACAGTGCCAACGATGGGCATCCACCAACCCAACCATCTCGCGCGTGACAAAAATGCGGAAATACCATGTACCTCGTGTTGGTCCACTCGGCCCATGGAGATTCAGTAATTGCAACTGCAAAATATCCAACCAATGCCAAAGATGAGCATCCACAACACCAACCAACTCACCGTGACAAAGATGCTTGTGAACACCATGAACCTCGTAGTGGTCCAGTCGGCCGATGGAGATTTTATAATTACAACTGCAAAATTTCCAACCAATGTCAATGATGAGCATCCACAACACCAACCATCTCACCGTGACAAAGTAGCCTGCGGTAACACCATGTATCTCATGGTGATCCACTCAACCGATGAAGATTCTGTAATTGCAACTGCAAAATTTCCAATCAATGACAATGAGGAGATGCCCCCAAACCCAGCATCTCAAACTGACAATGATGCTTATGGAAACACCATGAACCTCGTGGTTGTCCACTCGGTCGATGGAGATTCTGTAATTCCAACTGCAAAATTTACAAACAATGATGACGATGAACGCCCATCCAACCCACCCTAACGATCTTAATGTAACATAGATGCGGAAACACCAAAAACTTCATGGTGGTTCACTAGGCCGATGGAGATTCTGTAATTCCAACAACCAAAATTTCCAACACAATGCCAGCGATGAGAATCCACAATACCAACCATCTCATGCATGACAAAAATCGGAAATTCCATGTACCTCGTGGTGGTCCACTCTGTCCATGGAGATTCAGTAATTGCAACTGCAAAATATCCAACCAATGCCAATGATGAGCAACCACAACACCAACCAACTCACAGCGACAAAGAAGCTTTTGGAAACACCATGAACCTCGTAGTGGTCCACTCGGCCGATGGAGAATTTGTAATTACAACTGCAAAATGTCCAACCAATGCCAATGATGAGTATCCACAACGCCAACCATCTCACCGTGACAAAAAAGCCTGCGGTAACACCATGTACAAGGGTTGGATAAAAAGTAATGGCAACACTGCTGTATCGTGAAAGGGGTGAGTCACAGCACAAGCATTTCGTGGCTGATAAAGGAATGTAAGATGAGGAAGTACAGTGAGTGGGAGCGATTTATGTTATTCAGTCAAGAACAGCAGTGCTCTGAAGCAGAGGACGAGAGTGCATGCAACCTAACAATATGTTTAGGCAAGAAGAACAACGTCTCTCAGGCAGATGGTCAACGCAGCCTACTACTGCACCTTCTTGCAACACCACCTTCATCCGCATTAAGAAGGAAGCGACGGCATGTTCTGGCACGGTGTCCCATCATCCTGCTTGACCACGCAAGGTGTCACACTGCGAACACTGTGATGGCGCTCCTGCATAACTGTTACTGGGAGGTACTGGAACATCCGCCGTATTCACCGTATGAGACCGTGTGTTTATGATATTTTGCCAAAATAAAGGAACCACTGGGCGGGAAACACCACAACACGTGCGAAGCCATCATACATGCTATAGGGCGGTCACTGCGGGACATCGGCCGAGATGGACTCGCTGACGGTATACGACCCCTTTCATACGTGTTGCAGAAGGTCGTAGAGATGGGGAGGCGATTACATTGAAGGCATGTAACGCGTGCTCCTCTGCCAATACAGTCAAGTACCAATTATACCACTGTTGCCATTACTTTTTATCCAACCCTTGTACCTTAAGGTGGACCACTCGGCCGATGAAGAATCTGTAATTCCAACTCCAAAATATCCAACCAATGACGACGATGAGAACCTCACGACAACCCACAAATCTCATTGTGACCAAGGTGCTGAAACACCATGAAACTCATAGTGTTTCACAAGGCTGATGGAGATTCTATAATTCCAACAACCAAAATTTCCAACACAGTGCCAACGATGAGCATTCACCAACCCAACCATCTCACGCGTGACAAAAATGCGGAAAAACCATGTACCTCGTGTTGGTCCACTCGGCCGATGGAGATTCAGTAATTACAACTGCAAAATTTCCAACCAATGTCAATGATGAGCATCCACAACACCAACCATCTCACCGTGACAAGGAAGCCTGCGGTAACACCAAGTATCTCATGGTGGTCCACTCAGCCGATGAAGGTTCTGTAATTGCAACTGCAAAATTTCCAATCAATGACAATGAGGAGATCCCCCCAACGCACCATCTCACACTGACAACGATGCTTATGGAAACACCATCAACCTCGTGGTTGTCCACTCGGTCGATGGAGATTCTGTAATTCCAACTGCAAAATTTACAAACAATGACGACGATGAACGCCCATCCAACCCACCCCAACGTTCTTAATGTAACATAGATGCGGAAACACCAAAAACTTCATGGTGGTTCACTAGGCCGATGGAGATTCTGTAATTCCAACAACCAAAATTTCCAACACAATGCCAGCGATGAGAATCCACAACACCAACCATCTCACGCATGACAAAAATGCGGAAATTCCATGTACCTCGTGGTGGTCCACTCTGTCCATGGAGATTCAGTAATTACAACTGCAAAATTTTCAACCAATGCCAATGATGAGTATCCACAACACCAACCATCTCACCGTGTCAAAGAAGCCTGAGGTAACACCATGTACCTCAAGGTGGACCACTCGGCCGATGAAAAATCTGTAATTGCAACTCCAAAATATCCAACCAATGACGACGATGAGAACCCCACGACAACCCACAAAATCTCATTGTGACGAAGGTGCTGAAACAAGTAGTGTGATTTGTGGTACAACCAGCGCCGGAAAGTATGAACCCCCGTCATGCAGATTTGGCTACACTTAAAACAAGCTCAACATGCCCATATGAGCTTTTTGCTCAAGTGTGGAACCCTGTCTAATCCAAGATTTTTGTAAAAATGCCCTCGGGAATTTCCTGAGAAAGTATGACCCCCCTCAGATTGATTTGCCTACACTTATAAAAGGCACTTCTGTGAGATTGTTGTCCATAAATTTGTTAAAAATATGCCCCTCTTGATATTTTTTGGCTACATTTAAAACTAAGGCAAACGTATTAACACACACACACACACACACACACACACACACACACACACACACACACACATACACATATTTACTTCCGGTTTAAGTTCAATTGGGCACCAGGCTCAACTTGTATATCTAGTATTAAGATAATGTAATTTTTCTAGAATTGCTCTGTGACTCTCATTTCTTACATCATAAACATATGATTTTTCACCTATGAGAATAACACTACATATGGTGTCATCGGGGAGTGTTTCGTGGAATTCACAGATAATTTTAATGTTTGTCCTGTCATTAACCACAACTTGTTTTCTTTTTGAAGTGTTGATGACAAACATGGGTCTCTGTGCTTTGAATTCATCTGGTGTGTAATACATGTCAGTATTGCCAGTAGTGACCCTTTTGTATGCTGTAAATGCTTCATATAATTTAAGGAAATCATCCTTGGACATGTCTAAATTATAATTTTCTCTGGGGAATACCTCATTTCTGCCATTTTTAAGATATATGTTCTTGATGTTGCAGTTATCAAATATACTTGAATTTTTTTCCTGATTATTGTGTCTTCCAGTCTGAAACAGTACCACCACAAAATCCGGCATGTCATATTGTATACTGGAGAATGAATTTGTAGCATCAAACTCATAATAGGTACCAGATGCAGGCTTCTGTACACATTGATATGTATAAAATTGTAAAGGAATCTGTGGATTTTTTATTATATCTGCTTTGTATTTAAGAGCATAACTGGCTTCATATTCAACAACTGGGTTTCTTAGCTCCATAGTCTGAATAATGCATTTGCCTTCATCAGGTAGGGTATTGGGCAGAGCTTCCCCTGTAGAATTTAATGTGCTGTACCTCATCAAAGCATTATTATCATTGGCAGCTCTTCTAAATGTGATTCTTAAACCACCCTTCCACATAATATCTTTGTAATCTGAGAAGAATCCTGGCAACAGGCGCATCGGAAACAGCACTGTGTGGTTCTTAGATATAATTTTATCACCAGCCTCAAATCCACCTATTTTGTAGTAAGAAGCCTCGGTTTTGGATAATTTTAGTGTGGCCAAAGCTTTGGAGGTAATGCCGGGATAATCCACTCTGTTTATAACAACACCATGCTTTCTGATCTCAATTTCAGAGAACAGATGCGGTACAAAATTATATACCAATCTTATATTTGAAATTGCCGGATAATCTGTTCCATCGAGCTTTACAACATCAAATTTGATGTATAGATCTGCTCTGTGGGGGTGTATAAAGCCATCCCCTACATCAAGATCAACCTCAATTTCTGTGTTGGGTTGATTTAAATTTGCAAATGTCCTCCTGTTTGGAGGGAATGATTGTAGCTCATAACTCTCAATATTTTCCATTTTTTTTGTATGTATTTTTATTTAAATATTAATCTCTATGATTGCAGTTGTTGTGGCTCCAGCAAAATCAACTAATTCTTCTTTTTCATTAGTGACCATCAATTCAATGTTATCTATTCTATTATGGCCCACAGGAAAATATAATGTTGGGGATGGATTGTAGATGATGGGCTCCATAAATTCAGAATTAGGTTTAAATGTTGCAATGATGCCAGTTTGTTTGTGAGTGCCTATGCCATTTGATTTGGTGATCATACCCTCAGCCACATTACAGTGAATATTCAGAGTCTCTATGGCTAAGAATTTAGGTATATTAATAGCAGTGTGTTTGATGGCTGGTTCAAGTTTTGTGTTGTTCTCAAAGCCTAACAGCTCTCCTATAGTACCCAGATCCACTGTTTCTGTAGCAGATACAATCTCTACTCTGTGAGTGACAGAATTTTGAGTTAATACTATACCTCTGGGTAATTGAGCATTTAGAGTGGACAGATTATATTGCCCTGGAGTGATGACAATTTTTTGATCCCCTACAGCAATTTTGTTGTTGTGGTGTGTAATATTAGGGATCAAGTACATGCCATAAAATGCTCTGAGAGCTATTGTTTTGGGATACACTATATCATCATGTAATCTAAGTTTCAATATTGAATTTTGGCTGGTAGATGGAATACCCCCATGATGTTTTAAATACCACAAGGCTTTTTGAAAATTTTCAATTGATGGTTTATTTATTTGAGACATATATCTGAGAACAGATAAACACAAATGTCCACAATTAACATCTTTGAAATTTTGTACACGGGCATTATTGTAATAAAGATTAGCTGATTTTAGATATTTTATTAAATTTTCAGGTGGAACACCTCCAAATGAATCAAACACAAATGCCTTATTGTTTAAATATTTAAGATAACAAATCCAGTGAGTACCCTGATTTTTGTACTTATCAAAATTAACAATGCCATACTCTTTGTTGAGTGGTTGCTCTGGCAAAGAATCAGACATGTACACACTGTGACGTTTTTCCCCGCAAACTGTAAGAAAAAAGTATTACGTTAATTTATTGCGTGGAAAAGCCCCACATTCCCCCTCATTCTTCGGTACGCCAGTGCGTCAGTTTGTTTTTGACGACTAGTTGGTCGATTCACCGCTAGAGGCGCTCAGTGCAAATTCCCTTTTGTGCGACTACGATCGAAAGCAAAAAAAACAAGGTTCGCCAGTTGCACGGAAGACAGGAAGCTACGACCTCGAATTGCGGGAGCGATGAGCAACTCGCATCGCTAGACATGCCTGAGTTGGGCTTTCGATGATCTGCGGCTAAGGGGACCACATTTTCTTCTTTCAAACACGACGTGGAGTTTGTCCCTTGTTTTCGCACTTGAGTTACGAACGATACATGGAAGTTTCAGTTGGTTCTTTTGGAGGAAGTACAGTAAGCAGTGGATACGACCATGTGGATCGGTTTTGACAATTGGCCGTTTTGATCGTCGTTTTCTCCCGTGTTGGAAATGGAACCCCGAATTTAGAAGTCGTAATTTGGCAATTACGAGAAGGAAGCACAGAGACGACAGGACAAGATACTGCGGATGATTGTGGATAGTACTATTGGAAGGTCCCGTTCGGTTCTCTAGTAATCGTATCCGGTGAGACACGCAGTCCAATTGGTCCTGTTTTGAGGTATGTAATTTTGCAACCATTAACTCAGTGAACAGTGAAGTGTTTTTTCTACGACAAATGAAGGTGTCGCTCAGCACCTAATCACGAGTTGCGATATGTCTCGCCGGTAAACGTCAGAAAAGAAAAAAAAAACTCAAATGAGAAGTTCGTCGTTGTTTTCCTCCCTTGTTTGTATCGCGTCGTCGCGGTTGCTCTGATTGGTAGTGACATGACCCTGGTCCCATTCATTTTTTTTACTCGCCTGGCAAGCACTGACTGCAATTAAATTAAAGGAAAAGAAAGGGAAATGCAATTAAGTAATTTTTGTTGGCATTCGAATAAATGAGTAAGCACCTTATGTATTTTGACGAAAAGAATAAGAGCATCAAAGGAATCGGGGGTTACTTTTCCCAAAAAAAGTTGTGGTCTTACAAGCCAAGAATTGATATTGTAAGTTTTAACGGTGTTTTTGTACCCGTGGTACGTTTATATACATATGTTATTCGTTCAACTAATTTATTATATTGTTACGAGTGAATAATAACTTATGAACATTTGTCCAATTCATCAAAGAAAGAATTGTTGTAGTTTTATGGATGTATTTGTTATTTGAATGAAAAGAAATATTAACCATACTTCGTTGCGGGGTTAATATAATAAAAACTGACCTCGCGTCGCAAACTAATTATGTAGTACGTCTTTGTTTGCCATACTAAAGAACTGTACCTTACATTATATATTGTACAAAAATGAACTTGTGGTTGTTCGAATATGGAGTCGTGGCTAAATTTACGTTTTAATTTAAGGTTCAGGTGATCATAAGAGAAAAAGAGGAAGGGGGACAAGTTTTGTCGTCAATACGAAGAAGTCCTTTGTTTAACGTGACTCATTGTACTAATTTAATTGGTTCTCACTTGAGACTGAGGTGGTCGTACAAAATACGCTCCATTAACCTCATAACAAACAACAACATTTGTAACTGTTAGGTTGGGTATGCGTAATTCGCATCCACGGCCTCCTTGCACGTCTTCTCACGTTTATTGCTAATTAATCGAGCACCCACCTAACACGTTACAACACCTCTAAAATTTTTGATGCCCAGTGGCTTGATTAAAGCTTCAATATCTTGGTTTGTAAGCGGCTCTTGTTTTTTTTAAACTTATTCATGGCTCTCTTAACACCTTTGCCTTGTTTCTCCATGGACAGGTTATGGCGCTTCAATTCATCTAATTCTGCCCTATTCTTCTTGGCATCTATTACTGTTTTTGCTATGGCAGCTGATCCCCCAGCCAAGCTCCCAACAGCCCCAAGTGCTGCTAAGATGGCCGGGATAGTAAATATGAAACCCCCACATGTGATTTTTTTCTAGATTGTTGTAATTTTTTAATTGGGGGGTACTAAGCAACAATTTCATACCATGGCCCTTAGCAATACAAGAGCTTTTTTTCTTGCGTTGCTTTTTGGTTAAAAGACTATCAATAGTTTTAAGAGATTTAAGACCTGCATAAGGTATCTGATACATAACACCCTTGGCCTTCATTCTAGGTTTATTATATATATATATTCACAACCCCCACCCCAGTTTTTGTTTGGTGTTCATAGCTATGGTGGTCCCCAATGCTGCTATTTTTTCACTCAAAGAAGCATCTTTGCTTACAAATCTACCAAATGCAGCCTCTTCTAATTTTTTGTCTGCAACATGTCTCTTGTCAAGATCAGAATGTGTGTTGTATGCTATGTCATGGTCTCTACAAGCAGCATCTAGGGGATTAACACCAGGGTCCCCTCTGTTTAATCTATGGTCCAATTTTGTACCTGGACCACAATACTGATAGCCTGGAATATGTAGTTCAAATGGCAGCTTGTTTATAATGTCATTAACCAACCCCCGACCCTCAGAAATATTCCAAAATTTAGGTGGTAGAGTATTAATAATTTTTATAAGATATCCAATCCCCTTAGTGTCATTCACTATAAAATTAGACAATTTTGTGCTTATCATGTCCATAATTCCAATCTTTTCATTGTAAAAATTGTGGTTCCCAGCATTTTCCTCCCCAGCTATCACCAATAACCTATCTACAAGTTTCCTGACATCATCAACCCACACAAATTCTTTACACAGGGTGTTGTATTGTTTGATTCCACTACCAGTCTTAATTTGTGACCATATGGGCTTGATTAAATTGTTGTATTTTGCTCCACTGCTAGACTTGACTCTTTTTTGTGTGGGATCATTGTTCTGGTATAGAGCATCTGATTTTATTAATATTTCTTTGTAATGCTCATAGTCTTGATCTGTATAGCTGCCAGGCCTTTTCCTAGTCATCAGTTCCCACAATCCAGGTGTGCCGGGATATTTAACAAAACCACCTTTTTCTCCAAGATGAGATTCTGAATATACAATGAGATCATCTCCCATAAATGTTACTCTGAAATTGCCAATTCTATGTATGATGCTACCATCACGCTCTGTGTCAGCATATAAGCCAAAGACCTCATCTTTGTTGTCTTTAGGTGTGCTTAAATATTTTTGAGCAAGAAGACCCAATTCAATAGGATCCTGGGTAGCTTCAATTCTTCGAGGAGCAACAGGACTAGGTGTATGAATACTGGAAAGTGGGGTGATTGGATAATCTAATATGTTCCTTGCAGCTACAGGTACAAGCTCTGTGATCAAATTTTGATTTTGCTCTGTAATAGTTTTGATATTTTTACCTAATTCACTAATAGCATCAATGATAGGCTGTTCTGTTTGTTTGTGTTGTTCATAAATTCCTCGGTTCTGTGATTTCCATCCCTTAAATCTTTTTACAAGATAATCTCTTAATTTAAGATCATCAATGATTGGCCTTTTCATGTTTATTTATATATGTTTCAATGTCTAGAAAATTGTTGATTTTATTTCTGTATTTATCACTATTGGGTTTTCTTGTCATATCAATTGTGACAAACCCATAACTGTCCTGGTTCCAGCACCTACTGCAAAACTTGGAAAAATCATTGTAGCTCAAGTCCCCACCTACATATTCATCATGTATGTGTTTGAGGTTGGTATGATCTTGATGAAACACACATATAAAATTGCTGTTGTCTCGGATCAGCTGCTTCGGTATTTTAGAAAAAGTCTGTGCCAGGTAGAAGCAATCAATGTTTTTGTGTCGGCCCTGTGTAAAGAAATTTCTAACCTTGTTTTGATTATCCAGTATAATGTCATCAAACACAACAACAGAATTATCGAGACATTCATGAAGTGGCTTAACATCTGATTCAAAAGTGGCAATATCCAATCCATCATAAAGCTTCATCAGCTGCTGATATTTTAATTGTTCCAAGCTCTTAGAAAAAAACATACAAGTGCCTGTTTTTCCAGTCTAACCAGTTGGGTGCCAATAAAAAATTATCAATCATTAGTGTAGTTTTACCACAAGCCGATGGCCCAACAATAAGACATCTAATATTTTCAGGCAGCAACTTGCCATTTCTCTCAATCTGCTGTTCAGGTTCTGGCAGCCTTTTTATAACATCCCAGGTGCTCATATCACTTTGTCTGCATCGATCCAGCTGTTTTCCGGATGACCTAGCCATTTGACAAATAACTTGTTGCCTTTTCTGCGGATGATTTTTTCTATGAGATATGTGTCAGGCTGTTTAGTTTTGTTGAGTTCTTCTTCATAGAATCTGCCTTTGAGAATTTCTCCTCGGTGATCTTTTATTATATATGTGTTAAGGGTCCCAGGTTTAACTTGAACCACTGTAAATAATTCAGTTCTCCAGTTTCTTGTAAAGCCTCTTTTGAATAAGTGCTTATATTTGCTGATTCTTACTTGATCACCCACCTTGTATTTGGCCTTTCTTGTTGTTGGCTGGTATCTAGGATAATAAACAGTCCTGATCAATTTTTGCTCATCAGATGAAGTTACTTCAGAGGGTTTCATGTTGATTGTGGAATGGACCGAGTTGTTATATTTATGTAGAAGTTCTGGAAGAATATTAAGCCATTTATAATTACCTTGAAGTGTAAATTGTTTATACATAAGATTTTTTAGAGTTTTGTTGAATCTCTCTACAATTGAGGCTTCGAGATCACTGTAACTCGAATAATGTTGTATTGACTGGCTTTTAATAAATTGTTGGAACACAGAATTATAAAATTCTTTGCCATTATCTGTTTGCAAATAGCGCGGTGATCTTCCACTCTGATTGATGATTGTCCTGATGGCTTCTGTAACACATTTTCCAGTCTTGGATTTGAGTGGCACAGCCCAGGCAAATTTTGAAAATGTGTCTATTACAGTGAGTAGATACTTGTAGCCCTTGTTGATTTTGTCTAAGTTTTCAACTGTCCACTTGCCATCTCAATCAAGTCCCCTTGCCATAAATCATCTATGCCTTTTGTGACTACTGGCAGTCTCTTATAATTATGTCTGGCTTGTCTGTGTAATTCATCAACAATAATTTCTCTAGACATAATATGTAAACAGGAATATTGCAACTATGGGGTGTTCAGCAGCTGATATTACAGGATTTTCTAAATATAATTTGTCTCCTATTTGTATTTTAAATTCCAGAGAGCCATCATCTTCAACATAGGCTGTTTCTAATGTATTGGGATCTGTAAAATCCTCTAACTCTACACTGGTGATTTTTGGTTTGTTGTCAGCATTTGTTATTGATAAGGTGGGGTAGTGGTGTGCCTGTGGTTGAAGCCAATATTTGATCTTGATTGGTCTCAGTGTGCCCCCAACAAAAAACTGGTAATAAAATTGTGCAGGGGACAGCATATATATTTTGCCACCTGGTGTAAATGGTGAATCATATTCTTTGTTGGGGATGCTGTACAATTCAAGAACTACTGTATGTTTTGGATTCTCGATTATGCCTGTTATTTCTTTTTCTGCTGTAAGCAATCTGCTTGTTACAGATTCAAGGTGCTCATTGATGGTCCTAACAACATCATCATGGCCTGGCTTGATTTTTATGTCCACAACAAGTTTCTTGTATTGTTGCACAATCTCTTGAAGCTGGGTGGCAAAAACAGACAGAGCATTTGCTTGATTGGATTCCATGGTCCCTAGCTGCTGCTTGATATTAGCTACAATTTGTTGCAAATTTTCAATAACTGCCAATTTTGAATTTTGAGCAGTAAGATCATGGACCTGTCTTCTGATATCCTCAAACAGGGCCTGCAGTTCATTAATATGTTGATTGGTTGGTAGAGTGGCCACTGTCTGAGTAAGTTGTTTGATCTCTATCTGGATATTCTTGATATCTTCTGATTTCAATATGCGATTCACTGCCCTCTTTATATTTTTAAGTTCCTGTGATGTCGGGAGATTTGATACAGTATTTTGCAAAGATTCAAGTGCCATTTCACATTATTTAATTCAGAAGCATCAGCCACATTTTGCATAGCATTTTGGAGCAGGGCTATATCTGCCTGAGTGGGTGTTGATTGTTGTAAAATTTCAAGTTTTGTTTGGATATCATCGATCAAGTGATGAAAATGAGATAGCTCAGATTCAGTGTTGAGGTTTTCAAGCTTTGTGATTTGTTGCTGGACACTGACAAGTGTGTCTACAATACCAGGCAAGCGGGATTCTAGAGATTCTTGTACATTTGTCAAATCACTTTGCACTGCTGCTATTGTACCCTTAAGATGGGTTATGGTACTTTGAATTTTTCCAAAATCTTCATATGTTTCAAGTTGCAGCTTAATGTTGGCAACACTCCGAGTTATTGCACTCAAAGCCTCAGAAGATGGCAAGTTGTTCATAAAATTTTCAAGTGTCTCATTTTTTTCTTTAACCTCGGCTATGGCATTGTTCAAGGGGTCCAGATTAGGTATTTGGATTGATTGAATCTGTTCTTTTAGAGTGGAAATCACTAGATCAAAATCTTCTTGTGATTTTAAGCTTTTGACAATTGTTTGGAGCTGTGCCTGGACATTATTTATCTGCTCTCCCAATTGCTGTTTCAATTGCTCAGAGTTGGTGGCTTGGGTCTTAAATTTGGCTTGAAGAGCTGCTACAGCCTCTTCTAAAATTTGAAAATTATCTAATGTTGCCAGATCAGTATATTTCTGAAGCAATAATTTGAGTTCAGAATCAATTTTAAGAAGAGGGTCCATGCATTGTGTTTGTAAATTTGTAATTTCTAATTGAAGACTGGCATTGAGTGTGGTTTGTAAAGCTTGTAAATCACTTCTTAATTTCTTGACTCTGACATCAAGCATAAGAATCTCATCACTGTGATCTTCATGCCTTGTATGGCCAAATATATAATTAGGCATTTTTGTTTTAGTGGTTATTTAATATTGAATATCTGATTCTTAATTCTATAAAAAAAGGTATAAGCTTGTCATATGACCCCGGGACCTCAATATATAAGCAGTCACCAGCAGAAACAGTATATACAGTGCCAGAAATCATGTTTGAGTGCTTAATTCTATAAATATTTCTCCCTACTGAAATCTTGACATTACCCTCAGGGGTTGTAATAAATTGCAATTGACCACCTACAGGTAATTGGTAATGATTTAAATTATTGTTAAATATCTACAATATTTTACCTGTTTCATCATCAACATCTGTAAGTATGCTGTTCAGGTGAATAATTAACAAAGCACTTAGTTTAGATATTATATCAGAAGAGGGTTGTGGTGTTGGCAGGTCCATAATAGCCTGTTTTTTGAACCCAAATAAGTTCATAGGCATGTTTATTTATTTCAAATCATGCTCTGTAATTGGGCATTGTTTGCCACTTTTCAAATCACAATGCCCCCATGGTAGAGTATGTATGCCACATGACAAAATACATCTCTTATCATCATGTGGGTCCAGAGCCACTTTTCTTACAATATTGCTAGTCAATAAGTGATCCACACTCTGAATTCTATTTTCTGATGTTCTGATTGTGCTACATGATTTGAGACAATTTTTGTAATCCTCAAATTCAAGCTCTTTGTCAACAATTACTCTGCCAATGCCCTTGGCTTTTTTGGCAACAACACCACTACATGTTTCAAAGCTGTACATCTTGGCTCTTAACCCAGCAAATGCCACAATAACATCACCAAGTGTCTCATCTTTTAACTTGCCAGGCACCTTTTTGTTGTGGGGTTTAATTTTTATATGTTCACTGGTATCAAAATATTCAAGCAATGCAGGCTGGGACATATCTTGATAAACATCTTCTGTTTGAATATCAAGAACAAAACTATCTGTGTCCATGTACATCAGTTTTACACGATCCTTATAAAAAGGTTTCAACACATCATAATACAATTTTAACATGTGTAATTTGGCCAATTCCAATATCACAGCCCCTACATAAATAGGCTTATCAAACTTAATATTTGTTTTTTTCATGTTGAAAAGTGCCATATTCTCATCATAAATTCTTCTGTAATTGAAGTTTGGCTTTGCAATCAATTTTTTGCTCCGGCTGGGGTCAGTAATTATTTTAACATCAATATGTTTTCTGACATTTTCAATTGTTTTGCCATACACTGAATTGGCCATCAATTTAAACAAGGTCTTATCAAATTGGCTCAATGCAGATGTTCGAAGCTCTGTGTTTGTATCAATATATGGCTTCAACCATCTTGAGTGCCTGAACCTCAAAACTTTTCCAACTTTGGTCACTTGAACACCATGATTCATCAGGAACTGGAGGTTTTTGTAATATATGACATAATCCTGTTTCGGCTCTAGAGTCATCATCAATTTCTTCTGTTTAGAGCCAGGTGAACACTTAACCTCAGGAATTGGGGGCAGATCAGAAAATGTGTTGTGTAAATTATCAGGAATTGTCAGATCAACCTCTAAGAATAGACCATAGTGACTGTCATCAAAGTCCTGAAGATCCTCAATATTGAAATCTTCAACCCACTCAAGCCCCGCATATGGCAGTTTTTTCATCATAGCATAACCATAGAGGCTGTTGGCATCTACATACAGTATATAATTTGATGGCAGTGCTGGATCATAATCAGGAATATGTTTGTTATTTGCTCTGGCATATCTCTGAGAACATTGCACCATGCCTCCTCTTATACATTGTTCCATAAACAGATACATATCTTGATCCTGGATCAGATCCAATTGCATTTTAGTGTTTAAAAACATTGCAGACCATGCTAGGCCCGGAGCACTGTAAAAATACATTGGATCCAGCTTATAATTTTGCATGGAAGATTTTCTGAATGCCTGCAATATATCAGCTAAGAGGGTCACATCAAGTTTTAAATATGCCTTGTGATAATCACCAAATGTCTGGCATTTTAAATTGTTCCACATCAACTGGGCATGGTGATAATCTTCATCAGTGATTCCAGATCCTCTGATTTTGCTGTAAAACTCTTGTTGTGGTGGCAGAGAACACTCATCAAATTTAGAAAAATCTGTAACATAATCATATGGATATACACCCTTCCGCCTAATTAATTTCAGGTCCTGATTTGGAAACAAAGCACATGTGATTTTGAATTGATCATCAGATAATTGAGTGGCCAGTGTAGCCAGGCTAGCCGATAAAATTCTGTATGAATCAAGAAATCTTAAGTGAATAGAAACACCATTAACTTTAATTATTTTGCTAATGGCAATATATTTCTCATTATTTTCAGCTAAAATATTTAAATTCTGCTTGTCAAACCCCTCGTACCTGATCAAATGATGAAAATCATAATTGGATGCACCATGGCAAAATATAGGGACAAATTTTGGTCTCTGGATCTTAATATTGCAGCTATTACACAGGGCCATTAAGAATTTACCATCTGTATGAGAATGGTGATGAACCTTGATATTTGCATCTGAAAATTCAGAATCACATACCGGGCATTTTTCTGCATTGTTGAAATCTTCAATCTGTTTCTCTGTTAAAGGCAACATGGGTTTTGATTTTAATAAAATATTAGATGCTATGTCACGGCACTCATTTTCTATTCTATGTGCAAATTATTTGATGGCATCTGCTCCCATGTATAAATATTCTTTACTAACCACACCACCCTGTACAACCACATAATAAAAGCTGGAAGGTTCATGTAATTGATATGATGTAATTGAAGATTCCTCAGGGTCTGGGCTACAGAATGCAAGAGGTTTGAGGTTTGATTCAAAATCACAGACTATATATGCTGGGTGTTCCAACAAGGCTTCAAACTTTTTGAATTTTGCATTTTCACTTGGCTTTGGCATCACCATATGAACAGGTTTATGATTGCCACAGTATTTCAGATGCTCAAGTAACTTGTTTTTAGCAATTTCTGCATTCACTTCCCGAACCCCATTTATTATTTTTTTACCATCAAATACAGACAAACATCTTCTGCACAACTTGAATATTTTATGAGTTTTGTCTAGTTGTGTTCTGACTAAAGATTCAAGATTATGTATCAGAGTGTAATGATTTGTGCCATCCCCTTTAATTAAGAGCAGATCAATCGGAACAGCAGATTCATCATCAAGTATACTGATTCTGAGAGGATCTATCAAGCAATTGTCACGGCCAGTGGAACAAGTAAATACATTAATAGATAATTGTTTGCCATTGATGTGCCTGGCCTGTTTTTCAAATTTATCAATATTCTGAACAAGCATTGGATATTCTAAACCCTCCATTGCCTCATCAAAATTGTGTTCGTGTTGTTTATAATAAGTTATTCTCTCAGGATGCCTTGAAACTGGATACAAAGCAGCTAAAATACACCACAAAAAGCATTTCTGGTCGGTATTTTCTATGTTAACCACGGCTGTTTTGTTTTTGATATTGGCAGGTAATGGCACATAAGTGGAACCTTGTAATGGGTTGAATTCAGAAATATTAACATATAACTTGTGTGGAGAACCGCATAGGCTCCATCCAGACTCTTTTGCAGCAAATTCAGAGTGTTTATTATTCAATTGATCTATCAAACTGCTTATTATTTTGTGTGAATTTGCATTTGAATATACCGGTACAGTTTCTGTTATGTGGGGCTGTGTAAATTTTGTGCCATTTGGCTTCTTATATTGTGTAAACAATTTGAGAGACAGCTTATAAGAGCCATTTTGTGCATTTAGAATTGCCTGCACATCTGGATTTATACTATTCAAAAAATTCTTAATGTCACATCTTGGCTCTGATACAAAACGGTGATCCCTTAATTGGCCGTTAAAACTGCTATGGATAGGTGCATAGCGTGGCTGCTTTGCCGGTCCAGCATTAACAGGTGTTTCATGCTTCCTTTTCAGACCAGATGTAGATGGTTGAGGGGGCAATGTTGATAACTGTGCAGAACAAGAGCCCACATGTCTATTGAAATATGCCTTGCTAAATATTTTATTGCATTTAGGACATATTTTAGTGGGAGTTCTGAATTTGCCTGGGTTACAATTCTTTTGGTGTCTGGCCCAATTGGGGCTGGATATATTCTTATTACACTGATTGCAATATTTTTGATTTGGCATTTTTGTTGTTGGTTTATTATATAAGATTTCCTGGGGTTCAATATAAAATTTTGTACTTAATATATATATATATATTTTGTTCAGCTGTGTGCTTTGTTTATTTCTTGTGTATATTTAATATGTTAATATTATTAATTTTTATTCTCAGTTTATTATATAAAATTTTTTGGGTTTTAAACCAAAACTCTATGCTTATTATGACAGGTTGTAAAGCTAATAGCCTACAAGTGGAAAAAGAGAATAAATATTGATCTACACTGACCTTCCGCAAATGCCTGCACAGACATGCATGTCCTAGAATGGCAATGACCTAGCGCTGAGTGTTATGTATTGATTTTTGTATAACAGGCTGGGACAGATATAAGCCTGACTCTAAATATGAGTGGATTACAACAAACAAGCTGGATGCAACAAATATCAGATTTTTTATACAAAATATAAGCCCTTTTTGTTCAATATACCAGAAATATATTTAATATGAATTATATATTAAACCAAACAGGCCTGTAAGTATGAGAAGCACTGTAACAACACATCTGTTCTCCTCAGCCACTCTCACAATACTGGGTGAGGAGTAATGCAAAATCTCTTTATATACCCTAAGCCGGTCCGAGAAGAAAAAAACGGGAAATTCCCGAGGGGTCATAATTTTTCACGGAAAATTCCCGAGGGTTTTTATTAAAATTATCTGTGAATTCCACGATACACTCCCCGATGACACCATATGTAGTGTTATTCTCATAGGGGAAAAATCATATGTTTATGATGTAAGAAATAAGAGAGTCACAGAGCAATTCTAGAAGAATTACATTATCTTTATACTAGATATACAAGTTGAGCCTGATGCCCAATTGAACTTAAACCGGAAGTAAATATGTGTGTGTGGGTGTGGGTTTTATGAGGATTTTGGCTTAATTTCAAGTGTATCCAACAAAAATATCAAGAAAGGCATATTTTTAACAAATTTATGGACAACAATCTTACAGAAGTGCCTTTTATAAGTGTAGGCAAATCAATCTGAGGGGGCTCATCATTTGTACACTGTAGCTTCGGGAAATTCCCGAGGGCATTTTTACAAAAATCTTGGATTAGACGGGGTGCTACACTTGAGCAAAAAGCTCATATGGGCATGTTGAGCTTGTTTTAAGTGTGGCCAATTCTGCCTGAGGGGGGCTCATCATTTTTTGTCCTGGTTGTATATACTTTTATACTACTGAAACACCATGAAACTCATAGTGTTTCACAAGGCTGAAGGAGATTCTGTAATTCCAACAACCAAAATTTCCAACACAGTGCCAACGATGAGCATCCACCAACCCAACCATCTCACGCGTGACAAAAATGCGGAAATACCATGTACCTCGTGTTGGTCCACTCGGCCCATGGAGATTCAGTAATTGCAACTGCAAAATATCCAACCAATGCCAAAGATGAGCATCCACAACACCAACCAACTCACCGTGACAAAGATGCTTGTGAACACCATGAACCTCGTAGTGGTCCAGTCGGCCGATGGAGATTTTATAATTACAACTGCAAAATTTTCAACCAATGTCAATGATGAGCATCCACAACACCAACCATCTCACCGTGACAAAGAAGCCTGCGGTAACACCATGTATCTCATGATGGTCCACTCAACCGATGAAGATTCTGTAATTGCAACTGCAAAATTTCCAATCAATGACAATGAGGAGATCCCCCAACCCACCATCTCACACTGACAATGATGCTTATGGAAACACCATCAACCTCGTGGTTGTCCACTCGGTCGATGGAGATTCTGTAATTCCAACTGCAAAATTTACAAACAATGACGACGATGAACGCCCATCCAACCCACCCCAACGATCTTAATGTAACATAGATGCGGAAACACCAAAAACTTCATGGTGGTTCACTAGGCCGATGGAGATTCTGTAATTCCAACAACCAAAATTTCTAACACAATGCCAGCGATGAGAATCCACAACACCAACCATCTCACGCATGACAAAAATGCGGAAATTCCATGTACCTCGTGGTGGTCCGCTCTGTCCATGGAGATTCAGTAATTGCAACTGCAAAATATCCAACCAATGCCAATGATGAGCAACCACAACACCAACCAACTCACCGCGACAAAGAAGCTTTTGGAAACACCATGAACCTCGTAGTGGTCCACTCGGCCGATGGAGAATTTGTAATTACAACTGCAAAATTTCCAACCAATGCCAATGATGAGTATCCACAACACCAACCATCTCACCGTGACAAAGAAGGCTGCGGAAACACCATGTACCTCAAGGTGGACCACTCGGCCGATAGAGAATCTGTAATTGCAACTCCAAAATATCCAACCAATGACGACGATGAGAACCCCACGACAACCCACAAAATCTCATTGTGGCGAAGGTGCTGAAACACCATGAAACTCATAGTGTTTCACAAGGCTGAAGGAGATCCTGTAATTCCAACAACCAAAATTTCCAACACAGTGCCAACGATGAGCATCCACCAACCCAACCATCTCACGCGTGACAAAAATGCGGAAATACCATGTACCTCGTGTTGGTCCACTCGGCCCATGGAGATTCAGTCATTTCAACTGCAAAATATCCAACCAATGCCAAAGATGAGCATCCACAACACCAACCAACTCACCGTGACAAAGATGCTTGTGAACACCATGAACCTCGTAGTGGTCCAGTCGGCCGATGGAGATTTTATAATTACAACTGCAAAATTTCCAACCAATGTCAATGATGAGCATCCACAACACCAACCACCTCACCGTGACAAAGAAGCCTGCGGTAACACCATGTATCTCATGGTGGTCCACTCAACCGATGAAGATTCTGTAATTGCAACTGCAAAATTTCCAATCAATGACAATGAGGAGATCCCCCCAACCCACCATCTCACACTGACAATGATGCTTATGGAAACACCATCAACCTCGTGGTTGTCCACTCGGTCGATGGAGATTCTGTAATTCCAACTGCAAAATTTACAAACAATGACGACGATGAACGCTAATCCAACCCACCCCAACGATCTTATTGTAACATAGATGCGGAAACACCAAAAACTTCATGGTGGTTAACTAGGCCGATGGAGATTCTGTAATTCCAACAACCAAAATTTCCAACACAATGCCAGCGATGAGAATCCACAACACCAACCATCTCACGCATGACAAAAATGCGGAAATTCCATGTACCTCGTGGTGGTCCACTCTGTCCATGGAGATTCAGTAATTACAACTGCAAAATTTCCAACCAATGCCAATGATGAGTATCCACAACACCAACCATCTCACCGTGACAAAGAAGCCTGCGGTAACACCATGTACAAGGGTTGGATAAAAAGTAATGGCAACACTGCTGTATTGTGAAAGGGGTGAGTCACAGCACCACAAGCATTTCGTGGCTGATAAAGCAATGTCAGATGAGGAAGTACAGTGAGTGGGAGCGATTTATGTTATTCAGTCAAGAACAGCAGTGCTCTGAAGCAGAGGACGAGAGTGCAAGCACCCTAACAATATGTTTAGGCAAGAAGAACAACGTCTCTCAGGCAGATGGTCAACGCAGCCTACTACTGAACCTTCTTGCAACACCACCTTCATCCGCATTAAGAAGGAAGCGACGGCATATTCTGGCACGGTGTCCCATCATCCTGCTTGACAACGCAAGGTGTCACACTGCGAACACTGTGATGGCGCTCCTGCATATCTGTTACTGGGAGGTACTGGAACATCCGCCGTATTCACCGTATGAGACCGTGTGTTTATGATATTTTGCCAAAATAAAGGAACCACTGGGCGGGAAGCACCACAACACGTGCGAAGCCATCATACATGCTATAGGGCGGTCACTGCGGGACATCGGCCGAGATGGACTCGCTGACGGTATACGACCCCTTTCATACGTGTTGCAGAAGGTCGTAGAGATGGGGAGGCGATAACATTGAAGGCATGTAACGCGGGCTCCTCTGCAAATACAGTCAAGTACCAATTATACCACTGTTGCCATTACTTTTTATACAAACCTTGTACCTTAAGGTGGACCACTCGGAAGATGAAGAATCTGTAATTCCAACTCCAAAATATCCAACCAATGACGACGATGAGAACCCCACGATTACCCACAAAATCTCATTGTGACCAAGGTGCTGAAACACCATGAAACTCATAGTGTTTCATAAGGCTGATGGAGATTCTATAATTCCAACAACCAAAATTTCCAACACAGTGCCAACGATGAGCATCCACCAACCCAACCATCTCACGCGTGACAAAAATGCGGAAATACCATGTACCTCGTGTTGGTCCACTCGGCCATGGAGATTCAGTAATTACAACTGCAAAATTTCCAACCAATGTCAATGATGAGCATCCACAACACCAACTATCTCACCGTGACAAAGAACCTGCGGTAACACCATGTATCTCATGGTGGTCCACTCAGCCGATGAAGATTCTGTAATTGCAACTGCAAAATTTCCAATCAATGACAATGAGGAGATCCCCCCAACGCACCATCTCACACTGACAACGATGCTTATGGAAACACCATCAACCTCGTGGTTGTCCACTCGGTCGATGGAGATTCTGTAATTCCAACTGCAAGATTTACAAACAATGACGACGATGAACGCCCATCCAACCCACCCCAACGATCTTAATGTAACATAGATGCGGAAACACCAAAAACTTCATGGTGGTTCACTAGGCCGATGGAGATTCTGTAATTCCAACAACCAAAATTTCCAACACAATGCCAGCGATGAGAATCCACAACACCAACCATCTCACGCATGACAAAAATGCGGAAATTCCATGTACCTCGTGGTGGTCCACTCTGTCCATGGAGATTCAGTAATTGCAACTGCAAAATATCCAACCAATGCCAATGATGAGCAACCACAACACCAACCAACTCACCGCGACAAAGAAGCTTTTGGAAACACCATGAACCTCGTAGTGGTCCACTCGGCCGATGGAGAATTTGTAATTACAACTGCAAAATTTCCAACCAATGCCAATGATGAGTATCCACAACACCAACCATCTCACCGTGACAAAGAAGCCTGCGGTTGACACGCACCTTCTGCCTTTAGGGCTTTTAGTTTAGTCTGGTTACAACCCTTTTATCGGACTTCTCAGGGGCTTCTAAGGCTTTAGTAGGACCAAGCCCTTGCGAGGTCTGTGGTGTAGGATTTATTTTTAATTATCACCTATGTAGGTTGAAATGAAAGATCCTTAAGATCTTTTACTCGAAGATTTATTTAAACTGATGATGTTATACAAACACTTTTCCAAACAGACAATTCACCCGGTATAACTTGTAGGCCTAAACCTATTAGTTATACCGAAGTTTATAACCCTGGTCTTTTGATGATGCAGGAGAACACCTTATTCAGAGTTGGGTTTGTGAATATCCGCCAAAATGGAGTACAAGTACTCCAGCCAATCCGAAGATTGAAGCAAGATATTCCCCAACGTCCCCTGAACCATCAACCTTTCGGCAACCAGGAGAATGTCCCGCAGACTCACAAAAGTCTAGCTCTTTTATATCATATTGTTGTTTACAATTTACCATGGTTATTACATAGTTGTTTAATATTTCTATAGTTTCAACATTTAAGTTAAACAATTCATTACCCATTGTAACATTAACAATAACACATTTTTAAAGAAAAGATTCCAACATAGATTAACATAATACAGATTGAATAGTTTTTTTTGCTTGAAAAATCATGTGTTGACAGGGGCGGGCGACACATAGCGTTCCCCCACAAGAAAATAAAATCAAATATAAGTGAACGTTATTTAATTTTGTTTTATAACTTTTTCTCCCTTTTTTGTATATTTTCATTTTTCTTTCACTTCTTCTTCATGATGTGAGGCGATGTTTCATTTGGGATCGTCTTTTTGGACTTCATTCTTCATTTGCATGTAGCTTCTGGAGAAAACAGGAAATGGTTTTACATCTTGTTCAACACACTCCTTCGTAAAACTTCTTGACGTCCATTAGCCAGGTCTTCCATCCATTTAGGTCTTCTAGATTCTTCTCTTTTGGAATAAGAGATGGATTTTGTAAAGGAAATACAGTTTGTTCTGCAATTATCTTGCAGATTGAAGTATTTACAAGTCCCTGTTTGTCAGAAAATAAAGGGCAGCGTAGTTTCTCCTCATCTTCTTGATTCAGCAACCCTGGAGCGAAAGCCTTCTTTCTTATATCTTCCTCGGCGGCGGACCTATTGTCTGAATGCGATTCCCTTTCAGCCATCGATAGTTTAACACACGAAGTCTTACCATTAATTGCTTCAAAACTATCTTCTCGGTCATCTGGAATCAAACTTTCTTCAACGACTTGTCCCTTCACCGTTAAATATAATTTATTGGCACCTGCATCCAAATTGATTCTATATCTCTTGAAGAAGGGATATCCAAATAACAAATCTGCCTCTAAATTCTTCACTACGTAGACTTGATCTTCAAAAGTGTGTCCTGCAATTTCAAAAAGAATGGTTCGGCATCCTACAATACGAGACCTCTCGTGTCCAACAAAATCCTTTAACCTTATTCCTGGACATCTTTGCAATTTCAAGCCTGGTAATCTCTCTCGGAGCTTTACCCAAACATTATAATTCATGACTGTGCATTCACTTCCTGTATCCAAAGTACATCTTATTTTTAATCCCAAAACTTCTATTTGAATTTCTGGCTTTTTGCTGCAATTCCCAGTTACTTCGAAAACATTAAACAATTTCTCTTCTTCTGAATTTGGATAGGAATTTATATCTAAATATAAAACATCTAAATTTTCATTAGTAATTAGTTTGTCTTCTTCGCTCTCACAAACATCAAGATTGTGTCGCGTTGTAGAAGGGAGAGCTTCATCTACAACGACCTCTGGTTTAAATTTGCTCGACTGGTAGAGGGAATATCCCAAGAAGGAGCTTTAATAGCGGAGGGAATTTCCCATACAGGTGCTCTAGGGTTCAAAGCACAATCTTCTGGAATTTCGTCAGTCTGTATTCCACATTCTTTTTTACGAGACTGGTTCCAGTTTCTTTGATTCTGGTTCTTATTCCAGAATGTCCTTCTATCGGCATCCTTCCTTTGGAACCTTAGATTTCCATTAAACCTTTGGTTGATCGGTGTGGGCCTCTTATCTTCTTCTCCTCCATTCCTCCGGGATAGCTCTAGATTCCTGATTCGAGGTTGAGGATTTCTCCGTTCATCAGTTCGTTGGTGATCGGCTTTCCATCCTTCCATTTGCTCAGACGCTTCGAACTTTCCCAGGAAATTCGTGAGTTGGTCTATGTTGGCGGGATCTCGAGTTAGTACCAGTTGTCGCACTCGTGAAGGTAATTGGCCAATGATTAAGTTCAGCACTTCTGATTGGTTGATGGTTTCCGTCAGATTGCAGTATGCTGCATATACCTCCCAGCAATATTCTTCCAATGATAACCCTGCACCTTTGCTATAATGTTTATTCCTCAGGGTATTCATTTCCCTCTGTTTTGCTTCAGGTGATGCGTATTGCTTCCTAAATGCAGAGCGGAAATGTTCAAAAGTTTTCCATCTCTTTTCGTTTGCCATAAACCAAGCCTTGGCTTTACCCATCATTAGCGAAGGAAGGACCTTTAGTCGATACATCATGGGCATTTTCATTAAATCCATATAAGTATTTATCTCCTCCAAGTACCTTTCAGCAGATACTGAATTGATTTCTCCATTAAACTTGGTGAGGGAATTGACGTCAGACATTCGGAGAATTCGATTGGATGAATGGTTTAAGTAGGAATTATCTTCTACCAATTTTTTCCGTAGCGTAGTCTCTAGTTCGTCTCATTCTGCCACTCCTTTTTCGTTTCTTTCTTTGGCATGGTTCAGAATGTTCGGGAGATTCGGAACTGGAAGAATGAGAGGAGCAAGAGGTTCTTACACATATCTTCTTTGGCAGAGTTTCCATCTCTTCATTCCTATTCTCCTTGCCTAGTTGTAAGGTTTCCAACTTTGAGGTTAACGTTTTTATAATTTCAACTTGTTGTGTTTGGGCCTCTTTTGTCACTCTTATTTCACCCTCCAAATTTACGGACATTTCCTTCAGCTCGGTTAGTAAACCGCAGTTTACATTATCCTTGTCCTCTCGATTCTTTATTTCTTGGTTCAAACTTTCTTGTAGCTGTTTAAAACGGTCATCATCTATCTGCCGATCTTCTCTCCTTCTTTCCACTAGTTCTTCATACTTTTCGTCTCTCTCTTTTCTGATTTCAGCTATCGCTTCGGATATTTCTTTTCCTAGATTTATTTTAAAATCTTCAAACATTTTCTTACTCATTTCTCGTTCCCTTTCTCTTTCTGCTTTCTGTTCAGCATCTCTTTCACCCAAGGTTTCAATCAAACGTGCGAACTTTTGGTCATTTTCTTCCTTGTCCTTTAATCTTCGCTCTTTTTCTTCTTCTTTTTCTTTTAATCTTTGCTCTCTTTCTTCTTCCTTATCTTTTAATCTTTGCTCTTTTTCTGCTTCTTTCTCTTTTAATCTTTGCTCTCTTTCTTCTTCCTTATCTTTTAATCTTTGCTCTTTTTCTGCTTCTTTCTCTTTTAATCTTTGCTCTCTTTCTGCTTCTTTCTCTTTCTTAAAATCGGTCATAAAGGAGATCATCATTTCCCTCAAACTATCACCTGTTGGGGTTGGCGTAACTTGTTTTTCCACGCACTGTCTACATTTAACGTCTACCTCCGCTGCTACGTCAGATCCTGGGGTTTTATGTGCGCAACTTTCATGAACGTATCTGCTACAGCCAGAGCATGGTAATAAGGTTTCCTCCTTCTTTTCTTCATTCGTACAGCAAACGAGCCTCTCCTTTTGCTGCCTGGTCAAAGGTCTCTGGGAACCTATCATCTTTGCTTCTTCTGTTTCTGAAATATACTTCTTCTTCAATTTCTGGAATAGGCTTCTGCTTCAGTTTCTGGAACAGGCTTCTTCTTCTGTTTCTGGAACAGGCCTCTGCTTCAGTTTCTGGAACAGGCTTCTTCTTCTGCTGCTGGGCCACGAAGATCCACAGGTGGTTGCTTCGATGGTCCTGGTCACGGTCGCCAAAAATCACTGACACGCACCTTCTGCCTTTAGGGCTTTTAGTTTAGTCTGGTTACAACCCTTTTATCGGACTTCTCAGGGGCTTCTAACGGTTAGTAGGACCAAGCCCTTGCGAGGTCTGTGGTGTAGGATTTATTTTTAATTATCACCTATGTAGGTTGAAATGAAAGATCCTTAAGATCTTTTACTCGAAGATTTATTTAAACTGATGATGTTATACAAACACTTTTCCAAACAGACAATTCACCCGGTATAACTTGTAGGCCTAAACCTATTAGTTATACCGAAGTTTATAACCCTGGTCTTTTGATGATGCAGGAGAACACCTTATTCAGAGTTGGGTTTGTGAATATCCGCCAAAATGGAGTACAAGTACTCCAGCCAATCCGAAGATTGAAGCAAGATATTCCCCAACGTCCCCTGAACCATCAACCTTTCGGCAACCAGGAGAATGTCCCGCAGACTCACAAAAGTCTAGCTCTTTTATATCATATTGTTGTTTACAATTTACCATGGTTATTACATAGTTGTTTAATATTTCTATAGTTTCAACATTTAAGTTAAACAATTCATTACCCATTGTAACATTAACAATAACACATTTTTAAAGAAAAGATTCCAACATAGATTAACATAATACAGATTGAATAGTTTTTTTGCTTGAAAAATCATGTGTTGACAGGGGCGGGCGACACATAGCGTTCCCCCACAAGAAAATAAAATTAAATATAAGTGAACGTTATTTAATTTTGTTTTATAACTTTTTCTCCCTTTTTTGTATATTTTCATTTTTCTTTCACTTCTTCTTCATGATGTGAGGCGATGTTTCATTTGGGATCGTCTTTTTGGACTTCATTCTTCATTTGCATGTAGCTTCTGGAGAAAACAGGAAATGGTTTTACATCTTGTTCAACACACTCCTTCGTAAAACTTCTTGACGTCCATTAGCCAGGTCTTCCATCCATTTAGGTCTTCTAGATTCTTCTCTTTTGGAATAAGAGATGGATTTTGTAAAGGAAATACAGTTTGTTCTGCAATTATCTTGCAGATTGAAGTATTTACAAGTCCCTGTTTGTCAGAAAATAAAGGGCAGTGTAGTTTCTCCTCATCTTCTTGATTCAGCAACCCTGGAGCGAAAGCCTTCTTTCTTATATCTTCCTCGGCGGCGGACCTATTGTCTGAATGCGATTCCCTTTCAGCCATCGATAGTTTAACACACGAAGTCTTACCATTAATTGCTTCAAAACTATCTTCTCGGTCATCTGGAATCAAACTTTCTTCAACGACTTGTCCCTTCACCGTTAAATATAATTTATTGGCACCTGCATCCAAATTGATTCTATATCTCTTGAAGAAGGGATATCCAAATAACAAATCTGCCTCTAAATTCTTCACTACGTAGACTTGATCTTCAAAAGTGTGTCCTGCAATTTCAAAAAGAATGGTTCGGCATCCTACAATACGAGACCTCTCGTGTCCAACAAAATCCTTTAACCTTATTCCTGGACATCTTTGCAATTTCAAGCCTGGTAATTTCTCTCGGAGCTTTACCCAAACATTATAATTCATGACTGTGCATTCACTTCCTGTATCCAAAGTACATCTTATTTTTAATCCCAAAACTTCTATTTGAATTTCTGGCTTTTTGCTGCAATTCCCAGTTACTTCGAAAACATTAAACAATTTCTCTTCTTCTGAATTTGGATAGGAATTTATATCTAAATATAAAACATCTAAATTTTCATTAGTAATTAGTTTGTCTTCTTCGCTCTCACAAACATCAAGATTGTGTCGCGTTGTAGAAGGGAGAGCTTCATCTACAACGACCTCTGGTTTAAATTTGCTCGACTGGTAGAGGGAATATCCCAAGAAGGAGCTTTAATAGCGGAGGGAATTTCCCATACAGGTGCTCTAGGGTTCAAAGCACAATCTTCTGGAATTTCGTCAGTCTGTATTCCACATTCTTTTTTACGAGACTGGTTCCAGTTTCTTTGATTCTGGTTCTTATTCCAGAATGTCCTTCTATCGGCATCCTTCCTTTGGAACCTTAGATTTCCATTAAACCTTTGGTTGATCGGTGTGGGCCTCTTATCTTCTTCTCCTCCATTCCTCCGGGATAGCTCTAGATTCCTGATTCGAGGTTGAGGATTTCTCCGTTCATCAGTTCGTTGGTGATCGGCTTTCCATCCTTCCATTTGCTCAGACGCTTCGAACTTTCCCAGGAAATTCGTGAGTTGGTCTATGTTGGCGGGATCTCGAGTTAGTACCAGTTGTCGCACTCGTGAAGGTAATTGGCCAATGATTAAGTTCAGCACTTCTGATTGGTTGATGGTTTCCGTCAGATTGCAGTATGCTGCATATACCTCCCAGCAATATTCTTCCAATGATAACCCTGCACCTTTGCTATAATGTTTATTCCTCAGGGTATTCATTTCCCTCTGTTTTGCTTCAGGTGATGCGTATTGCTTCCTAAATGCAGAGCGGAAATGTTCAAAAGTTTTCCATCTCTTTTCGTTTGCCATAAACCAAGCCTTGGCTTTACCCATCATTAGCGAAGGAAGGACCTTTAGTCGATACATCATGGGCATTTTCATTAAATCCATATAAGTATTTATCTCCTCCAAGTACCTTTCAGCAGATACTGAATTGATTTCTCCATTAAACTTGGTGAGGGAATTGACGTCAGACATTCGGAGAATTCGATTGGATGAATGGTTTAAGTAGGAATTATCTTCTACCATTTTTTCCGTAGCGTAGTCTCTAGTTCGTCTCATTCTGCCACTCCTTTTTCGTTTCTTTCTTTGGCATGGTTCAGAATGTTCGGGAGATTCGGAACTGGAAGAATGAGAGGAGCAAGAGGTTCTTACACATATCTTCTTTGGCAGAGTTTCCATCTCTTCATTCCTATTCTCCTTGCCTAGTTGTAAGGTTTCCAACTTTGAGGTTAACGTTTTTATAATTTCAACTTGTTGTGTTTGGGCCTCTTTTGTCACTCTTATTTCACCCTCCAAATTTACGGACATTTCCTTCAGCTCGGTTAGTAAACCGCAGTTTACATTATCCTTGTCCTCTCGATTCTTTATTTCTTGGTTCAAACTTTCTTGTAGCTGTTTAAAACGGTCATCATCTATCTGCCGATCTTCTCTCCTTCTTTCCACTAGTTCTTCATACTTTTCGTCTCTCTCTTTTCTGATTTCAGCTATCGCTTCGGATATTTCTTTTCCTAGATTTATTTTAAAATCTTCAAACATTTTCTTACTCATTTCTCGTTCCCTTTCTCTTTCTGCTTTCTGTTCAGCATCTCTTTCACCCAAGGTTTCAATCAAACGTGCGAACTTTTGGTCATTTTCTTCCTTGTCCTTTAATCTTCGCTCTTTTTCTTCTTCTTTTTCTTTTAATCTTTGCTCTCTTTCTTCTTCCTTATCTTTTAATCTTTGCTCTTTTTCTGCTTCTTTCTCTTTTAATCTTTGCTCTCTTTCTTCTTCCTTATCTTTTAATCTTTGCTCTTTTTCTGCTTCTTTCTCTTTTAATCTTTGCTCTCTTTCTGCTTCTTTCTCTTTCTTAAAATCGGTCATAAAGGAGATCATCATTTCCCTCAAACTATCACCTGTTGGGGTTGGCGTAACTTGTTTTTCCACGCACTGTCTACATTTAACGTCTACCTCCGCTGCTACGTCAGATCCTGGGGTTTTATGTGCGCAACTTTCATGAACGTATCTGCTACAGCCAGAGCATGGTAATAAGGTTTCCTCCTTCTTTTCTTCATTCGTACAGCAAACGAGCCTCTCCTTTTGCTGCCTGGTCAAAGGTCTCTGGGAACCTATCATCTTTGCTTCTTCTGTTTCTGAAATATACTTCTTCTTCAATTTCTGGAATAGGCTTCTGCTTCAGTTTCTGGAACAGGCTTCTTCTTCTGTTTCTGGAACAGGCCTCTGCTTCAGTTTCTGGAACAGGCTTCTTCTTCTGCTGCTGGGCCACGAAGATCCACAGGTGGTTGCTTCGATGGTCCTGGTCACGGTCGCCAAAAATCACTGACACGCACCTTCTGCCTTTAGGGCTTTTAGTTTAGTCTGGTTACAACCCTTTTATCGGACTTCTCAGGGACTTCTAACGGTTAGTAGGACCAAGCCCTTGCGAGGTCTGTGGTGTAGGATTTATTTTTAATTATCACCTATGTAGGTTGAAATGAAAGATCCTTAAGATCTTTTACTCGAAGATTTATTTAAACTGATGATGTTATACAAACACTTTTCCAAACAGACAATTCACCCGGTATAACTTGTAGGCCTAAACCTATTAGTTATACCGAAGTTTATAACCCTGGTCTTTTGATGATGCAGGAGAACACCTTATTCAGAGTTGGGTTTGTGAATATCCGCCAAAATGGAGTACAAGTACTCCAGCCAATCCGAAGATTGAAGCAAGATATTCCCCAACGTCCCCTGAACCATCAACCTTTCGGCAACCAGGAGAATGTCCCGCAGACTCACAAAAGTCTAGCTCTTTTATATCATATTGTTGTTTACAATTTACCATGGTTATTACATAGTTGTTTAATATTTCTATAGTTTCAACATTTAAGTTAAACAATTCATTACCCATTGTAACATTAACAATAACACATTTTTAAAGAAAAGATTCCAACATAGATTAACATAATACAGATTGAATAGTTTTTTTTGCTTGAAAAATCATGTGTTGACTGGGGCGACACATAGCGTTCCCCCACAAGAAAATAAAATTAAATATAAGTGAACGTTATTTAATTTTGTTTTATAACTTTTTCTCCCTTTTTTGTATATTTTCATTTTTCTTTCACTTCTTCTTCATGATGTGAGGCGATGTTTCATTTGGGATCGTCTTTTTGGACTTCATTCTTCATTTGCATGTAGCTTCTCCATGTACCTGAAGGTGGACCACTCGGCCGATGAAAAATCTGTAATTGCAACTCCAAAATATCCAACCAATGACGACGATGAGAACCCCACGACAACCCACAAAATCTCATTGTGACGAAGGTGCTGAAACACCATGAAACTCATAGTGTTTCACAAGGCTGAAGGAGATCCTGTAATTCCAACAACCAAAATTTCCAACACAGTGCCAACGATGAGCATCCACCAACCCAACCATCTCACGCGTGACAAAAATGCGGAAATACCATGTACCTCGTGTTGGTCCACTCGGCCCATGGAGATTCAGTAATTTCAACTGCAAAATATCCAATCAATGCCAAAGATGAGCATCCACAACACCAACCAACTCACCGTGACAAAGATGCTTGTGAACACCATGAACCTCGTAGTGGTCCAGTCGGCCGATGGAGATTTTATAATTACAACTGCAAAATTTCCAACCAATGTCAATGATGAGCATCCACAACACCAACCACCTCACCGTGACAAAGAAGCCTGCGGTAACACCATGTATCTCATGGTGGTCCACTCAACCGATGAAGATTCTGTAATTGCAACTGGAAAATTTCCAATCAATGACAATGAGGAGATCCCCCAACCCACCATCTCACACTGACAATGATGCTTATGGAAACACCATCAACCTCGTGGTTGTCCACTCGGTCGATGGAGATTCTCTAATTCCAACTGCAAAATTTACAAACAATTACGACGATGAACGCTAATCCAACCCACCCCAACGATCTTAATGTAACATAGATGCGGAAACACCAAAAACTTCATGGTGGTTCACTAGGCCGATGGAGATTCTGTAATTCCAACAACCAAAATTTCCAACACAATGCCAGCGATGAGAATCCACAACACCAACCATCTCATGCATGACAAAAATGCGGAAATTCCATGTACCTCGTGGTGGTCCACTCTGTCCATGGAGATTCAGCAATTGCAACTACAAAATATCCAACGAATGCCAATGATGAGCAACCACAACACCAACCAACTCACCGCGACAAAGAAGCTTTTGGAAACACCATGAACCTCGTAGTGGTCCACTCGGCCGATGGAGAATTTGTAATTACAACTGCAAAATTTCCAACCAATGCCAATGATGAGTATCCACAACACCAACCATCTCACCGTGACAAAGAAGCCTGCGGTAACACCATGTACCTCAAGGTGGACCACTCGGCCGATGAAGAATCTGTAATTCCAACTCCAAAATATCCAACCAATGACGACGATGAGAACCCCACGACAACCCACAAAATCTCATTGTGACGAAGGTGCTGAAACACCATGAAACTCATAGTGTTTCACAAGGCTGAAGGAGATTCTGTAATTCCAACAACAAAAATTTCCAACACAGTGCCAACGATGAGCATCCACCAACCCAACCATCTCACGCGTGACAAAAATGCGGAAATACCATGTACCTCGTGTTGGTCCACTCGGCCCATGGAGATTCAGTAATTGCAACTGCAAAATATCCAACCAATGCCAAAGATGAGCATCCACAACACCAACCAACTCACCGTGACAAAGATGCTTGTGAACACCATGAACCTCGTAGTGGTCCAGTCGGCCGATGGAGATTTTATAATTACAACTGCAAAATTTCCAACCAATGTCAATGATGAGCATCCACAACACCAACCATCTCACCGTGACAAAGAAGCCTGCGGTAACACCATGTATCTCATGGTGGTCCACTCAACCGATGAAGATTCTGTAATTGCAACTACAAAATTTCCAATCAATGACAATGAGGAGATCCCCCCAACCCACCATCTCACACTGACAATGATGCTTATGGAAACACCATCATCCTCGTGGTTGTCCACTCGGTCGATGGAGATTCTGTAATTCCAACTGCAAAATTTACAAACAATGACGACGATGAACGCTAATCCAACCCACCCCAACGATCTTAATGTAACATAGATGCGGAAACACCAAAAACTTCATGGTGGTTCACTAGGCCGATGGAGATTCTGTAATTCCAACAACCAAAATTTCCAACACAATGCCAGCGATGAGAATCCACAACACCAACCATCTCATGCATGACAAAAATGCGGAAATTCCATGTACCTCGTGGTGGTCCACTCTGTCCATGGAGATTCAGTAATTGCAACTACAAAATATCCAACCAATGCCAATGATGAGCAACCACAACACCAACCAACTCACCGCGACAAAGAAGCTTTTGGAAACACCATGAACCTCGTAGTGGTCCACTCGGCCGATGGAGAATTTGTAATTACAACTGCAAAATTTCCAACCAATGCCAATGATGAGTATCCACAACACCAACCATCTCACCGTGACAAAGAAGCCTGCGGTAACACCATGTACCTCAAGGTGGACCACTCGGCCGATGAAGAATCTGTAATTGCAACTCCAAAATATCCAACCAATGACGACGATGAGAACCCCACGACAACCCACAAAATCTCATTGTGACGAAGGTGCTGAAACACCATGAAACTCATAGTGTTTCACAAGGCTGAAGGAGATCCTGTAATTCCAACAACCAAAATTTCCAACACAGTGCCAACGATGAGCATCCACCAACCCAACCATCTCACGCGTGACAAAAATGCGGAAATACCATGTACCTCGTGTTGGTCCACTCGGCCCATGGAGATTCAGTAATTGCAACTGCAAAATATCCAACCAATGCCAAAGATGAGCATCCACAACACCAACCAACTCACCGTGACAAAGATGCTTGTGAACACCATGAACCTCGTAGTGGTCCAGTCGGCCGATGGAGATTTTATAATTACAACTGCAAAATTTCCAACCAATGTCAATGATGAGCATCCACAACACCAACCACCTCACCGTGACAAAGAAGCCTGCGGTAACACCATGTATCTCATGGTGGTCCACTCAACCGATGAAGATTCTGTAATTGCAACTGCAAAATTTCCAATCAATGACAATGAGGAGATCCCCCCAACCCACCATCTCACACTGACAATGATGCTTATGGAAACACCATCAACCTCGTGGTTGTCCACTCGGTCGATGGAGATTCTCTAATTCCAACTGCAAAATTTACAAACAATTACGACGATGAACGCTAATCCAACCAACCCCAACGATCTTAATGTAACATAGATGCGGAAACACCAAAAACTTCATGGTGGTTCACTAGGCCGATGGAGATTCTGTAATTCCAACAACCAAAATTTCCAACACAATGCCAGCGATGAGAATCCACAACACCAACCATCTCATGCATGACAAAAATGCGGAAATTCCATGTACCTCGTGGTGGTCCACTCTGTCCATGGAGATTCAGTAATTGCAACTACAAAATATCCAACCAATGCCAATGATGAGCAACCACAACACCAACCAACTCACCGCGACAAAGAAGCTTTTGGAAACACCATGAACCTCGTAGTGGTCCACTCGGCCGATGGAGAATTTGTAATTACAACTGCAAAATTTCCAACCAATGCCAATGATGAGTATCCACAACACCAACCATCTCACCGTGACAAAGAAGCCTGCGGTAACACCATGTACCTCAAGGTGGACCACTCGGCCGATGAAGAATCTGTAATTCCAACTCCAAAATATCCAACCAATGACGACGATGAGAACCCCACGACAACCCACAAAATCTCATTGTGACGAAGGTGCTGAAACACCATGAAACTCATAGTGTTTCACAAGGCTGAAGGAGATTCTGTAATTCCAACAACAAAAATTTCCAACACAGTGCCAACGATGAGCATCCACCAACCCAACCATCTCACGCGTGACAAAAATGCGGAAATACCATGTACCTCGTGTTGGTCCACTCGGCCCATGGAGATTCAGTAATTGCAACTGCAAAATATCCAACCAATGCCAAAGATGAGCATCCACAACACCAACCAACTCACCGTGACAAAGATGCTTGTGAACACCATGAACCTCGTAGTGGTCCAGTCGGCCGATGGAGATTTTATAATTACAACTGCAAAATTTCCAACCAATGTCAATGATGAGCATCCACAACACCAACCATCTCACCGTGACAAAGAAGCCTGCGGTAACACCATGTATCTCATGGTGGTCCACTCAACCGATGAAGATTCTGTAATTGCAACTGCAAAATTTCCAATCAATGACAATGAGGAGATCCCCCCAACCCACCATCTCACACTGACAATGATGCTTATGGAAACACCATCATCCTCGTGGTTGTCCACTCGGTCGATGGAGATTCTGTAATTCCAACTGCAAAATTTACAAACAATGACGACGATGAACGCTAATCCAACCCACCCCAACGATCTTAATGTAACATAGATGCGGAAACACCAAAAACTTCATGGTGGTTCACTAGGCCGATGGAGATTCTGTAATTCCAACAACCAAAATTTCCAACACAATGCCAGCGATGAGAATCCACAACACCAACCATCTCATGCATGACAAAAATGCGGAAATTCCATGTACCTCGTGGTGGTCCACTCTGTCCATGGAGATTCAGTAATTGCAACTACAAAATATCCAACCAATGCCAATGATGAGCAACCACAACACCAACCAACTCACCGCGACAAAGAAGCTTTTGGAAACACCATGAACCTCGTAGTGGTCCACTCGGCCGATGGAGAATTTGTAATTACAACTGCAAAATTTCCAACCAATGCCAATGATGAGTATCCACAACACCAACCATCTCACCGTGACAAAGAAGCCTGCGGTAACACCATGTACCTCAAGGTGGACCACTCGGCCGATGAAGAATCTGTAATTGCAACTCCAAAATATCCAACCAATGACGACGATGAGAACCCCACGACAACCCACAAAATCTCATTGTGACGAAGGTGCTGAAACACCATGAAACTCATAGTGTTTCACAAGGCTGAAGGAGATTCTGTAATTCCAACAACCAAACTTTCCAACACAGTGCCAACGATGAGCATCCACCAACCCAACCATCTCACGCGTGACAAAAATGCGGAAATACCATGTACCTCGTGTTGGTCCACTCGGCCCATGGAGATTCAGTAATTGCAACTGCAAAATATCCAACCAATGCCAAAGATGAGCATCCACAACACCAACCAACTCACCGTGACAAAGATGCTTGTGAACACCATGAACCTCGTAGTGGTCCAGTCGGCCGATGGAGATTTTATAATTACAACTGCAAAATTTCCAACCAATGTCAATGATGAGCATCCACAACACCAACCATCTCACCGTGACAAAGAAGCCTGTGGTAACACCATGTATCTCATGGTGGTCCACTCAACCGATGAAGATTCTGTAATTGCAACTGCAAAATTTCCAATCAATGACAATGAGGAGATCCCCCCAACCCACCATCTCACACTGACAATGATGCTTATGGAAACACCATCAACCTCGTGGTTGTCCACTCGGTCGATGGAGATTCTGTAATTCCAACTGCAAAATTTACAAACAGTGAAGACGATGAACGCCCATCCAACCCACCCCAACGATCTTAATGTAACATAGATGCGGAAACACCAAAAACTTCATGTGGTTCACTAGGCCGATGGAGATTCTGTAATTCCAACAACCAAAATTTCCAACACAATGCCAGCGATGAGAATCCACAACACCAACCATCTCATGCATGACAAAAATGCGGAAATTCCATGTACCTCGTGGTGGTCCACTCTGTCCATGGAGATTCAGTAATTGCAACTGCAAAATATCCAACCAATGCCAATGATGAGCAACCACAACACCAACCAACTCACCGCGACAAAGAAGCTTTTGGAAACACCATGAACCTCGTAGTGGTCCACTCGGCCGATGGAGAATTTGTAATTACAACTGCAAAATTTCCAACCAATGCCAATGATGAGTATCCACAACACTAACCATCTCACCGTGACAAAGAAGCCTGCGGTAACACCATGTACCTCAAGGTGGACCACTCGGCCGATGAAGAATCTGTAATTGCAACTCCAAAATATCCAACCAATGACGACGATGAGAACCCCACGACAACCCACAAAATCTCATTGTGACGAAGGTGCTGAAACACCATGAAACTCATAGTGTTTCATAAGGCCGATGGAGATTCTGTAATTCCAACAACCAAACTTTCCAACACAGTGCCATCGATGAGCATCCACCAACCCAACCATCTCACGCGTGACAAAAATGCGGAAATACCATGTACCTCGTGTTGGTCCACTCGGCCCATGGAGATTCAGTAATTGCAACTGCAAAATATCCAACCAATGCCAAAGATGAGCATCCACAACACCAACCAACTCACCGTGACAAAGATGCTTGTGGAAACACCATGAACCTCGTAGTGGTCCAGTCGGCCGATGGAGATTTTATAATTACAACTGCAAAATTTCCAACCAATGTCAATGATGAGCATCCACAACACCAACCATCTCACCGTGACAAAGAAGCCTGCGGTAACACCATGTATCTCATGGTGGTCCACTCAGCCGATGAAGATTCTGTAATTGCAACTGCAAGATTTCCAATCAATGACAATGAGGAGACCCCCCAACCCACCATCTCACACTGACAATGATGCTTATGGAAACACCGTGAACCTCGTGGTTGTCCACTCGGTCGATGGAGATTCTGTAATTCCAATTGCATGATTTACAAACAATGACAACGATGAACGCCCATCCAACCCACTCCAACGATCTTAATGTAACATAGATGCGGAAACACCAAAAACTTCATGGTGGTTCACTAGGCCGATGGAAATTCTGTAATTCCAACAACCAAAATTTCCAACCAATGCCAATGATGAGTATCCACAACGCCAACCATCTCACCGTGACAAAGAAGCCTGCGGTAACACCATGCACCTAAAGTTGGACCACGCCACCGATGAAGAATCTGTAATTGCAACTCCAAAATATCCAAACAATGACGACGATGAGAACCCCAGGACAACCCACAAAATCTCATTGTGACAAAGATGATGACACACCATGAACCTCGTGGTGTTTCACTAGGTAGATGGAGAGTCTGCAAGTTTTTGAACCAATGACAATGAGAACACATCCTTCCAACCCACATATGACACTGACAAAGATGCGAAGCACCATGTACCACGTCGTGCCCCACTCGGCCGATGGTGAATCGGAAATTGCAACTACAAAATTCCCATCCAGTGAGAACTATGGGAATCCACCAACCCTACCATCTCACCGTGACAAGGATGCGTGCGGAAACACCATGAATCTTGTGGCAGTTTACTCGTTCGACGGAGATTCTGTAAATGGTTTGTTTTTGGCCAAATGTTTCCTGTGTCCGGTGCCAGGCTCGCTGTGCCCAAAAAGAATTTCGTTTGTCATTTGGATACCATAAGCTTTTACATTGGATCGCGATGGAATGTATATTAAAACTTTATTTTCACCGAAAATAAGTCACTCTCCTGTAAATAAAAAGTGTTTAGTAAAACTTTAAGATAATGTACAGGTAATAAGATTCCGTAAATTACATTCTCCTGAACCCAAGAAATAATATATTAAATCGAAACGACAGGGTAGCTCGAATGGGATAGATATTGCATGTGAATGCACAAGGAGCACTAAACGTGACGCCGTTCTGGACGCCCTTGGCTAGCATTGTTCAATAATATAAACATTTAGACTAAGAGTTATGTTTTGTCTAGTTGAGATTATGTGGAATGTGCACAATTCAACGGTAGGGCAGGAATCGGAGAAACTCCCAACATTATCCAGTAAAATGTATTAAGCATGTATGCACATGATATTTAATATTATATTATATTTTATTTTATTATGTTTTCCTTGTACTTTCGTCCTCTATTCGTTTTGTTAAGATACTTCCAAAATTATAATTCCTTTAAATAAGAACGCCCTAAAAGTTGACGTGAAAAAGAAGGTTAGAACTTTTTGTAACAATTATTCCGCTCGACAGAGCCTCCCACAAATAAAAAGGTACATATTTTGTAGCCATGTCGAGAAGTGTGATACCGTGTGTTAGAAAGGAGTTAGTTGCTAGTAACAAAATAATAATTATGGCTGTCCGAAAGGGACAAAGTACAGACTTGAAGTATGGTCTTGACGGATGTGACGTCACCTAGCACAGTTCGAAAGCGCCAAGTACAGAAGTACACAAGTACACAGCTCGCAGCACAGATCATTGCTGACTAGATCACGTGATTGCAGCACTAGTTGTTCATTTGTTTATAATTACAGAGGTAGAAAGCCAGCAACACAAGTTAAATATACGTTATGGGCCAGCAAGTTTGTTAAAGTTCTTCTAATGTGTGGAAATGTATGTGTAAGAACATTTGAAAATGCTGTGTGATTTATGGTGAAAAACAAGGGGAAAACGACGTGTTCTCAATTTTATCTACTGATCGTATTTGGCGCTGCAGTCGAAGTGCAATTCGAAAGACTATAATTGCTCGTCAAAAGCGTGAGTACACTGCTATCGTCCAGCCATCTGCATTAGCCCCATTGCAACTGCAAAATTTTCCAACCAACCTATGCCAATGATGATAATCCACCGATCCTAACCATCTCACCATAACAAAGATGCTTCGGACAGTAGAATCAACGCATGTGCATACAAAAAGAACACATATATTTACTCTCCATTATCAGACTATCCCACCAAACAGTATCTTCAACGTTGGTGAAACTAAATCTAAAACAATAGCCCATGAGAAGTTACCTTACATAGTGTGATTATCATAAATCTCAAATCAACTTGCGATCTGTTCATACTTGACGGTGAGCGCAACATCAGTGCCACCTCAACCATTAACAGTCCAGTCTTGTAATGAGGCGTTGCGGATACGAAGGGCGAACTCAACAAACGTACATTGTGAGGGAAATGCGTTTCAAGTTGTCACGCACAATTCGAACTCCACAAAAACTTGGTAACAGTAGATCGGAATGTTTCATGCGTGATTTCCGAAGTTTTTTGTGGAGTTCGAACTGTGCGTGACAAATTGAAACGCATTTCCCTCACAATGTACGTTTGTTGAGTTCACCCTTCGTATCCGCAACGCCTCAAATGTTCGCCTACAATTACAATCAGGCATAGACAAAAAAAACTCCAGGTTTCGAATATCAGAGAACTGACATTAAACTACACCTGAAATATCGTCGACCTTAAATTTAGACGTCACATTCATGTCCACTACAAAAGACAAACTATGCGCTTAAAATGGCAAAATGAGCACTTAAATAGACAGATATATATTAAATAATGTAAATTCTTCAAATAGAAGTCGCAACATCAAAATGACAAAGTACTTGATATGACAATGCTCCGAAATGTCAAAACAATAATTTAAAATGTTGAAGCTTACCGTTTTGAATGTACTTCTTGGAAAAGGTGGTGTGATTACAGTGGTAATGGTGAATTGTGGCTGACTGTAACCATTTCCTAAATACGATTAATATCAAAGCAATGGACTGGCTGGTTTTCAATGTCAGAATTTCTAAGAAGACTACGGAATAAAATATTTCTCCCCCTTCCAAACCCACCTGCTCGAGCTGCCCCCTGAATTCGTAGAGCACTGAACTCTTAAATCAAGTGCCTAGTAATCAGGGTTAAATAGTAACCAATGTTTATTTTCGTTGCTTATCAACACATCCTTATTTACAAACATCTTATATTGTTGCGTTAATTTCTCAATTATTCCATGATATAGTTGCCTTCTTGTTGTAAGAATAGGAAGAAAGTTCTAATTTTGTTGGCACTGTATTGTTTAGCAGAACTGTAGAAACACAACTTTCATTTCTTAGAAACAACGCTCACTGGTTTAGACAAAGGGTATTACCCAATGTCTGCAAATCAGTGCCGGCTCGTGGCAAGGAATCTTGATCAAAACTGAGCATGACTTGATAAACTAGGCAACACCGCCTCTATTTACATGGAATAGTCTATAATATTTACAGAACCATATATCAAACAATGACAGAGAGATTCTACTTTCATTTCTCAACTAATTACAAGCTGCAGGATAATTTCCACTTGATATATTTTCTTTCATTTTTTGCTACAATTATACCCATATATGGTCAAATGACCGCGAGAAAATTGAAATTGCAAAATTTCCTTAACCACACATGGTTTTCAAAGTAAACAACGCTTATGTATGATACTAAACAAAGTTCAACTATTTCTCGTAGAAATAAACAAGATTCATGCTTGTTTTATATGGAAACCCGATCTCAAATGATGATGGCGTCGCCTGCCATTTGCAATGCACCATGAGGTTCAACACCAACTTTACGTGATTAATCTTGCGACACACGCTTCACACGATAGCATGCCAGCAGACACTCGCAGAAGCACTTCTGGTGCGATTCCACTGCAGCACAGCGTAATCCTTTGTTTCAGATGGTAAACATCACGAATTTTCTCTGCGTAAACGAGTTGCTTCAAATGCCCCCACAAATAAAAGTCCACAGGTGTGAGGTCGGGTGATCTTGGTGGCCATTCCACTTGGCCACGCCGACCAATCCATTGCCAAGGCAACTGTACATCGAGCCGCTGACGAACAATTAGCCCATAGTGTGGCGTAGCACCATCTTGGTGGGAAAACGAAGGGAATGTACCATCTCCATTTAAAAGGGAAGGAAAGACAGTGCCTCTCAGCATGTCCAAGTACCGCTCGGAATTAAGGATTGCATTGATGAAGATTGGTCCAATTACACGGGTGCCCCATATCCAACACCACACCATGATTTTAATATCTTCAACAACATTGGATGGGTCAATCCAGTGCGGATTTTCATCACATCAATATCGGTGATACTGCCGGTTCACTTCCCCACTGACACAAACATTGCCTCGTCACTGAATAGGATACTCTGTGGGAATGTAGGGTTGTTCTGATGTTGACGTAATGCTCACCTTCAGAACTCGACACATCTGTCTGAGTCATCTTCAGAGAGTTTTTGCAGCATTTGGATCTTAAATGGGTGCCATTTGTTGCTATGAAGAAAACGCGTAATGGAAGAACGAGTAACACCAATTTTACTTGCAAGACGTCGAGTGCTGCGTTGTGGGCTCTTCTCAAAGGCAGCCAAGACCATCGTAGAGGATATGTCGTCAGTGGATGATTTGGGATGACCAGGACGACCAATACGTCTCCTGTCCGACACATTTCCAGTTTCCTTGAATTTGGATAGGAGACATGCAACGGTGTAATGCGATATCGGTGGTCTCTTTGGGTGGCGCCTGTTGAAATATGCTGCAAGGACTCAACTGCTTCGTTCCTCAGACAACATAATCACCTCAATTCGCTCTTGTTGCGTCAACGGCATCATATGTCACCTACAACAGAATAAGGTTTTCAGACTTTTGGATACCAATAACGCCTACACCATATGTGAAATCTGATTCCAGAAATGAATTACTGGCAAGATTTCTATGTGTTTTGATATCCCATATTACACCCTTCCCATTTTTAAAAAAATGGACGGCTATTCAAAATGGCGGCCATCGATGTGTTATGCCCAAAAAGATTGGCCCTCATACCCAATTTACATTGGTATATTCAAATGTTTCATTTTCCTTACAACTTCTGAAATAATAGGCTGTACTGCGACTTTCCGACCACCCTGTACAAGTTTTTAACTATATCTTTTTCCAAGTGAATCCTTTTAACCTATTCCTCGTTCGACGTAATGGACGCGGCATGGAGTACTGATTCATGCCAAGAAAAAGCCTGAAGGAGGGGATAAGTATGACCCCCGAAACGTTGCATCTATAAACGGAGTATACTCACACTACGTAAGTAAACGATTTTTATATTTTTTAAAAAATAGCCATAACTCACAGTTATTAACTTTTGTCAAAAGGTGTTCGGATAACTATACTTGAAAGTATATACTATAAAGTATATAAATGTATCTATACATAGGGCTAGGGAGATTTTGTTGAAATTAGAGATGGTGAGATTAGAGAAATCTCGGTTTTTTTCAGTCCCGTCTCGAAACTTGAGACGAGTTGCGGTGGTCTTTCTAACTTGAGACTAGAATGAGCCTATTTCCGAGACTAATACTTCTGATAATATCACTAATTCGTAGCTACGTGGAGTCAATGTTCACATTTCCTGTGAACACACGTTTACGTACATAAGGGAAGTGTTAAGTAAACAAGTCTTGCTTAAAGATTCGATTTCAAAATCATCTAAGGCGCTAGAACCTTTAGATTCCGCTACTGGTTTTTGATTGATTGATTGAGTTGGTATTTTAAGTCCACTTTAAGCACAGTAGCGCTAATCGGAGCTGGACCTACAGTTTAAATTAGAATCCGAACCACTGTGTCTCCACCGGGTATCGAACCCGGGACCCCTTGATAAAAAGGTGACGACGGGCAGGAAAATTTAATGATGTTGACCTGACGAAACTAGGACATTTTATTAGATCCAGTGGTTGATTACAAGGCGGCGACGCTACCACTGCGCCATCGGGGAGGCCATTCCGGCACTAATATACGCAGAGGGAATTGATGTAACTACAGCCCAGGTACGTATCCAGGAATTCCTCTCGGGGCGGGGGGGGGGGGGCTGAACACAATCTCTTTAAGGGATATAGATAGAACCTCACAATTATAAGGCCAGTTGTGGCGATTGGATTCCAAAATTGGATTGGGGGGGGCCTTAGTATTATATAAGAGGCCAAAAAGATGGGGATCAACTATCTCACTGTTTAAGACTGCCATTTTAATCAGAACAGGCCGGCTCCCTTTGCGAATAGTGTTGCCCACGAGACGAGACATGTCTCGTCTCGTCTCGTGTCCCGTCTCGAAAACGAGACGAGACACGAGACGGGACAAGCGTTTCAAAATTCGAGACGAGACGAGACTGACCACCTGTCTCGTCTCGTTTTCGAGACGAGACACGGGACGGGACGAGACGACTCGTGAAAAGTCTCGTCTCGTCTCGAAAGTCTCGAAAAAAATACAAACAAAATAATTAATCAGTTGCGAATATTTATTTACTCGGAGTAAAGGATATTCTTTGAAAACCCAAATCAGCGTCTATTACATTAAAAAAGGCTATCTTATTTAGTTATTATACTCTTCCGAAATCCAGTATTACTTCCATTTTTCAATGTATTCACGCTTAGTAATTTTAAGCTGTAATAGTACTCCAGATAGAAGTACTTTGCTAAAATACCGATTCAGATATCTATCTGTATAAAAATATTGTGTGAGAGAAGTATTCTAGATAATTTCTTTGAATGGAAAATGTATGAAAAATATTGTAAACCTTACGAAAATTACGAAAATTGCGGAATTTGTTTGCTTTTCCATAGTAACGGAATTTATTATTTGTTTATCCTTAAAGCAGCTTAAATATATTTAACGCCTTTAAAGTAAAAACTACTCCTATAACGCGCAGGGTGGTATTTGTAGGGGGGATGGGGGGATTTTCCCCCTCCGGGTACTTGTATCCCCCTCTGCTTGATAAATTTTATCCATGGGGGGAAATGTTATATGGCATAAAGTCATTATCTCATGCTGTCCCTAGACAGTCAGTAGAATTTCCCCCACTGGAAATTTCTTAAATACCACACTGAACAGTTAAGTGAGACATACAATAGTTGTTATCTTCACAACACGATTATTCCCGCACAAGGAATAAGGAATATTCCACATAAAATCGTGTCATCTAAGGAACGGACCTAAAGCAATTTTTGTAGTCTTCTCACGGAAGGAAGTGATGCGATTTTTGACATGTAACCTCCCTTGCTAATTGTAATATTTCCCCATCCAAACCCCCTCGCGGTCAGTAATCATTTTCTCTAGGTATCTCTCACCTTTTAACTTTTTATTAAGCATTTTGTCTGTTTAAACATGAAATTTCCCAGCGGAGGGAGAATTCCCTCCCTTCAAAATAATCGGCGAAACGGGAATTCCCCTTTCGCCGAAATTTTTACTTGGATGGGAAATATGACACAATGCGCCTCTGGGTAATTGGGCGAAACAGGATTCGGCAAAAAGGGAAGACATGGAAACTAAAATTGGATAAAAAAAAACACCTGAATTCTGTGAGGAAATGAAATCAATTTGTGGCATAACTTCCCTGGGTGATCGTCATCCTCTCCTGCTTGTCGCGGTGCTTCGGCACGAAGAATTGCATTTATTACTGTTGGTTCGTTCGCAAGCGACACTTCTCGCTTTTCGCCTGTCCTGTGTTGTTTGTCGCATAGGTCAGACCGAAGTACGAAGTGACCGGACTAAAGTAACAACCTATGTCAGTTTCCGAACCTAAGTAGCACGACCAGCTGCACGTGTCGCTGGGAAAAGGTATTTTTTATCACTGCCCATATCAACATCTCATTTCTAATTAATTTCTTGCTTCGGTTAAGCATTCTCTTTTTTCTCCATATTTTTGGATGTTCCAACATTTCTTCGATTCTTTAGCAAGCTCTTTGGAGTTATTTCTGTAAGATTCCCCCTCGTAAAACCTAATTTGCCACACGATGCCCATAACGAATTTGCGCAGGCTATAGCCTCGTGTTGCAGGTATCTCTACTTGCAAAATCCTGAAATTTCCTCAACAACTGCTACCCCAAGGGCTTCCTTCCATTCATCCTTGCTCCAAACGATGTGGAGGTAGCCACTGCCATTGTTTAATGTAGGTCCTCTTCCAGCCTTATTGGGGACAACCGTCATAAAATTCTCGCCAGCACAAACAGTTCATTCATTGCGACCCCTCTTCTCAAAATCAACAGCTCCATCCTCAGTACTGGTTGCAAACTCTAAATATTTGACACCAAAAACCTGGTAATAGGCCAATATAGTTAGATACTCTGCGTTGACGTAGCTAAATAATCTATATTGCTTGAAGTAAAAAGCGACATGCAAGAGGCAAGAAACGACGCCTGCCACAAGCGACAAGCGACATGACGAGGGGGACTTGTCGCTTTCGTGTCGCTCGGACTTGACCGTTTTCTAATGTAGTGCATCGTGTCGCCTCTGTCCGTTGGTAGCGCATGCGTGGGAAAAGCCTGCTTAGAGACTAAAGGAGCTTGTGTCGCTTGTCGTTTGTCACTTCGGTGCGAAACCCTTGTGTCGCTTGGGGATACCACCGATCGAACACAGGCTTGCACTGCGTCTCATGCCGACACGATGTGCAATACTGCTGTTGATGGGCTAGTTCCCAAGCAGCATGTGTCGCGTGTCGCTTCAGTTTGAACTCTCCCTTACATGAAACCTTGCAAACAAAGCGACGCAACAAACTGTTTGGGGTCGATTGTCGCTTGCGTGTTGAACGGATTAGACCGTTTTCTGAATACCGTGCGTCATGTTGCCTCGGACTGTGAATGCTTGCTAATAAACTGAAGTTGCCTGTGTCACTTGTGAACTACCATGTCACTTCGTTCTGAACGCTCCCTCAAGGAAGCTTGCAGACCAAAGCGACACGCGACAGGCGAGAAGCGACAAGCAACAGCATGGAAACGAACCCTCAGTAAATTTGACCTCCCGAACCGAAGTAACACGACAAAGTATTCGTGTTCTTTATCGCTGAAACTTAATATCGTGCATAGTGTAGCCTCGGTCTGTTAGTTGGTAGTGCATATGGGGTCAATATTTGCCTATATACGGAAGGGGCTCGTGTTGATGCCGTATATTCGTTCGTATATTGAAGTGATGTGACATTGTGATTATAAATATACACTTCACAAAAAATTATGAAAATGTACTAAGAAAAGAATTTCGTGCTTATAAAACATAAGGGCCCATATTGTGAAATATTTATGCAGATCTACTTGCGAAAATAAAATATAACACATAATATATAATAAAATTCTTACCTTTAAAACTTCATTTCAATAGGAACTCCATTCTTCTCTTCTGGGTAAATTTCAATGTCATACTTTCATAAAATGTTTCTTCGGACCACTCTTTCATTTTCAGAACACTTTTCTCGATAGATAGAACAGCTGTGTTGTCAATAGATCCTTAATCATGTCACTCATTTTAGTTCACCAAACAACAAAGCACAACACAACACAAAAATATAATTCACGTACATAGGCGCAGACTCCATGGGGCTTGGGGGGCTCGAGCCCCCCAATGTTAACGATGTGGTGGCAGAGCCCACAAATAATTTTACTTAAGAGGATCTAATGTATTATTTTGCTTCTCTTCTAAAGTTTACTCTGAATTGTAACATGAACTTAACTTTAAATACACATTTGAAATGTTCTAGACCAGTGGTATTCAACCTTTTTTCTCCGCGTACTCCTAAAGAAACTTTTCCACTCAAGCGTGTACCACCCCCCTTCCCCGAGTTATCCTTAATTCAGATTATATATAACTATGTATAATATATATATGCAAATCATTACCTATTGAATTATATAGTTTTACTATAAAAATGAGAATTATAAAATAAAGGAAAATTACGGGTATAGCAAAACAATATTATGAACTTTAATATTTCTTACCTGTTAATGAGATGGCTGAGCATCATGGACGTCCGCAGGATTTTTTTCCAGGGAGGGGCAAGGAAGGCATTTTTTCCAGGGGGGGCAAACGAAGGCAAATTTTCCCCCAAAATAGTGTTGTTCCCTAAAAAACTTTGCTTAAATTTGAATTTATGGTGTTCATGCAATAAATAACACATATTATTGTGGCTAACATGAAATTATATGTATGAAATACGTATTTTTTGGTTGACTTTCATTTTCCAGGGGGGGGCACGGCCCCCCCTTGCCCCCCCCTTCCGGACGCCCATGCTGAGCTTGTTTTCTGCACACCAGCTCCTCGATTGTCTTGTCTTTATACTCATTATGATTGGTTACTAAGTGTCTGTGAAGGAGGGATGGTTTCATACAGTTATTCGATAAAGTTTGATTGCAAATAACGCAGAGGGGAAGAGGTGGATCACACGTATGCGATACAAATCCATATTTAATGTAAGATTCATTGTAGTATCTGTATTTCACATTTTCGAGATTTTCGACTTGCTCGTATAGGTGGTTCAACACTATTTTTACTGATATCCGGTGGAGTAGGAACCGATTCTGCAGCACTTTTCACTGTCGGTGGTTCAACACTAGCGCCACTTTCACTTGTGTCACTGATTTCACGTTTTCCTCTATAATGAATTTATCCATGATGCAACAGAAGCTAAAATCACCACACTATAATAACGAGAAACTGAACGTAACTACGCGTATAAAGAGGGAGAGACGAGAAGAAACCGCACCTTTCCACAACAGTCACGAAATAACACTGAACTCCCCTTTCTCTCCCCTCTTCCCTCCCTCTCTTCCTTTATCCAGTCTGTAACGTACATTCACAAACACTCCCATTATTGTCAGCGTTTGAAACAAACAATTCATATACCATTCGGAGCACGATTAGCAATGAGCGCAGCTGCAAGATTTCATTGTTGCAAAGAGTAAACAAAAGCGATTCTTGGAAATAGAGGATAAGACAAGTTCTGAGCATAATAATAAATCAGAGTTAGAATCCTTTAGTCTGGTGGTTGGTGGGGGAGAGTAACATGAAATCCTCAATCGATCCCTTTTTATATTTACTTTGAGGAAAATGTTGACAAAGAAATGTCTATTTTTCTTTGCTTCCCTTTATTACCTCTGTCAGAAACAGTTTTCATTATTTATAATTATTTTAAATTGTGCGTACCACTTAAAAAGTCTTCGCGTACCCCCAGTGGTACGAGTACCCCAGGTTGAATACCACTGTTCTAGACCATCAACTTTGGGGGCTGAGACCGCTAAACCATCATCAACTTTGGGGGTGGGGACTATGACCAGAGACAGCAAAACACATGATTTATTACTATAAACTAAGTATATAATTATGAGTATTGTTAACATTTTTACTAAAAAGAGTTTCAAAAGAAGATGTGCATGAACTAGGAGAGTGGAAGGGATGTTCGTGCTACAAATGGCTCTCACATGACATTCAGAACGAGATCATTGATATATTAGGGAGATCTGTTTTGCGCTCCGTGGTAGCAGATATTAAAAGTTGGGAATATTTTGCTATTATGGTTGACGAATCTTGTGACATATCCATCCGTGAACAATTGACATTCTGCATTCGAACTGTGAATGAAATTTTTGATATTTTTGAGGAATTCATGGGCTTTTACGAGATTCAGAACACTGAGGCCAAAACTTAAAAAAAGGAAGGAGTGAGTCATTTATTAATTTATTTCAGCGATCAAAGGCCCCCCCCCCAATAATTTTGACAAGTCGGCGCCCCTGTTCACGTACGAACTGACCACAATAACGTCTGTGAAGTACGCCACATTCAGATTACAACCAATGGATTGTCTGTTGTATGCAATATAATAGCTGTCTCACTTCAAAACCTTAGAACATTCTAGGCTGAATATGATGACATGGTTTAACAAGCCATGACGTAATGTGAGGGCCTGCCTGATGTCGTAGTGGTAACGGCGTCGCCTTGTATTCAAGGAGCTCCGAGTTCGATACTCTGTGGAGGCACATAGTGGTTTCAACTATAGGTCCAGTCCCGATCAGTGGCGGCTCGTAGGGGAGTCAAAGTCAATTCTTGAGGCGGCAAATTTTTAATATATTGTGTCGCATTGGCAGATATAGTGGGGTACACAGGAGGACACGTTGCCCCCCCCCCCACACACACACACAAAGCAATTACTAACGGAAAGGGATGATATCGCGAAACTCCAACGAACAAAAAAAAACTTCGAGCAACATTAAATATCAATAAAATTTAAGATAATAGGCTAATCCAGACTGTATCTACTTGAAATTTAAATGTGCTGCCACCGAAAATCGAATCTGAGGCAACTAGATTGCAGGTTGATAATGTTAATAGACGATTAAGACGTGATTCATAATGTTTCCCTCTAGTTTCCAGTATGCAAGATTTTTACGTAGGAACAAGAATTCAATAACACCAATGTGTTGTGTTAAGCAATGAATAAGTTAATAATAATGGTTACATATTATCTACACTTTGAGGAATACTGTAAACATTTGTAACGTACAACGTCTGTTACGTTTTTTGTACATTAAAACATGGGTCTCTTAGGACTATCACGGGTCCTATTAGCTTCAAAGGGGAGACTCTTACATCACTACAGAAAATGTTGGCTTACTGGTTACGTAAATATTGTGTGAATTGTATTATTTTATTGTTGAAAACACATTTTTTTGACACCCGACACACAAATGGGAACCCCTTGATTGATCAATGACTTCTTCGATTACGGTGTCATTTCATATTAAGTTGCATACAGGGGAATCTTGTATGCTCTTTACATTAGGAAAAAATATGTTCCTTAATGACTATAATATGAAATCATGAGGTCTCGCGGGTGCCTGTCACCACCAAAGCGTACAAACCCCAAATATCAGGGTTTTTAAAATACTGATACTGATTTCTGTGGGTCACAGAATGGTTTAAGATGAGTAAAATTAGGAAAATCCACTCCACAGCCGAAGAGTTGATAGAATGTTTTGGCAAAAAATTAGGTTATAAAAAGGCAAAGTTTCCTGTATATAGCACCGTGCCTTGAAGACACATTTAAGGGATGTGGGGATAGATCCCCACACATTCACGACCTCGGCCAAATTGAAGGCGATGTGATCAGCACCATGCTTCGGAAGCCTTTACTCCCCAGGGTTGGCCCCAGGTACCCATTGATTTGAGGCTGGATGAGTCCCGGAGCTGTTTTATGCGGGACAAGACCGGAAAAATTCCGATCTTAGATCCCCCCAGGAATTGAACCCGGGTCTCCCACGTGGCATTCAAATGCCGTACCGACTTTTTAATTTTTTTTTAAGGAATACCCCTAAGCGTTAGTATGCCCTGTTATTAACTTTTTCTCAGGTTGTCAATTCTTACTACATTTTCTGTTTTTCCCATTTTTGGACAAAGACACACATCCATGTCCAAACCGGGATTCGAACCCGGGACCTCTGGCAACGCAGCGTCATTTTCTTGAACCTATATACGCAGGGCAATTTTCACAGTGTGTAGAGGACAAGGCGAACAACTTTTCTTACATTTGCTCGTCCAGTTCTTGTTTCGATGCTACAATACAAGCCATCGAAAAATGGCATCATCTGCTATTCTTAATGTATGAAATCCCAATTAGCTTCACGGTTTCAAATTTTCTATATTCTGTTAACTTCATTGCTTCTGGCAACTCTTCATTGTTTACCGTTCTCCGGAGAGAGGGCCGGTTTCGCCCACGGACCTTGAGTTTCGCCTAGGGGGTGGGTTTCGGAAGACAAACCCTCCGTCCTCCCATGTACAGGACCTGTGCGTGTTATTCGCCCAGTTCTCTCGCCTCTGCCCTCGCGCCCGCGCCTGTGAATGCTCTACTCGTAAAGTGGGAGGACGGCGCCCTACTACATTTCTCTCGAAGTTCCGTATTCCCTCGTACGGTGGCGTGCAAACTTTACAATTATCGCGGAAGAATGAATACAGAACTTACTAACCAACGATCTATAAGCAACGGAATATTTGCAATTCAGACAATGTAAAAGCTAATATATAAATGTTAATGTAATGTTTGTTCACTTGTGGTTACACACGGCAGTGCGGCGTCCGTATCGTCCTTATGAGCGGCCGCAGGCCCGTAGTCAGGAATTCTTAGTAGGGGGGGGGGGGGCAAAGTCATTCCCAGAGGGGGCAAATTCTTAATATATTGTGTCGCATTGGCAGACATAGCAAAAGCTATAAGTAACAGTGAGCAACATCAAATAACAGTATTTCGATAATGACCTTTCCGGGCTGCCAAAGAATACAAAGATAAAATCTAGTCGGGACTGTAGCTACTTGATATTTACAGGTCCATAATGTTAATAGACGATCAATATGTACCAACAGCTTTGAGCCTCTCTGCAGAGCTGATTAAGGGAGTTCTTTATAAATCGTGCTTCATAATGTTTCCCTCTAGTTTCCAGTATGCAAGATTTTTACGCACATTAACCAAAATAATAAATGTGAAACACTATCACATTTTCATCATGTTTGATAATAATTTGACCAACTAAGCCGACCTGTATGGTGGGATGGTTACACAACACACTACGAAGCCAAGGGTCCCAGTTTCGAGCCTGTGCATGAGTGTTCTTTGTGAGCAGAGGCGCAACCACTGGCGTACGCTACAGTCCCCTCCGAAATTTTGAAAAGTTGACATTTTCAAGTAAAAGCACCATAAACTCTGGAAAAACCAGAGTGGTAATTTCAAGCCCTATAAAATTATCCCCAGTTGACATTTTTGAGAGTGGAAAGTTGTAAATATACGATATATCTTACTGTGTATGCCGCCCACTAGAAAGCAGTCAGGGATGCCAAATTTTGAAAAACGTTGGGTTCTTATAAGTTTTAAAAATCTCAAATTCTCCCTTCCTTGTATTATGATATTAATATGCAACAGGTAAAAATTTACTATTCGTCGGACACGTATAAATTCTTCGTTTCGTCAATTTATGACATCCGTACTTACCTATCTGCTTCGCGGAACATTCCTTAAGGTGTACTGACGTTTTTTTTTATCAAAGTAATTGCAATTTTTCACATTACGAGTACTTCTTTCTCGGAACCCAAGAAATGCCCGTGAACAAAGCTCATGTGATCTAATTTTTTTAAAAAAAACCTTTTTCCCATTGTTTTACGAAGAAAATTATAATGGTTCTTGGGGCTATCCGTCTCGGAATCGGTGGGAAATTTAAAGTAAAAAATTATTTTCATTTGAAATTTTTGAGTCCGAATTTCCCACCGATTCCGGGCTCCGCGCCAGGGGTAATTGACCTACCGCTACCGCGCCCCCGCCTCCGCTCCGGCTTTCTGTATAGAGTCCCTGTTAAAGGCATGTTAGAAATTGGCCGGAGTCACCTGCCTTCAAATGAGCCCCAAACTTCCCACGCCCCTGGACTCTCTTTGAACATGCATATACCCACAGCCCATTCCATCTAACGAGTAGCTTACATTCACTGCCACATTTTGGACATTCCTTTCCTATCTTCACGATCCCGTGTTCAATTAAAAAATCCACTGGATCTTCCACACCCAGTACAAATTTCACCACGCATCCACGACACGTCACGTTTCTTACTTTCGTTGCAAACACAGACGGTTTGAAACACTGGATACCCCATGAACATGAACAAAACACAATCACGACGCGTGATGGTGTACGAAGGTGTACGCGCCAAAGGCTATTCTCTGTCGAAAAATTAATTTTCAACAAGGAACATGAATTTCCCCTATCATCAGTGGTGTCTCGTCCCTTCGGGCTTCCGGGGCTTAGCCCCTAAAGAAAAACGGACGTATTCACGTAATTATCAATCACCATAACGCATAACTATCACACAGTCTTTTAAAAGGTGATTTTTACCCACGTAAATTCATCGACTGTTGCAATGGATACGACAGCGCTCCTAGCGGCATTGATGTCAATTATCGTTTTCCGGGGCACGTCGCAAAGGAAGGCGTGGCCTACACCCACCTACGCTACAGTGAAGGTCACATGCTAGCAGAGAGAGGAGGGGAGAGTGCAATGGATTTGTTGCTGATTCGGGGCTATAGTGCGCGTCAAATCTCCTGCATATGGCGATAGCCAATAGCAGCGCACTGCAGCGGTGCCACGTCAAAATCTCACACGGAAAAGAGACAGCGTGGTTGAGCGAAACGCCTTGTCACTGAGAGCACGGCAACGCCGCACGTCTGTGATTCGCTCGTGCTGTTCAGCCGTTCAAGGAGATTTGACGCGTACTGTAATTCGTGTACCTGGCGCTCGGATATAAATAGATTATTTCAAGTGTCAGTAGTTCAAAAGATAGAAAGATAATGAATTTTGCGAGTATGTACGAAAAATAAGCGTGATTGTAGCTTCTACTGTTCCCTCTGTAGAAGCAATGTTGTTATAAACGTATTTGCATTATATCGTTTTTGCTTTCCCTTCGTTCCTGTTGAATTCCGAAACTTTCCGATTATCGAAGGGAACAGGGAACGTTCGTTCCCAGTGATGGTAGAAGAAGAAGTTGACGAAGAGGATACCGTCACTGTTCGTTTCTTCCGTGTGTTTAGTGGGTGTGTGCAGCATGTCGTTGAGTAAACCTAGTGGTAGCGAGAGAAGAGAGAAATATACAGTGTTGTACGAAGCCAGGCACGGCAGGTGATTTTTCAGGTGTATAATACAGTAAGGTTGTTCCCCTTATATCCGACCATTTTTGACGGGTACTCACCTTAAGAGATACCGCGCCGCCACCACCGATCATGTTCTATTGGACCCCCAGCATTGTGGACTATCGCCCGGCATCGCAGTTTCCATTGCAGCAAGCTCCGGCGCAGGACAGGCATGGGAATTCTGTCCCACTCTTCCCTGCAAGCTTTCCATAGACCATCCAGGGTGCGCGGGCGGCGATGTTGAAGACGTCGTTTCAACAGTCCAAATGCGCAAAAATCCATTGGACTGACATCTGGGCTTTTCACAGGAATGTCTTAAAACGGAATGACACGAATTCCTAATTCCTCTGCCATTTCCTGATAAAAACCTAGTGATGTTCTGGCGGTATGACTCGAAGCGTTGTCCATATGGATCATCACCTGGTTCGCGTCCATTCCATACAATTGTGGAATATGTCTCCGATAGATAGGTGTCAGAATGGAGTCTTGGAAGTATCTGGCATTCACCTTCACGTTTTTGCCCACCTTGCGTATCATCAACTTACCCTCATATCCGAATCCCGTCACAACCATAAAGCCACGAGGGAAGCTTTCCCTGCACTGACGAACAAAGTTGCTGCGCCCCTTGCCGTCAATGTCACGGTATGTGACATTTTGCTTGCAGCCCTTCTTCTGGTGGTTTTCGTGGGTGAATGTTTCGCAAGGAGAGCCTATTGTGTGTAACGGGACACAATAGCTTTCGCAGTAGTCACCCCGAGTGTTAACCAATTCTCCCGACACTGTTTCACAATGCGTACGTATGAAAACTTAGCATGGAAAAGGGCCATTACGTAACTTTCCCAAGACCGGTCGATTTTCGGCGCCATTTGATAACATTCACTACCAACACTCACGCACCTACAAGGTCAGACACAACACTGCTCCCGCCAGCAGACCCATAGTTTCAGCATGATACGCCAGGTAGCAGCACCGAATCGAAAATGGTCGGATATAAAGCGAACAACCTCTGTAAAAAGGTAAAGTGTTCCCCTGTGCTTAGCACCACGCCATGAAGGCGTATAGGGGGTGTGGGGGTAACGCCCCACACTTTCTTGATCCGGTCGTGAGTGGGGGTGATGTGATCAGCATCACGCCCCTGACCGCCTTTACCCCCCAGGGTTTCCCCCAGGTACCCATGTTATTCGACGCTGGGTAGGCGCCGGGACCGCTTCCACCGTTAGAAAAGTTCCCGGATTTGAACCGGCCGGGGATCGAACCCGGGACCTTTAGCATGGTAGTCAGACGCGTTACCGACTGAGCCACCGCGGCCACCTAACCTCTGTATTTTTTTAAAAATGTTCGAGTGAAAAAAAAGAGAAGTAAAATTGACTTTAAGAAGTGCCAGGCTCTAACAGCTCAAGCGTGTGGTGTGAATCAAGCTACCGTTTCTCGGATATGTTCGGGGGCAAAACAATGTGGATCGGAGCCTGCTCCAATGTTTCAATGACCTAGAAAGCACATAACGTACCGAAATGAATAACAAACTTAGATGACTTTGAAAAAGACGTAATTCGTAGAATCGTCTTTGAATTTTAAGATCGTGGCGAATTTCTTACTGCCAAAAATATAACGTACTCTTTACGGGACAAAATATCTTACAAAGGCTCTAAACTTCCACCTTGAAAACAATTAGGCTTCAAGTACAGGGAAACCAACGACGGTCGTAAATTTCTGATGGAGAGAAGTGACATTGTTACGTCAAGGGTAAAATTCCTTCGTATCTAATGTTCCGTGCTCTTCGTGACAAGGCGTTTCGCTCAACCACGCTGTCTCTTTTCCGTGCGAGATCTCGACATGGCACCGCTGCAGTGCGCTGCTATTGGCTATCGCCATATGCAGGAGATTTGACGCGCACTCTAATTGTCACCACTAAAAAAGACGTAACAATGGACGGAGGTAGCATGGTAATTGGAGAAGAAATGTTAGCCAGCTAAGTGTAAATTTCGACACACTACATTTCGCCGTTAGAAAGCCCTCGTTATCTAATGAGTGGTGGTAGTAATATTTGTTCACACAGGCGTCTCTGACCAGGTGCCTGCAATCTCGTATCACTCCTTGCTTTCGTTTTGAAGCCAGTGGGCGGAGCTTAAGTTTGTCTGCGTAAGATGGCCGCATCTACTTCAACCAACGACTTCAACAGACAGAAGAACATCGCATCGGCCATATGCTGAACAAGCCACCATTGCTCTGTAATTCGCATTAAAAAGTACACAAAATTACATACGTTCTTATGGCGACTACTTGGTCTGCCTCCGCTTCGTCCTGTCACGTGACCCGGCTTCAGAAAAATCGCGCGATGCTTGCTCCTCCCCCTTCTTAGCTCCATGTCTCTGACGCCCTGAGCCGTTGTCTTGCAAGCAGACTTCATACCAATCGGTGTGAACACTAAACGGAGCAGGCCGGCACACTCGTCACGGCGCGGCTGTTTCTAGCGACATCTGTTGACGGCGGAACGAAACTCGAACTCTGGAGAGCAGACTTAAACGTAACTTGTAATTGATCAGGTTTGGAGTTGTGCTCTATGATACTATGATATGTTTGTTTTGAAATAATGTTCTTATTTATTGATAATAAATTATACACAACGAAAACAGGAAATAAATAGTTGCACAGTTTCTGATGACGTTATGTGGGCTCATAATCAGGTAACTCTTGAAACAATGGCTTCTTCAACATCTTTGCTATGTGCGCCGTCCTAAAATATAGTCTCGATCACGATATATTTCGTCCTTCCTTCATCCTCATCGTTGCGATTAACCCGGAAGGTCGGGCGCTCTCCGCTAGGACGCAAGGACTCACGCTGGGTAAAAAATAGCAGATAATTGCTTCTCAAGTCTGAATATTAATTGTTTTAAAGAATGTAAATAGTAATATTTTCATTGAAATTTATCCAGTCAGTGTTTCTACAGCCCTACGAGCGGTACTAAGGAACTGACAACCGATTCAAGGTCCCGGCTAGGGATGGAAATTTGATTTCGCGATATATCAAGAAAAGATCGTCACAGACGATACTATAGGATATTTTTCCTTATCGCGATATCGGCGATATATCAACACCACGATATGCGAGTATATCGCCAAATATCGTGACGATATATCGCCGACACGATATATATCACCAAATATCGTGACGATATATCGCCGACACGATATATATGCCAAATATCGTGAGGATATATCGCCGACACGATATATATCGCCAAATATCGTGACGATATATCACCGACACGATATATATCGCCAAATATCGTGACGATATATCACCGACACGATATATATCGCCAAAATCGTGACGATATATCGCCGACACGATATATATAAATATTGCCAAATATCGTGGCGATATATCGCCGACAAGATATATATATATATATATATATATATATATATATATAATATATATATATATATCGTGACGATATATCGCCAAATATCGTGAGGATATATCGCCGACACGATATATATCACCAAATATCGTGACTATATATCGCCGACACGATATATATTGCCAAATATCGTGACGATATATCGCCGACACGATATATATCGCCAAATATCGTGACGATATATCGCCGACACGATATATATCGCCAAATATCGTGACGATATATCGCCGACACGATATATATCGCTAAATATCGTGACGATATATCGCCGACACGATATATATCGCCAAAATCGTGACGATATATCGCCGACACGATATATATCGCCAAATATCGTGACGATATATCGCCGACACGATATACACACATCAAAGAAAGTTTGGAAATACCCCTATTGACCAATGAAACGGTGAAATATGTAACGGTGCCTGGCATGTGACTCATGGTAATGTCAGTCGAGACGTTACCAGCAGAGCAGACAGAAATAACAGCATCACCGTGCAGCGTGGGTGGGAATAGTGCAAATCACAACCATTCCGAGCTATCAGTACGGTAAGACGCATTGCGTTTCCGCGTGTTGCAGTGAGTCAAACGCACCTGCCTGGGTAGAAAAATGCCTCCAGTAACGATATCAGAATACAATCGTGTTCGAATTGTCACCTTATTGAAGGAAGGTTATTCTTATTGTCAAGTTGCACAAGTGGGTGTGAGTGTATCGGCCGTGTCCAAAACATGGAAACTGTATGTGGTGACTGGAGGCGTCCTCGCAGTGGTAGTCCCCGTTCCACAGGATCGCTATGTCCGAATTCTTGCCCGGAGAAACCCGAACGCACTGCTGCAGACCTCAGAAATGACATGTTTGGAGCTACAGGTGTACACGTGACCCCACAAACAATTTGCAATCGCCTCCATAATGCACGGTTGCGTGCACGGCGTCCCTGGAGAGCGCCCCCGTTAACCAGGACACGCCGTAGTGTGCGATATCGGTGGACTCAACGACACCACGACTGGGACATTCAGCGATGGTCCAGTGTTCTCTTTACTGATGAATGCCGCCTGTGTTTGCGACCTGATAATGGTCGAATACGTGTGTGGCGAGAGTCAGGTAGCATTGCTCGAGCTCTGTATGTGGTGGAGCGGCATCAACAGGGAGGTGGCTCGGTCATGTTTTGGGGTGGTATCATTTGGGACGTCGCACGCCACTGGCTGCTGTCCAAGGGTCTATGAATGCTGTCACATATCGGGACGTTTTGTTGCGCCTTTTCGTGCTGCTGTGGGAAATGCTTTCGTGTTGCAGGATGACAATGCTCGTTGTCACAGGGCGCGGATTGTAGGAGGTAGAGGGAGATTATTTCCATAACATCTTTGGCTGGTATCATCATAAGCTTCGGAACGAGTCACCACTCTCGAAGCAGCCAATCAGCGAAGCGAGCCGCTGACGTCATCTCAACCCAGGACCTATCGCTAAGCACCCTGCTCAGGCTCCACACGCCCACTAGGCTCGCTAGACAGACTCGCGTAGTCCGCTGGAGATGTTCCGAAAGTAATTCGACTCTATCACTCGAGTGGATTGGCTCCCATTTTCCCCAGACATGAACCCCATCGAACATGTATGGGACAAGCTGAAAAGGGCTGTCCGGAAGCGTGTACCATCTCCCTCAACACTGAACGACCTCCGACGAGCGACAGAAGACGAGAGGGATATGATGGACCAAGAGTTCATTGACAGCCTCATCAATGGTATGCCACAACGTGTGAATGACCTGTGACGTGTACGAGGAGGCGTTACTCGCTACTGAGATGGACCATATGATTTACAGACATCAGGTCATGTGCTGTCTCTTCTTGTTCCATTTTCGCCATAATGGCATTCTTTGTTTTTTCGTCTGCCATTTGATTGGGATGATCATGTCGTTTTACTGTACTGTGGTGAAAGGTTTCCAAAAATACACCATTCATTTTTCATGACGCCTATACCTCGTTTTCTTTCTCTAATACCCGGTACTGTGGGTGTTTCCAAACTTTTTTTTTGATGTGTGTATATCGCCAAATATCGTGACGATATATCGACGACACGATAGAGGAAAAGGTCTAAATATGGGCCCCCCCTTTTTTATGTCGTCATTTTCGGAGGAAAAAAATTACGATGTCAAGCACCTTCCTTTAAAATGCATATCTATGAACTATATACTTATATGTAATAGCATGTTAAAGTATAAAAGGTCTCAATTTTTTTTTAAAAAAAGAAGCAATTTCCAAAAAATGGTAAAATGATGTATTTCAAAATTGTGGTCCAAATATGGGCTACTAGTCGCAATATCACAAAAAGGAAAAAATAAATAAAATATTGCTTGTTAAATATTTTGGGGGAAAATTATTTACCCACGTCTCATGCAAGTAATGTATTTTCTTACCTTGATTCAGCAGCTCCTTTTCGAACTGGAGGCATTTTTGGCGCTAGACAACGATATCGTCCCTGTCAATGAGTGTCGTCTGTCACATTTGCTTCCCCAAAACGAACTCAACGTGCCACAAGAGGCGATTTAACGTCGAACGGGGAGATCGTCACCATCACTATTAACATTCGCCAATATCTTCTTCACAGTGGACAGCTCTTTGTTTGAAAAAATACGAATGCACCTTGCGCCGTATTGCGGTTATCTCAAAATCGGTGTACTTGTTTATGCGAGCAACAACGTGTTTCTTCACGGGACTCACAAGTTGACCGGTCGTTTTCCTTTCTTTCACCAGACCGAAAACACAAGACGCAGACACACAACTACACTCGGACACTAACTTCACTGCGTTCTCTTACCAACACAACGTCATATACACGTTAAGATCAACCTGCTTCTCGCCACTTTTCAAACGGCTGTATTTTCGAAAGAAACTCTGAGAACACAGAGACAGAGACCTTCCTGCATGCATGGAAGTCGCCATGTTCGAAACTGGCGCTATTTTCTTGCTGCTCACGTGATCGGTTTTAATTTATGCAATCGTCACGTATTATTATTATAAAGAGAAACCTTTAATGAAAATATATTTTAAAATGTATATCACAATGTAATTTGCACGTTTTTCTTGCATTAGCGTACTTTTATAGAACGGACTACACGCTGCGGAAGAAATCCGTTATTAGGTCGTTGCCAACCTCAATACTTCTCACTAAGTCAAGTACAGAAACGGAAGTGGTATGTCGAATGTAGGCATATGACAGGCCCGTAGCCAGGAAGGGGCCAGGGGGGCCGAACCCACCTGGAACTACCATCAGCCCCCCCTGGCACTGAGGTCAGCCCCCTTGACATTAGGTAAAGCTATTTTGTGTAATTTGTTTACAGTGAAAAGTGAAAATGTAGACAGCAGATATTATTTCCCTCACAACTTTGATGAAGAATTAATTCAGGGAGCATGAACAGCAGCTATTACATTTGCTCATCTTATTTATAAGAAGAAGTCTTAAGTAGCGGCAAGTATTTAAGAGATTTCTTTTCTCTAGACTTCAGAAAGTTTCTTCACAGGGGAGCTTCTTTATCTGTACCTTCGTTGCCCCTGTTGCAACCTCCTATTTATACAGAAATTCCGGATCTGCGTCAAACGTTAACAGCTCCCAAGTTTTGGGAACGAAGGGGAGTTTTATAGTGGAGTGGAATGTACAGTAGACCCTATGATTGAACATTGTCCATCTCTTTCTGTGTAATATAAATATCTGTATCATCAAACATATGGAATGTGTAGTAGGAAGGGATGATTTCAGTAGCAGCCAATTAACACTTGAAGTGATATTTTAAATGATATAGAAAAATGTAGTATTTGTGTGATATTTCTAAACTTTATGTAACTTAATGACCCCCTCACACACATAATTTACCTTAATTTAACATTGCTAAACTTTTGAAAAATGGACTTGATTTACAAAGCCCCCCCTCATAACCCTTGAGCCCCCCTGGAGATCAATTCTGGCTACGGGCCTGGCATATGATCAGTGATGTGCCGTAGACTATAAGTTTACGTCTACGTGCGTTGTCTACACGTAATCTACGCGTAGATTACATTGGGCTGTAGTTTACATGGACTACGTAGACAATTTAAAGTGCATTAAAATTAATTTTCAAGGGTTTCATGAAAGGAAAGTGACATTTTCAACTATATTGGTTCCTAACGAAATGAAAAGAATCCTACTTACAACAAAATTTATTTTCTCTTCTATCATCAACTATGGAAGAAGATAAATAGAATGCAAAACAGAGAACAGATGGCAGTCGTGAGGCAAGAATGGTCTTTTCCCCGTAAAACACTAGAATATTTCCTATATTAGGTTTTTACCTAGGTGAGAAATTGTTCGAATTTTGAAGAAAGAGTATGAAAAGTTCTCTTCACACATCAGCAACTGATACGCAGTTGCTATATATATAATTTTCTTTTAATTCCACGGCACCCTCTGCTAAGTTATCACCTTTCGCCATGTTGTTTACATAGATTACGTCATCTACGTGTATAAAATAGTCTACGAGTAGAATGTAGACTATCGTTGTTTACGCGTAGACGCACATCACTGCATATGATAGTGTGATTTCACGTTGTCAGTGAGGATTATGATGCGGGGTGAGGGGGGCGCAGAGGTGTTCACACTCCGGAATACTTTCGCGGGTGAAGGAGGGCGAGTCGTGACGATGAGGGTGAGGGCAGGCCGTCAGGGTGGAGGAGGTTGAATTAAAAGGATCACCTCTCAATAAGGGAGAGAAAAAAGTGACACTATTTAAGAATTCACCCCCAAATGTGCATCTTATTTCGTATGTAGGGAAATGTGACTGTCTCAAAATATTTGTGTATCTTACTGTTTTCTTTCCCCACTTTTTTGTCAGGGACAATGCTTTACTAAGTTGCAGTTTTAGTTTCCCTTGGTGTTTTTGCTGCATAAACCAGCATTTTCGAACGGGGTGACAAGGACATACGAGTGTGTTTTTGGATGATGTATCTTTAGAGACGTTGAGGTACACTCTGGAGGATACTGGAACGTGTGGCAATGAGATATTAGATCGACCACGTTGTGGCATGCACATTTGCATTAGTTGTTGTATTTGGTATTTGATTTTTGTTATTTAGCGTCGCTTTTCTTCCATTTTTGGCTAATCCCGATGATGAGGATGAGTGATCGTCAGATGAAATTGATGAAGGGACACTCACAAATAATACCCAAGGCGGGATTCGAATCAGGGAACTTCGGTCGGCCACCAGGCAAGATGTACATTTTGATTTTTCATTTTTTACATATGAGTAGTGTAATTGGCTATATAACCAGTGCCAGAAAGGATGAACCCCCCTCTGGCAGATTTGCCTACACTTAAAACAGGCTCAACATGCCCATATGAGCTTTTTGCTCAAGTGTGGAACCCTGCCTAATCAAAGATTTTTGTAAAAACGCCCTCGGGAATTTCCTGTGAAAGTATGACCCCCCTCAGATTGATTTGCCTACACTTATAAAAGGCACTTCTGTGAGATTGTTGTCCATAATCCTGTCAAAAATATGCCCCTTTTGATATTTTTTTTGCCCACACCTAAAACTACGCCAAACGTATTAACACACACACACACACACACACACACACACACACACACACACACACACACACACACACATTTACTTCCGGTCCACTTCCGGTCCACTTTCGGTTCACTTCCGGTCCACTTCCGGTCCACTTCCGGTCCACTTCCGGTCCACTTCCGGTTCACTTCCGGTTCACTTCCGGTCCACTTCCGGTCCACTTCCGGTTTGCCTACCTCCGGTCCACTTGTGGCCTATTTCTGCTTTATTTCTGTTGCATTATGTTTTCCAACAAATTATTACCCAATATTATGCATTAGACACGTGTTGTTTTCTGATTGGTTGCTTATGACATAATGTGATGATGTGTTAAATTCTGATTGGCTTATTGTTTCAGATGTTTTCAATGCGGTCCGTGCTTAGGGTATATAAAGAGATTTTGCATTGCATATCAGCCAGTATTGAAAAAGTTGTTGAAGAGTGAGGGTGTGTTGTTGCAGTGCTGCTCATATTTTTTAAACACAAAAATATTGCAGATTTGTATAAATTGAATTACAAATCTATTTGATTTAATATACAGAATTTTTGACAACCTGTCATAGGTTTATTAAGTATAAAGTTTTGATTTGGACCCCAAGAAATTTTATATAAATACCAAAGCCAAAAATATTTACACACATACACACACACACACAAAATATACAAATCACACTGCTGAACCCAACTGATATTTTTTATTAAGCATAGAATTTTGATTTGGACCCCAGGAAATTGTATATAATAAACAACAACAAAAATGCCAAATCAAAAATATTGTAATCAATGCAAAAAGAATATATCCAGCCCCAATTGGGCCAGGCATCAAAGGAATTGCAATCCAGACAAATGCAGAACTCCCACAAAAATTTGCCCTAAATGCCATAGAGAATATAATCTGCAATACTTCACATATACACATAAAAATACTTGCTCTGCACAGTCATCAACATTGCCCCCACAACCATCTACATCTGGTCTGAAAAGGAAGCATGAAACACCTGTTAATGCTTCACCGGCAAAGCAGCCATGCTATGCACCCATCCATAGCAGTTTTAACAGCCAATTAAGGGATTACCGGTTTGAATCAGAGCAAAAATGTGGAATTAAGAATTTTTTGAACAGTGTAAATCCTCATGTGCAGGCAATTCTAAATGCACAAAATGGGTCTTATAAGCTGTCCCTCAAATTGTTTGCACAATATAAGAAGCCAAATGGCACAAAATTTACACAGCCCCACATAACAGAAACTGTACCGGTATATTCAAATGCAAATTCACACAAAATAATAAGCAGTTTGATAGATCAATTAAATATTAAACACTCTGAATTTGCAGCAAAAGAGTCTGGATGGAGCCTATGCGGATCTCCACACAAGTTATATGTTAATATTTCTGAATTCAACCCATTACAAGGTTCCACTTATGTGCCATTACCTGCCAATATCAAAAACAAAACAGCCGTGGTTAATATAAAAAATAATGACCAGAAATGCTTTTTGTGGTGTATTTTAGCTGCTTTGTATCCAGTTTCAAGGAATCCTGAGAGAATAACTTATTATAAACAACATGAAAATGATTTTGATGAGGCAATGGAGGGTTTAGAATATCCAATGTATGTCCAGAATATTGATAAATTTGAAAAAAAGCCAGGCACATCAATGGCAAACAATTATCTATTAATGTATTTACTTGTTCTAGTGGCCGTGACAATTGCTTGATAGATCCTCTCAGAATCAGTACACTTGATGATGAATCTGCTGTTCCGATTGATCTGCTCTTAATTGAAAAGGATGGCACAAATCATTACACTCTGATACATAATCTTGAAGCTTTAGTCATAACACAACTAGACAAATCCAATACAATATTCAAGTTGTGTAGAAGATGTTTAAGTGTATTTGATGGTAGAAAAATGGTGAAAGGGGTTCGGGAAGTGAATGCAGAAATTGCTAAAAACAAGTTAATTGAGCATCTGAAATACTGTGACAATTATAAACCTGTTCATATGGTGATGCCTAATCCAAGTGAAAAAGCAAAATTCAAAAAGTTTGAAGCCTTGTTGGAACACCCAGCATATATTGTCTGTGATTTTGAATCAAATCTCAAACCTCTTGCATTCTGCAATCCAGATCCTGAAGAATCTTCAATTACACCATACCAGCTACATGAACCTTCCAGCTTTTATTATGTGGTTGTACAGGATGGTGTTGTTAGTAAAGAAAATTTATACATGGGGGCAGATGCCATCAAAGAATTTGCACTTAGAATAGAAAATGAGTGCCATGACATAGCATCTAATATTTTATTAAAATCAAAACCTATGTTGTCTTTAACAGAGAAACAGATTGAAGATTTCAACAATGCAGAAAAATGCCCGGTATGTGATTCTGAATTTTCAGATATAAATATCAAGGTGAAACACCATTCTCATACACATGGTAAATTCTTAATGGCCCTGTGTAATAGCTGTAATATTAAGATCCAGAGACCAAAATTTGTCCCCATATTTTGCCATGGAGCATCCAATTATGATTTTCATCATCTGATCAGGTACGAGGGGTTTGACAAGCAGAATTTAAATATTTTAGCTGAAAATGATGAAAAATATATTGCCATTAACAAAATAATTAAAGTTAATGGTGTTCCTATTCACATAAGATTTCTTGATTCCTACAGAATTTTATCGGCTAGCCTGGCTACACTGGCCACTCAATTATCTGATGATCAATTCAAAATCACATGTGCTTTGTTTCCAAATCAGGACCTGAAATTAATTAGGCGGAAGGGTGTATATCCATATGATTATGTTACAGATTTTTCTAAATTTGATGAGTGTTCTCTGCCACCACAACAAGAGTTTTACAGCAAAATCAGAGGATCTGGAATCACTGATGATGATTATCACCATGCCCAGTTGATGTGGAACAATTTAAAATGCAAGACATTTGGTGATTATCACAAGGCTTATTTAAAACTTGATGTGACCCTCTTAGCTGATATACTGCAGGCATTCAGAAAATCTTCCATGCAAAATTATAAGCTGGATCCAATGCATTTTTACAGTGCCCCAGGTCTAGCATGGGCTGCAATGTTTTTATACACTAAAATGCAATTGGATCTGATCCAGGATCAAGATATGTATCTGTTTATGGAACAATGTATAAGAGGAGGCATGGTGCAATGTTCTCAGAGATATGCCAGAGCTAATAATAAATATATTCCTGATTATGATCCAGCACTGCCATCAAATTATATACTGTATGTGGATGCAAACAGCCTGTATGGTTATGCCATGATGGATAAACTGCCATATTCAGGGCTTGAATGGGTTGAAGATTTCAATATTGAGAATCTTAAGGATTTTGATGACAGTGACTATGGCCTCTTCTTAGAGGTTGATCTGACAATTCCTGATGATTTACACAACAAATTTTCTGATCTGCCCCCAATTCCCGAGGTTCAGTGCTCACCTGGCTCTAAACAGAAGAAGCTCATGATGACACTGGAGCCAAAACAGGGTTATGTTATATATTACAAAAACCTCTAGTTCCTGATGCATCATGGTGTTCAAGTGACCAAAGTTGGAGAAGTTTTGAGGTTCAGGCACTTAAAATGGTTGAAGCCATATATTAATACAAATACAGAGCTTCGAACATCTGCAATGAGCCAATTTGATAAGGCCTTGTTTAAATTGATGGTCAATTCTGTATATGGCAAAACTATTGAAAATGTCAGAAAACATACCGATGTTAAAATAATTACTGACCCCAGCCTGAGCAAAAAATTGGTTGCAAAACCTAATTTCAATTATAGAAGAATTTATGATGAAAATATGGCACTTTTCAACATGAAAAAAACAAAAATTAAGTTTGATAAACCTATTTATGTAGGGGCTGTAATATTGGAATTGGCCAAATTACACATGTTAAAATTGTATTATAATGTGTTGAAACCTTTTTATGGTGATTGTGTAAAATTGATGTACATGGACACTGATAGTTTTGTTCTTGATATTCAAACAGAAGATGTTTATCAAGATATTGCACAGCCTGAATTGTTTAAATATTTTGATACCAGTGAACATACAAAGAGTCAACACCACAACAAAAAGGTGCCTGGCAAGTTAAAAGATGAGACACTTGGTGATGTTATTGTGGCATTTGCTGGGTAAAGAGCCAAGATGTACAGTTTTGAAACATGTAGTGGTGCTGTTGCCAAAAAAGCCAAGGGCATTGGCAGAGTAACTGTTGAAAAAGAGCTCCAATTTGAAGATTATAAAAATTGTCTCAAATCATGTAGCACAATCAGAACATCAGAAAATAGAATTCAGAGTGTGGATCACTTATTGACTACAAATATTGTAAGAAAAGTGGCTCTGGACCCACATGATGATAAGAGATGCATTTTATCATGTGGCATACATACTTTACCTTGGGGGCATTGTGATTTGAAAAATGGAAATCAATGCCCAATTACAGAGCATGATTTGAAATAAATAAACATGCCTATGAACTTATTTGGGTTCAAAAAACAAGGTATTATGGACCTGCCGACACCACAACCCTCTTCTGATATAATATCTAAACTAAGTGGTTTCTTAATTATTCATCTGAACAGCATACTTACAGATGTTGATGATGAAACAGGCAAAACATTGTACATATTTAACAATAATTTAAATCATTACCAATTACCTGTAGGTGGGCAATTGCAATTTATTACAACCCCTGAGGGTGATGTCAAGATTTCAGTAGGGAGAAATATTTATAGAATTAAGCACTCAAACATGATTTCTGGCACTGTATATACTGTTTCTGCTGGTGACTGCTTATATATTGAGGTCCCTGGATCCTATGACAAGCTTATACCCTTTTTTATAGAATTAAGAATCAGATACTCTATAATAAATAACCACTAAAACAAAAATGCCTAATGATATATTTGGCCATACAAGACATGAAGATCACAGTGATGAGATTCTGATGCTTGATGTCAGAGTCAAGAAATTAAGAAGTGATTTACAAGCTTTACAAACCACACTCAATGCCAGTCTTCAATTAGAAATTACAAATTTACAATCACAATGCATGGACCCTCTTCTTAAAATTGATTCTGAACTCAAATTGTTGCTTCAAAAATATACTGATCTGGCAACATTAGATAATTTTCAAAGTTTAGAAGAAGCTGTATCAGCTCTTCAAGCCAAATTTAAGACCCAGGCCACCAATTCTGAGCAATTGAAACAACAATTGGAAGAGCAAATAAATAATGTCCAGGCACAGCTCCAAACAATTGTCAAAAGCATAAAATCACAAGAAGATTTTGATCTAGTGATTTCCACTCTAAAAGAACAGATTCAATCACTCCAAATACCTAATCTGGATCCTCTGCACAATGCCATAGCCGAAGTTAAAGAAAAAATTGAGACACTTGAAAATTTTATGAACAATTTGCCATCTTCTGATGCTTTGAGTGCAATAACTCGGAGTGTACCAAATATTAAGCTGCAACTTGAAACATATGAAGATTTTGGAAAAATTCAAAGTACCATAACCCATCTTGAAGGTACAATAGCAGCAGTGCAAAGTGATTTGGCAAATGTACAAGAATCTCGCCTGCCCGGTATTGTAGATACTCTTGTTAGTGTCCAGCACCAAATCACAAAGCTTGAAAACCTCAACACTGAATCTGAACTATCTCATTTTCATCATTTGATTGATGATATTCAAACAAAACTTGAAATTTTACAACAATCCACACCCACTCAGGCAGATATAGCCCTGCTCCAAAATGCTATGCAAAATGTGGCTGATGCTTCTGAATTAAACAATGTAAAATTGGCACTTGAATCTTTGCAAAATACAGTATGAAATCTTCCCACATCACAGGAACTTAAAAATATTAAGAGGGCAGTGAATAGGATATTGAAATCAGAAGATATCAAGAATATCCAAGCAGAGATCAAACATCTCACTCAGACAGTGGCCACTCTACCAACCAATCAACATATTAATGAACTGCATGCCCTGTTTGAGGATATCAGAAGACAGGTCCATGATCTTACTGCTCAAAATTCAAAATTGGCAGTTATTGAAAATTTGCAACAAATTGTAGCTAATATCAAGCAACAGCTAGGGACCATGGAATCCAATCAAGCAAATGCTCTGTCTGTTTTTGCCACCCAGCTTCAAGAGATTGTGCAACAATACAAGAAACTTATTGTGGACATAAAAATCAAGCCAGGCTATGATGATGTTGTTAGGACCATCAATGAGCACCTTGAATCTGTAACAAGCAGATTGCTTACAGCAGAAAAAGAAATAACAGACATAATCGAGAATCCAAAACATACAGTAATTCTTGAATTGTACAGCATCCCCAACAAAGAATATGATTCACCATTTACACCAGGTGGCAAAATATATATGCTGTCCCCTGCACAATTTTATTACCAGTTTTTTGTTGGGGGCACATTGAGACCAATCAAGATCAAATATTGGCTTCAACCACAGGCACACCACTACCCCACCTTATCAATAACAAATGCTGACAACAAACCAAAAATCACCAGTGTAGAGTTAGAGGATTTTACAGATCCCAATACATTAGAAACAGCCTATGCTGAAGATGATGGCTCTCTGGAATTTAAAATACAAATAGGAGACAAACTGTATTTAGAAAATCCTGCAGTATCAGCTGCTGAACACCCCATAGTTGCAATATTCTTGTTTACATATTATGTCTAGAGAAATTATTGTTGATGAACTACACAGACAAGCCAGACATAATTTTAAGAGACTCCCAGTAGTCACAAAGGGCATTATTGATTTATGGCAGAGCGACTTGATTGAAATGGCAAGTGGACAGTTGAAAAACTTAGACAAAATCAACAAGGGCTACAAGTATCTACTCACTGTAATAGACACATTTTCAAAATTTGCCTGGGCTGTGCCACTCAAATCCAAGACTGGAACATGTGTTACAGAAGCCATCAGAACAATCATCAATCAGAGTGGAAGATCACCGCGCTATTTGCAAACAGATAATGGCAAAGAATTTTATAATTCTGTGTTTCAACAATTTATTAGAAGCCAGGCAATAAAACATTATTCGAGTTACAGTGATCTCAAAGCCTCAATTGTAGAGATTCAACAAAACCCTAAAAAATCTTATGTATAAACAATTTACCCTCCAAGGTAATTATAAATGGATTAATATTCTTCCAGAACTTCTACATAAATATAACAACTCGGTCCATTCCACAATCAACATGAAACCCTCTGAAGTAACTTCATCTGATGAGCAAAAATTGATCAGGACTGTTTATTATCCTAGATACCAGCCAACAACAAGAAAGGCCAAATACAGGGTGGGTGATCAAGTAAGAATCAGCAAATATAAGCACTTATTCAAAAGAGGCTTTACAAGAAACTGGAGCACTGAATTATTTACAGTGGTTCAAGTTAAACCCGGGACCCTTAACACATATATAATAAAAGATCACCGAGGAGAAATTCTCAAAGGCAGATTCTATGAAGAAGAACTCAGCAAGACTAAACAGCCTGACACATATCTCATAGAAAAAATCATCCGCAGAAAAGGCAACAAGTTATTTGTCAAATGGCTAGGACTTCCAGAACACAGCTGGATCGATGCAAACAAAATAATAATATGAGGACCTGGGATGTTATAAAAAGGCTGCCAGAACCTGAACAACAGAATAAGAGAAATGGCAACTTGCTGCCTGATAATATTAGGTGTCTTATTGTTGGGCCATCTGCTTGTGGTAAAACTACACTAATGGTTGATATTTTTTTATTGGCACCCAACTGGTTAGACTGGAAAAACAGGCACTTGTATGTTTTTTCTAAGAGCTTGGAACAATTAAAATATCAGCAGCTGATGAAGCTATATGATGGATTGGATATTGCCACTTTTGAACCAGATGTTAAGCCACTTCATGAATGTCTCGATAATTCTGTTGTTGTGTTTGATGACATTATATTGGATAATCAAAACAAGGTTAGAAATTTTTTTACACAGGGCCGACACAAAAACATTGATTGTTTTTACCTGGCACAGACTTTTTCAAAAATTCCGAAGCAGCTGATCCGAGACAACAGCAATTTTATATGTGTGTTTCATCAAGATCATACCAACCTCAAACACATACATGATGAATATGTAGGTGGGGACTTGAGCTACAATAATTTTTCCAAGTTTTGCAGTAGGTGCTGGAACCAGGACAGTTATGGGTTTGTCACAATTGATATGACAAGAAAACCCAGTAGTGGCAAATACAGAAATAAAAACAACAATTTTCTAGACATTGAAACATATATAAATAACCATGAAAAGGCCAATCATTGATGATCTTAAATTAAAAGATTATCTTGTAAAAAGATTTAAGGGATGGAAATCACAGAACCGAGGAATTTATGAACAACACAAACAAACAGAACAGCCTATCATTGATGCTATTAGTGAATTAGGTAAAAATATCAAAACTGTTACAGAGCAAAATCAAAATTTGATCACAGAGCTTGTACCTGTAGCTGCAAGGAACATATTAGATTATCCAATCACCCCACTTTCCAGTATTCATACACCTAGTCCTATTGCTCCTAGAAGAATTGAAGCTACACAGGATCCTATTGAATTGGGTCTTCTTGCTCAAAAATATTTAAGCACACCTAAAGACAACAAAGATGAGGTCTTTGGCTTATATGCTGACACAGAGCGTGATGGTAGCATCATACATAGAATTGGCAATTTCAGAGTAACATTTATGGGAGATGATATAATTGTTTATTCAGAATCTCATCTTGGATTGGTTGGTTGATTTAGTGTTTTAAGTCCACTTTATGCACAGTAAGGTTAATCGGGACTGGACCTACAGTTTAAAGTGGAATCCGAACCACTATGTGCCTCCACCGGGTATCGAACCCGGGATCCCTTGATTACAAGGCGACGACGCTACCACTGCGCCAACGGGAGGCCCTAATCTCATCTTGGACAAAGAGGTGGTTTTGTTAAATATCCCGGCACACCTGGGTTGTGGGAACTGATGACTAGGAAAAGGCCTGGCAGCTATACAGATCAAGATTATGAATATTACAAAGAAATATTAATAAAATCAGATGCTCTATACCAGAACAATGATCCCACACAAAAAAGAGTCAAGTCTAGCAGTGGGGCAAAATACAATAATTTAATCAAGCCCATATGGTCACAGATCAAGACTGGCAGTGGAATCAAACAATACAACACCCTGCCTAAAGAATTTGTGTGGGTTGATGATGTCAGGAAACTTGTAGATAGGTTATTGGTGATAGCTGGGGAGGAAAATGCTGGCAACCACAATTTTTACAATGAAAAGGTTGGAATTATGGACATGATAAGCACCAAATTATCTAATTTTATAGTGAATGACACTAGGGGGATTGGATATTTTATAAAAATTATTAATACTCTACCACCTAAATTTTGGAATATTTCTGAGGGTCGGGGCCTGGTTAATGACATTATAAACAAGCTGCCATTTGAACTACACATTCCAGGCTATCAGTATTGTGGTCCAGGCACAAAATTGGATCATAGATTAAACAGAGGGGATCCTGGTGTAAATCCCCTAGATGCTGCTTGTAGAGACCATGACTTAGCATACAACACACATACTGATCTTGACAAGAGACATGTTGCAGACAAAAAATTAGAAGAGGCTGCATTTGGTAGATTTGTAAGCAAAGATGCTTCTTTAAGTGAAAAAATAGCAGCATTGGGAACCACCATAGCTATGAACACCAAACAAAAACTGGGGTGGGGTTTGTGAATATATATATAATAAACCTACAATGAAGGCCAAGGGTGTTATGTATCAAATACCTTATGCAGGTCTCAAATCTCTTGGGCCTATTGATAGCCTTTTGACCAAAAAGCAGCGCAAGAAAAAAATTCTTGCATTGCAAAGGGACATGGTATGAAATTGTTGCTTAGTACCCCCCAATTAAAAAAATTACAACAATCTAGAAAAAAATCACATGTGGGGGATTTCATATTTACTATCCCGGCCATCTTAGCTGCTCTCGGGGCTGTTGGGAGCTTGGCTGGGGGATCAGCTGCCATAGCAAAAACAGTAATAGATGCCAAGAAAAATAGGGCAGAATTAGATGAGCAGAGGCGCCATAACCTGGCCATGGAGAAACAAGGCAAAGGTGTTAAGAGAGCCATGAATAAGTTTAAAAAAAACAAGAGCCGCTTACAAACCAAGATATTGAAGCTTTAATCAAGCCACTGGGCATCAAAAATTTTAGAGGTGTGTACATGTCTGATTCTTTGCCAGAACAACCACTCAACAAAGAGTGTGGCATTGTTAATTTGGATAAGTACAAAAATCAGGGCACTCACTGGATTTGTTATCTTAAATATTTAAACAATAAGGCATTTGTGTTTGATTCATTTGGAGGTGTTCCACCTGAAAATTTAGTAAAATATCTAAAATCAGCTAATCTTTATTACAATAATGCCCGTGTTCAAAACTTCAAAGATGTTAATTGTGGACATTTGTGTTTATCTGTTCTTAGATATATGTCTCAAATAAATAAACCATCAATTGAAAATTTTCAAAAAGCCCTGTTGTATCTGAAACATCATGGGGGTATTCCATCTCACCAGCCAAAATTCAATATTGAAACTCAAATTGCATGATGACATAGTGTATCCCAAAACAATAGCTCTCAGAGCATTTTACGGCATGTACTTGATCCCTAATATTACACACCACAACAACAAAATTGCAGTAGGGGATCAAAAAATTGTCATCACTCCAGGGCAATATAATCTCTCCACTCTAAATGCTCAATTACCCAGAGGTGTAGTGTTAAGTCAAAATTCTGTCACTCACAGAGTAGAGATTGTATCTGCTACAGAAACAGTGGATCTGGGTACTATAGGAGAGCTGTTAGGCTTTGAGAACAACACAAAACTTGAACCGGCCATCAAACACACTGCTATTAATATACCTAAATTCTTAGCCATAGAGACTCTGAATATTCACTGTAATGTGGCTGAGGGTATGATCACCAAATCAAATGGCATAGGCACTCACAAACAAACTGGCATCATTGCAACATTCAAACCTAATTCTGAATTTATGGAGCCCATCATCTACAATCCATCCCCAACATTATATTTTCCTGTGTGCCATAATAGAATAGATTATATTGAATTGATGGTCACTAATGAAAAAGAAGAATTAGTTGATTTTGCTGGAGCCACAACAACTGCAATCATAGAGATTAATATTTAAATAGAAATACATACAAAAAAAATGGAAAATATTGAGAGTTATGAGCTACAATCATTCCCCCCAAACAGGACATTTGCAAATTTAAATCAACCCAACACAGAGATTGAGGTTGATCTTGATGTAGGGGATGGCTTTATACACCCCCACAGAGCAGATCTATACATCAAATTTGATGTTGTAAAGCTCGATGGAACAGATTATCCGGCAAATTCAAATATAAGATTGGTGGACAATTTTGTGCCCCATCTGTTCTCTGAAATTGAGATCAGAAAGCATGGTGTTGTTATAAACAGAGTTTATTATCTCGGCATTACCTCCACAGCTTTGGCCACATTAAAATTATCCAAAACCGAGGCTTCTTACTACAAAATAGGTGGATTTGAGGCTGGTGATAAGATATTATCTAAGAACCACACAGTGCTGTTCCCGATGCGCCTATTGCCAGGATTCTTCTCAGATTACAAAGATATTATGTGGAAGGGTGGTTTAAGAATCACATTTAGAAGAGCTGCAAATGATAACAATGCTTTGATGAGGTACAGTACATTAAACTCTACAGGGGAAGCTCTGCCTAATACCCTACCAGATGCAGGCAAATGCATTATTCAGACTATGGAGTTAAGAATCCCGGTTGTTGAATATGAAGCCAGTTATGCTCTTAAATACAAAGCAGATATAATAAAAAATCCACTGGTTCTCTTACAATTTTATACATATCAATGTGTACAGAAGCCCGCATCTGGTACCTATTATGAGTTTGATGCTACAAATTCATTCTCCAGTATACAATATGACATGCCGGATTTTGTGGTGGTATTGTTTCAGAATGGAAGACACAATAATCAGGAAAAAAATTCAAGTATATTTGATAACTGCAACATCAAGAACATATATCTTAAAAATGGCAGAAATGAGGTATTTCCTAGAGAAAATTATAATTTAGACATTTCCAAGGATGATTTCCTTAAATTATATGAAGCATTTACAGCATACGAAAGGGTCACTACTGGCAATACTGACATGTATTACACACCAGATGAATTCAAAACACAGAGACCCATGTTTGTCATCAATGCTTCAAAAAGGAAACAAGTTGTGGTGAATGACAGGACAAACATTAAAATTATCTGTGAATTCCATGAGGCATTACCTGATGACACCATATGTAGTGTTATTCTCATAGGAGAAAAATCATATGTTTATGATGTAAGAAATGAGAGAGTCACAGAACAATTCTAGAAAAATTATATTATCTTAATACTAGATATACAAGTTGAGCCTGGTGCCCAATTGAACTTAAACCGGAAGTAAATATGTGTGTGTGTGTGTGGGTGTATGTGTTTGTGGGTGTATGTGTGTTAATACGTTTGGCGTAGTTTTAGGTGTGGACAAAAAAATATCAAAAGGGGCATATTTTTGACAGGATTATGGACAACAATCTCACAGAAGTGCCTTTTATAAGTGTAGGCAAATCAATCTGAGAGGGGTCATCATTTCACGGGAACTTCCCGAGGGCATTTTTACAAAAATCTTTGATTAGGCAGGGTTCCACACTTGAGCAAAAAGCTCATATGGGCATGTTGAGCCTGTTTTAAGTGTAGGCAAATCTGCCAGAGGGGGGTTCATCCTTTCTGGCACTGGTTATATAGCCAATTACACTACTCATATGTATATTTAACTCCAAACAGGTCATCAGTGTAACACTGCTTATTCCGCGTCGTTTGACAAATGGTATATCTTTGCACCTTGTGGCTGTGTGGGGTATTTTATTTTCATAAGTTGGCAACACTGTTAAGGTACACGTGCTTTTGTTTACAGAAGGTCTTATGTTCTATGATTCCCACTTTTTTTTTGTTTTTAAACTTTTTGCCTTGACTGCTCTTTTCATCTAACCACCACCTTCGTCACTCAGTTTATTAATAATCTAAAAACAGTCACTATTAGTAAGAACTTCTCGCCTCATAGACCCTTCCATTTTCCAAGAATATTTGGAAAGTTATTTTTAAAAAGTGACTGAGTTATAAAGGGTCCGGCAAAGGAGTTAGACGGTTTTGAAATGTGAATAACACACTTAATTTTCAAAGGTGCAGAAATGTATTACTACAGAAATACAGGTTATTGTATGCCACTTTTATTTACCACGACAGTTCGTGTAAAAATAAAAATGATGCCTTCAATTTACTTCTATACACATTCGAAGGCCTTTTTCCTTTCCTTATAAATGACCTACGTAAGATCTTGAGTCAGCACTTTGTCCGTTTGAACAATTAAAATAAATTCAAATCAACAACCGGCGATCTGGTGAGAAGTTGGTGGCCTGCTTAACTGTTTGTCAGCCCAGTAAGCATGGAGCCCTGGAATGTGCAATATCGAGCATTTGTTGTGGAGGGATTCTTCAAGACTGGAGAATCTGTATTGAAAACGCAGCGTCTTTTTCGACGTCATTTTCATGTGGCACGCCATGGGCGTGTACCAGGGACGTCGTTAGGGGGGGCGGGGGTGCACTGGCCCCCCGAAACGTTCACGTGGCCCCGGCAAACTGTTCTACATTTGCTGAAAATTTTACTTTCATGACAAATATTGCAAAATATTTTTTCAGTTTTTTTTTCTTTCAGTTAGAAACACTGTTCTTAATTTGAGTGGCACGACCCCAAAATCACATTTCTTTCTCGTTTTCCTGGTTCTAGCTATAGTGGATGTCAGTGTAGGAACCTAGAACTTCGTTGTTTCTCGAAATTTTGAGGGAGCGGTCTTTCCACCCCTAGCAGTCGCAGGTCCACAACAGGCAGGGTTGGGCGTTGAGTGTTGCCGTTGTATAACAATGTTTTGAGCTTTAGTAGATTGAAGAACGACCGCTTGTGCAGCAGTAAACCACATATACGAGTATGCAAACAGTTACAACTGGTTCCGAATCAGAGCGCAATACACGCTAAATAAGTATAGTGGTGGCAGAATGCCTCATATCTCCGAGTAAGTAGTATTATTCGCACCAAATATCTATTTTACTACTTAAAACAGTCTAAAACACGCAACGTGTTAAAAGTAATTATCTTCACAAACTGTACGATTTCTCGAGTCGCATATTTTTCTCGATATCGTGAAGACCGATTTTGAGAATCCTCCTTAACAAACGATGCCTCCCCGATTGCCAATGATAGCGTTGTTGTCTTGTAATCGAGGGGTCCCGGGTTTGATACATGGGTGCAGGTACACAGTGGTCCGGATCTTACTTTAAACTGTAGGTCCAGTCCCGATTAGCGTTACTGTGCATGAAGTGAACTTAAAAACACCAACTCAACTCAACTCCTTAACAAACTTTTCGAAGAATCGAAAATTTAATCAAGAACAAGTAAATACATTTTTGTAATTTTGAAATAAATTATCATTATTGTTGTTATTATTTTGGGTATTTTTGGTTCGTATGAATCTGCCTCACACAGTAAGCTTATTTTGTCGAGTCAAGTACAACCCTTGAAATAAGTCACTGGAAAGACATGTGAGGTTGCACATATCTTTAAGCATCTATAAATAAATAATAACCCGTGGTTCGACAGCCCTGGAGGGGCTTTGGCCTATCTCCCGACTGCCAGTCTCCCTCCCACAATCCTACCTAGAGGTGTGGAGATCTTTAACCAGTAATGGGTTGACGTGGGGTCAGCACGTCGAACCCCCAACCTTTATAGGGGATATCCGTAAAGAATAATTATATTCTTGTGGTAAGGAGTCGTTGTCATTTAACAAACTTTATTGATTTATTCCATCAGCATTATTTAAAATGTAGTGCCATACTGAACTTAACAACTTAACAAAGGCACATTAATTGCTAAATGAAGCATTTTCCTTGTGTTGCAGAGCAGGTTCAGCTTTTGCAGTATTGCAATGTTTTACACAGTCCGTTCGAAGAAGTTTGAGAATATTGATTGATGTCTTGTCAGAGGGACCACCCCCGAATAAATATCTGTGGTTGTTTTACAGGTTTCATCGTATTTAAAAAGGTATTTTTTCCGGTGCAACTTTCCTCCGTACAACATGTCTTTTGCCACTCAAGCTGAAGAGCCGATTCATAGGTGCAACGACCTTGGCAGAAAGAAACTCTGATTGGCACCATGTTGACAAAAGACTCAAGAAGTCCCGCAACCGACAGAACTCGAAGCGCTCGGATCCTACGGTGACATACACTTTGGTTGAACACAAACGGATGCATTGGTAGGAAATGCAGTGATTTTATGGGCCGTCCCTTTCTGGGAAGTCGGGGACCTTTTGAAAACGCACTTTCCCTTCATGCACACCAGGGGGCCTAAGCCAGGTCACCCCCTCCCACAAAATCTTCTCTTCATCTGGCTCTGGTTATCGGCCGCGCCGTAACGCACTTCAGGTAGCTAGGACTTTCTGGGTTAATTACTTTATGGTTCAGCATGGACATAGGCTTTTCAAATTGCAAGAGACAAAATTCTACTGTTTGTCCCTTTTCTGGCGGGAGATGAATGACAAAGATGTCGCGGTTCCTTCAGGTTCCCACACTCAACCCTTGTGCTCATAACCTGCAATGAAGGGAAAGGCCATAATAAGCCTTTGTAATGGACTTTACTTCCTTGGTAACTTTCCACTCATTTTCAAGAGACAGCTGCTTCTTTTTGCCCTACTGTGTTGATTGGTCGACAATTGATGACTGTCAGCTAGTTCGAAGAACAGTTTGATCCTAGAAGTGGTTTCATAGTTAGCTTCTGTAAACGTGAGATTCCGGTAGGATGACGGAGTGCTTGAGATCTCATTTTCATGCATTGCGAGTGAAATTTCGATCGATTTGGTTCATTTTGCTTTGCTCTTCTGCCACATTTGGCTAATTGTGAAGATGGGGATGAGTGACGATATGATTAAATTGATCAATGGACACTCACAAACACCCATGCTCAGTCCGGAATTCGAATCCGGCTCACCTGGTATCGTAGCACGATGTGCTAACCACTCCGCCACGGTGGTAGGCGAAGTAAAATTTCGAGTAAGAAGCTGCCAGCTCATTTTCCTCTCGAAAAATTGAAGTAGGATCGACCGATCGACCAAATGTCCAACACATTGACTTTCTAAAGTGGTGTCCGACTACCACACAGGAGACCGGATTTGACTCCCAGGGCGGTTGATCTCACATGTGATGAAGAATAAGTCACATTTCAATTAAGGAAGGAAACGAGGTATGTAGTCAACTTTATTTAGTAGCGTGCATGCTCTAGAAATAATACGTTTCAAAATTCTGCATATTTTGTGATTTTTCTTCATTTAGCCTCCACCAGGGTTGTCAAAGGTCCATCTACCCATAACTTTTATGGGTTTTATTGGGTTCCGTTGCAGGACCGGAACCTTTCTTCTCGCACAATTTAAATTCGATCCTAGTAGGGTATTGTTCCATTAAAAAAGGATACTGGGTCGTATTTAAATTGATCCGGAAAAAAATCCTGCACCGAATTTTAATTGATCCTGGAAAAAAGGTTCTTGGACAGTGTTTAAATTCAGCCGCAAAACAAGGTTCCTGGACCGTATTTAAATTCATACGGAAGAAAGGTTCCTGGACCGAATTGAGGCCTAGAACCCATTTACACTTGCTGATTTTCTCTCCCGGATCCGAATTGAATTTATTTAAAATTCCTGGACCTTTAACAACCCTGGCCTCCTTCCGCAAATGCAGACGCTGTGGCTGCTGCTTAGGCGGGAAAGTTGACTAGACATACAAATAAAATTAATCCAAAGTTATATAGCGAATAATAGTTACTTACATAATAATGTCATGAAATATGGAAAGCCAAATTACTTATCAAGCATTTTCTGTTATTTGCCTATCCTAGTGAGAGCGAACATCTTTTGCCCTTGCTGGTGAACTCGGTTCCTGCAAATTCAAGACGGCATTTCTAATTTTCATTTCTATTTGGGCCAACAACTCCGTGGTGGAGTGGTTAGCAGGTTACGCTACGAAGCAGAATGTCCCGTGTTCGAATCCCGGCCTGAGAATGTCTTCTTCGTGATGGTCCTTTCATCAAGTTAATCTTAACTCATTCTCATCTTCACGATTAGCCAAAAAGTGTCAGAAAAGTGAAGTAAAATGAACCAAGTCAATCAATAATTTCTATTTCGTTATTTTACGCCGCTTTTCTACATCTTGGGTTAAATGCGACGATGAGATTGAATGATGATCCGAAGGAATAGCGATGCGAGACATGATGCAACCACACCTGTCCAAGGTCCGAACCTTGGACCTCTGGTTTCGTAGTGTGTCAATCCTTTGAATGAAAAACTATAAAAGTAGGGTGAAAGAAAACAACATTGTACTGTGCAAAAAAGCCATGTTTAGGTCCTCTAATGAAAACTACAGTTACTCAGTAAAATTAATTTTGAAGGACAAAGCCTGCGAAGTGTTTTTCCATTTGGTGACGCATGGTCATCACATCGAGTCCCATTTAGTTTTGAGTGGAATTCGCTTACATATTGATTTCAAGTAGCTTCTCCATTGTGCTCACGATGTTAGGCCATCAGAGAAATTTTGGAGTTTCTACAAGTGATCGAACCTTGAAAGACTAGGGCGCAATAATTTGAGCGCGCGAGAATTTTGTTGTTTCTATTGCCATCATATATTCAGTTTTGCACGCACAAAGAAGATTACTTTTAAGAAACTAGATGTGTGCATAAAATTTCATATATATCGTCATCATTCTCCAATGTGTACAGTACGACGCCACAAAAGACTCGTGCATGTCACATAGAATAGTGGTTTAGGGTGTCGCCTTGCACTAAAGGCCGCCGGATTGGATTCTGGTATAAACAATATACATGGCATGCCTATCTTGAACTCATTACACAAACTAGTGTTGCCCACGAGACGAGACTTTGGCCTGTCTCGTGTCGTGGAAATGCTGTGAAATGCTGTCTCGTCTCGAAAATATTCGTTTGTCTCGGGACACATGATCAATCTCGTCTCGTCTCGAATTTTTAAAAGCCTGTCCCGTCTCGTCCCGTGGGCAACACTAACACAAACATTTCATTTTCGCACCGTTGTCATACTTGTACGTACACCTAATACCAGCACCCTTTTATATCTAAACCCACGGAAGAGGGTTTTCTCTACTTCTCAATTTTCTTCGAGCAAATTTACAAATCTAAGGAGTAAGGACTAATAACGACATTGTTCTTGGTGTCTCAAAAATCTGAAGATAAAATACATGGATTTTTAAAAACTGTTTAGATGCCATCGAGTTAATAAGTTCATACTGCATTTAGATTCCCGAATAATGGCCATGGATTTCGCGAGTCTATATCCGTAATTTTTTGGGGGCTATATGGTATATTAATAGTTTGTTAGTTTTTAATGGTTTGATAGAAAGAAAATCTTAAATTTTGGGCCCACCCGAACTGATCAACCTAGCTACGTCCCTGGCGTGTACCAAGCCGCAAAACTATCTTCAGGTAGGTGCAGAACTTCAGATTGACAGCATCAGCTATGAATAGGTCACCACCTGGCCGTGTTCGAACCGTAAGGACACCAGCAGGGGCGGCACCAGAAATTTTCGACTGGGTGGGCAGAAGCTCCATATTGATAGATTAGGGTGGGCAGTATAAATATAAGACCTTATATAATATATATGTGTATGTAAGACGTATGTATCCCCCTCTCTCTTACACTCCCGATTTTCCTCTTACTTCTTTTCCCTTTCCATTTCTTGTTTTCCTCTTTATTCTTTTCTAATCTATTCTCACATCTTGTTCCATTTCCTTTCGCTTTGTCTCTGATGGACACAATTATTTCAAGGAAGTGTTAATCATGTGCAGCCATACATTCTAATCACATTCTTTCATGCATGTTAATACAGTGAAATAAATGTGAATTAGGTTTAAGCTTGTGTTCTAAATACAAGGCACATACTTGATTTTATGTATTCGGCGACAATAATAGAAAGTGCGATGGTAGACAATCGTGAAGTCTCTCGTAAATTAAATGCATGTTCCTGAGCATAGTATTTTCATCGTACGAGTTTTTGACTGAAAGAGTTTTCTTACTCCTTGGGGGTCACTTTTCTTAGCTTACAAGGTTTGTACAACTGACAAATCCATCTGAATATTTGTAGTAGCGGCGATTGGGTGCCAACATTTGAGGGGCAAGGACAATATACTTTTTCTTGGTAGCATAAAGAGACCATAGTGCGGGGGCAAAAAGTGGCAAAATGTTGCGGGGAACTGCATCCCCCACTTCCCGCTCCTCCTAATCGCCGCCAGTAAATGTTTTGATTAAAATGAACATCTTATTAGGAATGATTTAAAACACACACAAAAAACCATTTCTTTGTTCATTGTCCATGAAGTATTCCTAGGCTATTGAAAGGCAATTTTGACAAAATATCACTCATAAGTAATAAACAAGTAAGACTGAAAAATCTGTTCGGAATTGAAGAGATTATTAGCTAAGTTGCTATTCGTTTCCTGAACTGTCATGTTACTAATGCGGGAGAAGCAAGCAATACACGTATGGTTCCATGAACATATTTTTTGAGGTTACAAAATGATTTAGGACACAAGGAATTCATCGAAGTTGATCACCGTACCAGTAATAATTCATCTATTTTTCATAGATGACTTGGGTTGTATAGCGTGACCATTTCGAACACACTAGAATGTCAACCTCTATCCTGTGCAGCATACCCTGAAAACTTTATTCTTTCAGGGCAACGAGTCCCTGGCGCCTGGAACCACTGTCAAAGTAATAATTTATGAGGGTTTGTATTTTGAGTGTCAGCGTGTGTTTGTTTTCGCCCCTTCGTTACTTTCATCCAATCACCATTGAACCTTATAACGTCGTCATTATTAAAATTAGCAGAGAAATGACTTAAAATAAAACAAATCAACCACAACTTACTCTTCCAAAAATGGAGTTTCATTAATTCATACCTCTTAGAAAGTTGAGGTGGTAGTTTCAATTGCACAGCGTTTCATTAGTGGATCAAGGCAGCTAATTCCGTGAACAATGACGTTGTTTTCCGAAAGTCTCCAATATTTGTCTCAGGCAATCACCCTCTTAAAACAGACGCATCCTCTGTGGTGATAAAATGACACGTTTGGTGCGAGTTCTTTCTGTATATTGTTTCCCCAATGGCATAACGCTGTTGCATTATAATGAAGAGGTCCTGTGTTCGAATCCTCCTCCTTTGGTGGAAGCACGATGCACATTGGTTCGGACTACACGTTCAACTGTAGGTTTAGTCCCGATTAGCCTATCTGAGCATAAAAGTGGGCTTAAAAACAAACAAACAAACAGTAGTGATTATTGTGATTCCTTCTTATTAATAGAACGAATATAAAGTTGATATTTCGCATACCAATTGATATTTGAAGATAACAGGTATATAAAAATTGTAATGAAATAAAAAAGGGACACTTCTGGAATTTCAATGCAGAGCTAACTAAAATTATATTATACTCTCTAGCATACTTAAATCCGAAGGTTTATGGTGGCAGCAACACAAGCCTTTAATCTGTCCCTATCCGGGGCAAGATTAATCCAATCTTTCCCATCCATACCGATTTCTTTTAGGTCCATCTGAACGTTATCCCTCCATCCTCGTCTTAGCCTTTCTACTGGTCTTTTACCATCAGGTTTCCCAACAAGAATCCTGTAAACTATTCTTTCCTCTGCCACTCGTGTCACATGACCTGCCCGTCTAAGTCTTCTTGATTAAATTATTCTAATAATAATAATAATTAAAAAGTCGAAAAAATTTATTGTGTTGCTGGAGGAAGTAGCGCTAAGATGATATTTTCATCTGTTTATTTGGAGATTATTTCAACCATACCCAGGCCTGGATATACAGGATGGCTCAAAACACCCTCGGTACAAGGCCACTGCAGAGCGCAACGTGGAAATGGTGATGACCAATCGCTGCCAGGCCAAGGGAGAACCATATTGACGCCACCCGCGCGGTCGGCGGCCATCTTGATGTCCGCCATCTTGAATTCAACTTCAGAATTTTAAATGGGAAGGGGGTGATATGATATATCAAATTAGGCTAGATTTTCATTAGAAATGCAATGGTGAAGGTATTTTAGACGTATCTTTAACCAGTAAATGTTATGACTGAATTCTTGTACCAATTTGCTCCTTTTCGAGGTGTTACAAAAATGCCTTAAAATTTGTTTAGCGCATCGGTAATGCATCGAGATCATAGTGATGTCTAGGGAGAGAAGTTCGCATGCCATTGAACACGATTTTAATCGGATACATCCACGAAGAGCTGCACATTATGAATGGTTGTCGCGAACAATTTAAAGTGTGACGCTTTCATTGAATTAAAAGTCCTTCACAGTGACAAGGCTAATGTTTATGTTCATAAGGAAGCTCATAAACAGAATATGCGACCCTTTTCATCTGATAAAATAACTTTGGACAGAAACTGCTTCCCAACGTTCCCATAGTGTTCTGGTGTTCCTCCCTATTGAAAAAAAAACTCTGTAAAAAGTACCTTCTTCCATAAGCAAGGATGAAAAAACCTGTTTATTTAACAAATCCAAGTAGCCCTAAGCATTCATCCGTTGATGAAAAATTGACTAACCAATCGTGTTCCACACAGCACGACACACCATTAACTTACCAGCACTAATCATTCAGTTTTGATCTGTCGAAAATGGGTTATCAGATAAAAAGCCTCGAATATTCTGTTTATGAACTTCCTTATGAACAGTAAACATTAGCCTTGTCACTGTGAAGAACTTTTCATTTAATGGAAGCGTCACACTGTAATTGTTCGTGACAACCATTCATAATGCACAGCTCTTTTTGGATGTATCCGATTAAAATCGTGTGCAATGGCATGCGAACTTCTCTCCCTAGACATCACTATGGTCTCGATGCAATACCGATGCGCTAAACAAATTTTAAGGCATTTTTGTAACACCTCGAAAAGGAGCAAATTGGTACAAGAATTCAGTCATAACTTTTTACTGGTTAAAGATACGTCGATAATACCTTCACCATTGCATTTCTCGTGAAATTCTAGCCTGATTTGATATATCATATTACCCCCTTCCCATTTAAAATTCTGAAGTTGAATTCAAGATGGCCGCCGACCATGCGGGTGGTGTCAATGTGGTTCCCCCTTGGCATGATAACGATTGGTCATCACCATTTCCATGTTGCGCACTGCAGTGGCCTTGTACTGGGGGTGTTAAGTGCCTTTTTGAGCCACCCTGTATGTACGTATGTGGAGACCCGGAGCTACAGTCCTCAAGTTCACGCTAAAATTTGATCTAATCTTGATCATAACCTGCATAATTTTGTGCCTCCTAAGCCTACTAGCTGCTTTTAATGATGGAAGTATTAATTTGATCACAGTTTTTGTTTCAATAGCTCTAGTAATTAATTTTACCTTCTAATGACAAAATTGGCTTTTTATGTGTTGATAATATGTGAATATTTCTAGCATAGATAATATTCACAAGTAAAATATACATGTTATGAACACCAGAATACACTTATATATTGAATCATTCATATATCCCCAAGTATATGTACTTACTGAACTTGAGTGGGTGGGCGCTTGCCCACCCCTGTCGCCATCCCTGGACACCAGAAAACATAGGACGAGTAAGGGAAGCTATCGTTAGAAGCCCGAGACGTTCTGCCAGCCAGCATGCTGTAGCGTTGGGGATTTCAGATCGCTCTGTACGACGAATGTTACATCTGGATCTAAAATTTCACCCTTACAAGATTATTCTTGTGCAGGAGCTGCATGATGATGACTTTGTCAATCGTAAAAGATTTGCTGAACGGATGCCCCAAATGTCCGAGGAAACGATTATTCTTATGAGTGACGAGGCACATTTCCATTTAAATCGATCTGAAAACAAGCAAAACTTTAGATATTGGTCAAACGAAAACCCGCAGGAGCTTCATGAATGGCCGTTTCACAGTTCACGAGTGACGGTATGGTGTGGTGTAGCTGCATTAGGTGTCATCGGCCCGTATGTCTTCGAAGATGAAGATGGGGATTGTGTGACTGTGAACTCCGAACGCTATATCGCAATGATGAATACTTTTGTTTTACCAGAACTTCGTCGGCTTCGGCGTAGGATAAATCAGCAAGACATATGGTTCCAACAAGATGGAGCAACAGCTCACACATCTAGGTCCTCTATGGCTGTTGTTCGTCAACTTTTTCCAGGACATGTCATTTCCCAGTTTGGTGACATACCCTGGCCTCAGTCACCAGACCTTACAATCTGTGATTTTTTTCTGTGGGGATTCCTCAAATCCAAAGTGTCTGTGAATAAACCTCTCACATTAGACGACCTGAAGCTTGCAATTAGAGATGAAATAGCAAATGTTGATGGTGAAATATTGCAACGTGCCATCCGCAACTTCTGGGAGAGGCTTCGAATGTGTGCACACATAAATGGAAGTCACTTGAAGGACATCATTTTTAAGTCATAAAGAATTGCCATGGCAATTGGCATTCAATAACTTAAAATGCCATATAATAACCTGTATTTCTGTAGTAATACATTTCTGTACCTTTGAAAATTAGGTGTGTTATTCACATTTCAAAACCGTCTAACTCCTCTGCTGGACCCTGTAGTTATTTCACTGAAAAAGTAACAGAATAAGGTCTAAAGAATTTAGTGATTGTTGTGTATGCATTTGTGTACAAGCTTGACATCCCTTTAATGTAGTTGTGAAATATTCATGAAATTATTGTAACAATAGTGCTTTCTTCTGTTCCCAATTGTTGAAGTTTTACTGTTACTATGTAAATTAACATTTCCTCACTCGCCTGACACTATGTAACAACATCAGTAAGTTTGTTTTTTTAATAACAAGTTGAAAGATATGTATAATGCAGGAAATGTTGTCTGTGTTTTGTGGAGAAGATTTTTTTAAAACTTGCTAACATTTTTCTATTTGGACATCCCTTAATAATTGATCACAAGATTATTTGTTACTGAAAGCCTAAGAGGTCAAGAACGTTTAGTGACTCACAATCTCGTCACAAGAGCGTAGTGCTAGTCTCAGCATGTGCATCTTTGTGCGTCCACAGAGTTCGCTGAAAGGCTGTAGAAATTTAAGTGAAAAATTCAATCTCGAGCAGGACTTGAACCTAGATCTTTGGTATACCGTGCCATTGCTCTATCAACTGAGTTACTGAGTCAGCCATGGTTTTGTTTGATTTTTTGCTGTAGCTGTTTTTACCTGTGTTGGAAGGAAGGTTGTGAGAGTTCCATTATAAAATGAAAGTAAATATGAGAGTGTACAGTTCATAAATATTGCCGCAGAAAAACAGGAGTAGATTATCAGTAACGTGCAGACTGGGAACACAAAGTGGTTCAGATCTCTTTAAACTGTATATCCAGTCCCAATTAGCCTATCGGTGCATAAAGTGGACTTAAAAAAACAAAAACACAAAGGCCCTGCCCAAATAAGAACATTCAGAATTGTGACTACAAGTCACTTGACCGCTGGAGCTTGCAATTACTTGATGTTTCATGAAACGAGAAAGCACAGATTTGCATTATCTTCAGTTTGTAGAAGTTGTTACTTTCAGATGATTTACTAAGGTTGTACGGCTGCAATAAAAGTCTTCTAAAATACAAAGAACTCCGTTGATGTCGATAGATGCATTCACCTCGATTTGCCCTTTTCTTTCCTTTTTGTAATAAAATTAAGCTTTTTATTTACAATCTAAATGAAGTAGCAAATTGGATAACAATGGTATACAATTGTCATGCGTTATGAGTTCGGCATGTACTTATTGAATTTTACTTTCCTCACACTTTTAACCTTCCCAATTGTTTATCATTCATGTTGAGAGGGGATGACCATGTTTTAACAAATGTTTTAAATTTTTTCAGAGGGGCATGCCTCTCACACTCTCTCTGAGCAAGCTTTTTCTTTCCCTTAACTTTTCGTGTTGTGTATATCCCGTGCAGATCCCTTTACAAGCTGGAACTTTTAACTTTACGGAAGGGGATTTTTCTCGTATACTCTGAAGGGTGCAAAATAGACAAATCACCAGCTGAATACTATTTTGTCGTATGTCCATCTTCACTAACTCTTCAGGAGAGCTGATTCAAGTTTGACTCAGGCGGATTTGAAATACACTACAAGATTTGCATAAATATTTTATTGTTGTTGATAATTCATGCCACCTGACAACCAGATACATTGCTTCGATGTGATGCATTAACATGTACGGAACATGAAAACGTCATCTCCTTTGAACAGCGGAGATACGACCAACAGCATTCGGCGATATGTGCTGAAGAACCATAAAAATGTAATTGATTCATTCGTATTGAACTCTTGAGTTCAACGATTCAACAAACATGTTAACATTTACTGATGTGCTTTTTAGGTTTGCCTGGACCTGTTCGAACCATCGGTCATGGCAGGCAGCAGTAAAGAGACATCGGAAACAGCTCCATTGAACTAATCCCTAAACTTCAACCCTCACCAACCGCTACAAGGCCCTCCATCCAGCATGTTAAATTCTGTGAGGACATAGAGAATAACGTCCTTATGCCAGGTGGTGAGTACATCCATTTTACTACCTGTGTTTAGTATAATTTTTTATTAGTTTTCTTTATGCAGTTAGGACTATTATATTCTATGTTACTTATTTCTTATGCTAGCCTATATGGCACAGAGGTCAGAGTAACATGCAGCTGCGTATTCTGAAAATTTGACCTGGTTTACCGCTATAATTCTTATTTATTGCATATACTTCAGGGCCAAGGACATATTTAGGGGGTCTAGGGGGGCCCTGACCCCCTCCCTGAAAGACTTACTAAGTACTAAAATTAAATAATAAAAATACTGAAACATTAAAATAACTAAAATTAAATTTATTTATAATGAAAATATACTTGTTGTTCATGCACCATGTGTGCATTTTTTTGAATATCGTCGGAATGGGCAATGCTACTGAAGAAAAACGTGGGGGTACAAGAGAGTATGAATTTCTCCACATGTGGCAGGTCGAAGCGTTTTTCAAAGTTGATTATTAAGCTAGATACGACCTGTAAAAACTGACGAATAAGAATTTTCGGAATCCCATGTATTCCTTATGGGGAATGAACTTCAACATCAAGTTACGGCTAATCAAATGGAAGTTTAGACTTTTCTGCTGGGCAATCACTTCTTCAAACTGTCCTCTTCCCGTTCATATCATTTTCTATTCCATCGGAAGTTTGATATTCACAAGATAACAAATCAAAAAATACTCCCATATGCCCAATGCATTTCTCCTTGCCTCCTTGCAGTGTTGCCAAATCTGGTGTGCATAAGAGAACTAAATTTCACCTTAAATGGAGTTAAAACTGACTTTCAAGGAGCTAGATTTACGAAGTGCTTCCTAGAGTAGTGTTATTTGTCAAAGGGGTGGGGTGCTGCTATTACCGTTAACTCTAAATTGATGACAATTTATTCTTAGTTTTCACCATCTAGATCCGGCGGCATCACCCATCTCACGGTCGTAGGAAATCGAAAATAAAGGATTCCCTGATAATAATATTATGCCAATTTCACGTCAACATGGTGCTATATATATAAAAAAAAAAAAGTAGCTGGGGATATAAGAGGGGATGGGGCGACGCAGCCAATATAACAATATCACGTCACGTGCAAAATGTATAATCATGGCAAAAGTTGATCTATGTGGGCCGGAACCAGTGATGGTATCATAGTGAGTCACGGGGGCGGGCACCCCAGTTCACAGGCAAACGAGTGCACGAGAGAGCCAGATCTGGCTCCAAGAGAGCTAAGTTGGCAACACTGACTTGAAGGGAAAAGCCGGGCGGAGACTGTCTGGCATGCCCTTAATTATTTCTGCTGAACTTAATTTAAAAGCAAGGATAATATTGGAATTATACGACTTTGAATGACAATACCAAAGAAGATTTATGCAAGATGTATTACTACTTACAATAATATGCATAAAATATTACCAGCTTTCATTAACTGGATCAAACATCCTTTTTTGATATTCAATAAATATTCAATTCTTTATTTATTTGACATTAATTTCCTTGCCAGGGCAGTTGTTTTTCTTATATACATTTTGCCGAGCTTAGCTATACGTAAGCTAGATAATGAATATGGTGATGGACAATTTGCTTGGTAATACGTATGCATCCCACTGTATCTACAACTTTGTCAATACAGAGAACCCAAACAAACATTAATGCATCCGTTTCTTCAATGCCCCTTACGAAAAGACCATCGGGAATTGTTATACAAAACCCTACTCTGAATAGGTGTCCCATTTCCGGCGTCAATACCAACCCTGATAAGCAATCCTTGGACACTGTACAGATTCACATATAAACAAAATGGAGGCCAAAAGTGTAACATACCCACCAGGGTACAACTCCCACAGTGCAAATCATGAGTTAAAGTGTTGCACAAGTGTCCTAAGGAACAATGAGGCAAGACGACTAGGATCAAAAATAGAGTAAAGGTGGCTAGAAACTACAAAGGATAGGCAGTGTGAGCCAATAACAAACGACAACAACAACCCTTCATCATTTATAACTAAATCTTGTAACTATCAAGTTCCAAGCTACAGTTTTGCAATCAATTACTGGAAGGATAAAATCATTGTTTATTAGAATTACTATTAATAATTAATATATTATATTTTATTAATAATAATTCTATAATGCCTGTGGCTACATGAAATAATAATCCATTAACGATCTGTATATCAAAACACTAAATATAGTAATACCAAAAAACTAAATAATCAAAGCAGATTAATAAATAAAGACTGGTTTATATATATTCATATTTCATTATAGGTCATATGGATGTTTTCAGTCTTTTGACGTACATTAACACACACTTAATCCTATAAAGACTCCTAACAATGTAGATTGTAACAATGACCTCTGGAAGCACAAATCAAAGGAAATTCTTGAATATGCATCAACACAGCTTTATTACTTTACAATAAATTAATATTATTAAAAACTACTGTTCACTGGAAACCAAACACAAGGTACACAGTTAACATTTTTAAACTTACATAAAACTTATACAAACAGAACATAATTGTGAAATCCTATTCATATGTTCTTACCTCCCTAATATTAAATATGCACCCATTTTATAGAATGTTAACCATATTTTCTATAGACTAACATGGACTGTTTTGGCAAATTAAAAAAAAAAATAGTTTGACAAGATGAGAATTTCAACATTAACATGTTGTAATTGCAATACTATGTCCAAACTTACATTATTGGATATTATTTTACAATTAGTTTTAGAATTTTAAGTTACCAAATCGTCACATTAAGTTCTACTTAAAATAAAACAAATTTACAATTTTTTTTTAAAAAAAAATTATGCTGTTGCAATTTACTAGCAAATGTATTATGTGTGTACACCAATTACTTGCCATTTATTGTGACATATGACGATAAAATAAAGATATTTTATGGATAAAGTACACTCAATTTAACTCTTTTTTGTTACAAATATGTGTTTCTTTTTCCACATTCCGCAAAACTCTTGTGAACACTTCATTTACAATAAATTACATTTTGCTGACCAACTCAAAAAAATATGATTCCTAAAGCTCAAATTGTATTACATGCTACAATATATTGTATTGTCAGTAGGGTAAAAAACCTACATTGTTGCTACATTTTGCGCTTTTCTTTTACATAGACATAATTTTTACTAGCTCTAAAACAACTCTTTTAAAAATAGAATTATCTATATTCTTATGGCCCAGCCACATGACTAGTATCATATGATTTTACATACATATTTTACATTTGAAATATATCTTGACTGCCCAAGATGTATTTACAAGCAATTATGTGTACAAGTAAATTTTATTACAGAGCTATTATGTGCAAAGAGAGTATACACTTCTAGTACATGCAAAACCTTTTCTTGTGACTTGCACAAGATTTAGTGATTGTAGATACAAGTAAATTACCCTAATATGATTCAAGTGACTTATTTTGGCAACAGTATTATTTATTTTGTTTAAGCTTAAATGATCATCTATAGTTTAGTGGCAATGGTAAATGGATAATAGTATTCAAGATCATGCTATACGAAAGAAACATAGAATGCTACTATCTAAAACAGTTTGGCCATGTTCTCTATGAAGGAAAATAAAGCTTTTATATTGTACAGAATCAACTAAGTTAGTAGTACGGTGTGTTTTATACAGCGTATATTGATACATGTGTAGATTGAATTGTATCATTTGCAAATATGCTGTATAAAGAAACAAACTGCCGGAGTACTAATTGAGGCGAGTGTACATTCCGCCTCTTGTATGTACATAGTGTTTGCATTGTAGAATATTTCTTTTCATTTTGCATTGTAATAATGATGAGATGACTCATTGCATGCATAAATCACATTTATGTTTGATGGTAAAGTTATCAGGAAATTAATGGGACAACAGGTATCTGGAATACATTACATTGAATCTTCAATTGTTAATCAGATAAATGTAAATGTCTACATTAGAAATGTAGACAATGTGTTAACAATATAGTCACGGAGGTACTTAAAATATTTAAAGAAGCACACCTTCGCATAAAATACACCCGTGATAAGAACAATAATGTGATTTCAGTAAACTTTCCATATCAGGAAAACACCTGAAATTCGCAATTTATGTCACTTTCCATATTCCTACTTTATGTATTCTGCATTGAGAAACATTGCTGAAGGTGGCATTTTGCTTTTTTCACGGAAATAATCTATATTTTCGACGTATGAAGTAAGTTTTGTTTGTTTCTTTTCCCCTTCGGTAACATGCTAAATGGCGGTCACAGTTTCACTACCGTAGTCGGCATGCAGTGTTTCCACCCCACTCCACCCATAAATACCTACGTAACCCCACAAACCATTGATGCATAGACCCACGAACCATTTCCAGTAAGGTTAGGTTAGGTTGGGTCATGTTTAGGTTAGAATAGTCAAAAATTGGTTTAGAAAAAAAAATGCGTAGCCCCACACACCATTCTCGCATAGCCCCACGAACCATTGACACATAGCCCCACAAACCATTTGCGGAAACATACCTTCTTCACTTACAAAAACACATGTTTGGAAACACTGACCGGCATTGACCGTGATTACGTCATCACACACAGGCAACATTCGGCTGGAAGGAAATGGATGCAACAGCTTTCGTGCATCGGTCACACATTTATATAAAAAAATACATGATTTACCGGCAAAATTCAATGAATGATGCGAGAAAAACTTCCCCGAACTTCCACAAGTCTAATGAAACTGCATTTGGGAAGTAATTTCTCCTGTAAATTTTAAGAAATCAGTTTTCCCGATACGGAAAGTTTACCATGATTTCTTTTTGTCGATCTAGGTAATGAACAATATACATACATTTCATTACGTAAGAGTGATTATGCATGTATTTAGTGTAAATTTTAGGATCAGGACAGATTATTCAGTATTCTATTTGTACTGGCCAAAATCAGTAAATTTAATGTTAATTATACCAATCTGATATATCTATAAGCAGCCTGTAATTCAGTGCAAAATTCTGCCATTTTGTTATTAATTTTATGATTATAAACATATATAACCATTTGCCCTGGTTTTGTAAAGTAAATGTCTAAATATGCATCTTCTCTTTCAATGCAAAACCCACTGCCTGGTTTCCTACACTAATAAGGAGTTAACTGCACCTTCACAATTACTAAGATTTCTAACAAACTTGTCTGTCTTGAAAAACATTGGGAACGTTAATAAGGTTTTTCTTTGAAAGTTGAGGGGGATTCAGTAACACCCTGTGTAATCTTAACACAACTCAAGAATTGAAACCAAAAGTTTCACAAACTTCTACAATATTTTTACACATTGCCAGCAACTGAGACACAATTCAAAATGCAATTGTCTCTTTGTTTTATAAACCGCACTTAATAAAATTGCAATCCTCTCTCTTAACAACAATGAATGTTATTTATTAATTTGGATGTGCACCTATGTGAAAAATGTAACTGAAAAAACCATGGCTTCTAAAGTACAATATATTTATTATATATAATCATGATTATAGTCGAATTAAAGTGAATTCCTTTTTTTTTCTAACAAAATAAAACATTATTTTCATCACATATATATAATATTAATAAAGGAAACCAATGATTTAAAGCTTATATAAATTGTCAGCCATCTTATATCAGATTGGGATAATCAATTCGTAATCAACAAACATTACACCAAATTACATAAAAATAAGAAACTATAATGATTCAATATAGAACATAAAACTAGCTAATATAAAGAACAAAAAGATCATACAACAAGAAATGTGAATTGAAAGCAGAAGAATTAAAATGTATTTCTACTAGATTTATAAATGTGAACATCCTCCCTTACAAATACTAGTACTAGTAACAATTTTCCTAATATTGAGAATTTGTATACCACGCTTATTGTTCAGCAATGAAAGCCCAATAGTATTACATTTTCTAATTAAAATTACAAGCTTCAAATATTTAATTTTCACAGTGGACTAGTAAATTAACTAGAATATTTTTCATTATTCAACTAGTTTATTTTTTGCTTGTCACAATCTAGTGACAATCTATATACTTTAATATGATTTACAAGACTAGATTAACTTGACAAATTAACACTTTTATTCTGCCGTTTACTTCTATTTTACACTATGAAATAAAGCCAACCAATAGTAATTTTCTACTCTCGAGGAATATAATGTCACTGGTTTATTATTGTTTCTAGCATATAATGTATGTGGTGCATTTGTTACAAAGCCATATTTGTAAAATGTATTATAAATAAGCCTGAGTTGGTAACTACATGGATATATCAGTCTGTGTGGTGTACTCAATATATATATATATATATATTGGGTTTCTGAATCATTACATTACAATAAGGTAACAGCATATTTTGGCAACCGTGGAAAAACTTCACATAGGTGGCAGCACTGCGATGTAATTTTCTTATACCACTTTCATTTCACTGTGATGCCGTATGCATTATTTGGTTCTTTGTATAAAAGGGCACCTAAATATCAATGAAAATGATTGTATTTGTTCAGAATTTTTAAATTCTGACCTTCGATGCTTCTTTATGATGTCATTCAAACTCTACCAAAAAAAAAGCATATAGAACAATCAAGGTCACGAACTACAACTAAGTCATTACATGCACTAACAAGTGAAATAAAGAAGGTATGATTCGTACACTCATACCTCCCATATTGTTCATGTAGTCTGAAAACTAAATCATAAATTGCAAATAACAATCACAAATACCGAAAAATTACTGTAATTTTTCTAGTCAGATATAAAACTCAATGTTCTCTGAAGAACATGAATGATTCATTCAGCTAATTAGTGTATGAAACCAGGTGACCACAATGGACTTTGCTTTGAAAAAGAAACTGCATATTTAGACATTTTCCTTTACAAAACCAAGGCATATTGTTTATAAGTTTATATTCATAATAATAACAAAATGGCAAAATTTTACAAAATTACCTGCAATTTTACCAATATCTTGCCCAAGATCAGGAGAGTATCAATAAATTTGCCCTAATAAATTTGAAGGCGAAAGTTAAAAATCATATTGTAAAATGTGAAATTCAGAATCCAATATAATGGTACGAGTTTACTCTTGAGAGATTTTATTAATACTGGTTGATAAGAAATGTACATTTCATAAACCCTGATTTCTAACAAAGCTTCTTCTAATCACCTGGTTTAGTGCATTACTTACGGAAGAAAATGTTGGTTCCTTTCGGAATGTCTGCCAAATAACATCCGAGTTTAAATTTTATTTCGGTATATGTTAAATTTTAATTATGAGGCCAACGTGACTCTGAAACTCAGTAATAATTATATTTCAGAGATTTCTAAAATCCTTGATTGATTAAAAGCACTACATTTCAAAGTACATTATGGTGTTTGAAACAGGCTACAGGAACAAAATGTAAATTTCTTGGTACATAATTTTTACTTATCTTGGTTAACTGCAGTACCCACTGAATTTTGCATGCAGAATGTTATAATACAGTTATAAAATGCAAATCCATTTGGTTTAATATTTATGAATTGCTCAGTTTAAAGCTAACAACACATTTAAAAGTTATACACTATAACGAACAATTATCCTAAAAACTGTGGTTAAACTTCTAATCTAAACTCTTTTTCAATAACAGTATATACATATTTTATGATTTTTTTAAAAAATTTCATTGAGTTATAAACTTTTCTGTACAGAAAAGGCATTACAACCCAGGCAATTCAACTATATACACATTTGTATCCACATAATTAATGGCTTGCACAGTTTATATGAAGATAAACTTAAGTAATAATTATATATGTATGCTACTGAACATAAATCATTTCAGAAATTTAAAATATTTGTTATGAAGAAAATTATGTATGGTAAAATTAATTTAAGAAGTTGATCTACATTAATATCACATAATTTTTTGAATCAGTTTAATATTCACAATTATTACCTTTCGTGCGCAAAAAAGTAATAGCTTGACACACAAAAAAACTGAGCATTATTATACGAAATACAAATAAGGTGCAAAATTACAAGATAATGATTAATAGTAATCTTAAGTACCTTTTTTCCAAAATTCTGAGGCAAGCTACATTCAAAGATGTTACTTGTATTTAGTTTTAAACTGATAAACCTATTTTGTTATGCTTAACACTTGCTTATTGATATACTACACTCATCGACAATAGTTAATTATGTTAACTATCATATTTACCAATACACAGAAAATTTCAATCTTGTTGGAAGATAGATAAAAAACATAAAAGCTCCTAACTATATTTGTAATAAATAACATAATAAATGTAAATCATCTCTAGAAAATTAATTAAAACAGCAATGACTTCTGCATTGCATGCAATATGCAATACTGCAATTACGGTGGGACATGTGCAATGTACTGAACACAATTTATAAGAATTTATTTTTAAAAAATGCATCAGATGCTTAAAATGAAGTTATTGAAAGCTACTTAAATAGTGGAACAAATAGATTAAAATTTTGGGATACTGAAGAATGTTACTTTTTATCGTAATAAAACAGCATTATCGAAATGTTTTCATAATTTAAACAATACTTTCAGATTTACATATATAAATCCATTATCATCTTCAAACATTTAACATTTCAACCAAAGAAACAAGCCAAGCAAGACTTTAGAACAGTATGTAATGAATAAGTTTGTATGTACACATAACTAACCTGAATGTAGAAATGAACAGTATTGAAATATTCACTCGGTCTTCAATTTATTACATGGTATGTACTAAAAATATAATCAAAGTTGTAATTCAGCACATTATTACTTGATACAGTACACTTTATGATAATGCATACAATATGCATTCACTTAAATAACATTTCTGAACATTAATTATAGATTTGTACATATTAAAGACACAAAAAAAGAAGCGGCAGATATTTTCAAAACCAAACCAAGTAACACAAATGATGTAAAAATAAATGTATAACTAAAATTTATTATTTGTAAAGATAAATATTTTGGTATAAATACATATATAAGTAACTGATATGATTTGTGCATAAAATATAGCGTTGGGATAAACCTACAATAATATAGGAACAATATATAAAAATTGGTGCAGAAAATGCTAAACAATCCAGTTTCATATCTTTTCCTTTCGAGAAATGGATTTTTTTCAATGAAGTACCTTAATCATTTATAATTATGAATAACAAATATTTAAATATAAACAAACAAGTAAGCATTTCTTCACCATGTGACTAATATTTATTTTGATTAAAGAAGCCATTTTAAAACAACACACCTTGAAATGAACACTCAATAAACATTAAAAAATAATATTGTAAAAATTACTGGTACAGGATTGTGGAATGTGAACATCTGTGCACTAAAAATTGCTCCATTGCCACTACAACTATATAATTTTCACTAACGGAAATATGCGGGAATGGACTTCACCGGACCTTCATTTATTTTAAGGAACTGGTTAACCCTTCTCATACCTTTCCCTCGGACTTAGCCTTGCTGAAAGCCTCGTAAGCTGCCAGTTCCTTTTTCTCTTTCATCATGTTTCTGGTCTCAAACTCCAATCTGAAAGAAAAGTTTATTATAAAATTATTCACCATGGTGAAAACGGAATATAAAGTTTCTTCTTTTCTGCTACTACAGTGCGTTCAGTTTGACTCGAGGACGAGATAGCACGTGACTGCAGAACAGTGAGGCATGGTGCAGATGTTGGCATTTTTGTCCCGTAACATCCCACTTATTTTTACATACTTATCTTTAGCATGCAGACAATTATATTTATATTGCACAACAAGTACTAACCTGTGTTATAAGATATGTTCAAAGTGGTGGACAATTGCATTCACACATTCCCGGCCATCTTTTGAGGACATTTTGATTGACATGCAAAAGTTCCTCTTCTGTAATTCTTTTAACTTCTGATCTTAAATTGGAGTCCAAACTCAAGTATCTATAATTTTTAATCTCACAGTAGTGTTCAACAATGGCAAGAAAACAACTTGCAGACAGAACAAATATGTCAATCAAAATTTCATCAAAAGATGCCAGGAATGTGTAAACGCAGTTGGCCACCACTTTGAACAACTCTTATAACACAGGTTAGTACTCGTTATACAATATGAATATAATTGTCTGCATGCTAAAGATATGTGTGTAAAAATAAGTGGGATGTTATGGGACGAAAATGCCAACATCTGCACCATACCTCGATGTTCTGCAGTCATGAGCTATCTCGGACCAGAGTCAAAATGAATGCACTGTATTTGCAAAACATAGCATAGATGAAAGAATTAAGTTAAACAGTGGTGGACAAAATATCAAAGTTTATTTAATGTCCACTTTGTGCAATGATAGGGCAATCAAAACCAGACCTACAGCATAAAGTGAGATCTCAACTACTATGCCTTTGCCAGAGACCAACCCTCGGCCCCTTGATTACAAGGCGGCAGCATTACCACTATGAGTTCCTTGTGACCTACTTGTAACATTGTATTCTCGTTCCTTAAGCATACTGTTTACCTGTTTTATGTGTGCTCGTGGAGTTGGTCAATAACTAGAATTTGTTCTGTGTAAAGCCAGTAACGATTCACAAGATTAGAATTTAGTTCCTTTATATGCTTTTTCATTTTTAGCACTTCTCATGCTTTTTTGCCCAATATTCTTGATCCTTTTTACCTGCCTATTTGTAGAAATCGTGAACTTTAAAATTGTGATTTTAACTTCAACTCGCACAAGAAACCATTGTTAATTTGCCACTGGAAAAATAGATTTATAATAGGTAGATTTACATGGAATAAAATACATTTTTGCAAAATAAAAATATTGGCACCGATATTGGTTAAAAATATTACAGAACAAGCTTTTATTTTGAAAATTTCTTCAGAGCATATACTGAAGATGCACAATACAGAATTCTACTTTAACTTATGGGCTTCCCCAATGGTATAGTGCTAACATTGTCACCTTGTGATCAAATGGGCCCACGGTGGATGCACATGGTGGTTTGGATTGCACTTTAAACTGTAGGTTCGTTTCCGATTAGCTAATCTGTGCATAATGTACACTTAAAATAAAAACTCAAAGAAATATTTAACTTACAATCAAATTACTTCGAATAAACTTACCTGTGACATATTATCCGCTCCACTATTTTCTCCGTGGTCATAGAATTGCCAGAGTCTATCTGAAGGAACTTGCCCTGCCTTTTGGGTTCGGCATACGGATCGCTTCCGTCAATATCTGGCTGAATCGGTGTGAATCCATGGCACACGACGTCCACCTTAAAGTGCTCCATCAGGTCCTTGGTTACGGGATAGGGTGCACCTATCACCACCTCTGACACGTACTGAAAAGAAGAAACAATTGAATACACATTGTTATTTATGAATCAAGATATAAATTATATGAATCACAATATACTAACAGAGCAAACATTTAATATCACTTTTGAATAGTATGCACTAGAACCTCAATTATATCCTTTTCTTGATCATCAGAAAATATTGAATTTTTATAGTGGACCAGCAAAGGTAAGCACACAAATCTGAGAATGTAAAATTGTACCAATTTTCTTAATAACACTAAGAGACCTGAACTATATGACACAATTAATCCACTCATAGAAAATGATAGTATATAGATGGAAAATATTTGAGTAATAACATGCGGTGCAACAACCCACTGAGGGCCCGGACCAACCAACTTACCGCCAGCCTCACTACCTCCTCACTCACTCACCCGAGGTGGTACATCATTCAACCAGTTATGGGGTGTGTGGCCAGCATGACGAAACCCCGGTCATTGTTGTAGATTTTCATGACCGGGTTATGCTACTCATTCGTAGCTCCCCAATTTCCTCACAATGGTGGGTGGTCACCGGTCCCATACACAGGCCGAAATCTCAGGAGAAAAGTTGCTACTCTTCTCCCAGGAGACTCGAACCTGCGGGCATGCTGTAGCCAGATCCCAAAGCATGATGCTTTAGACTGCAGGGCCACGGTGCAGGACAAATATTTTAGTAGTTCTTTCAATTAACTCTTAACTTACTTACGAGAAATTTAAAAGATTTCGTAATTCCGCGTTGCACAATTTAATGGTTCAATCCTATTAATTTCGAAGATCCACTGTCTTCATTCACAAAAGGGTACGACGTTTGAAGCGGAGATGGTACCGCGTCAGTACATTGTTTGTTCCCGGGCGGCGGTGGTTGCGATTTTTCCCGTTCGGCAGCACTGGCGCGCGCATCTTGGTTTGCGTCGTCTGCTTCCTGTTGTCCAGTGGCGTTGCCAGTTGGGGGTTGGGGGGCTGGGCCGTGTTGCTCGGTAATGTGCCGTTCCTGTTCCCCGCGTGGCTGGAGGGGGGTCGAGTGTGTGTATAGCATCTTTTCTTTTTCAGGTCGGGGATCTTTCTGAGGACAGGGTGCCAAGTTGGGTGTGCTTGTCCATTGTCCAGGTTTAGTGCTGGTTTCTGCTGGATGATAGCATGGGTTTCTTTGATGGTGTTTTCTATGATGGAGCCGGTTGGGTGAAGTATGGATATGGAGGAGATGGTGTGGTTAGTGGAGTGGAGGTGTTGGGAGAGGCCTGATTTAGGTGTGTCGTTTTTGGAATCTTTTACATGTTCGTTAATCCGTTCTTGGACGGTGCGGATGGTTCTGCCAATGTAGGTGTTGTGGCATTGGCATGTGGTCTTGTAGACACCGGGGGATGCAAGTTTGGGTAGGTAGTATCTCTTGAAGTTGGGTAGTGCCCTTCCGATTTGGGATATGGGTTTGTGTGCTACTCGGATGTTGAAGGGTTTGAGGGCCTTGGCAAATTTTCCAGATGTGGTGGGGTGGTATGGAAAGGCGATCCATTTGGGTTTAGGATTTTGGTTCGGGTTATCTCTGTTTTTTTGGATGTCTGAACTGGGTTTCTGTTTTTGCGCACCACATGGATAGTTGGCGCTCGGTGTAACCGTTGTTTAGGCCTATTTCCGTTACGCACGCTATTTCATCTTGCAGGTCATCTTCTGTGCAGCTGTGTGTGAAGGCTCTTCTGTAAAAGTTCATCCATACTCCAGCTTTCTGTTTTGGTGGGTGGTTTGATTTTGCATGGATATACTGGGTGCCCGAACCTGGTTTTCTGTATACGGATGTGACGAACTTGTCTTGGAGTCGTTGGATGCTGAGGTCGAGAAAGTTGAGGCGGCCATTTTGTTCCCTTTCAACGGTGAAGTTTATGTTGGGATGTATGTTATTGAGGGCAGTTAGGAGAAGGGTTAGGTCCTCTTCCTGTTTGTAAATGACTATGGTGTCATCGGCATATCTTTTGTATCTTATATGAGCAAACTCTGTTTGGTTGAGAATTGACTTCTCAGCCACATGCAGCACTATGTTGGATAGGGGTGCAGAAAGGGGGTTGCCCATCGCTAGGCCCCCTGTCTGTGGAAGAAACTGTCCTCGAACTGGAAGTAGTTGTGGGTGAGGCAGGCTTGTAGAAGGTTGCAGATTTCATCAGTTACAAATGGAGGCGTGTTGTTGCTGAGTAGCCAAGTTCTGGTGGAGTCAAGTGCAAGGCTGATCGGGATGGAGGAGTACATGTCCACTACGTCTATGCTGGCTAGTTTGCAGTTGTCGGCTTTGACAAAAGAGGTGACAAATTCTTTTGCCTCGAGGCTGTTTTTTAGGCAGTAGGTGAGTTTGTCATTGTGGGCGGTCAGTTTCTGGAGGAGCCATTTGGTTAGGTGGACACTTGGTTGATTGAAGCCGCCACTATGATTCTCAAGGGGGTTCCTGGTTTGTGAGTTTTTGGTATGCCATATGCACAGGGAAGGCTGGGGTGGGTGTTCCTTAGTTTCTTCTTTTCACTATCTTGAAGGAGGGCACAGTTATCATAGAACTTGGCTACTCAGCAACAACACACGCCTCCATTTGTAACTGATGAAATCTGCAACCTTCTACAAGCCTGCCTCACCCACAACTACTTCCAGTTCGAGGACAGTTTCTTCCACCAGACAGGGGGCCTAGCGATGGGCAACCCCCCTTTCTGCACCCCTATCCAACATAGTGCTGCATGTGGCTGAGAAGTCAATTCTCAACCAAACAGAGTTTGCTCATATAAGATACAAAAGATATGCCGATGACACCATAGTCATTTACAAACAGGAAGAGGACCTAACCCTTCTCCTAACTGTCCTCAATAACATACATCCCAACATAAACTTCACCGTTGAAAGGGAACAAAATGGCCGCCTCAACTTTCTCGACCTCAGCATCCGACGACTCCAAGACAAGTTCGTCACATCCGTATACAGAAAACCAGGTTCGGGCACCCAGTATATCCATGCAAAATCCAACCACCCACCAAAACAGAAAGCTGGAGTATGGATGAACTTTTACAGAAGAGCCTTCACACACAGCTGCACAGAAGATGACCTGCAAGATGAAATAGCGTGCGTAACGGAAATAGGCCTAAACAACGGTTACACCGAGCGCCAACTATCCATGTGGTGCGCAAAAACAGAAACCCAGTTCAGACATCCAAAAAACAGAGATAACCCGAACCAAAATCCTAAACCCAAATGGATCACCTTTCCATACCACCCCACCACATCTGGAAAATTTGCCAAGGCCCTCAAACCCTTCAACATCCGAGTAGCACACAAACCCATATCCCAAATCGGAAGGGCACTACCCAACTTCAAGAGATACTACCTACCCAAACTTGCATCCCCCGGTGTCTACAAGACTACATGCCAATGCCACAACACCTACATTGGCAGAACCATCCGCACCGTCCAAGAACGGATTAACGAACATGTAAAAGATTCCAAAAACGACACACCTAAATCAGGCCTCTCCCAACACCTCCACTCCACTAACCACACCATCTCCTCCATATCCATACTTCACCCAACCGGCTCCGTCATAGAAAACACCATCAAAGAAACCCATGCTATCATCCAGCAGAAACCAGCACTAAACCTGGACAATGGACAAGCACACCCAACTTGGCACCCTGTCCTCAGAAAGATCCCCGACCTGAAAAAGAAAAGATGCTATACACACACTCGACCCCCCTCCAGCCACGCGGGGAACAGGAACGGCACATTACCGAGCAACACGGCCCAGCCCCCCAACCCCCAACTGGCAACGCCACCGGACAACAGGAAGCAGACGACGCAAACCAAGATGCGCGCGCCAGTGCTGCCGAACGGGAAAAATTGCAACCACCGCCGCCCGGGAACAAACAATGTACTGACGCGGTACCATCTCCGCTTCAAACGTCGTACCCTTTTGTGAATGAAGACAGTGGATCTTCGAAATTAATAGGATTGAACCATTAAATTGTGCAACGCGGAATTACGAAATCTTTTAAATTTCTCGTAAGTAATTTTAAACCGCGTTTACCGCAACCACCATAACTCTTAACTACCAACCAGGTGCGCTGGAAGCAAGGGTTGGTGCACAGTCTCAACTGTTACATCAGTGTGTTGCCAGGACAGTACCTGTCAAAACGCCGTGGATGTGGAACCGAGTGTGAGTGATCGTGATATTGGGTTTGTGTGGGAAACATGTCGACCTTCAAACCAAATAAGGAGCATGTGCGGCACGGCACGTCCTGCTTTTCTTGTTCAATCAAAAGAAAAACGCAAGTATCCTTGTGGAAACGTACGGTGACAATGTCCTAATGCAAGACAAGACGCGTGTGTGCGTTGGTTTCAACGATTCATAAGTGGTGATTTCGACTTGAAAGACAAAGATCACCCGGGCCAGCTGAAAAAATTCCAAGATGCCGAATTGGACGTTGGACGAAAACGATACGCAAACGCAACAACAACTGGAAGAGAAGTTAAATGTTTGTCGCCAAACCATATCTGATCGTCTTCACGCCATGGGAAAGATCCAGAAGGCAGAAAATGGGTCCCACATCATCTCGACAGACAAATGGAAAAGCGAAAAAACTGTGTGTGTGTGTGTGTGTGAAGTGTTGCTTTTTCAGCATGAAAGAAATTCTTTCTTGCATCGGATAGTGACTGGGGACGAAAAATGGATCTACTTCGAGAACCCAAAATGCAAAAAGTCATATGTTGACCCAGGACAACCTTCAACATTGACTGCAAAACCGGATCGCTTCGGAAGGAAGACAATGCTGTGCATTTGGTGGGATCAGAAGGGTGTGGTGTACCATGAGCTTCTGAAACCAGGTGAAACAGTGAATGCCGTTCGCTACCGTCAACAACTCATCAATTTGAACCATGCATTGATCGAAAAGCACCCAGATTGGGCAACAAGCCACGGAAAAGTGATTTTGCAGCACGACAATGCCTCATCACACATAGCGAAAGGCGTCGGAGACACCATTTCTGCACTTGGCTGGGAATTCTTGCCCCACCTGCCATACTCACCAGACTTAGCCACTTTGGACTACCACTTGTTTTCATCGATGTCTCACTCACTTTCCCAGCAACACTTCAACAATTACGAAGATGTCGAACAATGGCTTGCTGACTGGATCACCTCAAAATGTGAACGATTTTTCTGGAAGGGCATCCACAATTTGACGGACAGATGGGCACAATGTATAGCTAGTGATGGCGCATACTTTGAATAAAGCATTTGTTAACTTTCTCCCCAGATACACTTGTTTTCTTTCGGATCAATTACGAATTATTAACCAGCACACCTGGTATGTAGTGACAATGTACAAATATAAGTTTCCTCTTGTTTTGTGGGTTAATGAAGGAGAAGTAAACTCCTTAAGGATTAGATTAGCCAAGTAAGTTGTATTTATTAATTACGGTGTAGAGATCTGTTAGTCAAATTAAAGGGTAATACATTTTTGCAAGTTCTGTTTTATGTAGTGCAATAACTATAATAAATTCTCTCCTCCAATTAATGCGAAGGAAAAAGAGCATAAAAGAAGCACAATAAAATGAGAAATAAAATTAGGTCCTAGCTCTTGACATCATTTTGGAGTTGTCATTAGTATCTAGGCATGGATGTCTGTGGGTGTTTCATGTTGAACTATTTTTTTAAAAAAAACATTTGTATAGAAAAACAAGTACGGTAGTGATGAATTTACAAGTGATGACACTACAACATTACTCCTTTCTGTAGTTGGAGATTAGTAACCTTCTCTCGCGGGGATGACTTCTGGTTATTGCCAATTGGGTTTATTCAAGGTCATTATTAATTTCAGAAATATGTAAGAGGGGCGAGGGTTTCGATGACCCAAATTATGTCTATATTGCTGGTTGTGATATCTGTGAGAGGTGACAGCACAACTTTGGACAGTTTAGGTGATTCAGTGATTAGTTCCCTGATCGTTGTTCATTACTCCGATGTGGTGACTGGGTTTCCTACCCGATTGTATGCAGGGAGGGGCAGGAGTCGAAGAGAAAGTGGGAAAGTGACTATTTAAATAAACATGGCCTGCATGGTTAGTTCCACAGCTCCAAAAAGAACACAGAAGCAGTGTTGCTACATGAAGAGAAATTTCCTTTGGTGCAGGGAAATCTAGCTCCAATTTTTGGTAAAAAGGGAGATTTTATGAAAAATAGAGAAACTGACAGAAAATTTGCTGCTTTTACTTGCATAATTACATTGGTGTTTTATTGTATCTAATTAAACAGGGTGTATAATAAATGTGTATAATGCGTAAGAATTGTTGCAGTAAACCAGGTCAGAATATGCCAGTGCGAGGGACTACAAGCTCAGAAGTAAACTATCATTATTTTAGTGTGAGAAGAATAGCATTGAGAAGCTTCCTACATTGGAAACTGTTATTAAATGGGTCATTATGAGTTTGAGGAAGCGTAAACACATAAGATTCAGTCTTAAGATATTTTTAGTACAATGCACTCACCTTACATGCTAAAACGCTAAGTACTCGTTCGTGGAGATTCATGATTGGGTAGTTGCTTCCCTTGTACCTGTTTACAACAGGGTCGGTGTGTAGGCCTACGATTAGGAAATCACCCTTGGCCTTTGCTTTCTCTAGGAAGTCTAGGTGGCCCACGTGGAACAGATCAAAGGCACCTGCTACGTAGATAATTCGGTCTCCCGGCTGAAAGGAAATGGAAACACAATGAATTCAGTCATGTCACGTGAGATGCACATCAAGGGTTTGGAAATTGTGGAAATTTTGAGTGGCTTCAACATGACCTGTCAGAGTAACTAAGACACATTTTTCACTCCATTGTCTTTCAGTTTGCAGACGATAACTGTATATCACAAGAAAAAACAATACAAGTGTACATGAGTTCATTGGATTCACTAACATTTTTTTTTTGTTTCTTTTTTGTACGCATTGCTTGCATTGTAGAATTATTTTCCTGTAGTTTACGGTTATTACAAGCATAAGAAAACAGTTTTTCTTTGTGACGTTTCAGGAGAACACACGCTCCTGTCATCAGACATTTATTTTCATTTTGACTAAAGATACAGTTATAACAATGGTTAGTAATTTTTTAAACAAAAAGAATCCATTATATAATGGATGTTGTCAATGTTACACTGAATTAATTACATTAAAAAGAGAAGAGTTTTAAAAAGATTGATGGGAAACACAGAGTTGAATGTCTGGGAAGCTTCGTTCATTGCAGAAGAACACTGGAATAAATTAAATAATGAAAATGGTAACATAGATCCAGTATGGAGTTTTCTTTTTCACAAATGGAGTAAGCCTCCATCTTTAAAATTTAATGCAACAGAAAACATCAAGAGACTTTGTGAAAACAATGATGAATTTGAATTACCTGATGATATTTGGGATTCATAATTTTAAATAAAAACTAATGTGATAAAAAAAATTATCTGAAATAAAAATAAAACAGACTGCTTCTTTTCACAGTTAAGTTGCTATATTACAACAATGTAACATTGACAACATCTATTATATAACGAATTCTTTTTGTTTAAAAAATTACTAACCATTGTTATAACTGTATCTTTAGTCAAAATGAAAATAAATGTCTGAAGGGAGCGTGTGTTCTCCTGAAATGTCACAAGGAAAAACTGTTTTCTTATGCTTGTAATAACCGTAAACTACAGGAAAATAATGTTTTTGTTTGTCAACTTTCAATAATTTTGGCAGAGACCATCACATCAGATATATTGGCTGACCCAAATAGCCATTTCTCATATGAATACAAACTAACCTACTTATGTGTACCTAATTTCAATACACATTGTGATAGAGGCTGCTACAATGAGTAGAATGCCAAATAAATAAATGTGCTTCACTTTAATTGAAATGGCATTTTGGTAATAAATATAATTCTAACACACATTACTATTGTTCTGATAGTATCAGTGAATCGAACAAGAATAAAGTTTTTTCAATTCTTTTCATGATGACAATACAACACAACCAAAATGTAATGTGTTCCAGAACAATAAATAAATGAAACTGTACATATCAAACTGTCTTGTCATAAGAAATAAGTCTTGAATGTTGAAGTTTTAAGTCCACTTTATGGATAGGCTAATCGGGTCTGGACCTACAGTTTAAAGTGGAATCCGAACCACTGTGCAATGTGTCGCCAAAGAGTATTGAACCTGGGACCCCTTGATTACAAGGCGATGATGTTACCCCTATGCCAAGTAGTAGGGAAGGCGAAGAAGACATCACAGTAATTTTCTTCCCATCATTGACCTGTTTCCAACACTTGTGTCTAAGTTTCAAATCCCACCAATGTTCCTCAGTATACAAAATAGAGGAAGCATTTATTGTAAGAATTTGTACTGCCAGAAATCTCTAGAACTCAACCTACCATTCTAGTTAAGTGTGCCAGTACATACTTGTGAAAAAACCATAGTTATGCCAGGGGATTGGTTTGTGTCCTAGTTGAGCCACATTCTTCATTCAAATTTTCCACAATGCAACTGATACTTAAATGGATATTCTATATCAGCAGCTATATAACTGTTACGTTAGACTTCTAATGTCATATATTATGTCACAGTATAGGCAGTGAGTGCACCAGTAAAAAAAAAAAAAAATGGGAGGCAGAGGGGTGGGCAGTCACATTCAGTATACACTTAACCTTTTGGAGCCCAAGGCCATTTTCACAGGTAACCCCCTTGGTGGCCGAGCTGATTTTGAGCAAAATGCAGAGTTTTAATTAAACGAGTGTAGATCGGAGGCTAATTGCCCTAGAGATATGAATGATATACCGTTGTACGCGGAATGAAAAAGAGATTCAGAGTATAAAATTTATGCAAGTTCGGTGTATATGTGGCGGGGGAGGGGAGAACCCCCAAAATTCCAAAATTTTGGGAAAAAAATGGTGATTCGTCCTCTCCTTCCATGGAAAAAGTACATGCACATGTAAGGAACACAAAAATATTTGCATTATTACCGTATGACCAATGTAACGCGAGTTGTACCACCAAAAGGAATGGTCAGCACGCTACTGATTCAAGCTTCAAAATGCAGCGTTAGTTGGACTGTAGCTGAGGCTAATTGCCCTAGAGAGATGAATGATATACCGTTGTTTGCGGAATGAATCACAGATTCAGACGATATAAAATTTATGCACATTTGGCATATAATTTTTTTTTAAAAAATTGGGGTTTCCTCCCCTTGTCACCTTTCCCCCAAAAAAAGGACATGAAAAGGTCAACATGCACATAGAAATTATCGCTGGCATGTAAGAAACAGAAAAATATTTGCATCATTATCATATGACCAATGTAACGCGAGTTGTACCCCCCGAAACGAAAGGCCTGCGTGCCACTGTCTCAAGCTTCGGATTGACCTCGGGTACCGATAAACAAACTTCCTTCGAATGCAGTTTCCAGGGGTGAGGGAAATGCATTGCTTTAGAACAACAAAGCCAGCCTTCCTTTGTCGGCAAAATTTTTCCTTTGAAAAAAGATTAAAAAAAGAAGTCTCCTTTTCCCTGCCATTTTCATGAAAAAAAAAACGTGCAACAATCATTTCTGTTAAATACATGTGTTAACGACAATATGAAAAAAAGAAAATCTGAATTCCAGCCAAAAATAGCGAAATTGTAACGTAAAAACTACGACCTTGACAAAGCGTCTCGATCGAGACGATCCGGCACCCGAGGGTTACCTAAGAACGTCTCGATCGAGACGATCGGGCACCTAAAGGTTAAATGCCATACACAAAATTCACTTTTGAGCAACAAACGCCATTTATTTATGTAGTTTTCCTTGTATGTTGAGGGGGTAAGGGGTGCTTGATCCCCTCCACCACCACAGTCACTGAACAAACAATAGTAATTTGACGATGCACGTAGCACTTTTAATCCCTTCAAATCGACATTTTAAACTCTGTGGTGCAACAGTCTTTTGAGACTAGAGTCCTCTAATATTAGTTTCAAGTGGCTCCCTAACTGCCCTCACAATGCTGCAATGCTAGGGTCAACTCAGAAATTTTGGAGCTCACACTGAGTATCAAACTTAGGACCATTTACACCAAAGGTGAGAGTGCTAATTATTTAGCTATGTGGGAGATCCAATTATGCTGTTATGTCTAGTGGGGCTGAAATCTCAAGTCAAACAAGCAGTTATTATTGTTAAAATACAGGGCGATTCATAAATCTGGGAAAAATTTTAGAAATTTACTACAGATAAATGATACAACTAACAGGGGCAAGTCTGATGCACAAATTTAGGTACAATAGGGCAAATCTTTACATGTTCTGACTTACCTCTGAACATTGCAATATGCCTTGGAAGCATATAGAAGCATCACACATTCACAACCTTGGTCATCTGTGGAGATATGATCAGAACCATGCTCCTGCTGCCTTTACCCCCCCCCCCCCCCGATACACTTTATACAGAGACATTGTTGAACCTGAGGTCACCCACTCAGCACCTCCTGCATAGCAGTTAGACACCCCGCTGTGCTGACTATACTACTATGGCTCTGCTGACTATAGAAACGTTTATTATTATTATTAAAGAGAATCTTGACGTTGGGGAGAAGTGAAATACAGTATGGTACTGTGTTCTATTTTTAGAGGACCAATTTCAAAGTAAGGCTTGTTAAATCTTTGAACTTTGAAAGATCATGCCTTCATTTATCTTTGGAACAATCATGATGTTAAAAAGTATATATCATTCAATATTTATTGTGCTAAAACTATGAATGTGACATTGCGAAGAACAAGACATTACCATTAATTGTGATCTGTTGTTCTAACTCCACTTTATGCACAGATAGGCTTATCAGGACTGGAACTACAGTTTAACCTTTTGCCGCCCAAGGCCTTTTTCACATGTAAGCCTCTCTGTCCCGAGCCGATTTTGAGCAAAATGCAGAGTTTCAATTAAATGAGTGTAGATCGGAGGCTAATTGCCCTAGAGAGATGAGTAATATACTGTTGTACGCGGAATGAACCAGAGATTCAGACTATATGAAATTTTTGCAAATTCGGCGTATATGTGGCGGGGGGGAGGGGGCTAACTCTCAAAATTCCAAAATTTCAGGAAAAAAAATTTTGTTCCCCCACCCTCCCCTCAAGCAAAAAGTACATGACAGTGTCGACATGCACATAGAAATTATGGCTGACATGTAAGGAACACAAAAATATTTGCATTATCATATGACCAATGTAACTTGAGTTGTACCCCCAAAATGAATGGTCGCCATGCCACTGATTCAAGCTTCAAAATGCAGAGTTACATTGAAATGACTATAGCTCAGAAACTAAATGCCCTAGAGATATGAAAGATATACCGTTGAACGCAGAATGAATCACAGATTCAGACGATATATAATTTATGCACATTCGGCGTACATATGGAGGGGGAAAGGGGGAAATCCCCTCAAAAATACTTTTCTTTAAAAAAATGGTGTTTCCCCCCCCCCCCTTCCCGAAAAAAAATGTCAAAATGCAAAATTTATGCAAATTTGGTGTATATATGGAGGGGGAAGGGAGAAAACCCCCAAAAATTATTTTAAAAAATTGTCACTTCACCCAAAAAATATCCTTGCACTTGGACACAAAACGACACCTACGCACAACATTCACGGACGAAAAGCTACAACGTAGTGAAAAATGAGCACCAATTATTGCAGCTGCTTGAAATTCTATTTTTAGACAATGCTGGGTAACCCCTGTGGCCACTTGTGCTAAAAAAAAAAAACAAAGGTTTCCTTCAGCGTGCTTCGAAATTCCATTCTCACAACGCAGATTCAACAACCAGTCTTCCCCCTCCCCCACCCCCTGCTTGCGCCCTCAAGGAAAACTTTCATTTTGACATCGGATACTGATAAACAAGCTTCCTTCGAATGCACTTAGCAGGAGGGAGTGAAAAGCATTGCTTTAGAACAACAAAGCCGGTCTTCCATTGTCGGCAAAAATTTGACGTTGAAAAGAGCCGCAAAAGAGAAGTACCTTTTCCCACCTTTTCCCCTCCATTTTCATGAAGTAAAAAAAAATGCAAAAAACCATTTCTGTTAAATACATGTGTTAGGAACAATATAAAAAAATAAAATCGAAATTCTAGCCAAAAATAGAAAAGTTATAACGTAAAAACTACGACCTTGACAGTGAGGGTTACATTTGGGTATCTCCTTCGAGATGCTTGGGCAGCAAAAGGTTAAAGTCTGACCCAAACCACTGTGCCATTAGCCTCAACCGGGTATCAAACCCAGGATCCCTTGATTGTAAGGCGGCAACATTACTATTACGTTATTGGGGAGGCCCATTAATAGTGATGACATGGATCAGTAAAAGTGGTAAACGTTGTAAGTGCCAAAAGCGTAAGTGTTGGGAAATCGCATCGTTGCGCACATCAGCCCGTAAGAACGTGCACACTAAAGTTCAAATCACAAACCGTGAGACCTTCTGTAAACAAAACCACGTGCATGCAGAAAGCATTGCAAACTCATTGAAGTAAAATAATCCACACGAAAATCCAGCGTTGTTACAGGATTCATTACGTAAGGTAAAACAATGGCCAATTTGTAGTATGGGATACGCTGCCGCAAATGACGTCTCACTTTAAACCCAATGGTCTTTCTTTTTTTACTTATTGCTTCACCTTTATGGTTAACTCTTTGCACCAGTAATCATTTCCCATAAATTTGGCTTCTTTCTTGCATGTGAATTGAATATATTTTACTTGCATTTTTTTAGACAAAATGATATAACATGGTAATGTATGGATGATATAGATAGGAGTGTATTTGAAATTTGTTTGTAGATTTTATGTAAATTGTATCTTATGTAAATAAAATATATAATGGGCATAAACAGCCATGTGCAATGCTGTAAGTCCAATAAATATATTGATGATGATGATCAAAACAAGACAAAGAAAGTTCGTAAATTTATTGCGGTTGGAAACTTTGACAAGCATCCTAATAACGATTTTTGTTCCGCCAAATATAGTGCACTTCGTAAAATAACTTGGTGGCATGGGAAGGCAAGATAAGTGTGAACATTTTGTAGTAATATGCATTGTAACTTTCAATAAGCTTAGAGATTTGTGTACACAATGATATTTTATAACATTGGTTATTTTCTAAAAATAATCATGTGAACAGCAAGGAAGTAGTGCAACTTAGTAATATTCCCTGACTTATCCTTAGAAAAATAACATGCCGAGTTCTATGCGTGAGGGAAAGTCTAAGTTTACTCCGAGCTTGTTTTCAAAACACCAGCAAGGACAGCCTTTGAAAAGGGGTGAGAAACAGATTGTACTCAATATTTATGTAACGTTCTGTCAGTGGTATCCTGAGAAACCAGTAAATGAAGTGGCTAAGTTGGTATCCCAGTGCAGTGGTGTGTCAGTGTCTGCAGTTTTAAGGGTTATGAAAGAGAGAATGGCCGGGAGAGTAACAATGTATGCGGCTGCATATTCGTCTGATGTTTTGAGAGCGGGTTTTCACATTCAGAGGCTCTTATATAAAATGAATAGGTGCGGCGAACTATGAGTAACAGCAGATGATTGCAGTCATGGATCAGCTGACGCGGAGTGATACATCGAATCGGTGAGACCGTTTGTTTACAGAAGGTCTCAGGGTTGGTGATTTACACTTTAGTGACCTCTTTACATGCTCTTTGAACTACTTAGAGGGCTACCAGCCACATTTCACGTTTACCACATTATAAAGCATGGCACATTTCACTGTTTAACGTGGAAAATGGTGTTTGAATTATTGTGGCACTTACAGCGTTTACCAATTTTAGTCTTCAATTGTTTGTCAAAATTCATATAATAATTCTCCTTCGTGTTGATTTTTGCTCTGTATCTTTCGCTTATATTATCAATTTGCAGTAAATGTGGTTAAAAGTGTTTAGTTCAGGATCCAGTACAAATTTTGAGATAAGAGAGGGTTCTTCTGCTTATTCATAGTTGAGACATCTTTATTCTGGCGCAACATTTTTCTTTGGGGCAATTTATTCAAAATGGTGGATAATCATAACGATTGTATTCTAGTTCTGTGGGTTGCATCCAGACCTAGTAAGGACTCTTTTCTGTTTTTATTTCATTTACGATACCTTGGATTTCAACAAATGTTGTAAGTTCACTAATACAGGTAGATTAACTGGAATTCTTGCTGGCTTTGTTTCCAATATCGCGACCTAGACTTCTTTCCCTTCTGTCTGGTGTGTGTCATCACAAAAAGCTTCTTCCATTTACGCATGTGTCCATTTATCCAATCAATCATGCCAGTATCAAATAATCCAAATACAAAACAAGGGGATTTCAAACCACAGCCAAGCAACATGTATTGACCGTTACTTGAAGATGAACCAATAAAATAACAGGCTTTCAGTGGTGCCAACTTTTGAGAAATATTAGGTCGACTCAACTCTGAGATTTGTTTTATTATTTTAATGAATACTATATATGCATTATGCATAAGCTGAGGATTTGCCCTGAATTCATTTTTTGTTCCTTGGCCAGAAAAAGTAGGCTTTTACGTTTCGAAACAACTTCATGATACATGAAATTTTGTATTTCCATGTTGCACAATTTAATGGTTAAATCCTATTAATTTCGAAGACCCTCTGTCTTCATTCACTAAGGGTACAGCGTCTGGAGCATTAATACGATTTAACCATTAACTGGGCAATGCGGAAATACGAATTTCAAAATTTCACATAAGTAATTTTAAACTGCGTTTACCGCATCTATAATGAACACTTCATGATATTTCTGAGAGTAATACGAGGGTGAATCAAATATGAACGAGCCTTGATTGGCTAAGCGTCGGAATGGGTAGCAGGGTGTGATTGGGCATGTGCAGCCGGTAGGTGGGGCTGTCGTGAGTCAGGAACCAGAACAGCCGGCGTGTCGCATGCTTCGTTTAGTAGCTCTCACGATGAGTGAGCAGTGTGTGCCAGTGTCTGTTGCGCAACGCATAATCATCAAGTTCCTCACCCAGAAAAACGTCAAACTGGCCGAAATTTACCAGAGACTGCAGGCCCAGTTTACGAATAGTACCCTCTCATGGGCAAGAGTGAAGGTGTGGTGTAAGGAATTCCAGCAAGGCCGTGAACGTGTTGCAAATGAAGTCCACTCCCGTCGTCCTCGCACCAGTGTGACGAATGACAACATGCTCGTGTTCGTGAGCTTGTCGAACAGGATCGCCGAGTCACTGTGAAGCAAATTGCGGCAGAACTGAATGTTGCTCAAAAAGATGACCGAGTTTGCATTGCTCGCCAGCTTCACACTCGTTTTGACGTGGAAGGGGAAGCGTTTTTGCATCGCATCGTTACCTGTGACATGGGTGCATCATTACACCCCAGCATCCAAGCGTGCCAGCATGGAGTGGAGGAGGAAAGGCGAAGGAAACCCCGTGAAGGCCAAAGTTCGGTTGTCTGCGGGGAAGGTGTTGGCCACGGTGTTTTGGGACTGGAGGGGGATCCTACTGGTGGATTTCTTACATGAACGTCGGACCAACAACGCACCCTACTACTGCGGCCTCCTGGATCAAGTTAAGGTGCAGTATCGATGCAAACGACGAGGCTGTCCCATCCGCCAGGTCTTGTTCCCCCACGACAACGCCAGACCCCATACAGAAGGTGTTACGTGGCAGGAACTAGTGGAAATGCACTGGGAACCGCTTCCGCATCCACCATACAGCCCAGACCTTTCACCATGTGATTTTCACCTGTTCGGAGCCCTCAAAGAAGCACTTGGGGGTGAGCAATTTGCGACCAACGATCAGGTGGAAACCTTTGTGCGCAACTGGTTGGCTATCCACCCAGCTTCATTCTACAAGAACGGCATCAAGAACCTGTCACAACGTTGGGAAAAATGTATCACTAAGGGCGGAGACTATGTAGAAAAATAGGATGTGGCAATGTCTCTGTTTCCTTCAATAAATTTTGTTTTTCCGCACAAGGCTCGTTCATATTTGATTCACCCTCGTACATGAATCTTATAGGGCACCTATTTTGAAGATAAAAGTTTCTGTGCCTATCAATCCTCATTCCGGTTATAAGCACTTTATCCTCCCTTACGTTCCTAAGAGCAATGTGAGCACGGATAGTGTAAATAAAATAGGCCACTAAAAAGTAACATACTGAAGATGTAACAAATTATTATGAAATACTTACGAGTAGATACTTTATTCCTAAAATAAAATATTATAACTGGCAAAATATTGCGTGGGCTCAAACCCCGTAAATTGGTCCCACTCCAAGTAACGTGTGTTGGCATGGCCTAAAAGGTTACAATTAATTGGTTCCTTTTAAGTGACATGTGTTGTATGTTGCTTGCTTCTTGGGCACAACTCTATCCAATAGTAAAAAGCTTAAACTTGAAATTTCTTACTAAATGATATCGCACAATGACGAGGCATCGAGCTTTGCATTGCAGCTTTAGTACAGGTTCCCCGATCAGTCCTTACAGTCTGAGTGACTCACCATAATTTCAAATCCAAGAACTCTTTTTCCATCTCTCATCTGCAATGGAGGAAATGAAAGTAAACACACGTGTGACACTAGAATACAGACTATCCCTCATGACATGCTCAAAAACCCTCAGCGTACGTGTTGAACGCAAAACCAATTTTGGCTCAGTTTTTCTCCGGAACTCCATGCACGTTACAATTTTGCATTCAGCACCGCTCTCGACTGACTGCAACGATGACAATGAAAGTGACCAGAAGAAGTTGACAAAGAAATCAGGAAGAAACACCCTTAATTCAGGGATGCGGGATCGAACACTGAAACATCCTGATATTTTGACTTGTGACGAGACGACTGGACTTGTATTGCACAACTGTTAGTTATATGTGGTAGATATCATGCACTGTATTATTCACACATCAACCGTTAGTGCAATGCAGTAGAAATTTGCCAAAAATCTCCCAAAAGATCAATTTATATTCTTTTCGCGTAACAGAAACAATTGGTAAAACATATAAACATGTAAAATAAATCAACTTAAAATAACAAAAAAAAAACTTACTCATCAGACCACACTGATAAAAGCCAATTACTCCCAAGGCATTCTCCATGCAAATTCCAAGGGAATATATTTAAGCACATTACTTATATGCACTGTAGGGTTGTCGTTATGGCTTCAATAGGTAATACAGTGCATTTCACAGTTCAATCGTCCACGGAGCGGCGACAAGGATACCTGCCAGCGAGAGCTCGTTTGCCAGCAAACTTGATGCAACTTCCGCGTAACTGGAAATGTATGAAATCAGCTCATACAATTAGATGGACAGTTACAATTAGAATAAACATGTACGTTGTTACAAGAGGCGTTGGAAATGTTCTCCTCCTGCATCCACATTTAAAAAGGTAAAGTGTTCCCCTGTGCATAGCACCACGCCATGAAGGCGTATAGGGGGTGTGGGGGTAACGCCCCACACTTTCTTGATATGGTCGTGAGTGGGGTGATGTGATCAGCATCATGCCCCTGACCGCCTTTACCCCCCAGGGTTTCCCCCAGGTACCCATGTTATTCGACGCTGGGTGGACGCCGAGGCCGCTTCCATCGTTAGAAAAGTTCCCGGATTTGAACCGGCCGGGAATCAAACCCGGGACCTTGAGCATGGTAGTCAGACGCGTTACCGACTGAGCCACCGCGGCCACATTTACGGAATCTTTTTAGCAAATTTTCACTAACACGTATCAGTTTCGCTTCCGAAATTGCTTGAATTTCTCTCCTGATATTTTCTTTCAATCCTTCTAATGTATGGCTTCAGGTTTAAAAGCTTGGTAGCTCACCATGCAGATGACTTTCTTGTGCAAGGTGCCGGGGGGATTTTTTAGGATTATGTTCCAATCGTGCTCTAACATCGTCTACTTTCTCCTCGGTAACCACATGCCGTTTCATTCTTCGCTTCTTATCAAGAACAGACCCTGTTTCCCTAAACATGTTCACAAGTTTTCAAACATTGTCTGTGTGGAACAGGAACATCTGGGAATTCTGCTGCGAAACGCCTTATAACTTCCATCCTTACAAGAATTCGTGATGACTTAAGAGTTGTACATAAAAATTCGTTGTTTTAAATTGTACGGATATCATGGCATAATTAGACTGCAGAAAAGTACCAGTAATACGTAAAATAAAACAAAACAATCTAAAACACTTGTTAACACCTTAACACTTCACAAACTGGACATCAGTTATCTGGATACTGAAGCACTGACGCATCCAGTGCCAAGGTCAGAGTACAGTTGTAGGTCTAAATGCCGGCAGACGTGCTTCCGCCCCTCTGCGAACGACTTGGCCGTGAAAGGCACTGTATAAGCAAGCTTGTTAGAAGTTACATTTCACCTATCATGCAATGGTTTTCAACAACGTTAGGTTAATGTTGGTTTGTGAATAAGAACAATACTACAATGGAACATGCATCCTGTAACAAGGACCCCAGGATTCACATACAAAAAAGTTGTCCATTCAATTATATGCAGCTAATTCTTTAAGAGACAAATGAAACAATTTCTACTTAATTAAAAATTGAAAATTCAAATCAGTAAAATTTAACAAAAGAAAAGTTCTAGTCAAAGCAAACACAATAAAACCATACTTTTAATGACTACATAAAAAGAATAAAGTATATTCAACATTGTTCAAAATAAATGAACAAAAGTATTATGTAAGAACTTGTTCATTTAAGTAGCTGGTTCAAGGAAAAAGTGGAATTTATCCTCAACGTTCATATTTACTATGTGCGAATTACTCACAAGATTAACAATATAAATTACAATTTTACTTACGTTTTTTGCGAGTATAATAAGTTTTCTTCAATTACGACGTTTCAAGAGATAACTTCTCTCTTCTTCAGGTTTCGGTGTTTTATAAGCAATTCATAAAGTCATAGCTTCGTCAAAATATTTCTTCCATAGTCATCAGGATTAAGGGTTAGGTGAAATGCGAGCGGGAAAAAGTATAGGAAGATCGATTACGCACTGAAAATTTACGTGCTTAAAAGCCATTGTTTACCAAAGTTAAAACCTATAATACATTATACAGGGTCCGGCAGAATGAATAGTAGGATCTAAAAAGGATAGAACATCAAAACAAATCGAATAATTTATTGAAACACACATTGAAAACAAAGAATAATAGATGCCATTTTACTTGGTTTTGAAGATAACGCCCGACGGATTCTTCCAGGCGGCGAACAAAAGCTCGCATCACCCGCTCCAGCATGTCCAATGGGATCGCCTCCACAGCTGTACGTATCCTTGCCTTCAGTTCAGCCATGGTATGAGGACGTGTAGCGTACACTTGACTTTTCAGGTAGCCCAACAAGAAGAAGTCAGGGCCAGTCAAATCAGGCGACCGTGATGGCCAATGAATGTCCCCAAATCGGGAAATCAATCGACGAGGAAAATGATGCCGCAAGACAGTCATGGACCGGCGGGCCGTGTAGGCTGTTGCTCCATCCTGTTGGAACCATATGTCTCTGTTCACCCTTGGAAGGAGAAAGTCATGTAACATTTGGACATAGCGATCGCTATTAACCGTTACCGCACGTCCATGAAGATCCTCAAAAAAAATATGGCCCGATGATGCCAAACGATGCCACACCGCACCACACCGTCACACGTTCACTGTGCAGGGGTTGCTCATGCAGCCAACGAGGATTAAATAGCGCCCAGTATCTGTAATTCTGTTTATTGACACCACCGTGCAGATCAAAATGAGCCTCATCCGACATCAGTATGTTGTTTCGCACCTGCGGCTCGTCTGCTAAAAGTTCCAAGCAATGCAACGCAAAGGTTCGTCGGGCATGTTTATCTTGTTCGGTTAGTTTCTGTGCGACCTGCATTTTGTAGGGGTGGAAGTGGACGTCTTCATGGATGATGCGCCGCAGGGAACGATCTGACATTCCTAGTGCCAAGGCATGTCTGGCAGCAGAACGCCGAGGACTTCGGATCAGTGATTGACGGGCCTCCTCCACTCGCCCCTGTGTCTTTGGTCTCCCCGGGCTTTTCTTTTTTGAACACGATGCATTAGTCCTGAATTGTTGCGCCCACCGTACAATCGTCCTATGATCCGGGACGTTCTGATGTCAGCCCACCTGGAAATGGCGACAAAAGAGCCGCTGCATGGTGATTGGAGACTCGTTATTTTTTAAATACGCCTCAACGGCGAATGCTCGATGTTTCGAACTCCACAAGGCCATACTTACAAATGGCAGTCCTTCCTCAATGCAGCGTGCACACATGTCGTTGCGCAGGCGCAACAGCGACGCCGTACTACGTGACTCAAATCAGGCTATTCATTCCGCCGGACCCTGTACATATACATCCTATACTTTTTCCTGCTCGCATTTCACCTAACCCTTAATCCTGATGACTATGGAAGAAATATTTTAACGAAGCTATGACTTTATGAATTGCTTATAAAACACCGAAACCTGAAGAAGAGAGAAGTTGTCTCGAAACGTCGTAATTGAAGAAAACATATCATACTCGCAAAAAACGTAAGTAAAATTGTAATTTATATTGTGAATTTATCCTCAAATCGTGACGAGTACAAAAAACATGATTTTGCCTGTTTTTTTTTTCTTCAGGTTTTTTAATGTATTTTCATTTGAGTCCCATCGCTGCTGTTTTCGGGCTTTTTTTTTCTACCTGGATCACTACTTCAATTTCAAGTAGTTCCCTGATTGTCTTTATGATGCTGGGTCAACACTAAAATTTCTGGGAGCTCCCACGGGGGATAACACCAGAGCAAGAAGCACCAACCATTTGGTTACATGGGTGCTAAGTAATGCTACACATGTCACAAAAAATCTGTCTTTCTATTTTGAATATTGCACATCACTTTTCTACCCATTGGGTTAATCAAGATGAGTATGGATGGTGAGTACACACATTGACTCTTCTATGCCTTTTCCAGAGTTTATACCTGAGATCTCTGGCCTCGTAGCACTGTAGAGAGCAGCACATATGCGTCTTCAAAGGACTACTTACAGTTGAGCTGAACCTTTGGCCACCGTGAGGGCAGCTGTTTGCAAATTTTTCTCCCCTTTCGAAAAACTGCTATAACATTCCAAAATCTGAACAATTACATCAGCTTAGAACTCCTTCTAGAGATACGAGGTGTGGCTGGAAAAAATACGGATTGATGTTGCTGTCGACAAACGGCAAGCACCTCAAGGTCAAGCGGTGTATGAGTGTATAACGTGATATCCTGCCTATCGACTGTGTGATTGCCCAGGGTGCGCGGTGCTCAGTTCCGCTGTAGCTTGTGGACGAAGTGAACCGTACATCTGTGCTCCGTCGGAAAAATGTTAAGTGTGAAAGTGGAACAGCGTATCAATTTATAGTTTCTTATGAAACTCAGAAAATCCGCCACAGAAACTTATGGTTTGTTGAAGGAAGTGTACGGAGATGAGTGTTTATTACGCACGCAAGTATTTGAGTGGTTTCAAAGGTTTAAAGAGGGACGAGAAGTGATCGCTGACGACTTGCATGTCAAAAACGGAATCAAACATTGCAAATGTCGGTGAATTGATTCGAAAAGATAGTCACTTGAGCTATTGCAAAACAACCAACATTATTACATTCCTGTGCTGACGACCATGACCTGATTTGTGCAAAAACAAGTCATGGATTCTTCATCAGTACAATGCTCCTGCCCACATGGCATTGTCAGTCAAGGCTTTTTTTTTGGCCAAGCATCCACTTTATTCGTCAGACCTCGCTCCGTGCGACTTCTTTCTATTCCCGAAGGTCAAATCAGCACTGACAGGAACCAGATTTACGACCGTATAATCTGTAAAAACAAACGTGACTGAGGTCATGAACATGTTTTCAGAAAATGATTTCCAGCACTGCTTCCAGAAATGGAATATTCGTATGGAGCAGGGTATCGATAGTTCAGGGGAGTACTTTTAAGGGGATAATGTTCGCATTGTACAATATAACCAATAAAATATTTTGTAGCAACAGTCCGGTTTTTTCTAGCCACATCTCGTAATTTCATAATTACATAAATCTATTAACCTACTGATAATACAGGGTGTACACAAAGTGTGTGACACATTTTAATTATTAATAAACCAGAAACTAATGAATGTACAAATAAACTGGTGGCAATAACAGATAGTTAAACTCAAAAAGTTTTGTCTTGTATCAGTACACTTCTATGTGTGTTTATTTTGTCGCACAGAGAATGTCAAGACGATAATAGATTTTTTCACACATTCAGGTCAGCATGTCAACATCCAAAGTAGATATTGCGTTGTTTATTCCAGATTTAATTTTCATCACTTTTGTACGGTTCGTCAATATTATTAGTCGTGTTTTGAACGAACGCTTGCCGGGAAGATTAACTTGGCCCACGAGATCACCCGACAGAACCTCATTGAACTTTTTTCCTTTGGGGATATGTGGCAGAAATTTTTGTGAGGCATATGATGAGCATGTGAACTGAAAACCAGAATAAACATGATAGCGACTGTGGATGTCGACACACTGACCCGAATGTGTCAAAAAATTGATTATCATCTTGACATTCACATAGAAGTGTACCGATACAAGACATAAAACTTTTTGAGTTTAATTATCTGTTATTGCCACCAGTTCATTTGTATCTTCATTAGTTTCTGATTTATTAATAATTAAAATGTGTCTGGCACTTTGCGTACACCCTGTATCTAGATACCAGCAAAACAAACCACACGGAAATTCATGTCAGTGCTCTACAATTTATTTTTCAGTTTTTGGAAGGCAATGGTGCTTTTTCTGAAGGAGAGGAAAATTTGAAAACATCAGCCCTGGAAGTGGCCAAAGGGCCAACCGAGCCTTAACTAAAAAAAACTGCTATGCACAGAATAAGACCTGCTGGGCAGGTTTACATTGGGGTGTCGAGTGGTCAGCACATCGAGTCCCATCTCATTTGTCAAGAATATCACCAATTTTTGAAGGCAATGGGGATTGAACTCAGCCATTGCAATTAGAATTATACGAGTACTTTGCTTTAACAGCCAGTTGTTAGTTTCTGTGATTTCGACATCGTCTCAAGGGGGTGATTGCTTAGTTTTAGGTGTTGAGGTGGCTAATCACACCAAAGGTTAGAGCATTAGCCTTCAGGCCATGTGCCAATCAAAGGATTTGTTAAATTTTCAACATACTGCATTCCCTACCTTAGGCTCTTTACCCTCACTGAACTGAATGATCTTCTGGGTCGTTGGCAGGAACTGAGAGCATCCCGTCCACGGACTGCGAGCTGTCGAATCAAGGCCCATCGTGCTCGATCCTTCCCTCTCGACATCGTACTCAAGGGCACCTTGTCGGAAGTGCTGCCTAGTCAGGAGAAGCATCCTTCCCACAAGGTCTGTTGTGGATACGCCAGCCGTGCGCTTCACTTCCCTGTAATGGATATTAAGATATGTGGATGACATGCAGCTGAAGCTTACGGAAACCAGGTAAACACTACACCAAGTATTTCATTACGCCAGTCCACTCGCATGCTCTCAGATGAGATCCACTTACTCTATCAAATATAGCATGGAGGCATTAATATTGCAATAACAAATGTAATAAGCAAAATGAAACAGCATTCATAGAACTTCCCATAAACAGAACAAATTATGACTGAGCTGATACCGATGCTTTGGTATCGGAAAGTATTGGTTGGAATATATTTACCGATACCTTTTTGGTATTTTGATCTTTCATGAAATGAAATGAACTGCAAAATGCGAATCAGACTCTTAAATAAGAAATTTAGAGTTTATTTACAATGCGACACTATCTGAAGTGAGAATTATCCTCACAGAAAATTGATTAATTCTGCTGTAAATATTTGAGAAGCAAAACTGGACCCCTTTACACAGGAATAAACTTAATATTCTGTAACCACATAAATGTGCTATTAGAAGGGATATGTTTATTTTGTGTAGTAAGTGCAGTTTTAAATCAAATTTGGGTTTATATTCAAATTTTTTAAAACCAAAATGCCATTTTATATACGGCTTTTTCACTGTTATAACAACAAAATTTTATTTTATTTACTGCTTTTGAATCTGAAAATAACTGTTTCTGTTCCGAAATTTTGCTTTATTTGCCAAAAATATGTGCCTCTAGACATAACATGTAATTTAGTATTCTAATGTAATTTCTGCGTATTTTAAAGCAAAAAATCTTGCTCAATTGATGCATATAATTAAGAGTTAAATAATTACACACTATTGTTAATGAATATATTGAATAACCTATAATCATTACAATTTTCAAGTATTGGTTTTGGTGGGAATCTGTGCCATGAAACAAATGTCCAGAAACGTGGAGAAGGGCATACTCTCAAGTGCCTGAAATGCATATCTTCCCTCCAATATTCCAGAACCATATCTGATTCCTTCTTCACGGATTCAGGAATGAAGACATTAAAAATCGGGATTGATCAATATGAAATAAAATTGACACATACCAATAATTTAAGATTCTACCAATCAATTACCAATGCTCCTTGAACAACAGGAACCATTCATTCACATCCTTAATTAATGTATGTAATCAGGTGATGGCAATGAGTTGTGCTTTTGAAAAATAACTGCATATTTTAAAAATACTTTACAAAAGTATGCCATATAAATTGTATATTTACATGAATAAAATTTCAGAATTTTGCAATAATTGCAGGCTATTTATAGACGTACCGAAGAGGTGTGCTGGTCTGGTGGGTAGGGTGTCTCACTGCCAAACAGGAGATTCTAGTTTGATTCCCACAGTACGTGATCTCAGGGATGGGGGGATTACGAGCTGAGTTCTTGTTTTTTAAGTCCACTTTATGCACACATAAGCTAATCGGTACTGGCAACACAGTGGAATCTGAATCACTATGGGCTTCCATTGGGTATTGAACCCAAGGCCCCTTGATTACAACGCAACAACATTACCACTACACCACCAAGGAGGATACTATTCCGAACATGTATCTGGGGTTCACCAAGCCTCTAATGAAATGGATACGAAGGGGGGGGGGAGGGATAGGGTTTATTACATCGCCTCCACTATGGGTGAGATTGTGACTGTGCGGAGTTCCTAGTACCATACACCCCCATTGGCCCTAATGGCACCACATTGCAATGTGTAGAGGAAGACAACCATTTTTATAGATATATAAGGTATGCCCAAATGAAAAGGAGACCTTTGCTGTAGCGGCATTTTATCTAATCGAAGAAGGTGTTTGCTGAGAGATGGTGCGGTGTCTGTCCCAGTTTGCAGGTGTAGCGAACTGCTTCACCCGCTGTTTCCTCACTTGGCGAGAGTTGTTTTGCATGGACGGGTGTATTATGGATTCCTCCAGATTAGTGCAGAGAGCTGTAATCCAATATGGAATGAAGAACCTCTACTCATCAACTGTCTAGAATGGGGTGAAACAGTGAACCCTGAACGGTACTGCAACACGTTGTTGAGGCTTAAACATGTCATCAAAAAGAAGCGCAGAGGTAAGGTCTCGAAGGGGATAGTGCTGCTCCAGGACAACGCTAGGGCACATGTGGCCAAAAGGACCCTCCACCTGCTGAGAACATTTCAATGGGAAGTCCTCACACATCCTCCGTACAGCCCCGATATTTTCCCATGTGACTCCCATATCTTCGGCCCCTCAAAAGAATCACTGAAAGGTCAACGATTCACCTGTGACAAGGAAGTGCGGAACACCGTGGAAAACTGGATCCATAAGCAACCCAGGAGTTTCTACACTGAAGCCATCCACTCCCTTCCTACGCACTGGGATTAGTGCATCAATTCCAATGGCAATTATGTGTAGGTATCATGTTACACATTAACTGTACTTCACATATTATGTAATGCAAATATTCTGTAATATGATATGCTTTAGATATAACCGTAGTCTCATTTTCATTTGGGCATACCTTATAGTATTGGCAAAATTATTGGTAACCTTACCGATGAGCTGATATGAGTAAATTGGCGCATACTGATGTGATAAGAATAGAATAGAATAGAATGGTCTTTATTTAAGCAGGCGTGTTTCGGCCTCATGGGCCGTTCTTACAACCAACCCTTGTCAAAGATACAATAAATGAATAAAAACAAAAAGAAAGAAAAAAAACACATAATGATCATGATAATACAATAAAGATAATATAAAGATTATACAATGATAAAATAATACATTGATTAGATTAGTATATATACTGTTGAGTAAAGATAAGTAATAAGTCTTCGGTAGTTCAATGTGTATGCCGGGGGGGGGGGGGGGTAGGTTAGGTATGCATTATATGATGTATAAGTGCAGGTGCAATTGTTAACATATGAAGGTTAATTAAGTTGTTGGGACAATAGTAAGTTCTTCAGATTTTTCTTAAAACTTTGATGGCAAATAATGTTAGTCAATGGTGCAGGCAGTTTGTTCCATTCCCTGATCCCTGTAACAATGATGGACTTGTTATATGTGGCGGTTTTATGTTTGGGGATTTTTAGATTGTGCTTGTTGCGGATATTATGTTCGGCTGATGTTCTATGAGAACAGATCTTATCGGATAAGTATTTTGGGGAGCCACTCTTAAGTATTTTGTGCATCAAGGTGAGTGTTAAGTATTTTCTTCTATTGTTAATGTTTAGCCAAGAAAGTTTCTTTAAATAGGGGGATACATGTTCCTTTCTGTTTAGGTTAAATATGAAACGTATACAACAATTCTGAATTTTTTGAAGTTTATAGTTTAAGCCCTGGGATATATTACTGTACACTGGAGCGCAATAGTCTAACGTGGATAGGACGAGTGATTGCATAAGACGATCTTTAACATTAGCGTCCAGAGCATGTTTTAAATGATACAAAGATTTAAGTTTCCCCATACAGTTTTTCACAATAAATTCGACTTGTGGCTCCCAATTTAAGTGTCTATCGAACATAATCCCCAAGTTTTTGCTTGTATCCACTTCGCATAGCGGTATACTGCCAAGAGTTGGAGGAGAAGGTGCGTTTTTGTGAAGTTTCTTAAGTGTACCATGAGTTCCTATGGTCATGAAGCAAGATTTTGTTGGATTTAATTGAAGGGAGTTCCTCCGTGACCAATTTGTTATAGCATCAAGGTCGAATTGAAGTTTGGTCATCGCATTATCGTAGTTTTCTGTATTACACTGAATATAGATTTGCGAATCGTCAGCATACTGATGGTAGTGGCAATATTGGACAGCGCGGTCGAAATCAGCTACGTAAATCATGTATAGTAGTGGACCCAATATACTTCCTTGAGGGACGCCTTGTTGAACAACTAACCATTTAGAGTATGTGACTTCCGGTTCCCGATATTTCACACGTTGTTTCCTGTTGCCGAGATATGATCGAAACCAATTTAACGCGTTTCCGGTAACGCCATAGTGATACAGTTTGGCCAATAACAATTCATGATTGATCGAGTCGAACGCTCTTGAATAGTCCAACAAGACTAAAAGTGTAACTTCATTTTCATCTATTCCTTTACTTACATTGTCTACGATATCTACCAGCGCAGTGCAAGTACTATGCATTTTTCTGAAACCAGATTGAAAGTGTGGTAGGAAACCTTGAATATGTGAAAGTATTTGTTCATAAATTACTTTTTCAAGTATTTTGGACATTGTGGATAGAATGCTAATAGGTCGTAGATCTTTTATTTCTGTGGGGTTGGATTTTTTAGGTATAGGTGTTACTTCGCATTTTTTCCACTCTTGAGGGAACCAACCTTTGGAAAGGGAAAGATTAATAATGTGCGTAAGAGCTTCTAAACAAAAGGGGATGCAATACTGTAAAATAGTTAGGTTTATGCCATCATAACCGCACGCTTTCGATTTCATTTTGTTAAAAATTTTACGTACTTGTTCGCTACTTACTGGGGTAAAAAAGAACGTGTCATTGTTGGGTTGCTCAAGATACGTGTTGGTTTCATCAATCACCGCTGCATTGTTATCTGAGGGTGCACTCGGCTTAACAAAGAACTCGTTTACCGCATTCGGCCGAAATGTATCTGAGGAGAGCGCATTACTCTTTTTATTTGGTAAAAGTCCCTGGCTTCTGAGGTTAGACCATAAATTTTTAGCATTTTTTACATTCATATTTACAGTTTCGTTATAGTGCTTAAATTTTGCGTTTCTGACTGCTTTTTTGGCTCTGTTTCTGAAGTATTTGTACGATAGGAGAGCGTCTGGGTCTCCTGTATTTACATATCTCAGATGAAAGAAGTCGCGCAACTTCCAGAATTCCCTTACTTGATTTGAAATCCAGGGGGCGGGAGGTTTGGTTACACGAATTTTTCGCTGGGGGGCGTGCTTATCTATTAATCTGATAATGTTATCATTCAAGGCCTCCACCGCTGCATCTACGTCCTCGTTTCTTTCGATTTTGCACCATTCCACATTTTCCGCGTCTTTACGAAACTTGTCCAAGTCCATGGTTTTGAAATTTCTAATTTTGATAATTTTTTTAGGTTGCTTTGGTGCGTACAGGTCAAATATGGAGTATGTTATATGGTGATCTGTGATTCCAGGTAACTCGCTCTGCCCAATTTGCTTTACAATTAAATCTTGTGAACAAACGATTAAATCAATTAATGACTTTGACGTCGCTGTCACTCTGGTTGGCTTGGTAATTAATTGTTTCCCGTGAACTTCCTTGATTATACTCTGAAGGAGTCTAGTACTGCTTTCGTTTTTTCTTAACATGTTGATATTCCAGTCGCCTAACGCAATGAAGTAATCGTAATTTAAGTATAGGTGTTGGAGGATATCTGCTACGTGACTGATGTGAGTATAGCTGACATTTGGGGGTTTATATGCTACCATAAGTCCAATTTTTTTCCTATCGATAGTTAATTCGATTACAAGGTACTCTACGCCGATATCATTATTAACGAACCCGTCTAAAAGTTTCCATTTAAGCGATTTAGAAATGTATAAGCACACACCACCTCTAGATTTGTTTAATCTATCTTGTCGAACTAATGTGTAATTTTCGATGTCTACTATATTATTACTAATATTCGGTTTTAACCAGCTTTCTGTAATGGCTATCAGGTCAAAGTTTAAGTTCGATATCATTTCTTTAAATTCATCTATGGAGTTGAGTAAACCTTGAATATTTAGATGACATAATTTAAAGCCATTTTCAGATCTATTTATTTCAGCTTCGAGCTGTTCCTTTATATTGTAATTGCTGTGGCGGATATTAATGGGCGACTCTTCAAAGTAACTGGAGTGAATTCTGATTGGGAGTGGCGTTTCTGCACCATTGACTACATTGGTAGGGTCATTTATATTTATCGTTTCCTCCACTGTTGGTCATGAAGTATATATTCTGTCCCAAGTGTGAATTGCATATTGGAATAACAATGAAAATGTGCATACGCATAAAAAAACAGGTGCTAGTTATCATAGTGACTTATTACTACAATCAAATTTTTAAAAATGTAAAAAAATAAATGAAAAATTTAAGAATAAAAAAGTAAAAATTAATATAAAAATGTGAATACTGACACAAAAAAGAAAAATAAAAAAAATGAAAATATTTGTTGATTAACTAAAAATGGGAGAAATATAGATTTTTGAGCTTGCCGATATATTCTGGCGTGAGTTAGAATACAAGCTGAGGGTTGTTTACATTTATATAACAGTCTATTATGCGACAGGTTCATGCCCTCCTTTCGCCACCATTGAGGAATGCAGAGAGTATTGCAAGCTTTGTATGGTTCGGCGCGGAATGTTCTCCTGCATTCCCCTACCCTCTACTTTTGACTGGTCACCGTTGCCCGTACGTCATTGATGGGGGAAGCAGTTCCAAAAATAAACACAACCACCGTTAGGAGGGGAGTGTGGCGGAACAGCGTTACTTTCTGCTGAACTTTGCGATGTCCTCCGGGTCACTAATCCTAACCACGTTTCCGTTGTGTAGGGCAAGTACATTCCCATCGGTTGTCCATACTCGTTCGAATATTTTACTAAGCCTTACCTTGTGAAAAAGGTCCAAATTTGTTTTTGTTAGGTTTTCAGTTATGAAAATACCTGTCCCTGTAGCCTTGAGGTTCTTCTTGTTCTTGTAGAACAAGTCTCTCTGGGCGTAGGTGACAAAGCGCGCAATGATCGGCCGGGGTTTGCCATCACGTCGCGGTGCTCCCAGTCGGTGAACACGATGAAACACATTTTGTGGCACTTTCACTTTCACCTGCTCATTGATGATTTTTGAAGCAATCACTTCACACTTTTCACCCTCACTTTCATTGATGCCATGAAAAACAAGGTTCAGGCGACGGTCATATTGTTCCAGGGAATTCAGATCCTTTCGCACTTGCTTCACTTGCTTGTCTAGCTCAGAGATTTTCCTCTCGAGATCGTTTTTTACTTCTTGAATGGCATCCTCCACGGCAGATTTAATTGCAGTGGTCAGCGCTGGTTTAATTTCTTTCAACACCGCATCACTTGCAAATGCCAGGGCGATGCGTCTGTCCAGGTCTCCGAACTGTTGGTTGAGTTCCTTCGCTATGGCTGTCGAGATGGAGTTTTCAATCCGTTGCCACTCAGCTTTGCTGATTCCCATTTTTCGGGCAATACTGCTCTTAACAATTAAAAAAAATACGACAGAGTCAGTACTTGTGCTGCAGTATCCCCTCCTCCGTGCAAGCTCGAGTTGGGTAGACGGACCCTCTTACATGCGGTTCACAGCGGTCAACTCAAGCGGAAAGAGAGAGCTATTCATGCACGTCCGAACTCCTTGAAGGCTGATAGATTAATCTGTTCAATCCCACTAAAATGGTTAAATTCTAGGATAATGTTAACGGTAATAAAAGTTATGCTGATCCATATACTGAGATTCTTGTCAGTATACTGTCCGTATTTTCCATATTCCTGTTTTTAACATTTATGTTCATAATTGATGTTATAATTCCTGGACATTCCTTAAGAACGAACTAGATCCACCTTTCTAGATATGTTTCATTCTGTTTACGTTAACTCCAGTGGTCAGTGGCGGCGAAGGGGGGCAGCTGCCCCCACTTTTTGACACTTTTGCCCCTGCACTATGCTAAACCTAATATACAAAGGGAAATATACTGCCTTTGCCCCCTGGTTTTGGAACCAAACTGCCGCCACTGCCAGTGGTTACACTGTTTGCATTAACTACAGTAATTATATGAACATGTAAGAAAGTGCATTTATACCAGGTGTGCCGGTTAATAATTCTTAATTCATCCGAAAGAAAACAAGTGTATCTGGGGAGAAAAGTAACAAATGCTTTATTCAAAGTATGCGCCATCACTAGCTATACATTCTGCCCATCTGTCCGTTAAATTGCGGATGCCCTTCCAGAAACGTTGTTCACATTTTGAGGTGATCCAGTCAGCAAGCCATTGTTCGACATCGATGAAAACAAGTGGTAGTCCGAAGGGGCTAAGTCTGGTGAGTATGGTGGGTGGGGCAAGAATTCCCAGCCAAGTGCAGAAATGGTGTCTCTGACGCCTTTCGCTGAGTGTGTTGAGGCGTTGTCGTGCTGCAAAATCACTTTTCCGTGTCTTGTCGCACAATCTGGGTGCTTTTCGATCAATGCATGGTTCAAATTGATGAGTTGTTGACGGTAGCGAACGGCATTCACTGTTTCACTTGGTTTCAGAAGCTCATGGTACACCACACCCTACTGATCCCACCAAATGCACAACATTGTCTTCCTTCCGAAGCGATTCAGTTTTGCGGTCGATGTTGAAGGTTGTCCTGGGTCAACCCATGACTTTTTGCATTTTGGGTTCTCGAAGTAGATCCATTTTTTGTCCCCAGTCACTATTCGATGCAAGAATAACTTTTTTTCATGCCGAGAAAGCAACACTTCACACACAGTTTTTCACTTTTCCATTTGTCTGTCGTTCAGATGATGTGGGACCCATTTTCCTGCCTTCTGGAACTTTCCCATGGCATGAAGATGATCAGATATGGTTTGGCGACCAACATTTAACTTCTCTGCCAGTTGTTGTTGTGTTTGCGTATCGTCTTCATCCAACAGTGCTTGCAATTCGGCATTGCTTTTTCGGCTGGCCCGGGCAATCTTTGTCTTTCAAGTCGAAATCCCCACTTTTGATTCGTCGAAACCAACGCACACATGCATCTTGCGTTTAGGACACGGTCACCTTACGTTTCCACAAGGATACGATGGCTTTCACTCGCGTCAACATGTTTCCCACACAAACCCAATATCACAATCACTCGCACTCGGTTGCACATCAACGGCATTTTGACAGTTGCTGTCCTGGCAAAACACTGGCGTAACAGTTGAGACTGGCACTATCCCTTGCTTCCAGCGACAAAATTAAGAATTATTAACCGGCACAGCTTGTAGATGCACATTAATAACAATAGTAAAATCTACACCAAAGGAGACATGGAAATACACATAACAACAAAGACAGAAACCAGATATTAATTGAAGGGCTCAGGTGTAAAACATCGTAAGTGACATTTTGGTCATTTTGAAGTTACAAAGTAAAATGTGCCACGTCATACAATTAATTGGCATTGGTAAACACAACACAAAAACAATTTATCTACAGTATAGCTTGTAATAACCTTTTTTCTTAATGAACTCAGAATGACCAAAATGTCACTTACCATGTTCTACACCCGATCCCTTCAATTATTTCCATAATTTAGCACATGACATGCTTATTCATGTTCACCAAAATATTGAAAATAATTGTCTAAGCATACTCACTTATACCTCCCTGCATCTTTTACCAAATGATATGTATCCACCCCATCTGCAGTCATTGTAATATCATCTAGGGTAAAAAGAAAATCATAATCAAACCGGTCCTTATGGATAAAACACAGTCATGTATTTTGCATCCAGGAAACTAGATATATTTGCATAACAGAAAACTTTATAGCATATATCTCTCATTAAGAAAATTCTTGCTTGATATATCAAAGAACATTCAGACCAATCTCTTCACAATCCCTCAATTTTCTTCCCATATAGACACATTGACTATAAAATGCAGAATCTTCCTCCTAGGTAACATGCCTGTGGCTATTTTAACACTTCCCTACATTCATATTTCAACTGAAACAATTTTATTTTGTTAATTTGGTACTTTCGTCAATTAGTAAGGCTCTCACTCTTAGCATGAATGGTCTCTCGTTTGATTCCTAGTAAGCCCAAAATTTTTGGTGCCAACCTAGTATCATGGGGACAATTGCAGAGCTACTCGGAAAGAAGTGCATTATTTCAATTCTTCAAAAGTTGCTTTAAAAAGCTAACATTGTAGCATTATAATACATTATTGGTAACAGTTCCAAATGCTTAATGATTTTCTGCAAGTAACATCAGTGATGGGACTCAAAAAGTTGTTCACAGAGATTAGTTCTGTTTTGAAAAAGTACTTTTATTTTCCTTTTTTTCAATTGGTGATTCTTGGCTGTAAGTTTTTCTGAAGTTATGTAAATAAGTTTCATGTATGTTCCAATGAGGAACAAGCTTTGCACTATCAAACCCACCATTCTTTGTACCACCCTTCCCATCAGGAAGATACCATTTTAATTGCTTCGAATTGGACACAGCCATCTCACACATTGTCATTTGCTGCAGCTGCACCATGTGTGTAAAGTCATTTTAAACTTTCATCACATCCTTCTTGAATGAGCTGAATTTAATTTCCCAAGAGCTCTAACCTTCGCATTGATTTATCGTGCATGTTGGGAGAGGATGATGGTGTTATAAAAAATGTTTTTAGATTTGTGAGAAGAGTGGGCCATTCCCACTGACTCTGAGGAAGTGTGTCCTTATCCTTTTAACGTGTGTGTGGGTCCCTTTAAAACCTTGCACTTATACTTTTTCAAGGGGCTTTTTATATACCTTTTCTCAACTCTCAGGTAAGGTTTTTAGATACAGGGTGGTCCAAAAAATAACCAAACACATAAGGCATGTACATTTTGGTTACCTTTTTTGGGCCACCCTGTATATTCCGTGTACCGGGTGGCCAGAATGAAAGTTACCCAACTCAGAGCCCTCTGTAGCCTGTTTGAGGCATCGTAGAACTCTGAAATTTGGTGAATCCACTATGCAGACCATGGGGAAGAGGATGGCGATAAAAAATAGTTCAATTTTCTGCAACCAGGTTGAAATGTGGCGCTGTAATAATGAGTCGTCATGGGCCCCTTTCTAACTAACTCTCTAGCCTTCTTAAACCCGAAAGTTCATGGCTGCAGCAACACAGGCCTTCCATCTGTCCCTATCTTGAGCAAGATCTATATACTCTTTTCCATCCCTACCAATTTCCTTTAGGTCTATCTTAACGTTGTCCCTCCATCTTCGTCTTGGCCTTCCTACAGGTCTCTTACCATCAGATTTCCCAACAAGAATCCTGTAAACTCCTCTTTCCTCTCCCATTCGTGCCACATGGCCTGCCCACCTAAGTCTTCTTGATTTAATTATTCTAATAATATCTGGACATGAATACAAATTACGTAGTTCTAAAATATGTAACCTTCTCCACTCACCTGTCTCCTCATGAGCCCCTTTCGCATGACGATAACCTCGCAGTGCAGTTGCACTATTACTACCATTCTGATAAAAAAACTTCACCAGCAATGCATGTTCTTTCTTATTTAATGGATTGATGATGATCTTCCGAACTTTTCAGCACTCACCTTAAGTGATTTAGCTGAGTTAGTAATTAGAAAGACATTTGTTAGTGGCTGGAAGTTGCATGAAAATAATATCTTGTTTATTGCAAGATTGCAAGGTAAAGGAAAATCCATACTCCGATCAGTTTATGTCATTATTACAGTACAACCCATCATGGAAGTACAGTTCCACATTTCAACCTGGTGGCAGAAAATTTAACTATTTTCTTCTTTTTATCGCCATCCTGTTCCCCATGGTCTGCATAGTGAATTCACCAAATTTCAGAGTTCTACGATGCCTCAAACAGGCTACAGAGGACTCTGAGTTGGGTAACTTTTATTCTGGCCACCCAGTACACTGAAGAGTGCAAAATGGCCATGTGTGCCAACATACCCAAATATTTTAACTCGTTCATATGCAAGTTCCATGATTTCTATAATTTAACGTCTTTCTTTAATAAGCAGGTGAGGTTCAGCCAAGGGGTGCTCTGCCCCTAACATTGTGGCATAAATGGTTAACAATAAATGATTATGCATGCGTAGGGCTGAGCCAACACCACCTTGAACCGATACCGATAGTCTTACCAATTCCCACTGATACCGATACTTGATTCCAATAATAAAAAATTGTTCAAAATATTGACCAATATTGGTTTCTAATTTCTTCTCCAATTACATGCATAAATTTACCAAGAATTTACTTTAGAATATTCAAGAAATACATAAGAATACTAAAATAGATATATGTAATCACAAAATATAGTTTTTTGTGCGAAATTAGTGCAAGATAAGAAGAAAGTTTGAATTTTGCATACTTTCTAGCTTAATTAGACTCCGCAAAAGTATCAGGTGGCATTTTTGTGGACCCCGTGAATGACTCAAAATGCCGGAAAAGTATCGGTAGATGAATCTGAACCGATACATCGGCTCAGCCCTAATAATGTGTGGTACAAAATTACAGGCAATTTAATGAAACAGGTTCAGTACTAGTTTTTCTTGTATGTACGCATTGCTTACATACAAGAAAGGAGAACACACGCTCCTTTCATCAGACATTTATTTTCATTTTGACTTTTTTTTCTTTTTGTTGCAATTTTATGTGAGAATCCCTTGTGGAATGGAATGCACACAAATTTCTTTTCAACAGATTCTTCATCTTCTTTAGTTTTCTTGCGACTTGTTTTTTGATTTGGTTTATTCTGTTAGTGTGAAAGCCATTTTCTTTTGCTATATTGAAAATATAATGTCTGATGAAAGGAGCGTGTGTTCTCCTGAAACATCACAAAGAAAAACTGTTTTCTTATGCTTGTAATAACCGTAAACTACAGGAAAATAATAGGTTCAGTACTTCCATTAAATGATTTTACTGACAGTACCCAAAATTAAAACATACAAAAAAAGTCACCATTATAAATAATGACATAAAACAGAACTCACCACCATGAACACAAAAATCACAGTTGTATCTGTCAAGTGTTTCCAAAGTAGTAACGTACGGAGCACCTTCTACAACCTCATCCACCCATTTGATACCACGCACCATTTTATACCTACAGAAAAGATACAACCATAACAATCGATCTTTCAATAAACAATTAGTCAAAGTGTAGTTCATCCAAGAAAACTCCATGCATGTTAATTTTTCATTTCAGTTTGCTTCTTTGAAAGTGCATTTACAAGCATCAACCCCTTCCAGAGCAAAAAACTGAAGCAATAACTTGAAATAAAAATGTCTGGAAGAAGAGCTAGCAAAACCGGTTTCCAAAGGTATGTGCTATAACAGTTGGGCTGAAAAGTTCGTAGGCTAACATAGTAAAAAATATTTTTTTGACAAAATTCGATTTTATTATTCAATATAGTTGCCTTCGAGGGCGATACAACGATTATAGCGGTCATACAATTTTTCGATGCCATTTTTATAGTACGATTTCTCTTTAGCTTCAAAATAGGCCTCAGTTTCGGCGATTACCTCTTCATCAGTGCTAAATTTCTTTCCAGCGAGCATTCTTTTAAGGTCTGCAAACAGGAAAAAGTCACTGGGGGCCAGATCTGGAGAATATGGTGGATGGGGAAGCAATTCGTAGTCTAATTCATATAATTTTGCCATCGTTTTCATTGATTTGTGACACGGTGCATTGTCTTGATGAAACAGCACTCTTTTCTTCTTCAAATGGGGCCGTTTTTTCGTGATTTCATCCTTTAAACGCTCCAACAACGCTATGTAATAATCTCAGCTATCTCGATCAACTTCACTTTACGATCATTTAAAATTATTTTGTGGACTTTTTTGATGTTTTCGTCGGTAACAGCCTCCTTGGGGCGTCCACTGCGTGCATCGTCTTCGATGCTCATTTCGCCTCGTTTAAATTTAGCAAACCACTTCTCAACGGTTGATTTTCCTGGTGCAGAGTCCGAATAATGTTTATCAAGCCAAGCCTTGGCTTCAACAGTATTTTTTTTCGCCAAAAAGCAATGCTTTATTAACACACGAAATTCTGTTTTTATCCATTTTTTCACAATAACAAAAGCTGCTTCACTCACAATGCTATATCTCACGAACTAATTATCCAGCAGCTGTGAAATTTATACACGTATCTTTTGAAGGTTAGTACTAATCACATGGATTTAATTCTAGTAACGCCATCTATAAGTCAGCCTACGAACTTTTCAGCCCAACTGTTATTTCAATTCTTCAAAAGTTGTTTAAGAAGCTAACATTGCAGCATTATAATACATTATTATTGGCAACTGTTCTGAATGCTTAATGACTTTCCACGAGTTTTATATGAGTACTAGGAAGTGCTTTAGAATGTTCGAAACAACTGTGGAAGTTCAAAGCTTGGAGAAACTGATTAGCACAGTTAAAAGCTTCACCAAGTATTAATTACTGAAGAAATTATGATTTGAAATGAAACTTAATGCAACTTTTCGTGGATTTCCATGCAAGGCTCAAAGGGTGTTTCATGCTCAAGACCAGATATTATGTGATCAGGTATTTAAAGCATACAGGGATGATATTTTACTGCTAAAGGCCCTAGACCTGACCCACCTATTCTAAAAACAAAATCATCTTATGACTCTCAAAACTTATTTATTGCTCATTTGATTATAGGGGGGAAATCTCATTGTTTGTGAAAACAGACAAAGTAAATAAATTTCAGTTAATTGGTATTTCAGCAGAATAATAAAAGTAAATTATCATTGTAAAATGATGAAATGAGATTAAAAGCTTATGTTTCATGCCATGTCTCCACAATGTCTTATTCCAAATTACAAAAATTGGATGTCTATGTGAAAAGTTACACAAAATAAAATGTGACTAAAATTTCCCCATACCTTGACTGAGCTGAGTAAAAAATTATAACACAATATGAGAACGATCATGTATTTCAGTGTGTTAATGATGTAAAATTTGAAAAAATGAAGAAGCACATTTGGGCCAGACATGTGAGCTTCAAGTACAAGAGTTTCTATTTTACCTGTGATGCAACAGTAGGAATGATAATTTTATTGGTAGTAGTTTTATAATAATATTTGTTACTATTATATTTTTGTATTATTATTGCATAATTATTTTTTCATAAATCACCTACAAAAATTCTTGGTACTTTAGTATTATACGGACTACCTCATTTCAGACCTTGTCACAATACACTGTCGCTACCTTGTGTTCTGATGTCAGACGAGGAATGCCTATGAGGTTAGGTTAGGTTTGGTTCTATTAGCATAAATACACTGAAAAATTATTCAGAACACAGAGGGTCTGAAATGAGTTAGTTCGTATAATACTAAATTACCAAATTCTTAGTAATGCCTAGTGCTCGAAAAATCTTCATCAGAGCTAGGTGCCAGCCCTGAAATTCTGCACCAGGAAACCACCTACTGGCAATTGTGCATACTATAAGAAAGTTGAGCATCATTGTATTCAAAACATTGCTAAATCATGTGAGAACGCAGAGTAAGGAATAGTTACTGATTCTATGAAATGTTCACAACGTTGATAAAGAAAATCATAACACCATTAAGCCTTGTTTCCATGATATGAAAAACTCAATATGCTGACCAAGGCAGAAATCTATTTTATTTTAAAACATAAACTAAACGTAACGTTTCAACCTCCCAGCAAGGTATTTTATACTTGGTACAGTCTGAAGAAGACCTTGCTAGAAAGTTGAAACGTTACGTTTAGTTTATGTTTTAAAATAAAATAAATTTCTGCCTTGGTCAGCATATTGAGTTTTTTTTTTAAAAAAAAAAAATTCCTAACTCACGCTGTACTGCAATTTGAACTTAGAATCTTCAAAATTTCGTACATGCAAACTTAAAAGAACGGCAATATTACAGCAAAAGATCAGTCGCCAAGCTGAAATTTTTAGTCACCATGGAGACCGGGATTTTTCGAGCCTTGGTAATGCCTATGTTTGCCTTGTCAATAGCTCTTGTAGTTGCCGTGTACCTATGAGAGTTAACACTTTGAAACTGCTATAATTAGACTTTCAATGAGAATGTAAGGACAAAAATGAAAAGAGAATGGAAGAAATGCAAAAGGGAAAAAAACCTACCTTTCATCTTCAGTAAAAACTGGTGGGCCTTTGTGTTTTGTAATTTCCTCATCCGTATGCACACCAACAATTAGCTGATCACCCAATGCTTTCGCTTGTCGAAGAGAGTTGGCATGGCCAAAGTGGACCATGTCATAACTGCACGTAAACAAAAAATACAAATCAATATGTTTATACCTCTACTGGGATGATATTTAATAACATTTCAATGTGAACACAAAAAATGGACACGAGGGTACCCTTGACCCTATGTAACCCCTCAACAAAGTGAAATATTTTGCATGTTTTATGAATATTACAGGTAACGGTTCCGGTTGTTGTATGATTTTTTTTTTCAAATTTTCATAGCAGGAAGACCAATTATCGTAGAATTTTGGCAATTTGCCACACAACATTTGAAGTTTCTTAAAGTAACTACCACTGTTTGGATTTCCAAAAAAAGCTATTTATGTTGAAAAAAATCAGCTTAAAAATTATAACACAGTTAAGTCTTGTCTCCATGTTTATTGTGAAGCTTCCTCTCAAGAAGACCCTGTTAGAGGGTGGAAACGTTACAATTTTAGTGTATATATTTTTGATACTATAAATTTTACCTTCGTCAGTACTTAAAATTACCTTACGCAAGCATGTGCGCTTCCTATGGACAATGTATACTAGTGGGAATTAATGTAGAAGCAAATCTGAGCCTAAGTAGTATGAATTTAGGGACTTCATTATAATGCTAATAGTAATAGAACCAAACTTGATCTGCCTAACCTAACTACGAATGCATATGTTGAACAAAATGTAATCGCTAAAACTCTGCAGTACGTATGTGTTATCAGAAGTAAATCGAAATCGAACCATGTTAAAATTGCATTTGTAGCACGAATAAATCGCAATAAAACAAAAGGAACTTGGGCCCTGGCATGTCTTTCTGACCCATAGTATTTTTTACTTATATAATGAATTATTATGTAGGAATTTAATCACAAGTATATTTATATAAATGCTAACTCTTATGTCTAGATAAATAAAAAAGACATTTGAGAGTAATATATTAAAATGAAGTATCTCGAACAGACAACACTTCTTATGACCGCTAAGAGGAAAATAATAGCCGTGTGGTCAAAAACCAACCGGCTACGTCCTTGTACTGCTAACAATACACACCAAATACTGGAAATCAAGGTTCAGATAAAAATGAAATTTTTGGGTGTAACGAATCAAAAATTATTCTACGTATCTTTGCCATTAGCCCAATTTTTATTTATTTATGTTGGGTGCAAAATTATATCTGAAACTTTACATCTTTGAGCATTCTTTCGTTTTGGCTTATATTGCCTTCTTATCAAAACAAATAAAATCCGTACTCAATAACAGGATTTTTACTACAGCACACGTTAACATAATATCGTATATTTTTTTGTAGTGCGTTTGCAATAAAGTCCAAGGCTAGTACGTAAACATACTTGGTATTGACAGGGCGGGGAATGTTAAATAATTAGTTTCGCAAGATGTATTTTCCAATTAATTTCTTCAGTCACTAAAATAATAAATTCATGAAGTTTGCCTTATTACTTAATGGATATAACTCTTACAGTGTTTACTTTAATCACTTTATAATATCAACAATATTTTGGAACTATTGACTTGAGTAGTGTATAGCAGAAAGCTCAAGGTAAAAGAAACCAAATCTAATACAGCACAACATATTTCACCGCAACACGATTATTGAACACTACTGACAATAAACAGACAGATATGCATTAAGTATCCATACCATCCATCACACCATACTCGGACTTCCTTTTTTCCGCCCATATCAATGTACCCGTTCATCATTCACGATTCGAACATATTCAGCGCGTGCATGCACGGTTCGATTCTTCTTCTTCTTCACTTCACAGCTTTGAGCTGTCGACTTTCTTACGGCTATCGTCATTGGCCACAGCAGAACACCTCGCGTGTCGTAACAAACTATTTCATTGGTTCACTTGTACGTAGTACATCACCTTATTCATCGTCTTTATTAAAATCAGGCGTACGTTATCATAAAAAAAGGATTTCAATGTCACAGGTTTACAGACGGAAATAAGTTAACAGCCACACAGTTATAAAAGCCCAGGATGCAAGTATAAATGTAAGCGGTGTGAGGGACAGCATTTTTGTTGGCTACACGGGAAAGAAAAAGTCCCATCATTCTAAGTGGTGGGTAAACGTAAACGGTAAAGTTCCCCGTGCGCATAGCACCCTGCCATAAAGGCATACTTTTAGGGGATGTGAGAATAGGGCCCCACACATTGTATATCTAGGCCATTTTGGAGGTGATGTGATCAGCACCACGCTTCAGCCGTCTTTACCCTCCCATGCACTCATTATTTTGAGGCTGGGTGAACCCCAGAGCCGGTTTACGCGGAGACAAGGCCGGAAAACTTTCGACCTTATATCAGCCACCCCGGGAAACAAACCCGGGTCCTCCGCGTGGCAGTCAGGCGCCCTACCGGCTAGATCATCGCAGCTATAGGTAGTAGGAATAACTTCATTTCCGAAGTTGGAAGCAGGACCCTTTTTTGTTGCTGTCTGGACGAGAAAGGAAAGAGTCCCGACTATATAGGATGTCGGGAATATCCGGAAATAATTTCCGAAATCGTGAACGGAATGCTATTTCCTTTTACTGCAGATGAAGTCAGACGATGTTTGGCCATAGGCGGAGTTAACTTAAAAAAAGACTAAAAAATTACCACATGGTTAAGTTCAGTTACTACATTTTTGTTATGAAGCCATCCCGCAAATCTTAACGTTTGGCATGTTGGCATGTGCGGTAATTGCGCCGCAATAGCAGGTCTTAAGACGATTTGATTGATGTGTACAGTTTGAAGTAAAAAAAACAAACTAAAATTACTTTGTGTTGAGCCAACAGTTACTGCTGAGGCTTCAAAAGAACTGCTCCCTCTGTCCCATAATTATAGTCCGGTATGCCAAAATGGTGACTTTTTATTTATGTTCTTTTGGATACTTGATCGGCAAATTTGTACGGATCCTTGAGTAATAACGTTGTATGGCTCATTCCCGTGTTTAATTTTCTTCTTCTGTATACACCAATGTCACAGTTTGCCTATCGGACAATTATTATGGGACAACAAACGAAAGTGTACCGGACAATAATTATGGGACAAAGGGAGTATTCAATTTAATTTTTCTAAAATTTCTGAAGCTTACCTTAACTTTTTTTAAAGTAATACGAGTATTATAATAAAAATTTAATGAAATGCAAAATGCAATAATCGTACTGTTTTACATTTTTAAAACTGACAACCAATATACTAATTAATATTTGTGTACTTAAGAGAGGAAATTTAACATTTTCAAATCTAAAAGGGCTAAAACTAAGTGTTTTTAAGTTGTTCTTTTTTTAATTTCCGAGGGAAGGCCTCCGGACCCTTTATAAACTAGGGTATATTCAATAACCCTCAGGTACAGTCACGGACACTTCTGGGTTGTAACAACCCTATTGAAGAAGTACTGAAACAAGCCATCTATGTCTGACCACCAAGCGCCTTGTGACTAGACAACCCAACCAGCATTGCAATTCTGCGGCTTGTATACCAGTCACGGGTATACATCTCTGTAAATTGAGTAGTGATGCCAAAGAGAAATACGAGATGAAGATTGTCGATCGTAATGTCTCGTGTTCTCGACATGGAATAATTCTCGGTCCACGTTAAGTTCCATTATTTAATGTTGTTTGGGGACGAACCTGACGAACTGGGTTTATATTTTCACTCCTTGCATTACAGTAAATTCCATATTTTACAATTATATTAATGCTTTGAACGAAAATAATACCCAGAAAAAACATCAAACACACGTGCACACCACTCTTCTCACACACATGCACATGAAAACAAACACACATAGCTAAGATTTAACTTCCAAGTGAATGTTCAAATAACAGTAAATGGAGAAGCACCATGTGCGAAACATGGATTTTTCACAGAAAGAATGCGTCTATTTTTGACATACGTGGTTTCTATTAATAGACAATGAAACAATTATGAGAGAAATTAAGCTGCGTTTTCGTCTTCAGCTGTTGAGGAAGGGAAGAGACTGACTGGAAAAACGAAACATGGTGTTATTGATAGAGTGTTGGTTAGCGTACAGAACTTTCATCAGTGAGATCTAGGTTCGATCCCCACCAAGGACAATTTTTTAATTCTTTTCTATTAGTGAAGAAGTATGTAATATTGTTTTCTAGGCATTTCGACGAAAGCATACACATCAAATTTGTTCGTTTAATCTGTATTTTCATTCTTCTAATAAGTTATCTATCACAAGGGGATATAGAGATTCTCTATCTAGGCGATGGATATCTTCTCAATGGTTCCGTAGCTACGATTCTCCAGTCCCTTCCACCCACTTGTCTTATTTATTTACTTTATTCATATCAACTCACAAAATACCTTGAATCTAACGAAAACACACAGATATAGTTAGAACAAGAAACACACCTCGCGTCGAAGGTTCCAGACTCGAGTTCTTGCCTTTTTGCGAGGTTGATTATTCCTGTGTGTCTGTTTATCATCTTTGTGTAAAAAATATTCCTCATTATTGCCGTGATTAACCTAGGGAGAGTCCAAAGCGACTGAAATAACAAAAGTACAGAAAATGCAAGACACATCTGCCCAGGCATGTTATACCTTGGGAATTAGCAATCTGACAATTAACTTCCGATTCAGTCCACTACTTGCGAAACAGTTTCGTGTTGTCACGTTTGGAGTGTTGGTTATCGTGTCGGACTAGCATACGCGCAACCTGAGTTCGAGCCCAGCGGAAGGGAAGTTTTTTTTTTTTTTGTCTAATTTCATCCAACCTTATTTATAAAACTGAGGTTTCTGCAAAACCTTTAGAATTCCATACCACTTCGTATTTTAGTAATCTGAAAACAGCAAAGATGAAAATTTGATGTTCAGAAGCGACGATGTATTTGTGTATGTGTTGAAAAAACGCAGTTATTTATTAGGAAAAAGCATGCAGCCACGGGACCTACCCTGTGGCCGAGTGGTTAGCACATCGCGCTGCGACGCCAAAGGTCCCGGGTTCGAATCCCGGTCGGGCTTGGTTGTTTGTGAATGTCCATTCATCAATTTCATCACTCATCCCCATCTTCGCAAATTAGCCAAGAGGCACAAAACGCGAAGTAAAATAAACTAAATCAAATCAAAATCAAGCATGCAGCCACGTGATCTTTGAGAACGCTTCCTAGTTGTCAGTGCTAATATGGCAGTAGCTACAGTCTGTCAACACACACCAACTTTCACGTTCCCCGTAAAATGATTACCTTTCCACGTTTCAAGATCATGAGTGCTATCTAAAGCAATACTTTGATACTTGCGTTTGCATGTTCGAACTTTTTTCCTCGGCAAATGACATTGAAAGCATTAATAACTGTTTGCATTGTGATATTGATATCATATGTGGAAAGAATAAAAATGGAGAATTTCGCTTAAAACAACTTATAAATATATTAAATTATGTGGATACCTGATGTGAAACGTAGGATGCACGATCAGATAGCCTTAATGTTGCATTGAAAACTACAGAAAACAGTGACTGACTAATGAACAATGAAAGGTTTTTCTATGCTCCAATGGGATTTTATTTATAACTATAAACATACAAGGGAGAAAGACACAGGTTCGTATGATGAACTAAATTGTAATCTAAAAGTTTTAATTGAAGAAACAAGACACGTTCACGGTCAAAAATAGGGCATTCAATTTCAGGCACATTACACTAACTGAAAGACTATTTTCAAAATTAATAATATTTGGATAACCGGCAAATCCAAACTTGATGTTAACCACGTAATGCACTTGATAATCACAGAAACATAATTGTTCTTGAGCATGCCCTTTATTTTGAGTATTGATTCTTGAAATAATACGTTGAAACGAACAGTAGTATGTTTTAGAGTTTGTTTAGAATCTCTTGTGTACTGTATGAGAATACTGAAGTCATTTTTAGTTTCCTAATCAAATAAGAATTATTCAGTGTAATCTTTAAAAATGAAAGCCTTTGTTTCTTTGCAGCTGTTCATGAGAGAAATTCATTTGCAAGACAAGTTACCAAATTAGCAATAGTTCTCTTACATATTTGTGGTATGTGCTCTTCTGCCTTATACCGGATGAGGAAGGAAGCAGATATAAAATATAGAAAATTACTGTTCTTTGGTAGCTCGTCCTGCTTTTGTAAGAAAACCTGATCAGCATACTGAACCAAGCCATCACATGAGATACGACTTCAATAATATAATCCGTTTCTGTGGTCAAATAACTCCAAGAAAAGGCAATAAAGTTGTCAGTGTGAGTACTGTTGCCCACGAGAAGAGACTTTGGCCTCTCTCGTCTCGTGGAAGTCTCGTGGAAATGCTGTCTCGTCTCGAAAATATTCGTTTGTCTCATGACACATGGTCAATCTCGTCTCGAATTTTTAAATGCCTGCCCCGTCTCGTCCCGTGGACAACACTAAGTGTGAGGAGATGGAAAAATAATTTCCTTTTATCTTACATTATACTCTGTCTGTATGCATAGTGTGGTTTGTCTGTCCAAAGCTGAAGACAAACCTCTGTCTGTTGTAACGCGTGGCATGTTTTGTTCCAGTTTACAAATCACGTAAAATACCTTCGTTCACTTCCGTGTGCTGGTTCTGCAGGCACAAGGTCATGTCGACTGATAAGCAATATCACGTGACTCCGGGGCCAACTGTCAGCACCGCAGAGAAGCTTCGGTAACTTTTGCGAGGTTCCTTCTAGTCCTTGACAGAGCGCATGCTCCGTAATTATGTGCAGAAAACCCATGTTTTCTGTGTATAAAATTTACGTATGTTTGGATTGTGTGCTGAAATGTTGCAGTAAACATAACTCCGTGACACATAACAACAATTACAAGCGCTTCAAAGATTAGAAACATAGCAAGCGTTACTCACAAGACGATTATATTGTCCGACTGACAGAAGACAAGGTGGTGGGGTGGTAGCGTGTTAGTTTGACACGCAGGAGATAATGGGTTCGATTCCCGTTTGATTGTTCCAATTTTTTTTTCTCAACTCGAGAACTATATATTTCAATTTGTTTATTACGAACATTCTTATTTTATTTGCTGTGCGAAATGTTGAATTTTGAATTGAATTTTGTTTTCCAAACGGTTACGATAATTTCTTGTGAATAGTATTATATGTATTTCCGGATCATTTTCTCGAAAGAAATGTATACTTTTCGCCAGGCATAACATTAGTATGTTAGTAAAATGATGAGAAATGTGAAAAAAACTATGGTAAAAAATAATTTTCACAAATAAAATTTAAAACGGTAAAGTAAAGATTTCCACCCAAAAATAAAAAAAAATGTATTTAACCTTCACTCCAATAAATTATCAAATAAAATGCAATAATTAGTTGCTCGAGTTATTTTAAAAAATGGGGCAATAGAACGGGAAACTAACACAAAGCCTTCTTTACGTGAAACTTATCCGCTATCACGGGGCCACTTGACCACTTGAAAATCATGTAATAGCTTCTCCTTATCAAGGCACTTGGAACTCATCGAACCTTCAAGCGCTTTTCCTCGTTTTTTTTTCTTTTTAAGTCCACTTTATGCACAGTAAGAAAACTATATCTATAGTTTAAAGTGGGATTCCAACCACTTGTGCCTAAACCGCGTATCAAACTCTTACCCGGGAATTGTTGGCTAGCGTGCGATATTACCAATACTCGGTTCGGGCATGGATGTGGGTGTTTGTCCCAATGAGAATATAGAGGAAATTGACATGTCTGACAACTGAGAAAAAGGTGAAGAACGCGGATACTATTAATTTTGAAAATACTTTTTCAGTTAGTGTAATGTGCCTGAAATTGAATGCCCTATTTTTGACCGTGAACGTGTTTTGTTTCTTCAATTAAAACTTTTAGATTACAATTTAGTTCATCATACGAACCTGTGTCCTTCTCCCTTGTTTGTTTATAGTATAAATAAAATCCCATTGGAGCATAGAAAAACCTTTCATTGTTCATTAGTCAGTCATTGTTCTCTGTAGTTTTCAATGCAACATTAAGGCTCTCTGATCGTGCATCCTACGTTTCACATCAGGTATCCACATAATTTAATATATTTATAAGTTGTTTTAAGCGAAATTCTCCATTTTTATTCTTTCCACATATGATATCAATATCACAATGCAAACAGTTATTAATGCTTTCAATGTCATTTGCCGAGGAAAAAGTTCGAACATGCAAACGCAAGTATCAAATTATTGCTTTAGATATCACTCATGATCTTGAAACGTGGAAAGGTAATCATTTTACGGGGAACGTGAAAGTTGGTGTGTGTTGACAGACTGTAGCTACTGCCATATTAGCACTGACAACTAGGAAGGGTTCTCAAAGATCACGTGGCTGCATGCTTTTCGCTAATAAATAACTGCATTTTTTCAACACATACACAAATACATCGTCGCTTCTGAACATCAAATTTTCATCTTTGCTGTTTTCAGATTACTAAAATACGAAGTGGTATGGAATTCTAAAGGTTTTGCAGAAACCTCAGTTTTATAAATAAGGTTGGATGAAATTAGACAAAAAAAAACAAAAAAACTTCCCTTCCGCTGGGCACGAACTCAGGTTGCGCGCATGCTAGTCCGACACGATAACCAACACTCCAAACGAGACAACACGAAACTGTTTCGCAAGTAGTGGACTGAAACGGAAGTTAATTGTCAGATTGCTAATTCCCAAGGTATAACATGCCTGGGCAGATGTGTCTTGCATTTTCTGTACTTTTGTTATTTCAGTCACTTTGGACTCTCCCTAGGTTAATCACGGCAATAATGAGGAATATTTTTTACACAAAGATGATAAACAGACACACAGGAATAATCAACCTCGCAAAAAGGCAAGAACTCGAGTCTGGAACCTTCGACGCGAGGTGTGTTTCTTGTTCTAACTATATCTGTGTGTTTTCGTTAGATTCAAGGTATTTTGTGAGTTGATATGAATAAAGTAAATAAATAAGACAAGTGGGTGGAAGGGACTGGAGAATCGTAGCTACGGAACCATTGAGAAGATATCCATCGCCTAGATAGAGAATCTCTATATCCCCTTGTGATAGATAACTTATTAGAAGAATGAAAATACAGATTAAACGAACAAATTTGATGTGTATGCTTTCGTCGAAATGCCTAGAAAACAATATTACATACTTCTTCACTAATAGAAAAGAATTAAAAAATTGTCCTTGGTGGGGATCGAACCTAGATCTCACTGATGAAAGTTCTGTACGCTAACCAACACTCTATCAATAACACCATGTTTCGTTTTTCCAGTCAGTCTCTTCCCTTCCTCAACAGCTGAAGACGAAAACGCAGCTTAATTTCTCTCATAATTGTTTCATTGTCTATTAATAGAAACCACGTATGTCAAAAATAGACGCATTCTTTCTGTGAAAAATCCCATGTTTCGCACATCGTGCTTCTCCATTTACTGTTATTTGGACATTCACTTGGAAGTTAAATCTTAGCTATGTGTGTTTGTTTTCACGTGCATGTGTGTGAGAAGAGTGGTGTGCACGTGTGTTTGATGTTTTTTCTGGGTATTATTTTCGTTCAAAGCATTAATATAATTGTAAAATATGGAATTTACTGTAATGCAAGGAGTGAAAATATAAACCCAGTCCGTCAGGTTCGTTCCCAAACAACATTAAATAAAGGAACGTAACGTGGACCGAGTATTATTCCATGTCGAGAACACGAGACATTACGATCGACAATCTTCATCTCGTATTTCTCTTTGGCATCACTACTCAATTTACAGAGATGTATACCCGTGACTGGTATACAAGCCGCAGAATTGCAATGCTGGTTGGGTTGTCTAGTCACAAGGCGCTTGGTGGTCAGACATAGATGGCTTGCTTCAGTGCTTCTTCAATAGGGTCGTTACAACTCAGAAGTGTCTGTGACTGTACATCATATGCTTCTCCCAGAGTCTGCCCCCCCAAAGCAAGAGCTCAAACTCCGCCCATGTGTTTGGCTGCCTGCAACAAACAAACAAACAAAACATTCTTGTTCTTAATTATGTTTTTGTTTGATTGATTTTACTTGGCATTCCTGCCAGATGAGGAGGAGTAGGGATAAGACGAAATTGATAAAATGGACACACAAACACTCAAGGCCTCCCCGATGGCGTAGTGGTAACGTCGTCGCCTTGTAATCAAGGGGTTCCGTTGGGGGCACACAGGTTGTTCGGCTCTCACTTTAAACTGTAGATCCAGTTCCGATTAGCCTTACTGTGCATAAAATGGACCTAGAAACTCAAACAAACAAGGATAAGCCCAAAACACGAGCCCCACGGAAGATTATAGTAGCCGTGAGTCCAGACGCCAGAGCATCGATAGTCTGCAAATTGCAGTCCAGGGTTATTCTACGTGGAAGGGAGGTTGACATTTGGGTAGCTTCAGAAAGGGTCATCCCTTATACCCCAGGATGAGTGGTGATATGATGAAATTGATGAAGGGACATTCACAAACACCCATGCTCAGGCCGGGATTCGAACCCGGGGTTCCTGAGGTCATAGCGCGCTGTGTTCGCCACGGAGGACGGTTCTTTAATTATGGATAATTATATTTCATGTTTCTATAAACCGGACGAAATGTGAGTTGCAGAAAATGATTCATTCACTTTGTCGATAAATAACTCATTTTCCAATTATTAACAGAATTGATAGTTTTTTTCTCGTTCTGTTCCTTGTGGCACAAAAGCTACAAAACAAGCAATGACATATTATTTAGAATCAAACGGCAGTATAAAATTGAGCATTGAAAAGAAAAAAACACCTGCGCTTAATATTTATGCGTATACCACATAGTCAAAAAAAAAAATAATCACAAATTACATTCGTTTGCTTGTCATTTGAATACCATTGTTTAGAATGAGTTAAACAGGCCTGTTTTCATTGAAGAACCCCAAGCCACAGATAACAAACATTGGTCTTTTCTGGTTTAATACGTAGATTTCTATAGGCTACTTGCTTCAAGAAACCCCATTAGATTTCTTGCCTAGTTTATGATAACCAGAGGATTGCAAGGTCAACGTAAATATTACGGAAGTGACTTCTTCAAAATGCTAATCTGTAAAGCGTGAAAGAAATAAGTGTGAATGTTCTGGCGTTTCTGTGGAAAGCCGAAAGCGTACTTTAATCTGTACATTTCCAGAGAAAACTATCTTTTTTCTGCTTACTTCGTCTCAAGTGCAATGTCCCTTTGATCTTTGACCTTCTGTCCCTCGGCACGTTTCCAAATCATTATGGAAATGCTTACATCAAATAATAATAAGCAAGTAGGTCTATACATATTTGATATATCTCTGAGTAGAGCAATTGCCATTTTGTCTGTGTACAGCACTGAATTGAATTCATGTAAGAAATTATCTCTTTACTAGCTACGAATCCCCTCGCTGTAATACCGTACAAGTCAGGAGAGTTCCGTGAGCACAATTGATTTAGTTACGTTAAACAAATGGTGATACAACAGTTCATAGTCTGGCACACACTGCGCACTGAAGTTTAACTGCGAAGTTGATGTTGTCGCATCTTAAATCATTCATCATAAGCTTAGCTTTCAGTCTGGGCAGCTCTGCAGAAAGACTTTCCACGAATACACGAAGTACAAGATAACGGATGTCAGCTTTTTTTGTACTTTTTAGTTTTATCCTGCTTCGTTGCCTTACTTTTACATAAAACAGGGCCGGCTCTAGATGGGTGCGGGGCCTGGGACACACAATATATGTACGGCGTAGTTTGTCTGAAGTACAACGCAATATATTACATACATATATTACAAATAATAAACAATATTATACATATGTTTATATATCCCCTAAATGGCACAGTGCTATATGCACGGGGAACTTAACTTTACCTATATTTCGTGTTATTACCTAAGAGCAAAAAAACAATATGCTGAGCCTCCAGGACGGAGTGGTTAGCACATCGCGCTACGACGCCAAGGGTTCCGGGTTTGAATCCCGACCCGGTCATGGATGTTTGTGATTGTCTATTCATCAATTTCATCATATCATCACTCATCTCCATCTTCGCAAATTAGTGCATCGTCGCCTTGTAAGCAAGGGGTCCCGGGTTCGATACCTGGTGGAGGCACAAGTGGTTCGGATCCCACTTTAAACTGTATGCCCGGTCCCGATTAGCCTTACTGTCAATAAAGTGGACTTAAAACACCAAATCAATCAATCTTCGCAAATTAGCCAAAAGTGGCACAAAAAGCCAGGTATAATAAAGCAAATCAAGCAATCAATCAGAAAATGCTGAAAGTTCAAACCGAGAATTATGTGAGGCTAATAAGTTTCTAAATCTTTGTCTTTTCATTTTCGATGTGTCACTACTAAAAAAAAAAAAAAACGTACGATGTGCATTCCAAATTGTGTAAAAAGAGAGTTTTAGCATACTTTCAGTGTTGGCGCAACTTTAGATAAAAAGAAAAGACACTGTCTTGAATGAAAAGTTGTCAAAAGGACAGTACTGAGATTGAGATAGCAACTTGCAATGTATTTCTTATGCAGACAAGTCTATACTGTAACAGCAGAAAAAAAACACGATTTTCGCTAAATTCTTCCCAGAATACACATTAAATGTAGTGAAATTTTCGAGAATAAGTAAAAAAAAAATAATTACGTAAATTACTACATTTGTATAATTCCCAGGCTTGCGAGTGGACTGAGTTACAGGTCCTTACATGACATGAAACGAAGAATCAACAAATATTAACGTCAGTTTGCAATTCATTACCCCTAAAATGTATGTTGAACAGCTGCTTTTGTTTTTGTAGAATTTGTAGTGTAAGTTTGCAACATTTCGATGGAGGGGACACTGGGACCTATGAACCCATGCCTAACTGTGAGAGTGATTAAATGAAAACTCCGCAGCGGTTAGACAATCGGAAGTACTTATACAGAATTGAACTAAAACGATCGACACATTTCATTTTGGCGCACTTACGGACTTAGGGAGATTTCACACCGAAGCGAAAAGCGACAAGCGGCAAGACACGCATGTCGCTTGGAAACCGACCATCTGAAATAAATATAAACTTCCCAATCGTAGCAACACGACAAGTTGCACGTGTCGCTCGGACTGGGTCGTTTCCTCAATGACGTGCATCGTGTCGCCTCGGTCTGTTGCGTATGCACGGAAAATCCTTGCTAATTGACTGAAGGGGCCTGTGCCGTTTGTCGCTTCGATCTGAAAGCTTCCTGAGGATTTCACCAATCGAACATAAGGTTTGTGTGGTTAGTCATGCCGCTACGGTGTGAAACATCGCTGTTAATAAGCTACTTAACAAGCGACGTGTTACGTGTCACTTCGGTATGAAAACAGAACATTCACCACGCATGTGCGAACAACAGATCGAGGCGCTACGATGCACGGTATTGAGAAAATAGTCCATGTCCGAGCGACACGGGCCTCCCCCATGGCGCAGTGGTAGCGTCATTGCCTTGTAATCAAGGGGTCCCAGGTTCGATACCCGGTGGAGGCACAAGTGTTTCGGATCCCACTTTAAACTATAGGTCCAGTCCCGATTAGCCTTACTGTGCATAAAGTGGACTCAAACCGAGCGACACGGAAGCGACATGTGCAGCTTGTCGTGTCACTTCCGTACGGAGGATTCGAATGATTACTGAGAGATCACTTCTTAGCGACACGTGTCCCTTGTCGCTTCAATCTCCCCTAAGGGAGATTTCAGACCGAAGCGGCAAGAGGCACGTGAAACATGCCTCTTAGTAACGAGCCAATCAAGAGCAACGTTTCAGCCTGTAGCGGCATTACAGGCCACATAAGCCTGCATTCGATTGGTGAAATCCTCAACCGACACGTGTCTCATGTCGCTAGGATGTAAATTCTCCGTGTTGCTTCTCGTTTCGGTCTGAAAGCTCCCTTATAGTAAGCAAACCACAGGCGAGGGAAGGCCTGTGACGAAACTTGCTGCGGTTGATGAGCGCAAAAGTTAATTTTATACAGTAAAGTTGAGCCAGTGTAGAGATTAAAATACCATAATCCTCCCTTAATCCGAGCTTTGTCCCTTATCACAACATCAAAACCTCGTGTCTCTGATTATGATTCCATGTTGTCAAATATAAATCTCATTAACTGCTTATACCAGGAGCGTATATCCCAGGCTTCCTAGGCCATCTGGAAAGCCTAAACCACACAGACTGAAATTCACAAGAAAAATCGATTAGAAAATGTGCTTAGTCTGTTCATTTCAATAATATGACGTTGATGCTTTACGAGTTGGAAACATGATTTCTTAGGAGTTGGCAACCTGCACAGACTTCATCTTACGAAGAACCTAGGGCTAGCCTTTGTCTTTGAATACAGTGTTGTTCCCAGCATGGATTTTTCTCAGGAACGGGGAATTTTGAAGCCAAAAATATGAGATAAAATTGGAAAATGAAGAAACATTTAAAAATGTGCATCTCCTCTTCAGCAATGGCTAAGTGTGTCCAGCTACAAGAGTTTGTTGCCATATTGAATAGAAAGATACAGTATTTTCCAATAGTTGAACAACACATAATTGAACAAAGGAAACTGTTTCGCATGTTTCAAAATATAAAAAGAACAATATTTTTCTTATTTGGACACTAATGTCTTGTGAGAAAGCCCAAGTTTTGAACCCAGCATACGCCACTGGCTTATACGTTCGAACTGAGGCGGAAGGGATAATCTCAGGAGTCGAACGGTTCGTGAATCTGGAACCTTCCCGTTCCATCTCGTCACTGTTGTAATCGTAGACAAAAACAGACAACAGCATGTTAACGAAAGTAAAGCTTTTCGTTTCATGAAAATTCCCATTTCGAACCCTGGATAATTGAAAGTTTCAGTTACTAATTATCAGATCTGAACTGTTCTGAAGATAAATTTAGAGGTTTCACCAAACCTTGACCTAATTTCATATCCTTAGTAAGAGATAATGTCAGAAAAACGTTGTCACGTGAGGAAAAAAATGGCCTTGGTGCTTTTCAAGGAGTGTCATCGAATAACGTAGGCTTTTTTTTTTCGAAAGCAATACGCTCGAAAGGTCACGGCATTTATACCATTCTTCAAAATTAGCGTGTTCTTAACCAGAGTGTGAATTAACGAAAGGAGACGGGGGGGGGGGGATTGTCGGGGATTCTCCCATTGGTCCCAAGCGACCTTGGCAACTAGGATAATCTTATATCGTCGTCAGATTGACAGGAATTACAGAAGTTGCGCGAGCTTAGATCCACCCAGATGGGCTAATCGGGACTGGACCTTCAGTTTAAAGTAGGATTCGACCCGGGATCTCTTGATTACAAGACAGCGACCTTACTACTACGCCATCCTTTCATGTTTTCAAATGCCATTAGTTCATGACGACAATACCTATGTTTCAAGCGGAACAGCATTTTCTCATAATGTATGCAACAACGCAGCACAGATACACGGTTAGGACCAAACATTTGTTATATCAAATAATCTTGTAAAAGCGTTATTGTGTTGAGAAAACAGCATTGTTCCAGCAGATACACCGAATGGGTGACGTCACGAGGCTTAATTTCCCCCTCAAATTAGCATTGATTGATTGAATTGCTGTTTTAAGTCCACTTTATACACAGTAAGGCTAATCGGGACTGGACCTACAGTTTAAAGTGGGAATCGTACCACTATGTGCCTTTACCGGGAATCGAACCAAAGAGTCCTTGATTACAAGGCGGCGACGCTACCACTGCGCCATTCCCCTTCAAATTAGCATTTAGCGCCATGCATGCATACATTGTTTATCGTAATTGAAGATTTTGCGTTAAAAAATATTTTGCAAGTTTTGCTCACACACCATCCGCTGACAAAGGGGGGGGGGGTTGCCAGTGGCAACACCGTAACCCTGTGCTACGTGGTTACATACATAGAGTAAAACATATTTCTTGCACCAAGACATCTTATTCTTTATTTCTGTTTTTTGCGTCGTTTTCCTGCCACTTTTGACTAATCGTGATGGTGAGGAAGAGTGGTGATATGACGAAATTGATGAATGAACACTCACAAAGAATATCCATACCCAGGCCGGGATTCGAACCGGACCCCTCCTCAGGACTTGTAGCGCCAAACGAGGCTTGAAAGAGAAATACGTCATTACGAAAAGCGGTTAGCCTTGATGTTCTTTATACGTTGTGAAAGTTTATCCGTGTTGTCCGGGGACAGCTGTAAGTATATATATGTTTACTGGCCTTGCATTTGACATTACAAGTATGACGGCATGTTTGTCTTCGACAGTGAATCGGATATGTCAATGTAATTGTAATTGTCAGTCCATATGCGTGCGCACAGTGGCTGCAAGGCTTGCCTGGGCACCTCGTGTGTTCTCAAATAATAAAAAAATAAAAAAAATGTAGTTACAAACATTAAAATAATGAAAATAATATCCATGTTAAAAAGGAAAGTAAGGATTTATATTTCATTTGAGATCTCTCGTTAGTAATCACGTAGTAAAGAAAGTGTTTTCACTTTATTAATCGCACAGGGCTCCTCCACAAATCGGTCCACACTTATTCTGCTCCCGATTGTTAATATAACACCCCTCCCATGCTGTAGTGGTAGCATCGTAGCTTTGTAATAAAGAGGTCCCAGGTTCGATACCCGGCGGAGGCACATTGTGGTCCGGATCCCTCTTTAGACTATAGTAGGTCCAGCCCGATTAACCTTCCTTGCATAAAGTGGACTCTACACACTACAATGTAATTGTATGAAATTTAGTAAACCCCTTCATGAGTTTCATGTTGACCGCGGACTAATCACAAAAGCCTGTTTACTTGTTCATGGTTTTGTAACTTTAAAGTTTCCGTCCAACCTTTTGATAGGGCTAGTGACTTCCACATTCGCTTTTCCACAGGTTTAACTAGGGATTGTTCTTGTTCCGATGTTTAAAATATGCATATTGCAGCACTGTCGTTTCATTGTTTTACATTCTAGAGACACATTAACCTTGCCGCCAGTATGTCATTGAGGACAACAAACTGTCACCTTGGAGACAGGCCGCGGTTGATTTTGACTACGTCATTTTTAACAGTGTGCGCATTACAGAGAAAACTCATGACATGTATAATTTATTTGCACGTAGTTTGTTGCATGGCACTTCAACAAGGAACTGCTTTCTGTTTGCTAAGAAAGATAAACCAAATACTTTCTCTGTCTGCCGAAACTTTCTCCCGTTATGCCTAATGTTTGCACAGGTGGATCAATGAAACGCAGGACAGATGCCAGTATTTTATTTCAAGCATGACCTTCGTACGAAGCGTCAGCTTTATTGGATTCTCGGCAGTCGCCCTTCTTGGCGCTATGACGCTAGGGGTCCCGGGTTCGGATCCCGGTCTGAGCTTGGATGTTCTTTGAGAGTGTCTCTTTATCAATTTAATCATCTCATTACTCATCCTCATCTTCGCGATTAGCCAAAAGTGGCAGAAAATCGAAGTAGAACAAACCAAATTAATCAATCAATCAACTTTATTCTCATCAAAACGCAGTGTCCCACACTTTGAATGACTATAAAGTCATTTTTATTAGCTAACAGCAAAATGTAACGAATTAAGAAGTTGTTTCAATAAAATGAAAACATTGTTAAATATGTTAATGAACACCGTTGCCGTCGAGTAGATATTGCCTAGGACATTTTTTCTGCAGCCGACAGAAGCGAAGAGGGATGCCGTTCCGCTACCCTGAAGAGGCAACAAGGAAGATGAGGGCGCCAATGCAAGGAAAGAGTGGGGAAGGACTTTGGGGCATAGTGTGCTATGGGGTTATTCATATGCCTGTTAAGGGGCCCTGTTGCCGTTCAGACCTACCAGATCAGCCAGTGTTGTCACATCGGATTGGCAGAAAAGAGCTAAATCCCGCCTGAAATAGGAATACCATTTCTGTGAAGCAACTAGAGGTAGACTGCAGAGCCAAGGTTGGATTGAACTACAACTGAGACCAGTTAGGTAATAGACGAAAATATAGTTCCTTGGTGTGATTCGTGATTTGGACAAACCTTGCTACAAAATACTAAGTTGGCAACAGTAGTACGTACAGCTGGGCTTCCTTTCCACAGGAGCGGAGTTCTGTCGTCTGCTCAGTGCTCACCAAACAAACGTCAAACTGACCCGAGAAAAGTGTGGTTCTTCTTCTCACCTCATTGCAAAGAAACAGAGACATGAAGAATTGACAAGGGTCTACCACTATTCATTGGATTTTCGTGGTAGTTCTTTCTAGGAGTGTTTGTGGCTAAATCACTGTGCTGATTGCAAAACAAGAACGAAATGAACAAATATCTAGATCGAAGACATGTTTTTTTTTACGGGGGGGGGGGGTTGTGATCATGTTTTGTAGGCATAATTGTCGTACTGATAGCCGGTGACACTTTTGAAAAAGTCACGCCACGCCACTGGGCCTAGTTCATTTTCAAAATTTAACAGAATCTACAGACATGTATTTTCTATGTCTTGACAACACTTGTTTTCAAACTCATGACGGGGAACTGCTGGAGACGCGAAGCAATGGAATCAAGACACCAAGAATCAATTGCGATTAGGGGGGGGGGCGTGGGGGGACAGTTGCTCCCCCCAATATTTGCCCCTCATTATGGGCTCTTTTAGTAAGTCGTGGCTGCCAAATAGAAAGTAAACTGTCGTTGCCCCCACCCTCAAATATTTAGTACTCAATCACTGCTACTACTAAGAAGCATAATTTCATTCGGTAAATTTGCGCTATCTTGTTCAATTGCTGACATTACTTCGTCGACTCTTGTCGGTTGTTTACTGTAAACTTTATATTATATTCTTCTTTGTAGTTGATCAGTGGTGATTTATTCATTCTTAGTTTTGGACTTTTAACCACTGTGTTAATTTTGTCCCGCGTTCGAATCCCGGCCTGGACATGGGTGTTCTTTGTGAATATCCCTTCATCACTCATCGTCATCTTCGCGATTAGCCAAAAGTGGCAGAAAAGGCAAAGTAAAATAAAACCAACCAATCAATCAATTGACTACTCGGTAGGCTTACCATACGTCCGGGATTAGCCCGGACAGTCCTGGTTTTTTAGTGCTGTCCGGGGTGATGTCCGGGATTGCAAAATGTCCTGGGTTTTGAGAATCTGAACATGAAAATAACTACCCGTATTGAATATTAATATAATATTGAATTTTATGATGTTATTAAAACAAACAAGCCATTTCTGAAAAAAGTCATATCTAGTGAAAAGTACAACTGAGTCCACTAACAGATAATGTTACTTAGAACGGAGAGATTTCCAAAACATCAGAAAATGTATTACTCAATTAAATACTTGCAAATTAATTGATTGATTTTAGAAAATAATGTTAATATTCTTTCCTGTACAATTTATAGTTTAATGCTCCAATAAAATGTTAAGACTTTTAAGTAATTTCAATTTCTTTTTGTAAAAAAAACCCCTGAAATTCAGCAGTAGCGAGTTGATCGCAAATATGTCCTGGGTTGGACCCAAAAAAATATGGTAAGCCTACTATTCGGTATCCCAAAAAGTCGGGGTTGGGAACGGGAATTTATTTCCATATCTCGGTTTCGACTTTTCGGGATTCCTCATACCCCTATGCACAGGAGATGTTTTACCCCTCACGCTTACGACGGTTTGTTACATAGCATCATACATTAATACATATGTAATTTCTATTTTTTGTGATTTTTAAATTTATTGTCCAAACCTAGTAATGTGCTTGAGGATAAATGTTTGGTCGGGACGGGATTTTTTCTTTTCGATTCCGGCACCGAATTTTCGGGATTCCGCACCCCCTTCCCTCCCCATAAGAACCATTTTTTATCTGAACGTTGCTACTACCCTTCAACATGAAGACAACTCATGCCTGCTATGTTCTACAGACTTTCACTTAATATGTTCCAACTTGTATTGCTATTGGACACATCCATATTTGTGTCTTACTAATCTTCCTAGTGCAGGCAGGGCACGTTATAAGGTGTAAAAATATAGTTTTTCAAGAGTAAATTAACATAAGTGCATCGTGTGAGTCTCATTGTGTGAAAATTAACCTACGTAGAAAATATATATGTAAAAATTAATTATGTGATGGGCTGCTCATTTGCTCTGCGGCACAGGACAAATCGCAAGACCAATGAAAAGTAGTTTTCGTATGGATAAGTCAGCTCTATGGCTCAACATATTCGCAACAAGTGACTGAAATGAAATCATGAAATGATGAATGAATTAATCGGCCTATTAATACGACTTTATACATTGAAACTCAACCAGGAAGTGATTCACTTTAAATGGAACTATAACTATTTCGTGAAGTGTATAGAAAAACTGAAATTTCCTCAGCACTGTTTTGTCTTTGCACTTACATTAGTTTTTGGAAGAGGTAAGTGCAAGGCTAGGAAATGTATGTATCCAAATTTATTTTGGTAACCTATGGGTAACAGTGCGATCTCCGCCGATAGAATTTCTTCATTTTTTCAGAAGAAGCTACGGTAACAGTATCGTATGAGGGAAACTGATTGCTTCAAATTTACGGGAGAAAGTACTTACGGATATAATTTTCTTTAGCGTTGTGGAAGTTCTTGAATGTAGATTTGATCCATTTTAATGTGAATGCGTGTTGTTTTCTGCGAAAATCTCTGTCCGACACGCTGTTTCTGCTCCCGCCTTTGCTTTCTGCACGAAAATGCAATGTTCCGTGTGTTAAGATTACAGCGCCTTGAATAACGTAGTGTGGAAAACGACCCAAGAAACTGGTTCCTCGAGACGATGACAAGTAGATGGCAGTGCGATCGACCCAGGTGCTAATTTTGTTATGAAAGTAATGCGGCTTAGTTAGTTTTTGGAATATATTGTGTAGATTTGTTTCTCTAGAAAGGCGGTAAGTGAATTGATGGAAACAGTTATATTTGTGGAGTGATTTGCAGTCACGAAATGGCATTAATTTGGAAAGAAAAGTAAAATAAAATTAATAAATAAATAGCATGCGTAACACAAGAAGAAACATCGCAATGTGATTCCGGACGTCAGGTCTTGGACTCTGTATTAGAGTTTATTTTTCTATGTTATTAGAATATAAATAGTATCCTGAGAGATATTTCATACCGAGGCGACAAACCACAAATGTCGCTTGAAAGCAAGCAGTCTGAAATCAATGCAGCCTTTCGAACCGTAGGGACACAAGCTCTGACTGCACCGTTTCCTCAAGGAGATTTTAGACCAAAGCGACACGCGACAAACGATACGAGGATTTCACACCAAAGCGACACGGGTCCTTCGGTCCAAGGCAACTTTCACACCGAAGCGACACATGTTGCTTGGAAAGGAGCCAATCAAGAGCAACATTTCACATCGTAGCGGCATGACGGGAGGCACAGGATAGCGTTCGGTTGGTGAAATCCTCAAGCGATAAGTGTCGTGTGCTGCTTGTCGCTTTGGTGCGCAATCTCACTAAAGCAAGACACTCATTGCAACGCGTATGCGCGAACAACAAACCACGGCAACATGTTGCAAGCTATTGAGGAAATGGCCCAGTTTGAGCGACGCAGAAGCGACAAAGCGACACGTGTTGCTTATCGTGTCGCCTAGATCTTTACTTGTAACGTGCGGTTTATCGTGTCACCTATCTGTTGTTCGCAAGCAACGCTTGCTAATAGACTGAAGGCACCATGTCGCTTGTCACTTAGTTGGGAACTCCCCCTGTAGCGTGTTGCTTCGGTTTCAGCACCCTTCCTTTAAGGAGCTTTCTGACCGAAGTAACAAGTAGCACGCGAATACGCCATATGAACGTGTCGTTTGCTGTTTGGACCCTCATGTGCAATGAATGCTATTTTACAGTCTGGAAGTGTGTGTCACTAGTGTGACAGTGTGAACATCCCATGTCGCTTGTCCCATTGGTTTGAAAGTTGCCTTACAATCATGTCGATGGTACTAAGAACGTTTTGTGGGGTTCCCCTTGTCGTTTCATGCAATCATCATTATCATAATCACCGCGATTAGTTTAAAGCGGAAGAAAAGAGACAGTAAATATCAAAAATACAAATGCTTCAGTGTGTATATCTTTAAAAGAAATGATGATGATAATAATAACGAACGTAATTCATACACAAAAATTTAGTTGTCAAGAGCATTCCACGCGTATTTTTTCTCCCGTATTATTAACGAAAGTATGACGATAACAGTATGTGGTAGACTGTCTAGAATGTTCGTTAATATCTTCGCGACCACTGTACCAAATGTCATAGCAATTATCACATTCATAGAAATGCTTCATGTAAAGGAATCAGACGTTGCAGCGAAAACTCCATTTACTACCATTATAAGCAGTCGAACACCAAGCACCGGGGTCAACACCAGCGCCTCTAGCGGATCATTTTAGAGTGGAACCAGCCAGAGAGCGCAGAAGCATGTCGTTTTCCACACTACGTTATTCTCTGCGCTGTAGTTAAGATGATGCAACCCTGTAGCCAGTGTTTCAGCCACGCCGTGTTTTCACTAGAGCATGACGTTTCGAGTGTTATTATTTTTTTTTTTTAACTATGCTTACATAACCTAACCTAACCTTACGGAAAATGGTTTTGGGGCTAACGTGAATGGTTTTCAAGGAATTTCAAATCCGGGCACGAAAGTAGATATTTTCCGGTGAACGAGGTTGCAACACTGCATAAAATGCTATCATGGCCATAATGTGTTACAGATTCGAAACAACACGTAACAGTAAGTACTCGTAAATCTAAGAAATAGACATTGATATGCATTATTTCACTTTAGGAAATGTTCCACGTTCGAAAATAACACGTTAACAATGTAAAGAAGTCCGAAATATATGATTAGTAGGTGTTTCCCTCATACGATAATTGTGTGTTACGGAAGCGAAGAAACATTATGCACGGGTAGCTGATGGATAGCCCCACGAACCATACATGGATAGCCCCACGAACCATACATGGATAGCCCCACGAACCATACACGGATAGCCCCATCAACCATTTCCGATAAGGTTAGATTAGGTTTGGTTACGTTAGGCAAGCATAGTAAAAAACACTGACAGGAGCTTACATCATCAAACGTACTCAGCATCTGGTTGTCGTAGGGAAAGCAAATGAAAGCAATGGCAATTGTGTATCGGTGAGATATTTCTCTTGAAAAATACACGATTTCCCGGTCAAATATATTCCACGGTGAAAGAAAAATCCTCAACAAATGTTGTAAACTTTGGAGAAACTCATTTCCGTAAGTAGTTTCTTGTGCAAAATTGAAGAAATCTGTCTCCGATTTATGAAACTGTTACCCCCATCTTCATATGCGAAACTTATTGAGTCTCCCCCCCTCAGAAAAGGAATCTTTGTCTTTGTCATCTAATCTTTTTTCAGAAGTTTTGGAGCGAATGCAGAAAATAGAGAATATCTCCAATTTCGTTAATATTTGGTATACTTACTAAATTTGGCCTTCTAATCACGAATCTGTTGTTAAAAGTGGGGGGAGGGGGGAATCGTGAGAAAAACTGATGTAAGTTGAGATTTTTTTTTTTAAAAGCTGTATCGCATTGTTTTACAAACAAAATTTTAACTAAGCTTGCTTAACCTAACGTAACCTTACCAGAAATGGTTCGTGGGGCTATCCGTCAATGGTTTGTGGGCTACCTGTGCATGTTTCTTGCAGCTATCTGTTCATAATGTACTGATCAGAAGACCAAAATGAGTTAATCTAACAAATATTAACCTAATTCAAGATACTTTCTTACCCTAACCTTACCGGAAAATGGTTCTTGGTGATACCAGTTAAATCTTTTCCCAATGAGCATATATTGTAACAAAATATAAGTTTTGTAGCACTAGCTTCCTCACTGAGCAAGATGCCATTTTTCTAGAAGAACGCTCAAACACCGTTGCCAAACTAACCCCTAATCAAAATCCACATTCCACATGCTCTTCTCAAATAATGCTCTGCAAGTAACGAAGGAACAGCGTGGCAATGCTGTAGACAGCGCAACGAATGCCGAACGTCACTTGTTCATATCATGAAACATGGTTGTTATGTTTATGTATGGAGAATGATTGCGGTAATGAAGAACGTAATTTGTGGGGAGACTACAGTGACTGGCTTACAGGACGCCGCGAAATATTTCAGTATTTTCACTGAAATGACACTTATTTGTTAGTCTACATGTGGATTTAGAATCGGACCATCACATCAATTTAAATATGTGCTTTTTAAGTAGCTTTTACATATAATGTTTCTGAATTTGAAATGTGTGCTTATTTTTTAACTTAGGCAAGCAAGCTAACGACACTAACTGAGTTTTGCAAGTGTTAGATAGGGTTACATTCTGATTTTGGCACCATTGAAAAATCTTGAAACACTAAGGACGCCGTGAAACAAAGAGCTTGGTAACCACTGTAGTAAGAGGTTTTCCAAGAGCAGATAGATTATATCTTCAATTGCTTTCAAATTCGGCATACTCAATAATTTTGGCCTCGTAATCACGAATCTGCAGTTAAAATTTGGCAGTCACATCTAGAAATTGCAAAATAAGTCGAAATAAGTGGGTCCGTGAACGGAGTAAACACCCTTGATTTATGAAGAAAACAACTATTTTTTCCAATGATTAGCGTTTCAAAACTATGTTTGTGATGACCCTGAATTTTAACTATGCTTGCCTAACCTAAGCTTACCTTACCGTGAATGGTTCGTGGGGCAAACATGTTTTCCACCTTTACGCAAGATGCAGTTTTCTCACATGCAAATCAACGCTCCATGCAACTGGTCTCACTTATTGCACAACACTTGAGCGCCATTGTGTTATGACGTCATGCGAGAAAGCTTTTTAATTTTAGAGTAGGTTTAGTTCCCTTACCGTAAAAAATAATTTGTCCTTGTATTTATGCTAATGGAACCTAACCTGACCTCGTAGGCATTCCTTGTGTGATGTCAGAACACAAGGTAGCAAGACCGTTGTGCGGAAAGGAAGACTTCTTCATATCAGAAAACATGGTTTCCATGTTAGTGTATGGAGAATCATAGTGGTAATTGACAAGGTTATTTTGCAATACCGCCAATTATTAACTGCAGATTCGTGATTACGAGGCCAAAATTAGTGAGTATGCCAAATTTGAAAACAATTGGAGATACTTCCGGTATTGTAAATTCGTACCTGAAAAAATATATCAGCGATTATGTTCACACCAAGAACGTGGATTTTTATCAGAATGTATTGCGGCAATGAGGTGGATGGTCTAAAAAAAAATAAGAACACTTAATACCTGCCTCTGTAGATATTATTAACCCTTAAAAATTAACATAGGTCTTTGCTTCATAATTAGGAACATCTGGTCTGAGAGACCTTATTTTTTAATATTTGTTATTTATATATTCTTAGACAATAAAAGAGCGAAATCATGATTAATAACTCAAAGTTATTAAATACGGAGAAAGTAGTACTTGCTTTTATTCGCGAAGCTGTTCTTTCTTTTTTGATTAATTTCAGTGGCCACTGCCACCATCCTCGTTGGAACTTGCTGTACTGTTGCTTGGCGTGCGTCTTTTGTTTGTAGTTCTCTGGCTGCCGCTAGGTGCGCTGTTGTTAACTGTGTGTCTCGGTACTTATTGAAAACTAAAATTACATGGGAACAAAACGAAGAAAGTGTATTATGCAAATCACTTCCAACCTTGGCATTGAATACGTAATGCGAAACACCCGGTCTGTTAGACCTGCAGGTTTTCAAATAACAATAAGTCTCTCGTAACAAACAGTCACAAACTGAGCAGTAACATGTGCACAGGGTAGGCAAGTGGTTGATTATAAGGCACTGTGGAGGGGGAGAGACAGCTCAATCAGTGTTGCCACACTGTAGAACTACAAAACACTAAAGGTCTCGCAGACCAATGTTTCTGTTTAAGGGTTAAGGAGGTCACTTTCATGTTCACATCTTGTCTCTTAAAAATTCTGAACACCTAATACCGGCCTCGTTCAGAATTTTCAAGCTAGATGTGAACATGATAGCGACCCCCTTAATAATATCTAAACTTCCACTCTGGCTTGTCACAAATGGTGCATCACATCCTTTCTTAAGACTACAGTCAATGATTCTGAATGTTTAATGATTTTTGCAAGTTTTATAAAAGCATTTGGAAGTCTTGAAGAACACTGTAAACGTAAATTTGCAGCTTTGACTTAGTTTAGAGCTTTGCAAAATACTATTTATTGCAGAAAATATTACGTAAAAAGTAGCTTATGTAAGCATCGGTGCTTCCCAACAACAACTCGTTTACTACCATCTTGGGCATATACTACTGCCGTATTTTCACACAAGGCGTGAAGGGATGTTGTGCTTTAGACTAGACATCACTTGATCAGTTGTAAAATGCATTTAGGGACTTTAATGTAATGCTAAGAACTCTAAGCCTTTGGTGACTTGCCTTATCTAACACCAAAACCATTTACAATATTTTTTTAATGCTGAGTCAGAAAACCCATTCACACCCCACCCCCTGCAAAGTATCCAAAATGGCAGTAACTGAATGGTTACTTGCAGACAAATATATGCATAGAAGTATACAGAATGATGGAATCATTCTCCAGTAAACACAGTGGCGTCTCGTGGCCTCAAATTTGGCCTGGGCTTATTTTTTAAAGAATTTAAAATATAATGACAATTCACATGAAATACAGAAAATAGGTATTTTTTTTCTTCTAGACTACAAAACTGGACTTACTTTTTTGAAATAATTTAAAATGTAATGACAAATTACATGAATTAGAAAAAAATGTGGATTTATCTTCTTCTAAACTACAAAACTGGACTTATTTTTCTAAAGAATTTAAAATATAATGACAATTCACATGATTACAAAAGAAACAGGTATTGTTGTGAAACATACCTTTCTACGAACGTCGACTCCTGTTCTTCTGCTCAGCAAATTTTGTTATTACTTTTTCGTTGAAGCCCTCTATGTTTGAAATGTATTCTTTCTCTATTATAAGCAAGTGCCAAGGCATTTGGTCTGTCTTGTCCCATTGCATTTCTTAAGCAGGTTTTAATACGCTTCAATGTGCTGAAACATCGTTCAGATTCAGCTGTTGCCACTGGAGTTATTAAAACTATGTTTGTAAAGGTACCCTCTAAATAATTTTAAATAAAAAATGAATGCAATCTACTGATAGAGTTTATGTTTTTCAACTCTTCACTACAATAAAGAACATGAAGTTACCTCTTCTATGAAGGGATAATAAATCTGGGAAGATGCCTCTGTTTAAAGATTGTTCTCTTTCATTATGTCCTCGTAGAGCAAGTTCATGTCGACCACAGAATTTTAAGCAATCGATAATTCTATTTAATATATGCCTATTTTTTCGGACAAATTCATTGTGTCTTGTAATTGACAGCCTATGTCATCATCAATTTGTGTTCGAACATCAACCCTTCCAAACTTACTCAAGCATAGCGAATGAAAGCCACCAAAACACTACAGAACAACACGCGAGATCGAACGTGACGCGAAGGAACTAGCCCCGAATCAGCACTCAAATCCATTGGACTCTCCCCTTCTCTCTCTGCTAGCATGTGACCTTCACTGTAGCGTAGGCCATGCCTTCCTTTGCGACGTGCCCCGGAGATGGATAATTGACATCAATGCCACTAGGAGCGCTGTCGTATCCATTGCAACAGACGACAAATTTACGTGGCTAAAAATCGCCTTTTAAAAGACTGTGTGATAGTTATGCGTTATGGTGATTGATAATTACGTGAATACGTCCGTTTTTCTTTAGGGGCTAAGCCCCGGAAGCCCCAAGGGACGAGACGCCACTGAGTAAACATCAGAACCAATGAAGTACATATTAACAGAAATTACTAGAAATTTAACCATGTAAGAAATATGCGTGTACCATATATAAATATATATAAACATTTGTACACAGGCATTATAATTCAGAAAAGTATCCTACTGAAGTAGCTATAATAAAAATTTTGTACTGCTTGGGATAAAAATGTAATTATTATTATTATTGTAGCAGCACTTGTGCGGGGTAAATGTGATATGTAAATCCATCAATATAGGCTCTGAATTGAGCAGAGTGTGTGCAGAATCATATGCCATGGGACACAATATTTTATGTAGGAATCTAGCCACTAGAGACAATGTTCTTATTTAATTGACATTCACTATAGAAATCTGAAAAAAAAAATCCCTCTCTGGGGTCATAATTTTTCATGGATTATATCATGTTGATATTAAAAAAATATTTCTATTAAGAACACAATAAAAATATCATAAAAACTACTACTTACATATTTGTGAGTCTACTCCTTGAGTTAGCTATGTTTCGGGGAAACGACTGCCCCCTTCTTCAGGCGTTCTTGAAGCATGCAATACTGCCATGCCACGTCGTTATATCATACAAGAAAAGGTTAGATGGGTAGGATTGAGGAAAAATTGTCAGATAAAACTATCTCCCTTTCACTTTGCATTCCCTTAAAGCTTGTCATGTTCACTATAAATTCACGTGAAATGCATTAAAATTAGTAAAAATGAGTTAAAATTCCAAAAACTGTACTCCCTTCCGTCTATGTGGTAATCGGCTGATGTTCTATGAGGAATGCAGTAAGTGCAGGCTGAGTAGACTCAGAAATTCGTAAGTAAAGTAGTTTTTATATGATATTTTATTGTGTTCTTAATAGAAATATTTTTTTAATTTCAATATTGTGAGTAATACGCACCAAATCCAATTTGAATATACATCCATACTTTCTTCAATTGTTGCTTTTGTACAGTAGATTTCAATCAGTTTTTAACACCATGCTATTCCTTGTTTCAGAAAAATGAACAACAACAAAGGTTCAAACATGTGTTTCGATGTTTCTAAGAACCCACAATTTTCACCACAGCCACCGTATGAGCCAATAGTGAAGAAGTTACTGAATACCACAGACCATGCGGCTGACGAGTGCCTGGCTGGAATGGTTCTTGTAAACAATGGGCTCATAATGATGGACGGCCACCGTGTAATATTAAGGCGTGACTATCTTTCCCTGGCAGACAAGGTGAAAATTCTTTCCGGTGGCAGCGCGGGACACGAGCCGGGGCATGCTGGTTTTATTGGACCTGGGATGCTGACCGGCATAGCCTGCGGTGATATTTTTTCACCTCCACCAGCAGGAAGTGTTCTCGCAGCTATCCGTGCCCTTGCGCAGGATGACACAGCGGGGATCTTGGTAATAGTCAAGAATTACACTGGCGACAGGTTGAGTTTCGGACTTGCCGTGGAGAGAGCGAAAAGCATTGGGATAAATGTGAAGATGGTGCTCGTTAGTGAGGACAGTGCAGGTTCCACAAACGACAGGAGTAACGGAAGAAGAGGTTTGGCGGGAACCGTGTTAATTCATAAAATAGCTGGGGCTATGGCCGAGGAAGGAAAGACTCTAGATGAAATCCATTCCATGTGCGAACTTGCCGTAGCGAACATGGCCACCGTTAGCATAACCGTTGAATACTGCACGGTGCCGAAGGGAGTGAAGGGTGCACCGATTGCACTGGGTGATGCCGAGATGGAGATTGGGCACGGGATTCATGGGGAACCTGGCTCATCGAGGATTCCATTCACAAACACGTCGTCCACTGTCTATACGATGCTCGAAGGAGTGTTTCACTCAGAATCACAAACTGGTTTAAACGTTCACAACGGGGATGAAATTATTCTGCTCATCAACAACCTCGGAGGCTCGTCTAAGATTGAGGAGATGGTGTTTGCCAAGGATACCATATTGCAGTTGCGCAAGAAGGGTCGTATTGTCGTGAGAACTTACTGCGGAACATTGCTAACAGCTCTTAACATGGCTGGCTTTTCCATAACTGTCATGAAGCATGTGCCGGAGATTTTACGTTTCCTGGATGCTCCAACTTGCGCTCCTTCCTGGCCAAGACATTTTCGAATGATGAGTGCATCCGGTAAGGGAATGCCCTCCAAAGTACCACCACCTCCTGCTTTGGATGACAGGAACTTCATCGTGGACTGCCCTAGGATATCGGAAGATGCCTCCAAAATTCTCTTCTTGTCAATTCAGTATAGTGCGACATCGGTAGCTGCATGTGAGGATCAGCTGAACGTTTTCGATTTGGAAACTGGGGACGGTATGTTTGGGTCTAGAATGAAAAGGGCTGCAGAAGCAATTCTTCGTGTTATAGACGAGGGCCTAGACACTTCTAGTCCATTTTCAGTGTTTCAGAAACTGAGTCTAATAGCAGAGGACAAAATTGGCGGAACTTCAGGTGCACTCTATAGCATCTTCCTAATGGCAGCGAGTCAAGTTTTTGTCCATCTGACCGAAGTGACTATCAAAACATGGTTGACGGCGCTGAAAGCTGGCGTCGCAGCGGTCATGAAGTTTGGTGGGGCTGAACCGGGAGACAGGACGATGGTTGATCCTTTAAGTGCAGTAGCAGATGCTTTTGAGTCGGCCTACACAAGGAGGCCGAAAAAACCTTTAGAAGCTTTGGAATATGCTACTGATTCAGCGGAAATCATTGCCCAAAGGACATTAGCAATGAGACCACGTGCTGGAAGGGCAAGTTATGTTTCGGGTAGTAGAAAGCTCCAATCTCCAGACCCTGGAGCCCATGCTGTCGGTATTTGGATGAGAGCTGTCTGCGAGGCAATAAAATACAAGATGGGCAGTGATAAATCTTAATATCTACTGCTCCATTTTTTGTTGTGCTTTTACTTCAGGTTTATTCTGTTTTTCTTGTTATGGAAGTTGAGCTGTTTCCTATTAAATTTTCCAAGGTATTATGGAGATGAGTTTGTTCTTTTTAATTCAGTTGTTTTTACCACACTCAATACAACTGAATTGTGTAGTTATGGACCCTTCTGGGTTGTAACGAACCCATCGAGTTCCTGTGCAATGGTTGCAATCCAGAAATGCCCGTGAGAGTGGCATATTCTGAAAATTTGATCTTGTTTACTTCAAAAATTCATATTTATTTTGTTTATACACCCCATCTGGATTAATTAGATGTTAAAAAGGGTGATTCTCTTGCTGGAGACCCCAAACTATTGTCTATAGAAAATTATGTTATTGAGATAATGGCGTGAAAATTTATATAGACATACCAGCAATGAAAAACAGCGTGGATCCTTGCGATATTATGACTCGTACAGGAACTTTCATTTGCCTTTGTTCCGCATCTTGCCAGTTGAGAGTCATGTCACGTGAGTAACAATGTATGGAGTGGAACAGATTGTGTTCCTCGTTCGTAAATAATCAGTTAATGGATGATGAACTAACTAATGGATATTACCAACAAGACTCTGCATCAAGTCACACTTCAAAGAATTTTTTTTTTTGACACAGAATTATCTCAAAAAAACCTTTGGTCATCCATGTCTTCCAATCTAATGCGTGCAGACTTCTTTCTTTGGGTCCAATTAAAGGACAAAGCGTATAAAAATAAACCCTGCACAATGGAACAAAAAGCAACTCAGAAAGTTTTTTTATTTCTTTATTTTTAATTTAGTGCACTTCTACGTGGGCTCCATTTGTAACCCTTAAAATGTCTAGCTGATACTCGATCTCGAACAATTGTCGACCTGACTGCCGGTTAACACTCCCAGTGGGTCGTAACTTGTCGTAACAAGCCTTAATTGTCTTTGCTGCTTCTATTCAAATGCACATCTGAAATGTCTTTGGACTGAAATTGGCGATTTTGTTTCCGCATACCACACCACACCCTGTGCTCTCTCTTGTGCTGTCGTCATTGCTGCTAATTACTCAGCATCTAAAAAAAAAAAAACTTTTTGAGTTGCGATACATGATGCCGCAAACCACAAGGCTCTGTCAAATAGTTCTCTCACAATTGTAATTTAAAATCAGGGAGGTTTCATGTGGACACCCTGTAAAGTATCTCACATGTAATATTAATAATAACTTTATTGTGAATCAGAGGTATAATTATTATTATTTTTATTATTATATCAACAGGTAAGAATGTGTTGTTAAAATAGAGATTTATGACCACTAACATTTGTATAAGAGAAGCTGTTCTTGAAGGCACTCTTGTCAAAATAAATACAAAAATAATAATATTTGTAAGAGAACATAAAGATTGTAATTTCCAGTTGGAGAAAAATTAACTCTTTGATCCATTACTATATGCTGTTTTTATAATTATTGATAATTTTTTTGTAGATACTTTCAGTACAAAACTTTTTCATCCCAAAATAAACAATATTAGCAAACTGCATACAAGTATTTTTCTTACTAAAATTTAATATTTAGCAACTCTTCCAAGGTGGAGATCTGGATCCTCCTCTAAATACATCCTTGTCTCTGTAATATTCAGTTCATGGCCTACATGCACCACAAAACTATTACAAATCTCCAAGCAACTTTTAAAGCTTTTTCTTGAGGTACCTAAAACGTAATAACAAAATATAATAACTTTGCATCTCAGTATACACTGCATGAAACGTAAAAATAATAATAAAAACATTTATGCTGCATATTCACACTTCTGATGGATAGAGTAGAAAAGTCTCCTCAAGGATATAAGGACAGCAATAATAATAATAACAATACGTTTGTATCAATTAGTTATTTATAATGAAATTTTAATTATTATTAATTAATAATTATTATTGTTATTATTTCTATTATTCAAATTTCTTGCGATCTTTTCCTGCCTACGGCCATGGTCCTTCCCCTCTGTGGACTAGAACTTTTGGTCACTCTGGTACTGATGTTCCACAGCACCTGTGCCCTTCTCAGGAACTTCAGGTAAATCTAAAGTTCCTCATGCACATAGCACCTCTCTATATATCAACCATTTTGGAGGTGATGTGATCAGCACCTCACTTTTACTCCCTAGGGTTGTCCCCAGGTACACATTGATTTCAGGCAGGATGAGTTCCAGAGCCGCTTCATGCGGGGACAAGGCTGGAATTGAACCCAGGTCTCCTGCATGGAAGTTAGATGCCCTACCGACGAGACTACCACGGCTCTTCCCAGGAACTTCAGGCATACCAGTGCACAGGGGACAATGATGTAGAGGACAACATACCACACAGATGTCAAAATTAGTATAACTTTAGAATAGCTCATTAAACATTATATTACAATTGTGAATCACTTTATTATTTTTTGGCTTACATTTTTTGGTGGAATAAATGCAGCACCTGAGATTTTTGATCGTGTGGAAGGAAGCATAAGATAGATACACTGTTATTTTACTCGTGTAATCATCACCACTTTACTCGCTTCGCAAGTACTATGCACAGTATATTTACATTATTATTACTTGAAAAAATTTGCATTGTAAAATGCGATAGGTGGGTTAACATTAAAACATCACTCATATTAGGAGGCTGCTTATTTTTAAGCGGCAATAGGACTCAGCTGATTGCAATTTACCCTACTAATTGATAATTGACTTTTAGTTTTAGGCATCTTGGGTAGCAGTATTCAAATTGTTGCAAATACAGGCGGTGGTGTGGAGTAGGGGCTTTAAAACTTACTTTCTTCACATTTTAATATTTTTATAGTTTATGCACATGAAATTACACAAATCATCAAACTAATGACAAGCCATCTTCATAACCATTTTCTTTTCACGAGATTACTCAAAAAGCAATGTTCTTGCGTTGTAATCTAAGTTCCCAATCTCAATTAGCATATATGTGGAAAAAAAATGGACTTATGTCAAAACTCGTCAGAAGATGGTCTTGGTGTACTGGTTAGCACAACACGGTACGATGCCAGGAGTCCTGGGTTCGAATCCCAGCCTAGGCATGGGTGTTTTTGTGAGCCTACATTAGTTTCATCATATTGTCGATCATCCTCATCGTCACGATTAGCCAAAAGTGGCAGAAAAGCGACGTAAAATAACATTCATTCATTTATTTTCCAATCATTAGATCATAATGTACATGATGTTGAACAGGTCAATTCATTTACAGTTACATATATAAACACACTATTACAACATTTTAAAATTTATAGTAATTACATATGTTAGAACAGCAGAACCTTTAGTTCCAGAACCTAACTTGACTAAAAGGCTAAAGAATAACAAAGCACCTGGCATTGATTTAATACCAGCTGAGTTAATTAAATATGGTGGAAATTCATTAATATGTCAAATCCATAAATTAATTTGTTTAATATGGAATAAAGAAGAAATCCATCAACAGTGGAAAGAATCCATAATTGTTCCTGTGTTTAAAAAAGGTGATAAAATGAACTGCAATAATTACCGTGGAATTTCTCTACTCTCAACAACATATAAAATATTATCTAACATTCTTTTAACAAGACTAACCCCATATGCTAATGAAATTATAGGTGATTATCAATGTGGATTTAAACGTAACAGATCAACTACAGATCAAATTTTTCACATCAGACAGACACTTGAAAAAAAGTGGGAATATAATCAAAATGTCCATCAGCTATTCATTGATTTCAAAAAAGCATATGATTCGGTCAAAAGAGATAAATTATATAATATATTAGTAGAGTTTGGAATACCTAAGAAGCTTGTCAGTATGATAAAAATATGCACCAGTGAAACAGAAAGTAAAATTCGTGTGGTTTTAATATGTCTGACAAATTTACAATTCATGATGGGTTAAAACAAGGAGATGCATTATCTCCATTGCTCTTTAATTTTGCCTTAGAATATACTGTTAGGAAGGTAAAAGAAACTAAAGAAGGACTAAAATTAAATGGTGTGACTCAGTTGTTAGCATATGCAGATGATGTAGACTTACTGGGGGATGATGTGAATACAATTAAGAATAATGCTAAAATATTTTTCAAAACTGCTAAAGAGATAGGTTTGGAAGTTAACAAAGAGAAAACTAAATATATGCTTACAGGCCGAAACCAAGTGTTAGATAATAATCAAAATCTCATTATTGATAAGAACTCTTTTGAACCAGTTTCCAAATTCAAATACTTAGGAGTAATATTAACAAATGAAAATTATATTAAAGAGGAAATAAATAGTAGGCTTAATTCAGGAAATGCATGTTACTTCTCTCTTCATAAACTTTTGTCTTCTCGTTTAATATCTAAGAAACTAAAAGTTAAAATATACAAAACTGTAATTTTACCTGTAGTATTATATGGGTGTGAAACTTGGTCCCTTACATTGAAAGAGGAACATAAATTGAGAGTATTTGAAAATAAGATCCTTAGGAAAATATTTGGACCTAAAAGGGATGAGACAGGTGAGTGGAGAAGGTTACATAATTTAGAACTACATAATTTGTATTCATGTCCAGATATTATTAGAATAATTAAATCAAGAAGACTTAGGTGGGCAGGCCATGTGGCACGAATGGGAGAGGAAAGAGGAGTTTACAGGATTCTTGTTGGGAAACCTGATGGTAAGAGACCAGTAGGAAGGCCAAGACGAAGATGGAGGGACAACGTTGAGATGGACCTAAGGGAAATCGGTAGGGATGGAAAAGAGTATATAGATCTTGCTCAAGATAGGGACAGATGGAAGGCCTGTGTTGCTGCAGCCATGAACCTTCGGGTTTAAGAAGGCTAGAGAGTTAGTTAGAATACATCAAATTATTTTACAGTTTGACAGTTTGTAAAAAAGTATTTAAAAAGTAATATTTAAAAATGTTATACATAACTCTGAAGTGAGAAATACTAAAGTATTATATTTTATTCTTCCAGTGGTGACACTATTAAGCCTTGCTTCCATGTTAATAAAACATTTAAATACTGACCAAGGCAGAATTTATAGTATAAAAAATATATTATAAATATATTAGTGTATATATTTTTTATACTATAAATTCTGCCTTGGTCAGTATTTAAATGTTTTATTTTCTTTATTCTTCCATATACTCACTTACATTGTATAGAGCTCTACCAGTTAAATACATTTTTATAGGTTTGATTTGAATATTTTTCTGAGGGATTAACTTTTTGTTGTTGGTAATTTATTGTAGAATATGTTACCTGCATTTGTCAGAGCTGACTTGGTTACATTAAGTTTCAATGTTTTCCTGCGAAAATCTGCTATTTGTCTGGTATTACACCTATGTACTTCTTTATTTTTTATAATATGACCAGTACTTAGGACATATAAGATGGTCTTGTATATGAGGGTTGCTGGAAAAGTTTCTGCAAACTACCACCAACAGTGGCGCTAGTGTTCCGCTATTATAAAAATCGGAAGAATAGATCTTTTTTATGTTTTAAATTATCTTTGGTTGTTTGTTTAAGCCTATTCGTTTATTTTTCACAGAAGTTTGAAGAAGTAGTTTCGTGTGAGAAATGAAAATTTGTCGTCAACACTTTCGGGCAATAATTTTTTGTGATTTCAAATGTAGTTTAACCACAGATTAATAAGATCGCTTACTTCCTATCTCTGCTTTGTAATCTGTGCGTATACCAAACCGGACATGTGGAGCCACCCTACGGCTGTTTCGAAACGTAAAGCGTTGTCATAGCAACCTCTCCGCCAATCATATCTTACTCTTGGCAGTGACAGTTGAATGCGTCTCAGCGCAATGATCCGCTCACCCCACCCTTCCATTCCTGCTTTTATTTTCTGCTAATAATTCGGGACATATCTCGTAAGGTCGAATTAATTATTTTATATAAGTGCATAAAAATGTTCTACAAGGAAAAATACCATTGTTCAGTTAATGCACGTTACGTTTGAATGATTTCTACATCTAAGTTACGAGATATACAGAATAAGTAGCCCAGAAGCACAACATACGAAAATAATTTCAAGTTCCTGAAATTCCAGCATGTAAATCATTCCGTTGTGCATGAAAAATGGTCCGTGTATTATCTGTGGTAATAAGTATTTTTATGTCGTATTCTCCCTATTATGCGTTGCTTTTCTGACAATGTGGGCAAATCGCGATTTTATCTTGTGTAAACTCTACAGCGATTACTTTGTTCGTAGATCAATGCGTTTTACCCCTCACTCGTCGTTGTTTATTTAGCGTCGCATTTTTCCAATTTTAGGCTAATCGCGACTATGCTATGAAAAATTGATGACACAAAGAAAGCTCTAACAGGGATTCGAACCCAGGACCCCTGCATTAACCGAACAATGGTATTTATCCTTGTAGAACATTTTTATGAACTTAAATAAAATAAATACTACGACCTTACGAGATATGTCCCGAATTATTAAAAGAAAATAAAAGCAGGAATGGAAGGGTGGGGTGAGCAGATCATTGCGCTACCCAAAGTGTTCTAAAGGGTGCTCGAGCCATGTTGCAACATTTCCCAAATTGTCTCTTTCTCTTCATAACAATTGCTGCACAGTTTAACGTGGGTGGAAATCTGCAGAATACAGCACACTTAATACCAGCAACTGTTTCTGGTGCCGTCACTGTAATTTTCTCCCTTGTGTAGGCCTACCATATTCAATCGCAAGATGTAGACACTTCTGATTTACAAACGTAGAAAATTCCATTCATCTGTCTATGGCCTCATAAAACGAAAGACAAATGCATCCACTTTCTCTGCAATTGATATCAGTGGAGTACCCTGAGGGGGGGGGGGGGGATTTGATGCTGAAAATGCCAGGGAAACAAAAGACAGGATTCGAAGGTTTTGTCTCAGGAAATAAGAATAAATCATAAAACGTATATTAAAAACTACTGATGGAACATTAACACTATTCATCTAACGAAACCATTACAAATCGACTGGCGGCTTGTAGGTATGAAATATACTGGAATAAAAGATATATACATATAGTCAGTCAGTACTTGTTTTCCAAACTTAACCACCATCCTAAGAAAATTGGGGACCTACAAGTGAGTAGCGTAACCCAGTCTGGGAAATCTCCTATAACAGCTGAGGGTTCGATGTGCTGACCCTACGTCACCCCATTACTGGTTGAAGATCTCCACACCTCTAGGTAGGGTTGTGGGAGGCAGACTGGCAGTCAGTTGATAGGCCAAGGACCTTCCAGGGCTGTAGAGCAGTGGATCTCAACCTTTTTCAGTCGGGGGCCCACCTTGAAGGATATTACACTTCATGGGACCCATAAGATGGGAACAAGCGGAATTACTTTGTAGGGGTGTGCACCTAGTCTATAATCATATATTTGCTCTTTTACAACAACAAGGCCTGAATTTAAATTGTTAAAACAATATATCTAAGTAATTTAAGGTAATAGGTTTTTTAAGACCCAGTTAACAAAGTTTCGAACCCAACTTCCCGACCCAACAAATGTCCCCTCAGGACCCAGGAGTTGGTCGCACCCTATAGGTTGAGAAACTATTCTGTAGAACCATGGGTTATGTTATGCTGTAGATGAAAGTAAATATTTTACACTACAGTTAATTTCTATCACAACTTACATTCAGTGTTCTGTAGATGAAATAGTATTTTGGACAATATGACATAGAAACTAGTTCAGTGCCATCTGCCATGAGAGAATAGAATAAAATAATAGTTATGAGTGACACAGCTCATTGGGGAAGTTATCAAACAGAATAATTTCTGTAATAAAATTGTAATTGTTTTAATTCTATCAGTCTATTTCTCTGTAAAAACTACTATGATGGTGATAATGAATAGTTATAGGAAAATAGAGTAAGAAAAGGTCACACCTTACACAAGTTAACCTAGAATGCCTATATAGCAACCACCTCATCTCGAAGTTGTACCTATATGGAGACGCAGTGGTTCGGATCCCACTTTAAACTGTAGGTCCAGTCCCAATTGGCCTCACTGTGCACAAAATTGACTTAAAACACCAAATCAATTCTACATATAGACTACAATTTCATCATATGGCATTACATATTTCATAGTTACACAATAATCTGGACTCGAAATATGAATGTCTTAGAATAAAAAACAAAGCAGTCATTGAGTATGTAGGATCAAGCTAGATAAGCACACTCCCAGCCCCCCACTCCTAAACACACACACAATGGAATTAAAAACACACCACTGAAAGATCTTATCCTGCACAGATATGTATTTTATATATTCATATACTTAATACAGTACTGAAGATGATACAATCCATGCATTCAGAATAAATATTGCACATGAATTTTTTAAAGCTAATTAAAAAACAAAAGAAATGTGCAAATTTCCAGCTGATGACAAAGAAACCAACAGTATTTTTTTGCAATTTAGAGATATTTCACACCAAAGTGACATGTGACATATGCCACTTGGAAATGAACCAATGAACAGCAACATTTCACTCATAGTGGATGCCATATTGACAAAATCCCTGCTACTTCTAAATAATGTCACACATGTTTCTAGTCAGTCTAAAAGAAAGTGAACATAAAGAGTTAATAAATAATCATTCTTTCAAGCTTCACACTATCAGGTCGATCATTGGTGCATGTTTCTCATATCATCCCTTCCATCAAGAAGTAAATTTAACTTGACCTCGTATTGAACATAGGTGTCTCACTCATGATGATTTGCTGCAAGGGCTAGACCATCCAATGTGTCATGTCTAAATGTTAAGTGATTGGCTTATTCCTACCTAATGTGTAGATTATACTTTCCTCAAACTTTTGATCTTACCAATTATTGACCAGGTTGGGAGATAATGAAAGCACTTTAAGAAATGTTATTACCTTTTTGAGAAGAGCTGGTCTCTTATACTGTCACTGAGGAAGTTCGTAGTTTTGTGCATATCCTTTGCAAGTCTTTATAACATTTCACTTTCAACCTTTCTCAAGGGGCTCTTCACACCCATTCTTTAACTCAGGTATGGGTTCGATACCCGGTGGAGACCCATAGTGTTTCGGATCCCACTTTAAACGGTAGTTTCAACCCAATTAACCTTTCTGTGCATAAAGTAGACCTAAAAGAACAGTTCAAACTCAAGTAAGGATATTAGATAAGAGGATTCTTCCTCACATACATTGAATGGCCCAATATGGTCATTATACCTACAAGTCCCAAAATTTATTTCAAGCATCTTACTTCCAATTACACATATATATTATATTGTTAGCATTAAACATATGGAATATAAAGTAAAATACTATAAGAAATCCTTAAAACCCTACATCAAATAATTTCCACTGTATTGAATATTATCATAATATTGTTAATGAAATTCCATTAGACAAACCATTGTGTCACACTGATAGGTTTCTTGGTCGGACACTCACTATGGTGACATGTTATACTTCACCAAGAATGAATTTACATGTTGAAATACTCCAGAAGAAGAGAACAGTTTCCGAGTAAGTACATTACTCTTAATGATTTAATACTCATACTGTGGAAATGTAAAACATTATATTCTATTGCTAATAACAAATGTAAGGGAAAATAAACAAACACGTTGTTATTCAGGTATATATATATATATATTTATTGAATCACTAGTAATTAATATATTTTGCATAAGGATAGATTAAAATGCAATTTGAAACACAAAATCTTCCTCCCGTGGCACCAGTGAGAAAGGAATTTTCTTTACAGTAACACATGTGTAAATGTTCGTAAAATATTTTGCATAAATTGCACATGTAGGTTAGTTACACCCATTTCGTTTCCAAAACTAGTGATTACTTATGATTTGGTTCAATGTATGCTTTCGTAGTTAGGTTAGGCAGGCCAGGTTTGGTTCTCTTAGCATTATAAATAAATTACCTAAATTCATTTTACTAAGGTTCCGATTTACTTCTACATTAATTCCCACTAGTCTACGATACTTACAGTCCCTTGTCAATGGAAAATACATTGTCCTTGGGAAGCGTGCAAGCTTGCGTAAGGTAATTTTTAAGTTGTTTTTTCAACATAAATATTCTTTTTAAAAAATTCATAGAGTGCTAATTACGGCTAGAATGTACAATATAGAGAAAGTCTCCAATTTCGTTAATTTTCGGTATACTAACTAATTTTGGCCTCCTAATCACTAATCTGTTGTAAAAAACCGGGGGTCACGTCTGGAAATTGTACATTTTGATGAATAAATTGTTCGTTAGCACCAAAAACCATCCACGGGTAGCCCCACAAACCATTGACGTTAGCCCCAAAAACCATCCACGGGTAGCCCCACAAACCATTGACGTTAGCCCCAAAAACCATCCACGGGTAGCCCCACGAACCATTCACACGAGGTTAGGTTAGGCCTGTTAGGTTAGGTTCAATTAGCACTCATTTCACCTACATTCATCGAATAAATAGGGATCGTACTAGAATTGAACATCATAAATCATTTTTTTGTAAAACAACGGCGTGGTTGGACACAATGACAGGATATTACATTTTTGTTCGTAATACTACGCATATACACCTATATATATAAAAAATTCAGTCGGCTTTTTTTCAAATTTTCAGACGTGACCCCCGGTTTCTTTCAACAGATTCGTGATTAGGAGGTCAAAATTAGTTAGTATACCGAAAATTAACAAAATTGGAGACTTTCTCTATATTGTAAATTCGCTCCCTAATTACTTTAAGAAAGGTTCAAATTTCGTGTGACAATGATTGCTAAAATTGTACGATAATTAGTCTTCCTGCTAAGAGATTTTTTAAAAAAAATCATAGAACGATAGGAACCGTTACCTTAGGTTTCATTGCTTTAATATTTACATGCTTTTTTTCATCTTCTGTACATGTTGACAAAGTTTTAAATGCTAGAAGAAATAAACTTCATGCAGAAGCGAATAGGAGCGCGATAACTTGCAACTTTCTGCATTATAACATGAACAAATGAGCTTTTCCGAACTTCAAACAAACTTCAAGTCATTCCTACTATTCTCGTTGGCTTCCTATCCTCCTGTGTAACTTATAAATAACATTAAGTTACAAAATCGAACCTTTAATCTTTCAGACGTTTTATTTAACACATCTCCTTTTACTTAAATGAAGCAAAATACAGAATACGAAGACATGCTAGGAATTATTCTCCGTGGAAACTAACTTTATGGAAATTATTTTTACATAAAGAGCGAACAGAATTCATAAATAACTAACCTTTCAGGATATGACGGAACACAAACACAGCTCTGGATTCCTCTTCTGACAGTTTTTACAATAAAAATCTGCACAATAAGGCATTGTTTTTATTTTTTGTTCAACATCCTTATTAAAATAGTTAGTGTACGTCCATGACAGATCATATGGAAGGATGTTACGTCATGTAGAAGTAGTGACTTTAAAAATACGATTTTTCTTATACATGTTTAAGAAGGGAAAGGCATTTAATAAAATATAAAATCACGTACAAGTGATCATCATTGATTAATAGATAAATAAACTAAATTTTTAATGAGAAAATTAGGATTTAGCATCGATGGTGGTGCCGACTGGTAGCTGGTTAATTCATGCACGAACAAATGAATTCCGAAATTAACCTTATTCGGATTTTTCCACCAGTGCGGGATGCCTGAACACCGATTCAATGCATCGAGTGACTTCATTTGGCACCATCCAATTCGCGATTAAAATTACCACCTGAGCGAGAGCTGGCACTCAGCCCCTAATGTGGAAATCGTGCGTCGTCTGCTAGGAGGGGAAATGAGGGGAGGTAGGGGACTTGAGCTACACTAGCGGCATCTCGTCCTGGTCCCCCGAAACTCACGAACTAACACAGCGCTCAACTGTTAACAAGTGAAGGAACTTCCTTGTTCAAGGAAGCGTTGCACGTAAGTTTGAATTTGAAGTAACCGTCGATGTTGTTTTTGTCTGACAGGGTCAGAAGAAGAAGGAGAAGGAGGACCGTCGATGTTGCTCGCGTCGGTAGAACGCCGAAATTTGTTCGTGCTCTGTGTTTGGCGTGGTGTTTGGATGTATTTTTTGGCTATATTTTTTTAGGCGATTAGCAACAACTGAAGTGCAATTCAAAGCCCACCATACCTCGTAGATGTAAATTACGAGTTCGATTAATTTACGGGAAAAATCTACGAGATCTGAAGCTTGGATAAATTCGCGTTTCAGAATTCCGAAGGATCCAGACAGGTATGTACAATAAATCTTACGAGACATTAGGAAAATGTAGTTAGAAAATTCTTAGTTTGTTAATAAATAATGCGATCACCAAAGGTAAACATATTAGTATGTGTGTATATATATATATAAGGTAAACAATCATAACACAGTTGCAGTTGGTCCACCCTCTATTTTCACGAAATTTCACACTTTTGTCCTATAAGACGTGTTGGCTGGAGCTCAAGGGAGCCAAAAGGAACGGATATCCGGTGATTCGGAGTCCACCATCGAATTTGTGATTTTTTTCCCCTATCTAAAGGAGGCCTTTAAGAATACTTTTAACATACCAAGCCCGGTCTCACTGCAGAACATGGGCTGCCTTTTCCCTCTAAATAGACGAACGAAATTTATATCAACTGAAAGTACGTACCTTCTACTTCCATTTTCTGGTGTTCCTTTTACGATTACTATTATATTATTGCCCGTAAAAAATGTTTTTCCTGCTACTAAAAGCAATGCATTTCCCCATTTGTTGGCATCCATATTGTTTACGCACTCAAGTGTTGTGCGATAAGTTGATTTGTCACTCCGGATTCCACCCACAGACGCTTAGTTTCTTTCATTATTTCAGACGAGGAATGCTTACAAGGTTAGGTTAGGCCTGTTAGGTTGGGTTCCAATAGCATAAATACAATGAAAAATGTTTTTCCTGCTACTAAAAGCAATGCATTTCTCCATTCGTTCGTGTCCATATTGTTTACGCACAGTTTCTTTCATTATTTCTTCGAGGAATGCCTAGAAGGTTAGGTTAGGTTTCATTAGCATAAATACAATGACTAATTATTATTTAGGCTAAATAAACTAAACCTAGCTACCTAACAACACAGGCATTTTTTGCTTTCACTAGATTTGTGCAGGAATATGCCTTTTCCTTCGCTGCTACGATTTCAGTACCGCCCAACCTGGACACGTTTTTCTGTTTTTTGTAAAGAAACATTTTTTTCCGCACTTTAAAACTTACTTTTCCCGATTACTAACTACAAAACGTTACCAAAAAATTATGAACCGCGTTCCTCCTAAGCAGCCCATATTCTGCAGTCTTACCCCAAGCCCCTTTGAAGGCAAAATTGTCAGTTCGACACGCAAGAAGCTCAGTCTGTGAAGCACGTTTTTCTGCTTCTATAATACAGATTTTCTGAAAAATTGGAGAAGAAATATAAACAAAGAGAGATTGTGTGTGTATATATATAAAACTTCCAGGGAAGAAGGAAATCAAGTACATCTCTGTATAACACAGTATTTAAATTAAATGATGTAATAAAATATATAAATAAACATTGTGTGGAAACCTTAAAATTTAATTCTAAGTTCTTCGGATCTTAAATACCATATGCACACGTATGTGTTTAGATCTGCTTGTTAGAATGCATGTGATTGTATTTGTACATGGAACTGTAAATTATGAATCTAATCAACTTATGTTTTTATATTACAGATGTTCCCATGGTTGACCAGTCCTGAAAGCACAAAATGTGGAGAAATACTGTGCAGTGTCCATACATAACATGAAAGTGATTTCTGCTACGATTTAGTGACAAGTGTGAAATGTGATAAAAATTTATTTTTACTGCCTCACTGTGGACTAACAGCGTTCCAAAATCTTCTGATATTGAAATATTTTCTTGGTGCATAGTTTACCTCAAGAAAAAAATAATTGGTGAGAGCTTTGATTCTTAAAAAGTTTAATTGTTCTTGTTGCCATTTCTTCATTTGTGTGCGGATGTATATAAGTGAGAAAAACTTGTGATACACTGTGAGAAATTCCAAATGTAGTGCCTTTTGCCCTTTTTCTTTATGAGATGTAATGCATCTTTATTCAAAAAGGAAAGATGAGAAGACTATATTCGGATCGATACATGAAAAACAAGGGAGTATGTATTTTGTCATTAATAGTGTCAGTGTTATGAAGAAAATTGCATGGATTCAAACAAAGTGCTTGTTTTGACAACCATATTCTCATACTTTCATGCAGCTTAGGGTATGGATTACCTCCCTTATGGTAAGAAACCACATTCAAATTTTAACTCCGGTATGTCACTCTTCTGGTTCCACAAGTTTTAAGGCAATTCTTGCTTCTTTCTAATTTACTAACTAAAACATATTGACTGCAATTGAGTCATTGGCCCAAGTTCCTTTTGTTTTGTTGCGATTTCAACATGCTACGAATGCAATTTTTACATGGTTCAATTTCGGTGTGCGTCTGTTAACACATACTGCGGAGTTTTAGCGATTACTTAAGGTTTTTTTTCAATATATGCTTTCGTGGTTAGGTTAGGCTGGTTAGGTTTGGTTTTCTTAGCATTAAAATAAAGTCCCTAAATGCATTCTACTAAGTTTCCGATTTACTTCTACATTCATTCCCACACTTCTACGATATTTACTGTCGCTTGTCGACAGAGAATATCGTGTCCATGAGAAGTGCGTAAGATAATTTTAAAGTTTTTTTTTCAACATAAATAACAGTGCTCATTACTTTAAGGAGGGTTCAAATTTCGTGTGACAATGATTTCCAAAATTCTACGATAATTAGTCTTTGTGCTAGGATAAATCATAAAACAATCGGAACCGTTACCGAGCCATTTTAGAAATCTAGATTGTGAATTAAAGCCAGTGTATTTTAGGAATAAAAATATAGTGACAATGCTCTGCATTTGTGTTAGTTCACTAGTAATCTTATTAAAAGTATTTCCAGTTCTCAGTGGCACATTTGCTTGTGTGCAGGACCCAGTACTGATTGCATTTGGGCAGCTAGTAAATATAATGCTCCAACACAGTGTAGATACAACACATGTTAGTCACTAAAATAGGTACTTTAGTATTATGCAGACTGCCTCATTTGAGACTGTGCATTTAGGGACTTTTTTTTAATGCTAAGAGAACCAAACCTGGCCTGCCTAACCTAACCACAAAAGCATAGATTGAACAAAATGTGGTTAGGTTAGGCAGACCAGGTTTGGTTCTCTTAGCATTAAAAAAAAATCCCTAAATGCACGGTCTGAAATGAGGTATACCGTATAATACTAAAGTACCCTAAAATATAAGTGTTTTATGCAGCCTCAACATTATTTTTTAGAATATTTTTAGTGCTAATCTCATAACCAAAGGTTCCAGTTCAAGTCTGGGCCAGGGTTTGGATATTTCTTTGTGAGAGTCCCTTTATGTCAGAGAAGTGACCCATAATTAGAAAGCTTTTAGTACAGAAGGGACAGATTAACTGATTGTTTACTGGTTTCGGCTAATATAGGAATAAGTAATGGATCATTAGAATTTTTTTCATCCACCCCCACCTTCGGCCGGCGTATTTACAAACCCTATAGTGCTGCAGAACCAGAGGTATATAACGCTTTCTTATTGGCTGTGTGCACCGGAAGTGTTTATGTTCCGTGTCCATTCTTCCTTGCTTCTTCATTTACAGCAAAAGTATGGAAAAATAAGACTTGTGATTATATACTAATAAAGTTTGTAAACAGATTGTCGAAATTATGTTAATATATACGTTAATATAATATACGTTTATATAATAAAATATAATGTTTAAAATGCTATACGTTGGATATACATAATTTTCTCAATAGTCATTGGTAGTTACAATGTTTGCACTGATGTGACTTTAAATAGAAAAATCATTCACTTCAAGAAGAGTTCTGAGGTCTGTCTTCTAAAACATTAATTTAAATAATTTTGCTAAAAAATGAACCTTAGTGTAAATGGGTTTCTTATCTTGTTGGGATGAATATCTGAAATCTGTACTGTTAATTTGAACCCTGCCATCTAGCGATAACTTGAAGGAACGCTGCATCAACTTCCGGAATGGCAGCCAATCAGTAGCCAAATATCGCTGGAGGTTCTGCAGTACTATAGGGTTTGTAAATATGCCCTTCGGCCGTGATCATGAAAGTGTGGAATCCACACCCGCTAGAAGTCTTCATGGGAGCACTTTACTTTTTTTTTTTTTTTACTTTAATATATAGGCTCAATTGTCATACCAATCCCATGTTAGAGGTTAAAATGTCATCTCAGTCTTCATTATAAAATTGGGTGAAGTTTTATTCCTGGAACTTTTGTTATGTTTACAAAGAGGAACAGTTTCACCTATGTAAAAATAATAATTTACATAGTTTTTCATTACATGTCTGTACTGTTATAATGATTTGGAGACAATAATGAAATAATTTTGAGTATCTGTCTTTGTTTATATTATCCTTTCTTTACTTGCCTATTGTTACTGCATTTCTCCACAAAAGACCTACAGTCGAGAGTCGTCAGCTATTAGAGGTTGAGTGTTCTGCACTGCAGAAGTGTGTCAAATGAAAAGTGCTACTGTTTCATGTAGAAATGGCTGTGCGCTCAATTTATCATAATATAATATATATTATCTGAGTTCAGTTTCATTTAAATATTGATGAAAATACTTTCTTCTACATGCAGAACACTCAACATACATCCACATGTAGATAATAAAAATGTAATTAGCACATTTACTTCTTACTGGGAAAATATCGTAAGGAGGATCTGATGGAATTTTGTGATACATATATTTGTCCTGGTCAACATTATATGGATTACGACTCAATTAAATTCCTTTTTTTTCTTTGTTCAGTGAAGATGTGAACATGCGAGTTGTGATGAATGGGATTTATTTTTAATTGAATTCAGTTTACATTTTTTCATGGATGATGATGATGAATGATGCTTTTTACCCTATCATTGAGTTTAGAACAGTGGTGTATTCATCCATATTATCTGGTCTACCATTGTTAAACAAGCTTTTTGCATACATGTGGAAATTGCCTCAAAATTTGAATTTGTTGTAATTCGATACTTGTTTTACTTTACTTGGTGTTTTATTTCTTTTATATCTAATATATAATAAACTTATACAATAAGTAAGAATTGTTCTGGTTAACCAGGTAAAATATTACGAATACGCCACTGGTTTAGATTTGCCTCCGGCTATGTGCTACAGGAAAAAGCATGTTACAATTACCTGGTGATTGGAATATTTAGATCCTATGTGGGTAAAGGTGGTAATGTAATGCAAAGCTAAATCCTAGGCAGTGCTTTTTTTCTGGTGGTATGCAAACTGTATGCCATACCGGTATCTTTTTACATGTGAAAATAAAAAATAACATCATTTTATTTTAATGTTAGAAGTTTGTGTTTGTGTGTAACTGTATGAATGCAGGATCACATGTGAACATACCTTACTATTCTGGGTAGTTCTCATGATGAACACAAGAACAAATTTTTTGGAGAGTACTGGAACCTGTCTTCCCAGAAAAAAGTACTGGCCCTAAGTAAGACCAGATGATTCTGTGCCAAAGTTTGAGGTTTAAGCCAACTTTATGCTCAGATAGGCTAATTTTGAATTTAAAATTGAATCAACCACTGCATTAAGCCTCCACCCACGACTTCTCCTGATTACAAGTCAACATCATCAGAAAAGCCGAGATTATCCTTCAGATCACTAATGTAACTGCCCAGGGTGCGAAATCATTGAAAACTGGTGGGGGGAGAAAGTTCTTCATCTAAAACCCCTCCCCCACAAACATATGTGATACATATTTGTAATGTTATTAAAAGCAAAAATAGTAGTATATTTGTTAATGATCTCTTGAGAGAGAATGCATTCGATACTCATAACTACACTAATTTGTGTGTGTTTTCTATATTATTCTTAGTAAAGTATATTTGAAATTAAAAGTAATTGCTTATCTTTTGTTTGCTATAACAAAAACCCCTCCCTGCCTGGAAATTTTTGGTGGGGGGATTTTTGAGGCCAATATTGTTGGTGGGGGGGAAATTCCCCGCAGGATTTCGCACCCTGTAATTGCCACACTTTATCGGAGAGAGAGATGAAATTATTAATTTATGGAATTATTTACACATTTTCAGAAAGTAATGTATCAGGTAAGGGTTTCAATTTTTTTAATGTTTAGTTTTGAATACATTCTTGTTTTAACTGTACAAGGTGTTTAGTAATGAGCAAATCATATTGAGGTGAAATGTGTGCATGGTCATCAGGAAGATGGGACCCCCCCCCCTTGCAAAATGATTATCAACTTAAATTTATATTTCACACATGTTCTTTCATTTAAGTAACAGCAATATATGATAATTTTTATAAGATTACAGTCCTTCAAAATGAAGGACTGGTTTCATGGGATTTACTGTTTTTTTTGCCCGCCTCCTCTCTCCTGGAAAAATCAAAGCTGTGGCTGCATTATTACTGATGTAATATGGTGTTTGTTTTTTGAAACCTCTATGATGTGCATGTGTTTTTCGTAAAATATTGCTCGCACATGAAGATACATATACAGAAAGTTCGTGAACGATTGTAAGAATCGCATTTAGATGGTGTATGCTGAAATAAGTAAGTTCCCGTCCCTTTTTTTTACGTGTAATTTTCAGGAAAAAATCTAATTTACGTTTAAATTTTCTACACTTAGAAAATTACAATACTCTGTAAAGAAAAGAAAAAAACTAGCAGAAACCTGAATTCCTAAATACATTTATTTAAATTGTAAATGTTTTTCCCTTCGAAAGTTCACTACGTTGGTAATAATTTTCAGCAGTCAGGCAGCTTAATTTAGAGTGTCCATATTTCGCCATGGAATTTTTCGAAATATAGACACGTGTTGCGACGTAAAAATATAATAGCATCTACGCAAAGCGCGTTGCTCCCGGCGTTGCTATGGTAACCGCAGTAGTTCGGGGGACATGCGTGTGGCGGCAGCATAATCTCTGCTTGTTCCTGATTGGCCGCTCTCGTTTAAATTTCTCATTCCGGATTGGCTGTCTTGTAAGCCGGCTGCTGAAAAGTTTCCATTGTGGGTATAGGAACTTTCTTCTCTCTTTACATCCCCATTCTCTTTGGCTAGTGTCGCTTCCAATATGGCCGCTCTAAGTAGGAAAGATCTTTGTTTACATTCAGCAGTAGTACAAAAGAGCAGCGTGTTGTCATGACTGGTATGGTAGAAAACGTTTAAATTACGCATTATTTTTAAATATTGCGAATGCGATGTGAATTTCAGGTACTCTAACAAACGTGAAGCTGTACTGAGAACGAAGCATTTAATTATGATAGGCAAAAATAACACGGAAAATGCAGACGAAACTATGTATACGCACTGGTTGTCCAAAGCAGTGCTGTATCATCTGCACGTCATGTAACTGGGGTTCTCGGAAATTATTTGAAAATAAAGGAATTAAAATTGACCTGTACTTGAAAAGCTGGGACAGGAGAAAATTGCGAACATATCGTTGCAGTTCTTTCTCGAAAGAGAAAGGCTGGTTTAATAATAATATTCACGATTTCATGACCAGGCTATACTCACTGAAAAAGGACATCGTACTGAATGAAACAGTAACATTAACATATCCACTTTTTTTCTGGTTACATTTGACATTAATTCATTCTCAAACTATTTTCATCTTCCCTCTTAATCGACTTGCACCTGTTCCAAATTTCACACCGGTAATACTTGGACGCATTGGTTAAGACGCTTCATGATTTTTCGGGAAAAAAAGGCTTTATTTATAAAGTACAATTTAAAACTTTACTTTCATGGAAATATATATTTATCTCTCGATAAATAAAGTAAGCAGACTCGTGCATTCTTCGTAATTTCCTTGCCGAATTACAGTGTTATATCCCCCATACCAATCTTCTGTCAATTACGTTTTCCCTGATTTATTAACAAATTTCATTTTGTTGAATCCACGGGGTGGAAACACATGAAAACTTTTAATTTGTTCTGACCCATAAAACTATTTAGAGCAAAAAAAAAAAAACTGAACAGTAGACCTTACTTTCTCGCATATTCACCATGCTTGACTTCAACACAACGTATCCTACTTAGAGTACTTCCTGAAAATCCCGGCAGATGGCATATCGGTTAATTTTAATCGCGAATAGGACTGTGTACAGTGGGATCCATGAGTATTGCCCTGCAAATTGTCCATGACTATTTTGATTAATTTTTCTCTTACATCCTACGTGTTTTTAAGCAATGGATTTTTATGTATGCTGGTGCAGAAGTTCTCAACAGCTTGTTTTGAGTTTTCTTTTAATTCTTGAAGCTCTTATTGGGTCAAATAAAATGCACGAACACGGTGATGGACAATTTGCACGGTAATACTCATGGATCCCACTGTACAATTGATTTTCCGAATTCCAGCATGGTCGCACATTTCTCAGTGATGAATTTTGTGAAGGTTGTCCATCTACGTCTGTTGTTGCCAGTAATGTTGATGCTGTGCTTGAAATGATTGAGAGAGATCTGCAAGTGACATACCATGATATTCAGGCATCCTTGAACATTGACATGAAAGCAATACATACGATTTTGCATTGTCATCTGAACGTACGGAAACTTTGAAGCCGTTGGATCCCACACAACTTGACTGAAGCTCAAAAACAGGCTCGTGTAAAGAAATGCTCAAAAAATTCAACCGAGGCAAGTCAAATTTGGGTACTACATTGTTACAGGGGATGAAACTTGGATCTATTCATACGAACCCGAAACTAAACAGCAATCCACTGTTTAGGTGTTTCAAACAAAAGCCGTTCGTTCGAGGAGTGCTGCCAAGCAAATGATTGCTTGTTTCTTCGGTTATACCGGACATGTGGCAACAATAACTTTAGAAGATCGAAGGACTGTAAATGCTGAGTGGTATACAACAATTTGTTTGTCAGAGGTCATCAATGAATTGTGTAAAACAAACCCAAATTGTCGCATTATTCTTCACTATGAAAACGCCAGTTCCTGCTCAACACACCAAACTGTTGATTTTTTGTCCAGTAAAAATGTTGAATTAATGACTCACTGTTTGTACTCGCCTGATTTATCACCTAATGACTTCTTTTTGTTCCCACACGTGAAAAATAAGATGCGTGGTGAGCGATTTGTGTCGCCTGAAGCAACTGTTGACGCATACCGAACAGCGGTTTCTGAGGTATCAGCTTCAGAGTGGAAAAAATGCTTTCAAAATTGGTTTGAGCATATGCATGAGTGTATCGATCTTAAGGGTGAATACTTTGAATAACAATAAACCCATTCCCAGAATTTCACATGTCTTTTTTCATATTGATTGCAGAAACTTTTTCAGCAACCCTCGTACATATAAGGAATAGCTCAATCGTTAGAAAATGGAATTAAATGTATAATTCAACTTTGTCTGATACGGAATTATACAATCGTGGGATCTATAGAGGGGTGACTCAAGATAAAATTTTCACCCGGGTGAGGTGGAATTTCGGCCCCCCCCCCCAAATTTCTGTCTTGCCACCCCCACTCTGGTGCTACTACTTTTCACCACCACTCAATGAAAAATATGACCATACATGTATATTTACATTTTAGATGTGAGAAAATAATAGCCTTGAGTGTCATTGTTAAAGAACACGTTTGCTGTAGTTTTGTACATTAATAGCTACATAAAGCAAAGGTGCAACATCTCTCTAAATTGCCAGCGCCTGTCGGAGCGGCTCTCGTTGGGTGACGTGTGGTCAGCCCATCGAGTCCCATTGCTGCTGTTTTTTGGCTTTCGAGACAGGAGCCCCCTACTTATTCGTTTCAAATATAGCTCTTCATGACGCAGGGCCAGTGCTGAAATGGGTTACCCACCTGGATACGAACCTTGGACTGTTCGTACGTACCAAAGGCGAGAGCGCTAACTATTTGGCTGTGCGGGAGCCCATTGATACCTGCATAATATCAAAATAACTGTTTTTGCAATATACTTATACAGGGTGGCTACTCACCGGGAATATGCGTGAATTCTATGTGATTTTTTCTCCAAAGACATGAAAAATTGCACCTTGTATTAATCCAAATGAATTAACACATTTACAAGTGCTCCGAGGCAAGTTTTTCCACAGTTTAGCTTTTACTTTTATCGAGGAAGGAAAAAAAAAACAAAGTGGCGTGGAAAATATAATAGAATTCTCTCAATGTGTTTACTTTGTTAGTGCCCTTCAGAAGATTAATGTAAGATATCTTCAAGTAGATTAGGTAAATTTGAGTTAGAAGTTCATATACAATTAACAATTTTTTGTAGATTAGTACATTCCGTAACATTTGTGACTTGTGTTTGTAGATGTATTTCGAGTGAGTATATGAAATGGCAAATATAAACTCCACACCTTAAAATGAGTTTTAAATAACATATTGAATTAGAATTTTTTGATACATTGCAACCACACAGACCTTTTATATTGTTATTGCAGTAATACGTAAGGTTGAACATCTGCTTGTACCCTTGAATTTTTGGAAAGTTCACCTTGAAAACCGGGAATTATACTTGAATTTTATCATGGTCTAGAATAGCTACCCTCTTATATTATGCAGCAGTAACTTCAATTAGGGCCTCCCCGATGTCGCAGTAGTAACATCATCGTCTTATAATCAAGGAGTCGGGGTTAGATTCCTGGTGGAAGTGTACGTAGTGGTTCGGATATAATTTTAAACTGTAGGTCCAGTCCCAGTTAGCCTCATTGTGCATAAAGTGGACTTAAAAACACCAACTCAACTCAAAGCAACTTCAATTAATCTGCTTCCCAGACAGTCGCCTGGCCATTAAGCTGCTCCTTTATCTATGCAAGCACAAGTAATTTTTCTCGTTCAATGTTGTATATCAGAGTGAATGATTTATCCAATGTCCCAAGATGTAAAATTCGCATAGGTAAAGGTGTTTTACAGAATCATCAAAATTTTAACCTTATTCATTCATTCATTGTTTTCTGCCTGATTGGCAGGTTTTTCACTGCAATCTCCAGCTTTCCCTATTCTCTGCCTTACGCTTCGTAATAGCATACGACCCAGTTAATTTAATATCATCCATAAGCCGATATCTCTTTCTTCCATGGATTTTTCCTCCTTCAACCATTCCCTCCAAGGCATCCCTTAGCAGGCAGTTCCTTCTTAGACAGTGTCCTAACCAGTTTCTTTTCCTCTTCTTGATGGTCTCCAGTATAGATCTTTTTTCACCAACTCTTTTTAGTACGATTTCGTTTCTTACCTTGTCCGTCCATTTTACACGCTCCATTTTTCGCCATGTCCACATTTCAAAAGCTTCGAGTCATTTCTCTTCATTTCTTCTCAACGTCCAGGTTTCTGTACCATATAGTGCTACACTCCACACAAAACATTTCACTAATCTCTTCCTTAGACCTATGTCCATGGGTCCACAAAAAACATTTTTTCTTCTATGGAAAGCTTCTTTTGCTATTGCGATTCTCAGTTTCACTTCTTGTTTGCAGCTCATGTCACTGCTTATACTGCATCCGAGGTACTTGAAGCTATCCACTTGCTGGATTCTTTCACTGTTTGCTCTCACATTAATATTCCTTGGTTTCCATCCTATAACCATTGCCTTTGTCTTGTTTACATTCATCTTCATCCCATACTGCTCACAGCTGCTGTTTAACTCTTCTAACATACTATTTATGGTTCTTTCATCCTCAGCAAATAATGCCATGTCATCAGCAAATCTTATGCAGTTTATTCTTCTTCCTCCCAATTTGACACCTTCTGTGCCCTGGAAACAATTTTTCACTATATCTTCTAAATAGATATTAACACATTCGGGTCTGGCCTCATAATACAGCATTGGTCTGCGGTTTTTGGTTGTTTTTCAAAAAAATCATAGAAAAAATATTTTTAATTTGTTTTTATTTACCACATATTTCTTAAATCTACAAAACTTCCTCTTTTCAATGAACAAACATTTTTTTAAATTTTATTTTCAGACGTTTTTTAATATTTTTTTCAGCAATGTTTTGTGAAGAAGAAAAAAGTACAACATTGTAACAAATGTTAATATAGAGATATTTTAAGTTCGTAATCTGGAAATTTCAATAATTATCTACATAAACTATAAATACATCTTTTGAATCTTGCATAAGAATAATTCTTATGTGCACATAACAACAAATAATTACAAATTGCAAGTAATTATCTTTTGTATGAAAAAGTGGCTGCAGGACAGGACCAGACGATGTATCAGTTGGTTCTGCGTCATCTGTAAAAATTAAACAAATAAATAAATAAACTAAATAAATAAAATAAATTTTCATTTTACATACACTATACAAAATAATAAATGGAAAAACTAAAAATACATCAGTGCATGTAGGAGAATCAAGGAAGAGGCAAGATGAATAGACCCAAAAAAAATACCTCTTCTCACTTCATTCATAAAATAATAGAGTTTGCAACACTGTTTATATTGTCGACAATAATTATTACGAATATAACCTACTTTCCAAATCTTCAAATTCATCTGCATCATCAAAATCGTTGCTAACTTCAAACTCTGAGGCAGAATCCTCTATGCAGTCTGGATGTAACGACGCTATTCTAAACAATGCACAGTACATCAACCCGACAACAAACAGTCACAGGTTCGAGATAAAAATAGCACATGAGTCACCTAGCATCGGAATTTCAACAGAGCGGCTTCAATGAACACGCACATGAGACGAAGTACGAGCATAGCCCGTCGTTAAATCGGCAAAGGATGGGCTATGCCCGTTGTTCGTCCACATTGACTTTAAGTGCACTGCGGGCTATGCCCGTCGTGAGACCCCAATGTGTTAAACAAAGTAGGCGATAGGCAGCATCCTTGTCGTACTCCTCTTCCAATTTTACAGCCTTCTGTTATTTCGTCTCCTGTTCTCACTTTAACTCGTTGATTCATGTATAAGTTACTTAGAAGTCTTCTCTCTTTCCAATCTACACCAATTTTCTTCAGAATTTCTAAAAGTTTAACCCAATTCACTCTATCAAAGGCTTTTTCCAGGTCTACATATACTACAAACACCACCTTTCCTTTCTCTAAATATCTTTCCCCAATGGTCCTCAGTAAACCAATTGCATCCCTTGTACCTCTTCCTTACCTGAAACCAAGCTGTTCTTCCTCTAACTCGCCACTGACCTTGAAGTATAGGCGTCTGTTCAGAATTCTTAGAAGAATTTTTGCTGAGTGAGATATCAAGCTGATTGTCCTGTGCTCAGAACATTTTCTGGCATTGCTTTTCTTCTGCAGAGGTACCAAAACAGTCTCCGTGAAATCTTGTGGCCAATCCCCTTTCTCATAGATTTCGTTGCATAAGTGCAGTATTTCTCTTTTTCCATCTCCCAGGCATTTGATAAGTTCAACAGGAATTTCATCAGTGCCCGTTGCTTTCCCATTCCTCATTTCTTTGAGTGCTTGCTCAAATTCTTCATTCAGGATATAGTATCCTTTCTCATCATCAGGCACGTCGTCTTCATTTTCTTCATTTAGACTGTCTGGGCGATTCTCTTTCTGGTAGAGCTCTTCAACGTACTTTCCCCACACATTCGATATTCCTTTTTTGTCTGTGATTTCACATCCTCCCTCATCTTCTATCATCCACATTGTTTTCCATTTCTTCTTTTGGAAGCCCAAGCAATTTACTTTACGATACATCAAGTTGTACCTTCCTCTTTTTTCCAGTTCTTCTATTTTTGTTTCATCCATTGTTCTTTTGCCCTGTCAGTTTCTCTTCTTAGCTGGTTATTCAGTATCCTGTAATTATTTCTTCCCTCTTCTGTATTTACTTTCTTCTATTTTCTCCATTCCTCCATTTTTTTCCAGCATACTTTCAGTAATCCATGGTTTCTTTGCACTTTTCCTTTCCCTGTAGCCTATTGTTTCATCCACTGCCTTCTGTAAGCAGATTTTTATTCCATCCCACATCTCATCCTTATTGTTACAACTAGATTTAAACTTAGTATAGTTTCCTTGGAATGTTTCTGCAAATTTTTGTCTTTCTTCTTCTTCCCTTAGCTTCTCTAAGTGGGGTTTCTTGCTCATCTGATTTTGTGTTATCTTCTTCAATCTAAGATTGATTTCACCTATTAGCAAGATGTGGTCTGAATTAATGTCAGCTCCTGGTAATGTCTTCGCATTTTTCAAACAATTTCGAAATCTTTCTTGTACCAGAATGCAATCTATCTGGTATCTTTTGCAATCTCTTGGACATATCCAGGTGTATCTCCTTCTCTTATGTTGCTGGAACAGTGTGTTTCCAACAATTAGGAAGTTTCTTTTACAGAAATTTACCAGGCTTTCCCCTCTCTCATTTCTCTCACCTAATCCATATCTTCCTATTGTACTTCCATCCTGCCTTTCTCCTACTACAGCATTTACAGCATTCCAATCACCCATTACGATAATGCATGATCCCTTTCTCTCTTTTTCCATCAAGTCTTCTATCATCTCATAATTTTCCTCCACTTCTTCTGACAATCCACTATGTGGCATATACACTTGAATTAATGCCAAGTCCTTCTTCTTTCCTTGAAGTTTCACCATTATAATTCTGTCATCCACATAACACACTGCTATAACTTTATGTCTCACACGTGGTCCTAGCGCAAAGGCTAAATGGGATTTCTCGACCTTGAGTCAAAAACCCTGATGGAACTGATATGCAACCTATATCCAAACACCATAAGTTTGGTGCAGTGAATGTCGGTGAAGTCCGGAGGGCTCATTTAGCCAAATCCACTCTCCTCACCTCCTCGTTGGGGCCCCCTGGGATCTTTCAAGATGCGAAAGAGAGAGTGGTGTGCGGAAAGCAACGGGAAGCTACCGCATATATATTTTCCCTAGAAAAACTGCAATCATGATAAGTCATTCCAAGGCAAAATATTCCGGACGTAAACTAGCCCCCCATTTGGTTGTCCGGGAGAGGGATGTCCGGGAAGTACACTGATGGGGAAAAGAGAAGCAAACAGAAGGTAAGATTAAGGATTGGAACGTGGAATGTCAGAACCCTGTTACAGACTGGAAAGCTAGAAAACTTAAAGGTAGAAATGAGAAGAAACAAAGTAGATGGGAATATCAGAAGTGAGGTGGGAACAAAATGGTGAAATAGTGAGTGATGAGTTCAAGATGTTTTATTCTGGAGGTGATCAACAAGGAAACCTTATTTATTATAAATTAATAATAAATACCCCTATAATGAGTGCTGGGCGATGTAGAATGTTATGATGGAAAAGTGAGCGAGAATTTCCTGGCCTCGATGGTGTAGTGGTAGATTTGTATTCAAGTTGTCCCTGGTTATATCGATACCTTTTGGAGAGACAGTGGTTCAGATCCTGCTTTAAACTGTACAGCGCCGACTAGCATTTCTGTGCATAAAGTGGAAGTAGACTTAAAAATAAACTCAATCAATCGAGCGAGAATTTTGTACTTATGTAATACAGTGATGCCATCAGAAGGGGGGCGACGCCCCACAACAGACAACAAAGCAAATAATTTTAACCCAAATATTTGTTTCTATGGTATTTAGTAGCATGGACGTCCGCACGATTTTTCCCAGTGGGGCAAACAAGTCACATTTCCCCCCAAAAGAGTGTAGTTCCCTAAAAAAAAAACATTGCTTAAATTTGAATTTATGGTGTTAATGCAGTAATTAACACATATTATTGTGGCTAAAATGAAATTGTATGTGTGAAATACATAATTTTTGGTTGACTTTCGTTTTCCAGGGGGAGCACGCCCCCCTTGCCCCCCTTCAGGACGCCCATGTTTAGTAGCATGTTAAATGTGACTGCCCCCTTCCAGAAAACATTCTCGCCTCTCTTTAGTCTTCCCATCCATTCTTTTCTGGCGCCGTCATTTCTTTACTGCAAAACTTTATAATAATGGCAGCTTTCCAATGGCGTGCCTAAGATTTTTGGAAGGGGGGATTAATTATATATTTTTTTTAGTAGTCATCCCTCATTTTGCCATCTTCTCCTGCCTTTGACTTCCTTTTTTTATAGGAATACTAATACTAAGACCAAAGGGGATGTACTACAATACTCCCCACCACACCCTCTTGGGCACGCCACCTATATAAACAAGTTTTTCTGTTCTTTGAATTTGGAGGTCAATTTTAGCTACCCGCTCATTCCTTCATTCATAGGAAACGATTCTTTTGCAGAAGGTACAGTTCGATGCGCAACTATTACCAGTCATTTTCTATTCTGTGTTTCGTGCTTGTAAAGAAATTGCCTTTATGCTGGATCAGAGATTGTCAATTACTATTTTGGTATTTTGTTTCAATTATATATCCTTGCATAGAGTATGCCGAAATTAAAATTCCTGATAATTTTATGCATCCCCAAACACGAATCTTTTGACTCTTAACAGAGCGATTCATGAACGACTCGTTCACGAACGGAACGTCGGCATTCACGTGACTTTTCGTCTGCACCCTTGCATGTGTCATAAATTGGAGTTTTACTCTTGGTAAAAGTTTTTCAAACGGTAGGTAATATTTAATATCTGTTTTGAGGCAAGAGTTTTTAAAAAAAGTCATAGATGCAATGCTATATTGAGAAACTGCATGCTGTATTTTAACATTTTCGTTATTGTTACTTCATGTCAGTTGTGCATATATTCGTGATTTTCATCAAATTTATCTTACATGTAGAAAGTCAAATGCTGATCGAAAGAATTACGGGACATTAGCCTGTTGAGTAATTTTGTTTTATACATGTTTTTTGTTTATTTTACGATCGCTTTATTTTAGCATAACCGTAAATATCACTATATCACATTTTATACTTTTAAATATTAGACTGGAATAACAAAAAATAACACCCACCAGATGATGGGACTAGCAGATTCTGCTATTTTCATCACCTTTTTTAAAATTAAGACTATTTCACACATTGTCGCCGTTTTGTAAGTTAAATCACTCGCACTAAGCAAAGACAGTATTTCACACATTGTCGCCGTTTTGTAAGTTAAATCACTCGCACTAAGCATAAAGGACATGGAAAAAATTGAGTATTATTATTTTCATGGTAACAGTATGTTATAGGGAAAACACATTTCACTCGTTCATTTCGTCAGTTTTTACATTCGTACTTATCTATTATGCATTGCGAAACATTGTTTAAGGTTGGATTTCGCTTCTTTCACGAAAATAGCTTCAATTTTCCACATAACGAGTAATTATTGTTAGTTCCTCTCACACGCAATATGGCGGAGAAATCTTGACTAGCGTTGTCCATGATCAGTGGGTTTCCAGTGTTGCAACCTTCTTCACCGAAAAATACCTACTTTCATGTTACTCATTTTGTATTTTTTTCCAGGTTGGAAAACCCCACTAACCATGCACGTGTAGATCCACAGACCAATCATAAATACACAAACCATTCATAAATAGCCCCACGAACCATGCACGCATAGCCCACAAACCATTCATAAATATCCCAATGAACCATGCATGCAAGGTTAGGTTCTGTTAGGTTAGGGAAACATAGTTAAAATTGTCATGTTCTGGCAAAACAATTGCGAGTTTAGAAACACTGACCGGGGGTTACATCATTGAACGCACGGAACATTTGGTTTACGTAGTCGAACGTAATGGAGGCAACAGCTTCTGTGCATTGGAGAGACATTAATGTCGAAAAATACGTGATTTACCGGCCGAATAAGTTGAGCGAAGGGAGAAAACACTTCCACAAGCTTTCAAAAGTCTACAGAAACTCAGTTCCGTAAGTAGTTTCTCCTGTAAATTTGAAGAAATGTGTTTTCCCTATAGCATACTTTTACCATTTTCATAGAGAACAGTTAACCTAATTACCTCACATACACACTATGGAAATTTTTGATTGTTTTTAGAGAGACATGCAACCTAACTGCCTAGCCTAACAAGCAATGCAAAAAGAAAGCGTCTTGCAAGAAATGGTATATATTTTATGAAAGAAATCCCCAAATCATGAGACCTGATGAAAATAGCACGAAAACTAGGTTCAACTCCTATTGAAGGTCACTAGGACAAAGTATATGTTATGAATGTTCTAGTAAGTGAGAGTCCACATACCTGGCAATTCAACTACACAGAGTGGTAGGTGTAGTGCAATATGTACATGGTCTTAGGTCTGAATCCTGTGTAAATGCATAGCCTAATCATTTTATTATGTTGTTCATCAGAGGTAGAAAAGCAACTAGGCAATAATGCAAATTGCCATCAGTTTAGTTATAGAAATGTCATTTCCATTTTAAGTAGAATTCACTGAAATCTTGTATCCAGTTCTCAATACTGGATGATCGGTAACAGTTCGTTATATCGGAGACACTTTTCTTCAAATTTACAGGAGAAACTACTTACGGAAATCAGTTTCTGTAGCATTGTCGAAGTTCTTCGACGTAATTTCTTTCATCTTTGAATCCATTTTAGTCGGAAATCAATTCCCGTTGCTTCATTTTAAGCGAAAACGTAACCACACCATTTTTTAACTGTTTGCCTAACCTAACCTTCTGTGAATGGTCCGTGGGGCTATCCGTGAATGGTTTGTGGGTCTTGCACCATGACGTGCGTTCCGTAACACTTCGAGAAATGGCTTATTTTAGTGCAAAAAATGTTTCTAATCGTGTGAAAACCTTAATGGCACCTTCAAATATGTTCCGCAATACACAATTGGTAAGTACGAACCATACGAAACTCAAAATATCCGATTTTCAAGTATCTCCGATATAACGAACTGGTACCAAGATCTTTGCATTCTAGTTCAAGGGCAATTATTTATTTTTATTCCATTCTTGTATGGGCATATGAAATGACGTTCGAAGTTTTTCCTTACAGGTTATGATGATAAGTACATGGTTGCATCAAAGGTGATAACATGAATGCTGTCATAGCCCTATGCCACTTTTGTGAACTACATGGACCATGTATTTTGTTTTGCACACAGCCATTTCATGAAATAAAACCCTTGAATGAAGTTCTAGCTGAGAAGAAGGAGAAGAAGACTTTTTATGGCAACCCTGATCACTTAAAGTTACAGAAACTTCAAGGCGAGAAGGTTGGAACATGCGAAGTAAGTTTTTGCAGGTTGAATTGTATGTCTTGTAGTGATTGTTTTCATGAATTAAGAATTACTTTATATGTCCAGTGCTTCTCAACATCTGTTCATTATTTATCCTAAATTATCAAATGTGCATTTTTCACTTGTGGTTATAAATATAAATTTTGCTCTAAATAGCTCATAATGAACTTGCTGTATTTTATAATTGAGAATCTGTACATGCACAAGAAAGTGGAAAAGTTTGTGGGTTTATGAAGATGTTGGTGCTTATGAGTACATTACGCTGTTTTTAGCTTGCAGAGATGTGTTATAGTGAAGTAAATGTGTGGCTTTATTATCTGGTATTTTTGGAATCAAATATCTGTTTTTTGTGGCTTCTGCACCATGAAAGAAAGTTAAATGTTGCATAAAATGGTGAAATCTATCAATTAAAAAAAAAAGCTTTTTAGTATGCATACACCTAATTTAGTACCCTTGACCCTCTGTACCCACCCCCCCCTAGAGAAAGTGAAATATCTTGCATGGTTTATGAAGATTATGTTGTTTATGAACGCTTTCAGTTCATTTTAGCTCTCGGAAATGTGTTATTAAAGTACTCTGTTACCTTAGCATGTTACTTTACTGTGAAGCAGAACAGCCCGAAGGCTTAGCGCAAGTGAATATAGCACCCAAACTACTTCCCACAACATCAGTTATAATTTTACGTAAAGTGTAAATCACCAACCCTGAGACCTTCTGTAAACTAACTGTCTCACCTATTCAATGTATCACTCCGCGTCAGCTGATTCATGACCGCAATCATCTGCTGTTACACTCATAGTTCGCCGCACCTATTCATTTTATATAAGAGCCTCTGAATGTGAGAACCCGCTCTCAAAACATCAGACGAATATGCAGCCGCATACATTGTTACTCTCCCGGTCATTCTCTCTTTCATAACTCTTAAAACTGCAGACACTGACACACCACTGCACTGGGATACCAACTTAACCACTTCATTTACTGGTTTCTCAGGATACCACTGACAGAACGTTACATAAATATTGAGTAGAATCTGTTTCTCATCCCTTTTCAAAGGCTGTCCTTGCTGGTGTTTTGAAAACAAGCTCGGAGAACACGGAGACTTTCCCGCACGCATATAACTCGGCATGTTATTTTTCTAAGGATAAGTCAGGCAATATTACTAAGTTGCACTACTTCCTTGCTGTTCACATGATTATTTTTAGAAAATAACCAATGTTATAAAATATCATTGTGTACACAAATCTCTAAGCTTATTGAAAGTTACAATGCATATTACTACAAAATGTTCACACTTACCTTGCCTTTCCATGTCACCAAGTTATTTTACGAAGTGCGGAACAAAAATCGTTATTAGGATGCTTGTCAAAGTTTCCAACCGCAATAAATTTACGAATTTTCTTTGTCTTGTTTTGATCATCATCATCAATATATATTTATTGGACTTACAGCATTGCACATGGCTGTTTATGCCCATTATATATTTTATTTACATAAGATACAATTTACATAAAATCTACAAACAAATTTCAAATACACTCCTATCTATATCATCCATACATTACCATGTTATATCATTTTGTCTAAAAAAATGCAAGTAAAATATATTCAATTCACATGCAAGAAAGAAGCCAAATTTATGGGAAATGATTACTGGTGCAAAGAGTTAACCATAAAGGTGAAGCAATAAGTAAAAAAAGAAAGAGCATTGGGTTTAAAGTGAGACGTCATTTGCGGCAGCGTATCCCATACTACAAATTGGCCGTTGGCCGTTGTTTTACCTTACGTAATGAATCCTGTAACAACGCTGGATTTACTTCTATGAGTTTGCAATTCTTTCTGCATGCACGTGGTTTTGTTTACAGAAGGTCTCAGGGTTTGTGATTTGAACTTTAGTCAGGTTAGGATTGTTAGGTTTGGTAGTGATAGTTATTTTCAGCATGTTCTTTCGCTATTTTAGTGTACATACAAACAGTTTTTAGTAACAAAAAGCTTCGAAAATACTCAGAAATTGCAGGTTTTAACTTACGTGGGCCATTCTTTGGGATCAAATATCTCAGTTATTTGTGATTTCCTAATGCTGGAACCACTTTTACATTATATAAAACATTGAAATCTGTTGATTAAAAAGAAGTTCAATATAATTTTCGAGGGGTTACGGTGGGTAAACGGCTCCCCTAATTTTTATGACTAAAATCTGGTGAAAGTCATGTGTGTGGCACCCTACAACTACACAGCAGAAAGTGAATATGTGTGTATATTTCTTAACTATGGCTTTCTTTTGACATCAATTTTATTGTGTAAGGAGTACTAACTAACTCTCTAGCCTTCTTAAACCCAAAGGTTCATGGCTGCAGCAACACAGGCCTTCCATCTGTCCCTATCTTGAGCAAGATCTATATACTCCTTTCCATCTCTACCGATTTCCTTTAGGTCCATCTCAACGTTGTCCCTCCATCTTCGTCTTGGCCTTCCTACAGGTCTCTTACCATCAGGGTTCCCAACAAGAATCCTGTAAACTCCTCTTTCCTCTCCCATTCGTGCCACATGGCCTGCCCACCTAAGTCTTCTTGATTTAATTATTCTAATAATATCTGGACATGAGTACAAATTATGTAGTTCTAAATTATGTAACCTTCTCCACTCACCTGTCTCCTCATCCCTTTTAGGTCCAAATATTTTCCTAAGGATCTTATTTTCAAATACTCTCAATTTATGTTCCTCTTTCAATGTAAGGGACCAAGTTTCACACCCATATAATACTACAGGCAAAATTACTGTTTTGTATATTTTAACTTTTAGTTTCTTAGATATTAAACGAGAAGACAAAAGTTTATGATGAGAGAAGTAACATGCATTTCCTGAATTAAGCCTACTTTTTATTTCCTCTTTAATATAATTTTCATTTGTTAATATTACTCCTAAGTATTTGAATTTGGAAACTGGTTCAAACGAGTTGTTATCAATAATTAGATTTTGATTATTACCTAACACTTGGTTTTGCCCTGTAAGCATATATTTAGTTTTCTCTTTGTTAACTTCCAAACCTATCTCTTTAGCAGTTTTGAAAAATATTTTAGCATTATTCTTAATTGTATTCACATCATCCCCCAGTAAGTCTACATCATCTGCATATGTGTAAGGAGTATTTGAATCAATGGTGCTGGTAGTTTTACGTTTTTAGGAATGTTGGGTTTGATGATGATAGTAATTTTACTTTGTTCGTTAGGTTTGACATGGATTGTCATTTTTTATGTTTTTGTTAGTTTAGCATTCAGCGATGTGCCAAGATTAATCATGTAGGGGCACTGAGGGGGTGCGGAATGAAATTTATGGGGTGCGATGTTGAAAATAAAGGAAAAATTGAACATGCATGTATGCTTTAGCCACTACATCAAATATCAATCAACTTTTAGTAGGTTTTACGAAAATATGCCACCTAAATTAAAAAGTTCTAGTGACTCGTTTAATTTTTCCTTGCTTGCTCTGACCACATGAACAACATGTATAGGGAACTAAATGGGGCTTCCCTTTCAGGTTAGTTAGAGTGGCCTCCCCCATGGCGCAGTGGTAGCGTCTTTGCCTTGTAATCAAAGGGTCCCGGGTTCGATACCCGGTGGAGGCACAAGTGGTTCGGATCCCACTTTAAACTGTAGGTCCAGTCCCGATTAGCCTTACTGTGCATAAAGTGGACTTAAAACAGCAACTCAAACCTTTCAGGTTAGTATCAGTAGCTTGCCTGTAGTATACAATAATAGTGCTCCAATACCTAACATTCTATGCTCATTATGAAGGCATGATTTAACTAAGTTATAACGTAAATTACACTGCAACAGGGGAATAAACCTGATTGTTTTGAATTAACAAAAATGAAAACAAGAAGACAAACAAAAATAATAATTAAAGCATTTAATACATTTGGTAATTTTTGATCTAATACTTTGGTAACTACAACCAAAATTCACCCGATTACTGAAGAGCATTTAATGATGGTGAATAATTATTTGTGTCATGTGTTTAAAGAAATGTTTTGTTGCAGAAACTATTTTTTGCTTAATACGTGAATACAGTTGAATACGTACGAGTGGAAGGACGTGAACTTGACTAATTGGGCAAATATCGAAATAGGCACTGGTAGGTGTTATCGATAGGCACAGCCCATTGTGTACAGTACACTAGTGTTATCATCTACGGGTCAGCAAATGTCCAGCAATAGGGATGGCTGTATACACTGCAGAGGAGCTGGCAGACATGCATCTCATTTATGGCGAGACAGGAAGTAATAGCCGTGCAGCACGACGTTTGTATGGGGAATGTTTTCCAAATGGGATGCTGCCATCGCACACAGGATCAGTGCTACCACCCCGTCGAGAAATTGGAATACCATGAAGTGTGCGCACAGATCAGTTTATGGATGCAGTGTCAAATGCTGCCAGGGATCGTTCTGACACCAGTATGCGTACTATAGCCAGTGCCCACAACACCTCCCATGTTAATGCGTGGCGTGTCCTCTGTGAAGAGAGGATGTACCCTTTCAAACTCCAAAAGGTGCAAGACCTTTTACCTCAGGACTTTGTCCCACATGTGGTGTTTGGCCAATGGTTTTTACATCAGATGGAAACTATCCCGAATTTTGAAAGCAGGGTGTTGTGGACCGATGAAGCAACTTTCACCAAAACTGGCATGTTCAATACTAAAAACAGTCATGTTTGGGATTTTGCAAATCCACATGCAATTCTCGTGGCACACCATCAGCACAGGTTTGTGGTTAATGTGTGGTGTGGGATAGTGCATGACCATTTGATTGGGCCATACATTTTTCCTGTTCGCCTGTGTGGTGGCGCATATTATGCATTTCTTCATGATGTTTTTCCTAAACTGTTGGAGGACGTGCCCTTGGCACTGAGGCAAGGACAGTGGTTCCAACATGATGGTGCACCACCACATTTCGACCAAAATGTGCATTACTTCCTCAATGGCTTGTTTCATAATAGGTGTATTTGTAGGGGTGGGCCTGTGCCATGGCCAGCGAGATCGCTGGACATCACTCCCCTGGACTTCTTTCTATGGGGAGAGCTGAAATGCCTTGTGTCAGTAGAGGTTCTCGTTGCACGCATTAATGTCGCCGCAGCGACTATAGCAGACACCATGGGGTTGTTTGCTCGCACTAGACAATCGTTGATTCGGCGTTGTCATCTCTGTGTGGGAGTTAATGGCAGACAGTTTGAAAATCGTCTGTGATGTGATTCCCTCAGCACCTCCACTCTGCACACAGTGAACATGTCGACACATATGCAACCTAGCGCAGCACCACCACCATCTTTGTTTTTCTATGTAATGGTGATGTTCACTAAGGATATTTGCTTTCTTCTTTGTTGTCAGTCTCCACATATCACTTTCCGTGGATAACACATCTCCCCATGACTTCAACAGACCCATTTGCTTCCTTTGGGGAATCCCTTGTGCATCAATTTCTCACCTGCCATGTGCTTTTTTTGAATAGAGCATGCCGCATTTCTTTGTGGAACGCCCTTCGCCATGGTCATATCTTTGGCCGCTCTGCCACTATTTCCTTGTAAACATAATTTTCGCACTTTTCCCCACTTCAATAAATCTGAATGGGTGCCGTTTTCGGCATTTCGTCACATGATCTTCTGTGTTTATTTTCACTTGTAGAATCACCTCCTACGCATTGGAAACAAACTGTTGAAACACCCTGTATATTGATTGGAGAAATTGGGTGAATGTCAGTAATCATAAAATACATCACACTCTCTGAATAATACACTGATCCAGTCACAAAGAACATAGACTTCCTAACAGAGGTGTACAATCTGGCAGTGTCAAAGGAATTTTCTTGTTTCACCAGTGCACAGAATGCCAAAAAAGTCTGCAAAAATAGAAATTTTGACTTTTTGGTTAGGGGATAAAACATGGCCACTTCTGTAAAATTACTTCGTAAATCCGAGTTATAATTACATTAAAGCATTTGATGAACAATACCTTCATTGGTTAAACTAATTGTATTAATTTTGAACATCTTTATTGTATTTTGCAATTTATAAAAATGAGAGAAAAGATCATGTTTAAATACCAAGCTGAAACGCAGGAGCGCACGTGTGGGTGAAATTTACAGAGGCGATGTTTCTACGGCTCTGTGAGGGGAACTAACAAAGCCTTATAGCTGATTTAAGGTAATGACATTCAAAAGCGTTTACTGGAATGGTACTGAGACACACTTATTGGTAAAGATGAAATAAATATTTCAAAATCTTTTGGGTCATTTTTACCCATCCACGTGACCTTGCGGGTTAATGGTGATGATGTGTCATAGAAATCCACGAAACATCATTCCTGAAAAATCTGATGAAGATTGAAATTATCAGATTAATTCGTGTTAATGTTTCATTCGTGTTAGATTCCATAAATTTTGAAAATATCGCTTAAGATTGTGTTAAGACCTTTAGTGTTGATGTGTCGCGCTGCTGCAGCAAAGAATTTTAAGGATATGAAAACTGTGGTGAAAAGAAGACAATTTTCTTAATAAAAATTCAGTTTACTTTTAAAATAATGTGGTGTTTGTAGTTGTTTTTTCTTCACTCTATGCAATCTCAAAAGCAGATTATCAGTTTTGAAGAAAGTAGTGACAGAAATAATAGGCGATAAACTGAAGAGGTTCGCTGGGAAAATACATCTAAGGAACTCTCATTCACCACCAAAGTACATTTAAAGGAAGGAGGAAAGATGTGGGAACTAATAAAGAAATATTATTAATGCCTTAACAGATATTAATTTATCTTTAAAGTGATTATATAGGAAATCTGTTTTCCTCGCTTTAAACATTTATTCTGCATAAATTAATTTTAATGATACTTCTCACATTTATTATTATTACTACTACTACTATTATTATTATTTTATTATTATTATAATCCTTATTTTAATTATTTTTGTTATCTAATCTATTTCTGGAAATGGATTTCGATCTTCCAAGTGTATTGTTTATTTTCACTGTGTATTGAAATAGTCCAAAATTATACTTTTTGTATAAAAATCAAAATAATCAATCTCATGTGAATTCTGTGGACCCAAAGTGTGAATTATTCCTTAAAATTGCTAATCTTACACATTTGTGTTGATTTAGGGGTCAAATAGCGAGCTCCTGATTTTTGCCGATTTTTTTCGTACTCCGGATCACTGTGCAGTGGCAGTGGCATGCTCAATGTTCTTTGGGTGATTGGGTCAGCATTCTTGTACACAGAGAGAGAGAGATAGAGATGTATATTATAATTTTTGAAATTCACCCCTATTTCCCTCATCAATATATGAGTGTAAAGGAGATAAAAATTGTGGTTTCTGTTTTTGAATAACTGACTTTTATTACAATACAATAAACTTTATAACACTACTTCATCTTAATTATAGTACATTGAAGGAAGATCCATTTTCAGTTTTAGTATACCAGTATGCTGTTGATAAATGCTCGAGGAGATGTGGTATTCTGAACTGAAGTAGTAAGATGATTCGATCATTTGATATTACGTGTATACAAAATTATTCCTAGATTTTTCCACTCGACCTATGAACTTTCATCTTTCTTCTGTACATTGTGCACTATGCATCCATGACGTATATTTACAGTAATAATTATTTCAGGGATGCCATTCCCTAGCTTCTTATGGACTGGGGTACATAAGCAACGACCACGATGCTCAAGTGAGTTTTCTGAGCACCCAGCACCCCACCCACCATGAGGTTGCCAGCTTGGTGAGGCAGGCTTGCGTGAGGAGTCTTAGCTGTGAGGTATGGGAAATTTTGTGCAAAATTTAAATTTTCTTCTTCAAATTGTGTTTTTTGGGAAGGGGATACCAGATTTTCTCTTCCCTTAAGAGTGCAATTTTGAGAGAAAAAACCTGTGTGCTTATAGTATGGTGTAATACATTAAATAGTTTTCCTTCGTTGAATCTTTTTGTGCAGCACTGCACATTTCAAGTTGCTTGAAAACCTCTTATTGCAAGAGGCTGCCTTATATTAAAGTTTAAATAAATGTAATGACATGGTATTTATATCTAGCTTGAGGTCATTTATCACTAATCCATTAAAAGTTCTATTCATTCTCCAAATTTAGTGTAGTAAAATAATTGAAATGTTTATAATGGCAATAACAAAGATGACAGGATTGTGTATTAAGTTGCACACTATTCATAATAATAATAACCATGGTGTAACAGCCCCTGAGGACCATATCTACCCACTGACTGCCAGTCTCAGTCAGTCATGGGGTGACGTGTGGTCAGCATGATGAACCTCCTGTCATTGTTGTATGTTTTCTATGACCAGGTTACGCTATTCATTTGTAGATCCCTAATTTCCTGACAATGTTGAGTGGCCACCTGTCTCGTACACAGACCGAAATCTCGGGAGAAAAGTTTTTACACTTCCCCCGAGAGACTCAAACCTGTGCCTGTTCCGTAGCCCGATTCCAAAAGCTTGCACCTTAGACCGCACGGCCACGGTGCAGGATGCACACTATTCATAGAACCATTCCATAATAGACTAACCAATTCAATCTCAAAAAGTACCCTTCCTCTTTGTAGGTGTGTCCAGGAAAAGAAGGCCCAGTGTTTTTTGGTGAGGACAGAAGAGCCAACGTCCTGAGCTACACATTTTTCCTGAAGGACTCCCAAGCCAGAGGATTCCACAGATGGTACAGCATTATAATTGTGATGAGGGACAGATTCTTTCTTCTGAATTCGTGGCCATTTTTTGTTGATCATGTGAAATCTATGATATCTGAACTCCAAGCAAAAGCCGAGAAGGTCTACAATGCAGAGCAGGCAGAGTGTCCGCAGCGAGCGTTGAGGCTGACTGCAGCTGGAGACCCTGATAACTTCCTCAAGCAGCAGAGCTCGAAACCGATCAGGTCCCTGGTGGACATCACTCAGGACAAGTCTGTATTCGCGAGGCTTCACTTGTGGTTTACGTGGCTGTTGAGAGCAGGTGCCAATCGTCTGCATGAAAAGCTGGTTGATGCACTACCCATGAAGGATTGGTTATTTGATTTTGCACAGCAGGAAGGTATGATATTTCACATTTCTTTTCGTTTTGAATGTTTGATGCAAGTTCAAACTGGGAATAAGGTGCCAAATAGCGAAACTTATCACAATCACCTTTCTCTTTCCACATTTTGAATGAGGAAAGACATTAAGGATTTTGACTTTCTCATTTTTTCTGGGATTGCTTCCCATAGGATAAGTGGCACCACATGCCATTGGAAGATACTAGTCAAGTAATAATTTACTCACATTTTACAATTTGCAACCACTAATTCCAAACCCTGAAACATGAATTGTACTTAAAACTAAATATTAAGTACTTAAAATATAGAAACATAATTAAGTGCTTTCCTTTGACACTTAGGTATGATTTCCGAGGGTGTTTAAAACAATAATGGGACTAATACAGTGTGCCCCACGTAAAACCAGTAAGCATTGTATGTATTGTTCAGTACAGGTGTACCATTTTTATGTGGGACACTCTTGTAATGTTAATTTAAGACTACAGTCTCTCATTAATGAATTTCAATTGCAAACTCTTAAAATAACCTCGTGATGTGATACACTGATTCCAATGTTCACTGAACTTTTCAAAGCAATTGTTGAAGCCCTTATTTGACAGCCTGTTTAGCACACCACACACATTGTTCAGCTCAGTCTGATTGAAAATTGCATCCATGAAGCTGTTTTTGCACATGAGGAGGCAGGTGGACTTTGTGGGGTGTAAGACTCATCTGCTTAGGAAATTGGTTTCCGTCGAAACCTGATGATGCTACCCATTTGGCTACAACTCTGTAGCCCATTTCAATATGTATTATGTCTTGAGCCAATTCATATGAAATGTGCATTATGTCAAATATTGCATATGAAATATGCAATCTTAGCTATTGATAAACAACTATCTTCACCTCAGTTTTCGATGTGGATGACTGGCTTCCATGGCAGAGTGGTTAGCACAGCATGCTACGATGCCAGTCGGCATTCTTCATGAGTGCCCCTTCATCAATTTAATCATATCACTCATCCTCATTTTCGCGATTAGCCAAAAGTGGCAGAAATGCGAAGTAAAATAAACCAAATCAATCATTTTTCAATGTGGATGGTCTTCTGGGTTTTCTTCACTTGCCTTGAATCTTTTGTGCCCCTCAGAAACATGTGATAAAATTTGCTTCTTGTAATCTTCCAGTATAATTCCTAGGGTTTCGGTACACAAAACGGTATTTTGAGGTTGGAGACAGATTTTTTTACATTGTTAGGGAAATTTCAGTCAATCAGAATCCTTGGGGGTTTGAATCATCTTGCATTTCCTTTTGATTCTTGTGGTGTACTTCCGCAGCATGCCAAAGCCAGAAGTAAATGCATTAGTTTGCTTCTGAAAGACTTGCTTCAGATAGAACTACATATTTTGTAATCACTGCAATTGCAAAATAGCATAGCACACAGACACAAAAAGAATGGTAACAAACCAGAAACTTTCTTCTTGAAGCCTAAAAGAAAGAAGGATAAGGAGTACATCACATACGTTGAATCGTGGAATCCTTTGTTAAAGCAATCATTCCATTGGAGTGAATCAAAAGAAACCACTATTTTGTGTAGGAAAATGTTGTGATTGAATACTGTGAATATTTACTACGGTAATCATCCATCGATGTTATTGTAAACTGAAAAGAGAATAAAAAAAAAATATTCTGCAAGAGTGAAATGTTGGAAATATGATTGTATTCACAGATTTGAGTGATATCCTTCAATAAATATTTCATATTTAGTGGCCGATGAGATGAAATGGTTTTCCAAATGCAAAAAATTTGGTCATTTCTTGCAAAGGTAAGCCTTAAGTTTATTTTTTTATCATTAAGACTAAACTGTGTCTCAGTTTTCCAGAACTAAAGCAATGTGAAAATGTTCTGCATAAAAGGAATAGTAAAAATGCATGAAAAAGTAGCACCGAATTTTGCCCTAAACCATGAGAAATAACACCGAATTGCAGTAAAAAATAACACATAAATTTAGGGAAAAATTAAACTATAACTTCATGAGTTGAAGACTAAATATTTGGCCACCAATGTTGCTTTGTTAATATGCTATTTAGTAGGGATGGACTGATACCGAATTTTTGCTGATACCAATATAATATTTACCAATACCGATAACCTTTATTCTATCAATCCAATATAAAATACAAAATGCTTCATCGACTTCCTTAATACATGCATGTTGCCAAATGAACCAAGCTTCTGCAGTACAAAAGAAGCTATATATTTAGATACGAGGCGTATTCGGAAAGTAAAATAGTTTCGTACCTTTTTTTATTTGCATTGCATTCTACAGCCCTTAAACTACTTTTCGACGTAGTTTCCACTATTCAAGCATTTGTCGTAACGTGGCACAAGTTTTTGTATCCCATCATCATAGAATGTTCCCGCCTGTGATGAAAGCCATCCATGCACTGCTGCTTCGATGTCATCCTCGTCGAAACGCTGAACAGCAAGAAACTTCTTCAGATAAAGAAAGAGATGGTAGTCACTTGGTACCAAGTCAGGGCTGTGGGCGGATGATCAAATTGTACCCAGCCGAGTGACGTGATCAGATCTTGAGTTTGTTGGGCCGTATGCGGACGAGCATTGTCGTGAAGCAACACAATGTCTTCGCTAAGCATTCCGCATCTTTTGTTTTGAATTGCACAACTCAGCCGGATTAATGTGTCACAGTAGACATCTTTGTTGATGGTCTGTCCTCTAGGCAAGAATTCAACCATTCTTGCATTGAGAAAACGAATCACAGACCGGACTTCACAGTCGGCCGGCCAATTGATTTTCTTGAACATTTCAAACCTTCAGAAATCTACGATGAAAAAGCATGACCTGCTCCACGCGTGTCTGTGGCTTACTAACGGATGAAGTACGTCAACTAGAACTCGCACAGTTGCGACTGCAGTGCTACAGTGGCAATATTTGCAAATTGTACTTACTTTACGAATACGCCTCGTATTTACTTTAAAAAATTACAGAATGGAGATTATATGTTTATATCTATAGAAATTATTACAAAATGGCACAACACTGCGTTACATTGTAAGATTTTTATTGATATATTGGATTGGTAAAATTATTGGTAATTTTACCAATATACCAATATCCTATATCGGCCTTTAGATAGAATACCGATTAATCTGTTTGATACCTAGGATGCTCTCTTAATATAGTGTAGTAGTACATTAGTAGTGGTTATACAAAGTAAGTAATTTTCCCCTCATTCCTCTTTCAGAAACAGAGGAAGGTTTTACTCTGGTGACTGCCCGAGAGACGTTGGAGTCCTCGGAAAGAGACTTGGAAGCAAGTGGCTCTTGCGAGATAGATCAAGTGGATCCCGTGATCACAAACGTCCGTCACCTCAGGCAACTCATGGGCCACCCGCAGTTTCTGATGCTGGCCTACAACCTTGTGGTTGGAAATCAAGTTGTCATCCGAGGGCAGCCAAGCAGCTTTGTCACAAGCATTATTAAGTCATTAAAGGTATGTATACATATGCATTTCTACAGGTAGATTCGAAACTAGACTTGGAGAGTTAGGTGCCAAAGCAGAAACTTGGTTGGCAATGTGATTCAGTAGCAAAAAGTCTGGTTCCCGTTTTATACTCAGTGGATCTACTTACTATTAATACACTACGGCGAACATAAGACTTATCAGCCTACTATGATGCCCTCAGGTTGTGGGAAACAAGTACGGGTATGGTTACGTAAAATTTACTAACTCTCACACTAAAATATCTTTAAATGTCATTTGATGTTAATATCCCACATTTGCACTCGAAATTAAACTTCTTGTTACTAAGAAAACTGTATTAAGATCAAAATTCTTCTTCGAGTACACAAATTTAACATACTCACTTTTCAAAATCACTTACTTCAACCTTTTACATTCATAATATATCTCACCTAGCAACCCCCACTCAAATGTCTTAAGGTTAGTCCATAACCATTGTAACAGACTACCAAATAGGACTAAACAAATTATGACGTCATAGACATTTAACATATTAAACACTGAAAATGATACATTTAGTGGGTGCGTATCAAGTGTGTGTACTGTTTGACCAGCGATCCGAGAGCTCTCGAGTTTTCTGCGCATGCCCGAAGTAGAAGAGTCCAGTCGTAAATTGGGGGAGTTTGTGGAACCGCTTCTCTGAAACGCGAGCAGCGCGAGTGTCACGTGGTGAAAGAGAGCAATGTTGCCAACCGGAGAATATTGTCACAAGATATTGGAAGTGCTCTGGCCGTGGAGAGGCGTCTTTGCAAAAGCTGAAGTCTTGAACGTAGCGCCAGTTCGGCATCTTTGACCCAACCCCAGAGGAAGCCGACTGGACCCGTATCTGGTTTCGAGCCACCACTATGGGCGTCCGGAAGGGGGGCAAGGGGGGGACGCCCCCCCTGAAAAATGAAAGTCATCCAAAAATTATGTATTTCGCACATATAATTTCATTTTAGCCACAATAATATGTGTTAATTATTGCATGATCGCCATAAATTCAAATTTAAGCAATGCGTTTTTTAGGGAACAGCACTATTTTTGGAGAAAATGTGCCTTGTTTGCCCCCCCCTGGAAAAAAACCTTCCTTGCCCCTCCCTGGAAAAAATCCTGCGGACGTCCATGGCCACCGCCTGTTTTTCCGTAAAGCGATGTTGTCACATTTGCCTGCAGTGTTTAGACATCCATTCATTCACTGCGACGTTTTACTCCCAAGGTTTTATATTATATATAAAAAAAATAGCACAGCACAATAACACTAATCAAGATTCAACTCTTAAATACCAACAGTGAACCTAAAATTGGCAAACGGCATGGTTGTGCATGTCCTTCGGTTTTCGTTACCTATGTTCTGGTGGATAAGCATCCTCGCAGATTGGTAACACTGTTCAACGTGCAACCGCGAGCGGCGTTCTCGCGCCTGCCTTCCTATCGCCAACTTCCCCTTTTTCTTGGCACTTTGCCAACTGGAGCTCTCGGATCGCTGGTCAAACAGTACAAGAAACCAACTGGTCTTTATGGTGGAGTGGTCAGCGTAAATTAGGGTTTCTATACGTCCCAGATTTTCCAGGACATTCCTGGAATGGTATCATGTGTCCCAGTGTCATAAAGTGTTTTCAGGATGCAGAATTGATTAAGATTACATTTTCATGAAATTTGCTATTACATAAATCTGTTACGTAAGGCACAAAGTGGTTTTCTGAATTTTTTTTTGGGTCTTGAATTTTTGTGATATTTCTTGCAAAAATGTGTCTTCTGAAATTAGGCTAAAAGGTGGTGGTTTCATTTTCTTCTGTGGCCTTGAAAATAGTTTCTGAAATTCCTTACCATCTTTCGAACTCTGCAGTTTTAGTGTTTAGTCCATAACTCGTTGAGTCCACGACCTTCCGGTCAGCGGTGTCCCAAATTTTCACTTATGAAATACAACCCTAGGGTGATATTCTATGAAGTCAGATGTCTTAAGTTCGAATCCTGGTTATGTGTCATTGTGTTTGTCTCATCATTCGTCATCATTGTTAAGCCAAGTATGCTATCATCAGTATTGCATGCTGCTCTGTCTCTCCTCTGCATTAAGAAGATTCAATATAACATCCATCCACATTTTTAGGACCTCCCCTATGGCATTCTGTAATCAAGGGCATCCTGGGTTCAATACCTGGTGGAGGCATATTTTGGTTTGGATCCCACTTTAAACTGTAGTTTTAGTCTGCTTAGTATATCTCTGCATAAAGTGGACTTTATATCTATATAAAAAAAATTGCATCCATTATAATATTGATCATTGCATGACCCCAAAAACTTCTGTTATTCATCAGAATAAAATTTACAGTTGTATTTTGAGAGTTGTAACTGTTAATTTTGAACACTGATGCAATTGTTTATTTTTGTGTTTTGAATTCTCAGTACGGATCTGACCAAATAACGTAACAAACTTGCCCATTTTTTGAAGATATACAGCAATGTTGCACTTGGCTGTCATCTTGAAGTGTAACTTTTGAAGTTTGAATTTCTCTTCACTGCAACAGTTGTCATTGTGCTGAGATAGTGCTTTTAATGAAGGTACGATGTAGGTGTGTTACAAATTGAATGATGCCAACTATTTCAAGCGACCAATCATTTGCCATTATATTATTGTCCTTTTGAAAAAATCACAAACATTTAAATCCAGCACATTTGTAAATACTTTGATTTTTGCAAGCTAAAACTTTGTTGATAGACATGAAAAGTATAAAAATTAACGACAATTTTCTGTTAAGATGAAATTTCAGTGTACTAAATGATATGTACTTTTATCATCACATGTTAAAGACATGCATAGCATGCCCTCACGACACCAACCAATTTAATAAGTGTATAGAGTAGATCTAGTTTATTGAAACGTTGCTTTCAAGCTGTGAGCTCTTGAAGAAAACTGCAGTTTATGCTGTTGTGCCCAACCACACCCTGGACAAAACTTGAGCCACCCTCAGATAGACGGTGGGCCAATGGGCAGCGACCTTTGTGATATGGCTTGAACAGTTACATCGCGAGATTTTGAGCTTCAGTCACGTGCAAGCAGTTTGTGAAATGGGTTGCAAGTCTGACATGACAGAGTGGCAAAAAGGTGCCATTGTGTTTGGGCATGCACATGGACACAAAGTGAATGAAGTGGCCCAGTTTGTAGGTGTGTCAAAGCGGAGAGTCCAGAGGGTGTGCAAGGAGTGGTGTACCTTGCAAGAAACCTCAAATTGGCATTGCAACTGTAGCTGAAATATTCTTATGACCGACAGGGATCGTCACCGTGTTGGATGTCTCGTAGCACATCAGTTTCAGATTCACCAGGAATTACTCCAAACTGTCAATGAGGGTCACTTCAATCAGTTCCGAAAAGGATATTGAGAATAGAACTGCATAAGATGAACATATGGAGTCAAGTACCCAGGAAGAGACCCCTTCTAACAGCGGTTCACAAAGCAGCATGTCATCAGTGGGCTCGGCAGCACCAAGACTTAACCCTGGAGGACTGGAAATGTGTAATATGGTCTGATGAATCGGGTTTTTTGTTTGTACTCGAACAATGCAGGGCGAGGAGTGCTCCATAGGTCACATGAGGCTTTTCATCCATATTGTGTTTCAGGTACAGTTCAAGTTGCTCTGGGGCTGTTTTTCAAACCATAAACTCGTCCCTATCTTACAGGTGGCTGAGACCTTAAACCAGCACATATACCTTGCCATTTTGAATGACCATTTACCCTATATCTTCATGGTAGGAATGCTCCTGTCTTCCAGGACGACAACTGCCATGTCCACAGAGTTCGTATTGTGTCTGCATGGCATGATGAGCATTCCACCACACTTTCTCATCTCGACTGACCTGCTCAATCCCCCGATTTCAATCCAACGGAATGGTTGCAAACTGATGATGTATACTTCACTTCCCCAACCTTGTAGCACTCTTACCGCAGCAGATTCATGCAGTGATGCAAGCCAGAAGTGGTGTTACCGGCAATTACAGAAGTTCTGGTAGGGGTGACTAATTTTTTGTCCAGGGTGTACACTATGTTGCCATTCGTCACCGGACACCCCTCAAAAAGTGCTTGGGATCGTCTGTACACGTCACACAACCTATAAAAGGTGTTGCCGGTTGAGAATACACTCATATCAGCTACAGCAGTCAATATGGACAGACAATGCAAACTGAGTGAGGCGGAAAGAGGGGTGATCATTGGAGCCCTCAGGTTTGGGCATTCGACCTGCGAGATTTTCAACAAATTTCAAATACCCCAGTCAACAGTGAGTGATGTTATCGTGAAGTGGAAGCAAGAGAGGGTCATGTCATGCCGACCCATATCATCACCGTCGGTGCTTGAAACGTGTGGTGAAGTCAAACCGGAAGGCGTCGTTACAGATGGTGGCACAGGAGCTTCGATCGGCTTCCAGTAGTGCTGCAAGTGATCATACTGTTAGCCGGGAGATCGTCGCACTTGGTTTTCATGGTCGCGCAGCAGTTCACAAGCCGCATATCACAGCCTGCAATGCGTTCCGTCAGTTACAGTGGTGCCAGGAACGCCGCCATTGGACTCTCAAACAATGGAAATCCGTACTATGGAGTGATGAATCATGCTACCAGATGTGGCAGTCCGATGAACGTGTGTGGGTGTGGCATATGCCCGGTGAATGCTGTTTACAGGACTGTATCATACCCACAGTGAAATTCGGCAGAGGTGGCATGGTGTGGTCCTGCTTTTCGTTGTATTGTCTTGGTTCTCTTGTTTTCAGGAAAACATGAATGCCGACGCGTACCAAAAAGTTATGGACAATTCTGCGCTAACAACATTGTGTGAACAATTCGGTATTGGCCCATACCTGTTTCAGCACGACAATGCTCCATGTCATACGGCAGGCATTATCAACACGTTGTTCAACGACATGGGTGTGCAAAAACTTAATTGGCCAGCCCAATGTCCAGATATCAACCCCATTGAGCATCTTTGGGACGAGTTGAAGCGCCGCTTGAGAGCCAGGCCATGCTGCCCAAAAAACACCACTGAGCTGTTTGCCGCTTTGCAGGAGGAAGGGGGCAATTTTCCCATCGACACGTGTCACAAATTGGTGGAAAGTCTTCCTCGAAGGGTTGCGGCGAAAGGTGGCTCTACACGATACTGATGTGGTGCTGCGACCGGATTAATGTACTGCTATGGGGTGTCCGGTGTCGAATGGCAACATAGTGTATGTCACACACATTTGTAGTTGCCACATTCATTTGTTTTCTGTTGGAAAATGTACTAAATGTAACAACCATGGCATGTCCGTACTTTACCAAGGTTCCTAGTATATTGGCACAAACAGCAAAATACAACTACAGTATCTTGAGGGCTAGCATCATTAAATGCACTGACCTGGAAAATGGAAAAGTCACAGAAATCAACTTAAGAGGGAAAATGTCAAGGGGAAAGTGGGGGAATTTTGTAAACATATTTTTAAAAAGGTAACTGTAAAGCTCAGGAAAATCAAATGTGTTGTTTCGATTTGTCTGGATGAGAGAGCTGAAGACACATTTTACATTTTCTTTTAAACCAAGTTCTTTGTTGGAGATTTTTTATATTTTGTTTTTGTACATTTACTTTCAGGATTATTTAGCAAACATAATTTATTTGCATAGTGTTGAAAGTTGAAGACTTATCATTTTTTGTTACTATTTTGAATCATTGTGGAATGGTCTGGAGGCAATTTGGTTTATTATCTTAAGTGGGAACCCTGAATATCTGTGCCTTGTCCTTTACATGCTCTGAAAATTTGTGCTTATTGTTCAGCAACACCCTGTATACAATTTGTATGTGTGCTATTTCTTATCTGTCAAGTTGATTAGAAATCTGTATTCCAGGTGTTGGTGCCAAGAGGCTGTTATCGACCAGTTTGCTACTCGCCTGAGTACCTGGACCGTGCACAGTGCAATCTGATTGGTTTGGAACCCCACGTTGCTGCCCCTCAACCTAGTCCCGATATTCTGAGGTTGGACATCTTGTTGCCCGAGGACAAAGACATTACAATGTTAGACAGTTACAAATATATTATCAAGTGGGGAGGAAAGCTACCAAGAAAATGTAAGTTGCGAGAAGAAAATCATTGTTTGTTTTTTCTAATGTATTATCATTGTCGCCTAATTGTCTTTGTGTGTTGAGTGATTGACTCATGATCCTGCCACTGAAAGTTTCAGATTAAGTCGCAGCCTGGGCATGGGTTAGTGCACCTTTATTAGTTCCATCTAATCATCATTCCTTGACCCTTTCTCAATACACCCGAATGTCAACCTCACTTCCACCCTGCACTGCATTTTGCAGACTAACGAGGCTCTGCCATCTGGACCCATGGGCATATGATAGCATATTGGTTACGTGCGTGTTACTCACTAACTATAAACAAAAATACGTTAGCGTATTGAATTTCGTCTACTTACGTAAGTGAGTATGTGTTCGTTGTAAACTATGTTTCGGAAACTTTACTGCTTCCTTCTTCAGGAGGTTGTATTTTAGGCTCGGAAAATCAAGCCACGTCGGAGAAGTGTCATGCGAAGATATTAGTTGAAAGGTTTGGGTTAAAAACCCTTAAAATTCACGAAAAAAACATGTTAAAATCACACCCACGGTGTGCTTGAGTGGCCGTTGAAAGCCCTAGTAAAGTTTCCTAAACGTAGTTTACAACGAATACATCCTCACTTACGTAAGTAGACTAAATTCAATATGGTAACATATTTTTGTTTGCATGTGAGACTGAGACTTTCGTTTCATCATCCTTTGCCGTTTCCTGTCTCTGACTGGGTCGGCATAGAAGTCAAGCATCTCCATTTTTTCTTGGTCTTCCACCACTCCTCTCTTTCCATGGTGCTACAATCTTGTCCTCTTCTCCTAACATTCTCCACTATCTGCTCTTTCCACCGACATCTTGGTCTCCCCCTTGGCCTTATTCCCACTCCTTGTGCATTGTAAGCTCTTACTGGTAGTCTTTCTGCATCCATCCTCTTCGTGTGCCCGACCCATCTCATCTGTGCCTGATCTATCCTGTCCTGAAGCTTCACCACTCCCACTGTCTGTCGGATCTCCTCAATCCTTATTCTATCACTTCTAGTCTTCCTCAATATACTACTAAAATTTTTCATCTCCACTGCCTGCATCTTTCTTTTGTCTCTCTCGGTCATTGTCCAAGTCTCTCCTCCGTACGTAATTATTGGCACATAGTATGTGTTATATATTACCTTCTTGCATTTCATAGGTACATCACCCATTTACCTCCTCATCTATTCTTCCACTTCTCTCAGTTATGCTTCCTAGATATTTCAAGCTCTCCACTACCCTCAACTCTTCCGTGTCCATCTTTATTCTTGTATGCTGTCCATATACGTTTGTGATTGTCCCTTCATCTATTTTATCTTATCACTAGGGCTTGGAAGTTGAGGAAAAAGCCTTTTTTTTCTTAAGTGTCCGAAGACGAGGCCCAACATAATATATGTTCATTTTGGGTCATTGTAGGCCAGAAAAAGGTGGGTTTTATTTGTCCTTTTTTTGCCTTTTTCTGCATTTTTTCACTTATTGGTCCTTTTTTAGCCTTTTTTTTAGGGCGTAACGGCTTTTTTTTTTTTTTTGCAACTTCACCTTCTTTCGACTACGTTTTCACTGCCCATTCTCAATTCGAATCATCACCACCTCTTAAACATCCTTTCTGTAGTAAAGAAAAATAAATAAATATATTTGAACCATCCCTGAAACGAGAGAAAAACATTTTTGGACGACTGAAGCAGGTACGGTACAAGGTCCTTTAACCGTAACTTGTCTGGAAGGTCGCGAATATGATTCTTCAAATATGATTTTTCAAATTATGTTAATCTAAAAAATATATAATGTCTGAAAGAAGATGCATTTCATTCACATAGTTTTTTTGCACTGTGTGTTCCATACCACCAATTATTTTTTTTTATTCATTAAATATGTAATTAAAACTGAACTGGATCACATTTATACGTCCTTTTTTCAATTTTTAGGTCCTTTTTTTATAATTTTATGTCTTTTTTTGGCAATTTATAGGTCTTCAACTTCCGAGTCCTACTTATCACCATTCATCCTCATCTTCGCAATTAGCCAAAAGTGGCAGAAAAGCATAGTAAAATAAATCATTCAATCACCATTCCTCTTCATCAATACAGTAACCCGCCGTGTCAGAAAAGGAATATACAAAATGAAAAAATATATAAAATAAAATATATATATATATATATATATATATATATATATATATATATATACAGGGTGTTTCTAAAGGTCGTTTACAATGCTTGGGAGGTGATTCCTCACATGAAAACAAGCAAAAAGTCTAAGTTCCAGTTTTACGACTGAGGCTTCGTTTCCGAGATAGGAGCCTCGCAAAAGGTGGCAAAGTGAACGTCACACCTGACTGGGACGAATACTATAACAGATAGAGAGGCGGTTCCAAGGGAATCATAAAGGAATCGTATGTGCTCAGTCCGGAAGTCACTATGAAAAGTTCACTGCACGCATGCGCAATGGAGTCCTCAAAGGAATTGGGGATTTCCAGCAAGAACAATACATGGAAAGGGTATGTAACGCAGCAAGAAGGACCGTGACAATGAGAAATGCGTTCAAGACAACACATCCCGACCTCAAACATCAAAACATGAGCACCGAACACAAAATCCGAAAAGTTGAGCACGGTTGCATACCCCAGTTACACGCGAGGAATGAACGAATCATGTAATGTGGCATACGAGAGACACATTACTCCACCAGGAGGAGGGAAAGAAAAACACAATATCAGATGATTGCGACAACGTGTATTTTTACACGCGACAACTACGTAATATCCCCCCCACACACACACAACAAACAACAAATGCTACAATATCTTACGCACAGACAGTCCGTGTCACTGTACACCAACTGAAGATGTCACTTTCACCACACAAAGGGGGGTGGGGAGCAATACCAAGAATGTTCTCACTGAGATTTGCCGAGGGCAATAATCACAGACGATTTTCAAAATGTCTGCCGTTTACTTCTACGCAGAGATGACAGCGACGAATCAAGGATTGTCGAGTACGAGCAAACAAGCCAGGTGTATCTGCTACCGTTACGGCGGCGACGTTGATGCGAGCAACGAGGTCCTCAGCTGATGTGACAGGTGTGTTGTATACGAGGGTTTTCATTTCTCCCCAGATGAAAAAACGAGAGGGTTAAGATCTGGCGACCTTGGTGGCCAAGGCACAGGCTCATCCCTACCAATGAACCTATTGCGAAACACGTCATGCAGGAAGTGTCGTACATTAGAATCGAAATGAGCTGGTGCACCATCGTGTTGGTACCACATTTCTTGCCGCAGTGCCAAAGGTACGGTCTCCAACAGTTCAGGCAGAACCTCACTAAGAAATGCATGATACGTGCGACCATTCAGGCAAACAGGGAGAATGTATGGTCCAATTAAATGATCATGTACTATCCCGCACCACACATTCACTGAAAACCTGTGCTGGTGATGGGCCACAAAAAGTGCATGTGGGTTGTCAAATTCCTAGACATGACTCTTTCTACTATTAAAGACATCCATCCTGGTGAAAATGGCTTCATCTGTCCACAATACGTTTGCCCCGAAGTGAGGGTTTGTGCTGATGCTGATGCAACAACCATTGGCAAAACTCCATACGAGGGCGAAAGTCACGAGGTAACAGTTCTTGTACTTTCTGCAGTTTAAAAGGGTGCATTCCTTCCTCTGACAACACTCGCCAAATATTCACATGAGACGTGTTTCGTGCCCGAGCGAGCACTCGCGTACTGGTGCCAGGATGTTATGCGACCGCTGTTGACACATCTTCTGCAAACTGATGTGTGCGTACACTTCGGGGTCTTCCAACTTCTTGCCGCGGTGGTAACACTGACCCTGTTTCACGCAGTCGACTGTCCACTACCTGAAAGAAGGTGTGAGACGGTAAACGTCTATGTGGAAAGCGTTCTCCATAAAGACGCCTTGCCTCACGGCTATTACCACGTGCCTCCCCATACATGAGATGCATGTCTGCTAGCTGCTGGGTCGTATACGCAGCCATCTGTGTAATAGGGAGCTGGAACTGCAAAGTATTGATTTTGTTTAACACTGGCACACTGCACAAATTGGCCGTATCACCCTACGAACACCACAGACCAATTGTTGCGATACTTGACGTGCCCACTCCACCACGTCAACTTCTTTCAATACAACATACTAGTACTCTTCAATGCGTATGACAACCTAGAGCGAACTGCTGATCATATCCAAGCACCTGCAACACGACTGGAACGACTGCCGGAGAGAACCAACCCTTCGAGCTCCTCTAGCGGGAACAGCAGTCATGAAGGTCAAACGTAGACTAGGAGAGCCAGACTTGCCTGTGCAGCGCTTCCAAAACTGGTCTCTTTTACGTCACAATGATCGCGTGCGAACACTTTTGGTATTGCTCCCCACCCCCTTTGTGTGGTGAAAGTGACATCTTCAGTTGGTGTACAGTGACACGGACTGTCTGTGCATAAGATATTGTAGCATTTGTTGTTTGTTGTGTGTGTGTGTGGCGGGGGGGGGGGGGGGATATTACATAGTTGTCGCGTGTAAAAATACACGTTGTCGCAATCATCTGGTATTGTGTTTTTGTTTCCTCCTCCTGGTGGAGTAATGTGTCTCTCGTATGCCACATGACATGATTCGTTCATTCCTCGCGTGTAACTGGGGTATGCAACCGTGCTCAACTTTTCGGATTTTGTGTTCGGTGCTCATGTTTTGATGTTTGAGGTCGGGATGTGTTGTCTTGAACGCATTTCTCATTGTCACGGTCCTTCTTGCTGCGTTACATACCCTTTCCATGTATTGTTCTTGCTGGAAATCCCCAATTCCTTTGAGGACTCCATTGCGCATGCGTGCAGTGAACTTTTCATAGTGACTTCCGGACTGAGCACATACGATTCCTTTATGATTCCCTTGGAACCGCCTCTCTATCTGTTATAGTATTCGTCCCAGTCAGGTGTGACGTTCACTTTGCCACCTTTTGCGAGGCTCCTATCTCGGAAACGAAGCCTCAGTCGTAAAACTGGAACTTAGACTTTTTGCTTGTTTTCGTGTGAGGAATCACCTCCCAAGCGTTGTAAACGACCTTTAGAAACACCCTGTATATATATATATATATATATATATATGTTGTTCAGGAAAAAGCATTTAGGTCAAAAAATGAAATTTTTACAGCTGATAGTTATTTATGTTTATTCTTGTAATAGCAAGCGTTATTTACATGATGTACATATTGGATCTTCACTGTTTAGAATCTTTACACATGCCCAATATAAAATTATGCTTATAATAATTTCTTTAATTGATTCAGTGTGACTTAATAGGAGCAACAGAAAATCGCAGTTTGTGACTTATGTATCTTGTCCCAAACATCCTAGATACCGTATTTACTCATGTATAATGTGCACTTTTTTCCAAAATGTTTGCTCCACAAAAACTGTGGTGCGTAATGCACGGAATAATTCTGACAGCCAACATGAAACCAAACATCATTGATCATTCCATCATTTTGTGATACTTGCATTGAGTTTTCATGTTTACGGAACCCTATCATGTTATATATCGTTGTAAAGCTTAAATTCTGCAGTTTCTGACTATGGTAACAGTATTCCATTCAAGATGATTACACTAATGTGAAATGCAGTTGAAATAAGCTCATCACAAAATGAAGGAACATTCTGATTTTCATGGTACTTTGGATGAAAGAAAAGACAAGGAAAAAGAAAATAATGATTAAAATGTATTACTGGACATATAATATTTGGTCTAGGAATTAATTCGTGCGGTTGTTACGCACACATTGAAGCTGTAGTTCAAACACAAAATACATAAATACCTTAAGAAAAATATTGTCCATCGCGAGCCACCACTTTCGCCCATCTGTCAGGCAAGTTACGGATTCCGTGGCGAAAGAAGTCCTCATCCTTTGAAGCGATCCAGTCAGAGACCCATTTTTCGATATCTTCTGAAGAAGTGAACTGCTGTCCAATCAAATCGTTATTCATGCAATTGAACAAGTAGTAGTCCGAAGGAGCAACGTAAAACTTCCCATCCGACATTTTCTAAATAGGTTTTGACCGGTTCTGCAACATGTGGGCGAGCGTTATCATGTTGAAAAATAAGTTTATCATGTCTGTTCTCCCATTCTGGTCGTTTCCTGGCCAGAGCTTGCTTCAAACGCATTAATTGTCGTCGATAACGTTCTCCATTAATAGTTTCGCCCGGTTGCAGCAGCTCATAGTACACCACACCTTTCATATCCCACCATATGCACAGCATAACCTTTGCACAGTGAATATCTCGTTTCGGTTGTGATGGACCTGGTTCACCTGGCTTCACGCAGGCCTTTTTTCGTTTCGGGTTCTCGTAATGGATCTACTTCTCATCGCCAGTAACAATGCGATGCAAAAACCTTTTCTTTTCTGTCTTTGAAGCAGCAATTCGCAAATAGTTTTTCATCTTTCAACGTCTCTGTCTTTCAATTCATGTGGAACCCAATGTGACATCTTTTGAATCATTCCCATGGCTTTGAGGCGTTTGGAAACTGTTGTTTGATCTACGCCTAATGCTTCTGCAAGTTCTTCCTGCGTTTGACACGAATCCTGATCGAGCAATGCTCTCAATTCTTCGTCTTCAAATTTTTTTGGCTGTCCAGGTCGCTCTTGATCTTCTAGGCCGAAATCACCACTTCTAAACCGTGCAAACCACTTCTGACACGTTCGCTCAGCTAGCGCATGGTCACCATACACTTCCACCAAAATACGATGACTTTCGGTAGCACTTTTCTGCATGTTAAAGTAATGAAGCAGAACACCCCGCAAAAACACTTTATCTGGCACGAACTGCGCCATGTTCAGTTGACTACAAAATGCTGTTGTTGACTCGTGAATCAACTGCCTTATACTATGAACGATGCACGCTGACAGAAGTTTTCAAGGCATGTGTGGCTACACAGTGGGGGAGATTCATTGTTTACACAAGAGGATGTTATCCTCGTGGTCCACAAAGCAACAGGTGACTCACTGAATAGGTATGATGTCATTCACTCTTAATCGGCAGAGCAACAGCTTTACGACCTACAACTAAGAAAGCCATTTCTTGAAACTGGATTCTATTGCGCATTATATACGAGATATAATTGGTTGTCACTTTCCCCCATCCAAAACCAGGGTGCGCATTATACATGCGTCAATACAGTATATTATTTTTTTTTTGGCTTTACATCCCGTATTTTTACTCTTTTAACTTGAGTGCAAGAACTTGATTTTCTTCTTTTCCGTTTCTGTAACAGATGTATATATTTTTACTTTCATTTTTGACTACAGTAGTACAGTACTTAGTTTGAGAAATCATACATAAATATAGAAACTGTGTTTTAGATTATAACTTAGTAAAAGTTAAGTGAAAATTGTGGCTCAACCACTGTGACAGTCCTCTACCACAAGTTACCAAGCCAGCCTCTGCCCCCCCCCCCCCCACAATTTCCACAACCTGATATCTGCGTGAGTTTAGAATGTCCATATGTTACACTTTTTATGTAGCTAATTCATTTGAACGTGGCTGCTTACACATTTCAGCCTGGAATTTGTTTGTTTTGTTTTAAGTACACTTTTATGCATGATGATGCATAGATGATTTGGGACTGGATGTACAGTTCAAAGTTGGATTCAAACCCTTATGTGAGGCCACTAGGTATCAATTACAAGGTGACATTACGCGACTACATGGTCGGGTGTGAGAAGACAGTGGCTTATACTTACCTACTTCCTCTGTCGATGTCTTCACATCCTTCGTATCACACTGTGGCAGACGAGAGAAGGCTGGTTATGTACCGGCTACATCCTCGCGCCACTAGACCATTTGGTGCCCATGCAGACAAGATCCCGTCAGCCTGGCATCTCTCCACTCTTCCTGGCTGCTCCTCCACTTCAAATTTCCTGCACCTTTCATCAATTTGTCTCTGACTGCTCTCCCAAAGGTAGAAACATCAATGGTTGTATACAAGATCAGGAAATTCCGTGAATTATGCGTGAATTCTACGTGAAATTTTCTCTGTAGACATGAAAAATTGCAACTTTTATTAATCAAATCCCATTCAATTTATGCATATTTATTAATGCTCTGAGGCAAGTTCTTCACAGTTTAACTTTTATTTTTATCCCGGAAGGAAAAGAAAAGAAATCCAAGTGGAAAATAAAACAGAATTATTCTTGAAGTTGATTAGGTAAATTAGTTTGAAACTCTTATACAATTAACAGTTTTTCGTAGATTAATACATCCCGTAACATTTGTGACTTGTGTTTGTAGATGTATTTCGAGTCTGAGTATGTGAAATGGCAAATGTAAACTCCGCATCTTAAATTAAATATTTTATATATTTTGAATTGTATTAGAATATTTGGATAAATTGGAATCGCACAGACCCTTTACATTGTTAATATATTTGTGTGTGTATGTATGTGGGTGGTGAGAGGTGGTAATATGTAAGGCTGAAATAGAGAAAACATCTGCTTGTACCCTTGATTTTTTGGAAAGTTCGCCTTGAAAACCAGGAATTATAATTGAATTTTATGAAGGTCCTAGAGTGGCCACATTGGAGATGCAGTTTTTAGAACTTCGATCATGGTATCCCAATTTTAAAGTGTTTTATACCGATTGATTGAGTTGGTATTTTAAGTCCACTTTATGCACAGTAAGGCTAATTGGGACTGGATCTACAGTCTAAAGTGCGATCCGAACCACTATGTGCCTCCACCGGGTATCGAACCTTGGAACCCTTGATTGCAAGGCAACGATGCCACCACTCTGCCATCGGGAAGGCCCAAAATGTTTTATACCGATAGGTCCAAATCTGTTGAATTAGTTGGATGCACCTTTGTTGTGGACTCTTGAAAGTTACAGCTATGCTTTACATCCTGCATGTTCGATAACTCTAAAGACCCTGGACTTTGCTGTAGTTCACACTTTTCAACATATCCTTCTATGCACAGATTTCATCAATGTGCTCCAGAGTTTGGAATTGCTGACTTTTAGGCATCCTGTATTACAGCGCATCCTTCGCCAGCTTGTGTCCTTATCTGCCAGTGCTGAAGTCCTCTTCTGCTGGATCCCCAGTGATGTAGGCATCCAAGGAAATGAAGCAGCTGATGCTGCCGCCAAGTCTGCTGATGCGAGATGGTGAAGTTCTCGTCCACCTTCTGCCAGCTTGCAACTTGTAGAATGTTTTTTGTTGCTCCCTTCTTGAAATGTGGCAGGCAGATTGGGATGAGGTATGGGGGAACAAGCTTCGTGCTATTACCACTGGTGCTTGGCATTCCTGTTTTCACCCCTCCTGTTGAGAAGAAGCCATCTTAACGTGACTTCCAATCGGACACAACCGTCTCATACATCGTCATTTGCTGCAAGGGCTGGACCCTCCCCTGTGGCGTACCTGAAATGTTATTTTAAGTGTTCAGCACATTTAGACAGGCTTTAAACCTTTCCAATGATTTTTTTGCTATGTTGGGAGATGATGAGCATGTTTGAGCCAATATTTTTAGTTTTTTGAGAAGAGCAGGCCTCTTCTATTGTTTCTAGGTAAGAAAAAGGTAAAGTGTTCCCCTGTGCTTAGCACCATGCCATGAAGGCGTATAGAGGTTGTGGGAGTAACGCCTAGGCGCATAGCCTGATAATGTTCACATGAGCACATGAACACTCATGTATATTACTTACATATTAAATGCACACACACATACATATATTTATTCGAAAGAATACTAGGTTTGATGTACGAGTATATACACACAATTTAGTCGGACACGACTTCTTTTACGTCTGATAACTTCTCTAGATAGTTGGTAACCCTGACTCCCACGGTGTTCCACGGATTGTGTTGAACACAATTGCTGTGCATTTTGCATAGAGCTGACAGGTAAGGAGCTGTTGGCCACTATACCCCGAAGATGTTCACTTCGCTGTGCGAACACTGATGCAAGAGGAAATATTTCTTACATTCGGCACCAGAGTGCAGCATATACAAGGCATGTCTAGGGGGACTCGAAAAGGTCTGTGCTACATAGTAGCAAACTTTAGTGAGGATTCACTAAACCTGGCAGATTTTAAGGGGGAGAGGGACAATTTCCCCTAGGTCCTTCTTGCATTACTTCAAATATAGAGTGATTTTGAGGGAAAATTGTTGAAAATAATTTGAACTGCTATTCTCACTTTTTCAATTGAAAATGAAGTTACAAGGGAGAGGAGTAAATCTGCATTCAGTACAAAAACATTATTGCGAACACTCGTATGGGAACAGCACGCGACGCCACTGGTAACGCCCCACACTTTCTTGATCCGATCGTGAGTGGGGGTGATGTGGTCAGCATCATGCCCCTGACCACCTTTACCCCCAGGGTTTCCCCCAGGTACCCATGTCATTCGACGCTGGGTGGGTGCCGGGGCCGGTTACAACGTTAGAAAAGTTCCCGGATTTGAACTGGCCGGGGATCGAACCCGGGACCTTTAGCATGGTAGTCAGATGCATAACCGACTGAGCCAACGCAGCCAGTTTTGTTTCTAAGTAGTTTTTAAATTATCCTTCCCTTTTTTAATGTGTTGTGTTTGTCCTATGCAGGTCCCTCTACAACTTGCATTTCTAACTTTTCTCAAGGGGCTTTTTAACACTTTTATTTTAAACCAAAAGGTAACAGTTTTAGATGATGGGATATTTCCCTGTATACATTGACGGGTTGATGCATGCAAACTTTTAAATCAACCAACACACACAAACTCTTGAGTCAATTACTCAAACATTCTAAAAGTAGCCGGACCCTGTAGCCGAGTGGTTAGCACATTGCGCTGAGATGCCAAGGGTCCCGGGTTCGAATCCCACTCGGGCTTGGTGGTTTGTGAATGTCCATTCATCAATTTCGTCACTCATCCCCATCTTCGCAAATTAGCCAAGAGGCACAAAACGCGAAGTAAAATAAACTAAATCAATCAATCAATTAATTCTAAAAGTATTCTTGCATTGCAGGTCCAACATTTCTTACAAAAGTTGAGAAAGCTTTGGAAAACCCCTTGCTTAGTGAAAGTGTGCTCCATTATCACTTCGTTGCTTTGAAGGAAGAATGGCTGAAGTAAGTAGCAGTAATATTAAGTAACATAGTATGTAGGGATAGTGGTAATGTCGATGGAATCTCAATTTTATGTTTTTCAGAGGGGCAAGCTGAAAATCTTAAACTGCAGAAAAAATGTAATACCAGGGAAAATTTTGTAACATTTTGCTATGTTGGGACCATCTAGAGTGAATGTATAATGTGAAAAATGTAAAGTTAAGCTTCCACTGTATTCGTGTTGATTTGTTCTTTGTTCTTCATGAATCATTGATGCTTTTCTCCTTGGTAGGAACTTGAGTTCTTAATATTAATGTGAAAAGATTTTTGGTCTACTAACGTTTTACAAATATCTGTATAGAGACATGCAATACAAATAAACAGTAACTACTAATCTTATATACCGTATTGGCCCAAAATGTAAAGTGCACATTTTATCCAAATTTCAATTGTGAAAAATTAGGATGCGACCTTAAAAAAATTGACATTTCGTCAAATCATATGCTGTTAAAAATGTGATGGTTTCTCAATTTGAAATAAGGATAATGCAACAATAGCATTGCAAAAACTGCATTGTATATACCATAATGTTATCCAACAATAGCATTGTTGTTTCTAAATGGGCATTGACAACACTGTCGGCATTCTTGATAACATACTCTTTGATTTTATTAAGATTGTGTTCGTTCTTCTCAAAGCTTAATATTTCCCTGAATCTGCAGGTAAATGGTCACCGGTCTTTTCTTTTCTTCCCTTGGCTTATATTCGGTTATCATCATCTTTTCTTTTCGCTCCTTCAAATTTTAGGGTGCGACTTATATTTGGGCCAATACGGTATATCCACTTGCACATTGTAATATGCTGCAAGGCAAGAGTTTCAGGTTCAAAATAAGGAGGGATAAATCCAGATAAAATTGTATCTGGAGGTAAGGTAAAGGTACCCCTGCATGTGTGCACATATTCTTGATCTTGGTCATAGTTGGGACGATGTAATCAGCATCATGCTCAGCCATCTTTAGTCCCCAAGGGTTGCTCCCAGGTACCCATTTATATGAGGCTGGGTGGGCCTCAGACGTGCAGAAACAGGGAAATGACTGGAAAATTACCTGGTCCAGATCACCTGCCCCAGGATTCAAACCCCTGTCTTCCTCATGGTAGCCAGATGCTCTACCAACTGAGCTACAGCAGTTCCTAAATTGGATCTGGATATGAAGTTTTTTTTTTTTTTGCCTGAATTTTAAAAAATTGTGGGTATCATGATATTTCTTTGTCACCTGAATATCCACATGGCTTTTCTAGAAATCCATTTTTCTGATTTCTATGTCCTCACTAGTTCTGATCCTAGGAATGCATGTTAAGTTGTGATTGGTTTATCTGTTTTACCGCTTCGTGATCTGTGTAATTGCACATAAAACAGCGAAGTTACAAAATTTCGGAACAAGAATTATTCAGTTTATACAGGGTGTTTCCGTGACCTTTTCCAAACTTGCAGGGTGGATGGAGACTGACCCAAGTACCAATATGAGATAAGGATCCTCGGTCCGGAAATGCACCATTAAAAAGTTGAGACAAAACTATTTGGGGCTTCCTATGTCAGTGGAATAAGATGAGTGAAAAATGCGGCTAGTAGATTTAATACGGACATTACTACTGTGTACCGTAGCACTCTACGATGGAAACGTTAAACTAGGTGTTCAAAATGGCAGCCCCCAGCGTTGAAAGAAGCTCCGTTGTATCCACTCTGTAGTCATTCTGACGATATAGCAAGGATTCTTGCCAACAGGTCCTCTCCTCCACACTCAAACGAGGGATATCCTTTGCATCCTCTCCTTGCAACTATCCTTGCTGCGTGTAATATTGTCAGAATGAATCCAGGGATGTTACAGCAGATGCGACGGAGCTTCTTGTGATGCTATCGTGCCTGCATCGACGCTTGGGGCTGTCATTTTGAACACCTACTGTAACGTTTTCGTCGTAGAGTGTTACGGTACACCGTAGTAACATCCATATTAAATCTACAAGCCGCATCTTTCACTCATCTTATTCAACATTTCCGGACCGAGGTTCCTTATCTCATGTTGGTACTTGGGCCAGTCTCCATCCATCCTGCAATTTTGGAACAACGTCATGGAAACACCCTGTATATGCCTTCCAATATAATGGATTACTATTTCGTACTGTTCTGTTCATAAAAAAGATAATAATATATAATTGTAGGGTCATTAAACACACTTCAAACTGAATGAAATTAAAAACAGAAAACGTTCGCTTGAATTTTTCTTTCCATTCTAGCATTGCAAAAGTGGTTGCTCGGACTCAAAAATCTGGAAGCCCGAACTCCCCAGAAGTTGTTCAGCTTATGAAGGTCCTGGGAGCCCATGACCACGATCGCCAGCTGTTGGACTTTTGGGGTTCCTGCAGCAGCCAGTGGGCAAAAAGTGAAGCCCTTGAAGTTGCAGAAGCTGTCTGACGTACCGAAGACTGAATGTATGTACAGAATTTTAACCTGTTTTTGTTATAAATATAGTTATTTTGTAGTTAAACTGTAGTTTATTTGAGCTTTCACCATCACTTAGAACAGGGTTTTCTGTAACAAGTTCAAACCTTTATTTATTGCAAGAGGTAGAAGTGTTATTTGTTTAAAAATGGATTTCAATTCCATCTTGCTGGATCTTCGCGTAGTTAAACCAGGCAGATAGATTTTTTTGTTGACTAAGATTTTTCTACTTGTGTTAATGCTGACCTGTGGTGCAGTGGTTAGCACAGCACCCTATGATGCCAGGGGTCCAGTGTTAGATTTCTGGCCAGGGCATGGGTGTTACAACTATAACTTCTTTATTATAATTGTGATTTCAATTTTTCAATTAGTTCATAAATACCTTGAAAAAATATGCAAAGGTGTATTTCCATAATATACAGGGTGTTTCAGAATGACCCAGACACTATCTTTTTCTTATGTACTCTGTCCAGTGTTTGTGTTTTGCTATTTACGTACGTAATTCCTCACGTTGGAACACCAACTTCAGGGGTCGGAATTGTTTTGGTCGCCATTTTGAAACCGGTCAGTGGATTACAAAATCATGTTCACATCCTTTTCACGTTTTCTGTGAACTTTACAACGAGGTATTACTTGAATCCCCTTGCCATTTGAAATCTTCGAGTTCTTCCCTAACTTTAGACCCCCTTTTTTGGGTCACGTGGTTTCATCCTTTTTTAGTCGCGCAGTCATCACGTGGCATATCGTTGGAAAGCTTGTGTCCTGCACTTTCCGAAACTGTTATGGTGCTGCACTTATCTTAATTGTTAAGCTCGGTATACTCGATTTGGCTCACCTTCCTTTTTTTGCAAAACCATTTTCTACACGGAAAACGGTAGGTGGTACAGACAAATGTTTGATATGACAATCATATTTTTCCCCGCCTTTCCGAATCTGCATTCCAAATATTCAATTTGAAAATCGCATGTGCCCCCCACTAAAAACACAAAGGTTGGCTTTCGGGCTGTTGCAAATACTTTCTACGGATTCTTTGGGCCCAACTTAGTGGTGCATTTTTTGTTTCAACTTGATACGATCTCCCGTTCTTGAGAATAATGTAGTGTCTGGGTCACTTTGAAACACCCTGTATATTGCTATTACATGATCATCAATTTCATCCAAAGATCACAGTCAAAAGTGGCAAAAAAAACAGAGTAAAATAAACCAAATCACTGTACTTGCGTGAGTTAAGTTGTACATTTGGGAGTAGAAATGTGAAGCAGTTAAAGATGGATCTGCGTTAATGATTCATTATCTGAACAGACTTTGTCTGATTACAGTATTTTTTTCTTTAAGGTAAAGAGGGACAGTTACGCACCAGTTGTGCATTTATTTCAATATAGTCAGATTGGGCACTGCTATTAAAAAAAAGGGTTTAGTATGCAAGAGTTTATGAATTTCTCTCCATGGTGCAAGTGGAAACTGTTTTTCAAGTTGATTAGTAAGCTAGACACGATGTTTGAGAAATATGATTAATAAGTATTTACCGAATCCCACGTATTCCTTATGGGAAATCAACTTCAACTTCAAGTTACGGCTAATCAAATGGGAGTTTCAACTTTTCCTACTACTTTGACATACTTCAACCTGCCCTTTTCCGTCCATGTACTTTTCTGCATCATTGGATGTTTGATGTTCCGGAGAGAACGAATAAAATAATGGTCCCATAAACCTAATGCATTTCTCCTAGCCTCTTACGGCCATCCTGGCAGTGTTGCCAAACCTGATGTGCATAAAAGAGCTACAGATGACTTTCAAGGAGCTAGATTAACGAAGGCTGCATAAAGTGCAGGGTAATTTTAGGTGTCAGAGGGGTGTAGGTGCTGCTATTACCGTTAGCTTTAAAGTGATGGCAATTTATTCTTAGTTTTCACCGCCTAGATTTTTTGGCATCACTCATCTCAATAATCCAATAATGCTTATATGAAATCCGAAATAAAGGATTCCCGGATAACAATATTGTCATCTTCACCTTATGCATGGTACAATATATAAAAATAATGGGGAGATAAGAGGGGGGTGTGATGCACGTGCAAAATGTTCACTCATGGCAAAAGGTGGTCTTTATGGGCCGTAGCCAGTGGTGGCATCTTAGTGGGGCAGAGGGTGGGTGCCACAGTTCACAGCCAAACGAGTGCATGAAAGAGCCAGATCTGGCTTCAAAAGACAACAGTGATCGGCAGGGGAAATTGTCCCTCTCCCCCTTAAATGGTCAAAAATGCATACATGAAGAAAGTTTCATTAATCAAGGGTTAAAGTCCCAATTGGGACTGAACCTTCGGAGTAGCATAGTGATTAATGCTGTTGTTCCATGTTTATTTTTCAGTGAGATCACACATCCATGAATACCACTTCAAACTCGAGGCTGGGCCTAAAGTGAAAAGAACAATGCACACTTCCTAGAGTGGGGGCAAAATTGTTTCGGATTGTACACTAAACTATAGATGAAGCCTCGATTAACTTGTTCGTTCATGAAGTGAACTTGAAACCAACGTTGGCATTGGTACCATCGTACTTTCTGCGACTACCTATCCCAAAGGTAAAGGTAACCCTCTGCATGTGCACACATGCCATAAGGCCTATGGGGGTGATGTTAAGGTTTAGAGCTCCATATATTCTTGATCTCGGCCATAGTTTGGAGGATGTGATGAGCATCATGCGCAGCTGCTTTAACCCCAAGGTACCAATTGACGAGTCTAGGTGGGCCTGAGCCGTGCAGAACCAGGAAAATAACTGGAAAGATTCCTCGTCCAGATCACCTGCCCTGGGATTCGAACTTGGGTCTTTTGCTTGGAAGCAGGATTTTCTACCAACAAAGTGAAAAGAAGTTTTGAACCTCGTGTAATACAAAAATAGGGTGTTTCAGATTATCTTTACAACATTAGCTACAATATAACAGAAAATATATAATATTTTGAATATATAACGAAGTTCCAGTTTGTGATGTTAGAGGGCTCCACATGAGCACCTTTAGTTGTAGGAACGTCAATATAGCATTAAACTTCCTGTCACGTTCTCTCCAGTTTTTTTCCTCAGCAATTGTTGCAGTGGCAGCTGTAATCCTGTGCTTTAGGTCATCCAAATCTTAACATAGTCTGCAGGGGAAAAAAAGCAGGTTAAGGTCTGGTGAATGTGGAGGCCAAGGAATTGGACCATACCAGTCACTCCATCATAACCCCCCCGCCAAATTGTGTATACAAAGAAGCATATCAAAAATGCTTAGCTCAGTTGTTTGGAGTACAAATAAAACTTCATGAGTTTTATTTCTTTCAGGTTTTATGGAACCTGTCTTGATCACATAGTAACAAAATTGCTGGGGGCTTCCCCGCTGGCATAGTAGTAATAATGTTGTTTCATAATCAATGGGTCCCAGGTTTGGTACCCAGTGGATGGGATCTTACTTTAAACTAGGTTTACTTCCAAATAGCCTATCTGTGCATAAATTGGACTTAGAAAAACAAACAAAATTGTTGGGCTACCTGATAGCAAGAGCCTTAGATGGAATTATTTCAGCAATTAGGTTAAATGTTAAGGCTGTTTTAAGCACATCACTTGAAATTAAGTACTACTGTAAATATCTCAAATGTAGTAATGATGGTAGAGTTATGGATCATGCTGCTTCTTGTTCAGTACAAATCATGACTTGCCCATTAAAAACATGCAAGAAGAAATTTTTAAAACATACTTTTTTTTTCCTCCTTCCTTCTTCCTTCCTTCATGTTTTGGGGAATAAAAGATGTAGTAGATAATAATTAGATGTAAGAGTAATTTCACGAAACTGTAGTCCATACCAGATAACTGTAGAGCAGGGCCGTGCATATCGGCAGAGGAGGAAGAGGAAAATGGAGTGTGAAAGCACAGCGTTGCCAACCGTACAGTCCAGACCTTAGTCCATACGCTAAATGCACGGCTTGTCAAAATTTGCTCTTGCAGTTTTATCCCTTATATTTCTCTAAGAAATTCTTAAACCAATCGTACGGACCTGGAGACAAATATGGTCCGTTTGCCATGTGTGTTCGGTATTATCCTTTTCAAAAGTTTGCAAAACTTGCAGGAAATCGGGTAACTCCTGTCGCCCATTACACAATCCCATTTTTGTCACTGTTCATTGGTGGAACCATCTCGCGTCACTAGTTCTCATTCATCTGGTATGGACTGTAACTTGTAGGGTCACTCATCAATAACCACAGAAATTAATAGAACCTCTCCAAGTGTGTTTAGTTACTTGCTTATGTCTATTATTTTTTAAAATGAAAAATTAGCTTTTTCTCCACACATGGGAGACAATGTAAACACCAAAACATTGGTTGGTACATGTTTCACTCTTGTACAGAAATAAACACTTGTCATTTTCTACTTGGAGAAATGAAGAACTGCTGCATGTTAAAACATGCAAGTAATTGTACATTTACAAGTCGGTGGAAGTCATCCCTCTCTCCTATTAGTCTTGACACTGTTTGCAGTTCTGGTAACAATTCAAACATTACCTAAGCCACAATATGTTCCCAGTCTCTCACACTGATGCTTCTTAGTGGTGGTGTCCCCCTTGTCAATGTCAATTAACCTTGATTGTTGCAATTATCCATAAGTAGCACAAAATAAAAAAAAGTACAAAAACTGATTTGAAATAATTTAATTACACTATTTTTTAATCTTGCAAGAGGTATACATACATATAATTTTTTGTTTGTTCATTCATGTATTTCTCAATTTTCTTTCATCCACATAGTGAGAGAGAAGAGAGACAGCCAAAAACACAAATACAGTCTTAACCATTTTCCTCATGTCTTAATTTATAATAGGGATGAGCTGATATGAAATTTTGGCCAATACTGATGGAGTACAGTGGGATCTATGAGTATTACCGTGCAAATTGTCCATCACCATGTTCGTGCACTCTATTTGACCCAATAAGAGCTTCAAGAATTAAAAAAAAAACTCAAAACAAGCTGTTGACAACTTCTTCACCAGCATACATAAAAATGAATCGCTTAAAAACACACAAGATGTAAGAAAAAATTAATAAAAATAGTCATGGACAATTTGCAGGGTAATACTCATGGATCCCACTGTACCAATATAAAATTTACCTATACCGATAACGGATTCATTCACCTCTTTAATAAATGCACCACCAGGTGACTGTAAAGCAAAAGAAGCTGCATATTTAGATATTCCCTTTTTTAAAAAGTAAGGCATGGAGATTGTATGTATAAAAATTACCAAAAATTGGCAGAATATTGCACTAAATTGTAAGATATTAATACATATATCAGATCCGTAAAGTTATCAGTAATTTTACCAATATGTCTATATCAACCAGTACTGATAGATAGGATTTTCATTCCCCCCCTAAACATATAGAAATTCAAATTATGAAGAAACTAATTAAATTAAGGTGCTTTTCAAGGGCATATTTGGCCATTTCTGCACGATAAGCATATTTTGATGGATTTTCGGTTATATTCAGCATATTTTCGCTATTTCAAGAAATATACAGCCATTTACGAAGTGGATTCGTTCTTATTCCAATGTTCACTTGAGGGTTCTTTTTTTACTGCAGAAAAATATTTTTCATTTTTTTTTTGAAAATTTACAGAAAGTATTATTTGTGCATAGCTACTCATTGCACATAAGTGAACTAAAATAGTACGTGTGTGAAAATATCTCACCATATGATTGAAACAGTCCAGTTATAAGGGCATATTTTGTAAAATTTTAGGTCATAGAAGCATATTTTATTTTACATATTTTGGTGATTTTTAGGTGAAAAATCCTAGCCCTACAGAGTACTGATTAATCTGACACATCCCAAATTTATAAAAAGACTCCTGTACTTTCGACGTGGCCTTGTACGCTCGCATGCATGACATTCGGCCACGTTGTGGGCGCAATCATGTTATAGATGGGGTTCTTCATAGATCTTAATGACTTTGAAAATGTCTGCATGTTGTATTGGATGATAGGGAACATATGTATAAGTTTGAAAAGTTTAGAAAGTAACTTTATGTGTGTATGATCTCTAATAAGGTACAAATATTCAAACTATTTTTGTCTATTTTCTTCATAATGAACTGAGTAAATAATTACAGTTTCAAGATAAGTAGTTGGATGTTTTGCATCAACGAATTGAATAGCGACTAAATTGAAAATGCAATATTTACGTATTTTGTTATTTTCACATTTTTGAACGTAATTGGATAATAACTGTTTTCCGTCATTCCCCTCAAATCCCTACCTTGCCTCTGTAATAAATTCTGATGCTCGTATTTTGAAATTTGAAAAGTCTAGCATAATTCCCTTACAGTAGTTTCCGGGGTGAAAATAAACTTCCTTTAAATTCCCTAGCAACGTCCGTTTCCATGGACAACAACGGGCACGGCAAGCTCTAAGGAATTGCATGTCATTATACCCCCTAAACATTTAGTTAAAACAAGCACAATGTAGATATTTACGCATTGAGTATAACAATATATATGTAATTTTATCTGGGCTGAAACTCCTTATTATGTAGATGTCAACCCTTGTTTCAGGCACCTTTTTAAAACCATGAGTTCATTCATCTGTGTGCTATTGATCTGTGAGAAATATAATGTATCTCGACAATTAAGAATTGAAGGAAACAATGTGCACTGCAAAAAATGTCCATGGCAACGGTTGCTAAGGACGTGAGAAAAGGGCATTTTCACCCTTAAGGAAGGGCTAATTGAGCGATTTTTGAATTTTCTCGGCCTTTTGGGACGATTTCATGAGGGGTCGTAATCTGGCATTTTTCGCCTCCGGGGCTTCCTTCATGGAGAACATTTATGTCAGTGAGTCAGTCAGTGGTGGGATATATTGGATAAGAAGTAGCATTATTGATATGCATGAGGACACGACTTGGCTCGGAATACAAAGGTGTCCAACTGTTTGAGGAACCTGCAACTGTGTGGCAATCACGTACTATTTCACTGCTGCAAATTGAAACACTGGTTGCTTGTTTACATGGTCTTCTCTCAGCTGCATGTTGGTCAGCCAATAGTAGATATTGAATACAATGAAGGAAATTGGAAACAGTATTAGGGAGGCCAAGTCCAGCATTCCATCTCTGCTGGCTTGCATCCATAGAAAGCACATGCATTTCTTCGTTACAAAGCAGCAGGAGTTCTTTTGCTGTTTTGTTTCCGCAAGAGGGTAAACCTGGAACAAATAAATAATTATAAGCAGACAGGTGAGGAGACTGAAATTTAATGTGTTCACAGGTTGTGTTATCAGTGCATGGTAGGTAAAGTTCCCTGTGCATATAGTACTGTGTCATGAAGGCACATTTAGGAGATGTGGGAGTAGGGCCCCACACATTCTTGATCTCTGCCATTTTGGAGGTGATGTGATCAGTACCATGCTCTGGCCATCTTTACCGCCCCAAGGTACCCATTGATTTGAGGCTGGATGAGCCACAGAGCCACTTTATGCAGGAACATGGCTGTTCCAGCATATAGTAGCAGTAAACAAAATTTTCACACCAAATTTTTGCTTTGTTTGGAGAAACTTTAGTAAACTGCTACCAATATTGCACACTTTTTTCCAAAATTTTTACCCCCCAAAACTGTGGTGCGTATTATGCATGGAATAATTCAGACGGTCAACATGAAACCGTACAGGGTCATTCCATGATTTTGGGACACTTGCATTTATTTTTCCTGTTTATGGAACCCTATCATGTTATATATCATTGTAAAGCTTTAATCCTGCAGTTTCTGAATATGGAAACAGTATTCCATACAAGATAACGGCACTAATGTGAAATGCGGTAGAAATAAGTTCATCAAAAAAATGAAGAAACGTTCTGATTTTTATGGTACTTTGGATGACAGAAAACATGAGGAAAAAGATAATAAAAATTAAAATGTATTATTATTTGGCCAGTATGAGATACGTGGAGTGTGTAAATTCTGTAATGGAAGAAATCTTGTGCTACTAACTGCTATTTGGAAGGTCCTGAATGTGCCTCGTATAAATGTTACATTAGTCACGGAAAGAAAAAGTTTATATTTTGAAAAAGAAGGAATGAGCAATTGAATGGTTATGACGTCATTCACTCTTGATCAGCATAGCAACAGATTTACAACCTACAACTAAGAAAGCCATTTCTTGAAACTGGATTGTACTGCGCATTATATACAAGATATAATTTTTTGTCACTTTTACCCATCCAAAACCAGAGTGCGCATTATACACGCACGCGCACTATACATGCGTAAATACGGTGTAATTCTTGAAGTTTTTATAGTGGCGAATGATGAAGATTCTCTTGATCGGCCAGGTTGGTTCCGGATATGTATCCGAGCTAACACACTCGTCAGCTGCATCCTTTGAAAACACATGAAGACTTGTCACAAAGTGCCACTGAAAATCAGAATCTCAGCATAAAATCTGAAAGAAAATGTAGGACTGATCACATCTTGGGTTGCCATATTGTGTGCACCTGTGCTAAAGCTTACATCATACAAACCAAGCAGAGAATGAAACAGTGTTGCAAAGAACATGCCAGAATTTTATTCTGGTTAGCAGACATATTATATTAATGAGGGCCATAGAACTAACTTCGCAACAATTGGAACTGCATCATCAACGCAGCAACAGCTATACACAGGATTTGAATTGGACCCAGCCTGATGGGCGATAGTGGACCTAGAGGTGATATCCGATTGCTCCACCACGTAGACCAAATACATAAAGTAAACTGGTTTCACACGCATGAGACTATATACATACCCATGAAAAATTTGGTCAACAGAAAAATAAAGGTTATGATTGCAATCTTTGCACTTAGGTAAGTTGTCAAAGATGAGTGTGAAAACTTGGAAGCATATCCGGAAGTGACCTTGTCTGATATCCAAGAGAACATCTTCATCATATCTTCTTTAGTTTAGAAGAAAAGAACAGCTTTCTAATTTAGGACAGCAATAAACAATTGTTACATTTGGCACATCAATTTTGCAGATGCAGTTAAATTTCGAAAAATATATATATTACAAAATAATTAATTTCATGATTCAATATCAAATGTAATAATGTAAATCTGAATGAACACATTTTCCTGTTAAACGCTAATATGCAGTGTGCGGATGTCGTGGACACTTCTGGATTATAATCCCAATGAAAGCTCATGGGGTTATTTCGATCCAGATATGTTCACGACTGCACAATACTGATAAACTTTCACAGTGTGCAGAGGACATCAAGGTGAACACACTTTCCTTGATAACATTTTGTTCATTGATTTTGATGCTACAAGCTTTTAAAAAAACATACTTTTATCCTGCATATATACAGCCGAGCAGCAGAGATATGCAGGTGGGTCATTTACATATCTGTACAGGATAAAACAGTTTTTTGAGGGCTTGTATAGTATATATACACTTTTGGCAGAGAGTAAGCATAAATTGTGATTACATGGTATTGATAAAGTTGCACAAGAATGCCTAGGTCAGGAGTCAAACCTAGAACTATTGGTAGCATGGATATAAGGCCACAAGAAGCAAATATTATTATGGACCATTTACACGAGGCCAATTGTGAAGACATTCCACTAAGCCAATAATCCAATGACTACTGGTGCCGAAAATTTTGAAACAATTCTAAATTAGTGGAGTGACTTGAGACAATGGCTGGAGACATTCCATTCACACGATGCCAATGTTGGATTGGCTTAGTGGAATATCTTCACAATTGGCCTCGTGTAAATGGTTCATTAAGATGGTCTTCATTTTGATGTCCTCTGCATGTCCTGTACAGTGACATCGTGTACATTAAAATATCAGAATTCTTGTAATTTTAATTTACCGTTTGGGCTTCACCGACGGTGAAGTGTATCGCAGTCACCTTGTAATCGAGGAGGCACGGGTTCAATACCCAGTGGAGGCTCATAGTTGTTCGGATCCCACTTTAAACTGTAGGTCCAGCCCCAATTAGCCTTATTGTGCATAAAGTGGACTTAAAACACAAAATCAATCAAATTACCTTTTGAGTAACTCTAGTTCTTTGCGGGAACGTAATCAGTCCTTGATGGTGGATTTGGAAATCCTTCTGGTCTCTTTTGTGTTGCTGACCCCATTGGGCTTTTTGCCTGAATCCAAACAGAACGATTGCATATTCTAGGAGAGCTGCAGTGATGTATCCGATGCACACGATAATCCAAAGTTCAATTGGCTTGATGTTGGAAGATTTTGGAACAGACTCCCTGAAATGAGGATGCAGTCATATCTTTAGTCATTCTTCCCATGCTTTCATGCCTTTTAATCTAGCCACAATCACAATAAAACTATCAATACAGAGTGACCAAATGACAGGGTTGAAAAAGCCCATAAATTTTATTGGGTTCCGTAACAGGACCGGACCCTTTTTTGTGCACGATTTAAATTTGGTCCAAGTTGCATATTGTTTCATTTCGATACCGAACTTTGACCGTATTAAAATTGATCTGGAAAAAAAAATGTTCTTGGACCGAATTTGCAATATTTTAAAGATAAAAAGGTTCTTTGTAGATTCCAGAACCCATTTGTTCTTGCTGATTTTCTCTCGCTTGGACGAGAATTGAATTTATTTACAATTCCTGTACCTTTGACAACCATGCCAAATGATAGGTATCCAGAAATTAAACTTATTTATTGTGTACTTTTGATTTACATATAATTTCCAAGTAATGCTTCCAATATATATATACACAGGGTGTTTCCAGGCTGATGATACAAACTTTCAGGGATGATGGAGAAGGGCACATGTAGCAATTTGAGATAAAGAACCCTGGTCCGGAAACGACTCAGTCGAAAGTTATAAGCGAAAATCTGTGTATGAAGATATATATGTGTGTGTGTGTGTGTGTGTGTGTGTGTGTGTGTGTGTGTGTGTGTGTGTGTGTGTGTGTGTGTCTGTCTGTCTGTCTGTCTGTCTGTCTGTCTCTCTGTCTCTCTCTCTTTCTCTCTCCCCCTCTCCCTCTCCCTTTTTTTGAACTTCCATGTAAAATAATGTACTGTGCGAGTCATTAGTATACATTAGGGATGGGCCTCCCGGATAGCACAGTGTTAGCGTCATTGTCTTGTAATCAAGGGGTCCCGGGTTTGATACCCGGTGGTAGCACAGCGGTTTGGATCCCACTTTAAACTGTAGGTCCAGTCCCAATTAGCCTTGCAGTGCATAAAGTGGACTTAAAACACCAAATCAATCATTAGGGATGGGTGTTTCAAAATGAATCCCAATCAAGTGATATTCAAATCCAGGATTTGATAACTCATTCTCCGTTCTATAAACTGTTACCCAATTCTTGGTACCAGAATTTGTAATCCGTTCTCAAATCCAAGATTCATTATGTGATTCTCCATTTGAGACTGATACCTGGTTCCATTTTGATCGGCCCATCCCTAATACACAAGAATGAAGTAATGTATTACAAATTACAGGACAATCAGTATTGGAACCAATAGACCAAAGAAATCCAGTAAACACAATGAAAACTTGAAATTCACTTGGATATACACAAAAGAATGATGCGGTTTCAAAAGTTAATAATAATAATAAAAAAAAAACACGTTACATGGGCACAACATACACCATCAGCGGCGACAGCTGTCCAAATGTGCACCCTGAGTAAAATGACACATCCACATGGCAATCAAACTCATCCCAGACTCTGTGTAGCATGTCCTCTGTAATAGCCTGCAGTGCACGCGTTATCCGATCACGAAGTTCATGAATGGACATGGGCAATGGTCACACATAAACGCTGCCTTTAGCGACCCGTCAAAGAATGAAATCACATTGTGTAAGATTCGGTGAACGGAGTGGTCAAGGGAGAAGGTTGTCTCTATTTGCAATACGTCCGATCCAGCACTGAAAGAACACCATTGAGAAGCACTCATACGTTCCTGTGAAAATGGAGGGGGAAGGGATCTCAGTCTAGTTGTAGAATGTAATCGTCGTAATTAATTGGTATTCAGTTGGGCACCCTGCATGCTCTAGTCACTGACTTGGGTGGGGGACTTCACTGAAATGCCTCGTGCACTCTTTCAATGCTGTCATCAGACACACGAAGTTGGCCAGGACCCTTGCCTTTACACAACCTTCCAGTTTCCACAAATTGTTGGTACCATTTGGTTGTTATTCTCGTGTGGTGAGTCTTTTTCAACCCTTAAACAGAAACATAGGTCTTTACTTCATAATTAGAAACATCCGGTCTGAGAGGCCTTATTTTTTAATATTTGTTATTACATTTTTAAAGTTTTTTTAGACAATAAAAGAGCAAAATTATGATTAATAACTCAAATTTATTGAAAACTAAAATTACATGGGAACAAAATGAAGAAAATGTATTATGTAAATCACTTCCAACCTTGGCATTGAATACGTAATGCGAAACACCCGGTGTGTTAGACCTGCACGTTTTCAAACAACAATAAGTCTCTCGTAACAAACAGTCACAAACTGAGCAGCAACATGTGCAGAGGGTAGGCAAGTGGTTGATAATAAGATACTGTGGAGTGGGGTAGAGACAGCTCAATCAGTGTTGCCACACTGTAGAACTACAAAACACTTAAAGGTCTCACAGACCAATGTTTCTGTTTAAGGGTTAAACCGTGTACTAAACTCATGCTGCACTGTAATCACAGATCTGGACACTTCAAAACGGAAGACACAAAAAGCCCTCTCCTGCTGCAACGCCATCTTGGAAATTAGCCGTTGGTGCACAGTAAGCATGAGAAGTAACTGTTGGTAGCGCATGAGAAACTTTGACAGTTGCCAACGTAACCCGTGTAAGATGAGAATTTTTTTTATTAACTTTTGAAACGACACCATTCTTTTGTGTAAGTCTGTATAAATTAGAGATTTTGACTGTATACTATCATATTAATAGTTTACTGGAAGGTTAAAATGTGAATTAATTAAATAGGATCCTCTACAGTTGGCTTGGTTTTTATTGTGTATTGCATATTCGCTCTCACCACATCTGTGTATCTCTTATTTCACCATTGTTAATGTTTATGAATCAGACTTAGGCTATAGCGAATGAAGTGCATCAGCCACAAAAGTACATGTTTTGCAATGGATACTGCTTTGGAAAAGTATGCATGAATATCTGCTCAGCACTGGCACACACTCAACCAACAAACTATGAATCAAGTGTAAAATATTGATTTTTACATTTTCCCAGAAGTTTTCCTTAATAAAAATAATTCAAGAAGACTTAGGTGGGCAGGTCATGTGGCACGAATGGGAGAGGAAAGAATAGTTTACAGGATTCTTTTTGGGAAACCTGATGGTAAGAGACCTGTAGGAAGGCCAAGACGAAGATGGAGGGATAACGTTGAGATGGACCTAAAGGAAATCTGTAGGGATGGAAAAGAGTATATAGATCTTGTTCAGGATAGGGACAGATAGAAGGCCTGTGTTGCTGCAGCCATGAACCTTCAGGTTTAAGAAGGCTAGAGAGTTAGTTTTAAGTTTTTCTCCTTGGACCTCTGAAAAAGATAAAATTCATGTTCCACCATCCCACGCTTTTAGGTGACAAACTTAAGCCAAGGAAAATAGTTACTTAAACTAGGGCAAAAGTGATGTTTTTATGCATGTAGAGGTAAAATAGAAATACTTACTTAAGAGAATTAAACATGGTGACGAGGGTGAGCAGATTGGTGACCATCAGGACCATCCTTCCGGGAACGATGTCGGGAGGCACGAGGAAGCTGCCCCAGGAGATAACCACCATCAATCCACTGGGGAAGTACGTCATTATCACGTAGTTGGTGAGGTGTCTGTAGAAGGAGACTTCTAGCTTCAGTACTTTGGGATAAGTGCTACCTGTAAGAAATACGAGGTTTTTGCTATATTTCTTGGACACTTGTTAGTTCTCTCGCATTTGAGGCTTTCCTGATATAGTGGCTAAAGTTGGCACCTTGTAATCCAGGGGTTCCATGTTCGATTCCCAGGGAAGCCTGTTTCACATTTCTTTGCACCATGGCTTGTTGAGTCCCCACTATAGGTTCAATACTGATTAGACTCTCTGAGCATACAGCGGACTTAAACTCTACATATTCCTTGTGAGTAGTCTTGGGTGTGATTGCCAATAAGACAGGGTTCGCCAAGTACACTTGAAAAAAAAAAAAAAAAAAAAAAAAAAAACTTTTTAATACCCAGTGGGTTTTTTATTAACTTTGGTATTTCAGTGATTTCTGAAATGAAGGAACGCCATAGAGGTGTATACTAATGAAGATTGCATTTTAGATTCTTAGAATGCGATCACGACTGTCATTATAAGTCGAGATTAATTTTGCTATCTAAAATGCACAACACTTGTAATATTGATATGAAGTAGAACAAAATATCAGAGCTCAGTACACCAATACAAACATTTAATCTTTATTAAGAAATTACATAGGCTTATATTAAGCTGTAAGTAAAGCTGTAAATAAAAGTCACTGAACTCAGATCTGAAGTCAGTTTCTTTCTATCTACTATCAGGAAATACTATGTATACTATATATAATTACTACCGCTATTTTATTATGCTTGTGACAAGATAATAGTACACAACTGCAATTGATCTCTTGATGCTTCTGACAAAAGTCGTAATGTATCTTATATCGTAATGTATCCATTATTGATAACAACATCTGCTAATATCAATTCAAACATACAAACTTTCTATCGGAGGTAACCAGGAATCATAAGAGAATAAAGGATAAAAAATAAACATTTCTATGGTTTAGCAGTTTGTTGTGGTCTGCTAGTTGGTGTGCCGGGTGAAGAAGTGCAGTGGGTAGGTTGAGCGGCAATTACAAATGTGAATATGTATTCACATTTTATTTATAAAAGCTCGACAAAACCCAATTAAACCTGAAAAAAAAACTCCAAAAAAAAAAAAACGATTAAACCCACCCTTTTTTTTCTTCCAAACCCTGCAATGGGATCACTGAATTTTTTGTGTTGACTGTGGGAGAAGTTAGGAACATCTTTAATAGTACTGCAAGAAGAATACGATTTTCTTGCGTGTAAAAAATCGTAATGCTTTGGCTGTTAATCTCATATTAAGAAGGTTTTGTCCCCTATTCTAGAATACTGTTTACTCGTATGGAATGTGGCTGTCCATTCCCATACCTCAAAGATCAACAGCGTTCCCAGCTTTTTCCTCTCCTAAGAGAGATCTATTTGGAAACTTTCATATTTTAACCCCAGAATCTCATAGATACATTGGAGACATGAAATTACTATGCATGATCATTAATGAAAATTTAAGATGTAGCATTCCCACTCCACAAGCTCTCCTTTGGATTGCGTGGACATAACACAAGGAAACTTTTAACACCGCAACTCCCAGATTCTCACTCGTAAAACGTTCCTTATTCCAGAGCCTACCGAATATGAAATTCTGAAACTTCCTTTCGGATTTGCCCACAGGTACCCTCTAATGAAAGGTTGCATGAGCCCCAGAGCGATTTGTGAAACTTAAAAATTCCCAATAAAGGATTATGCATAATTTTTCCCTGTGGTTTAAATTTAGTCACTTAATACTGAATATTAAAAAAAAAGTCTAGAAATATATATTTTTTATCTCATAATGAGGTACAAATATTCCAGAAAATGAGTGAAATCCATAACATCTAGGTTCATGTTACTGACTGATTTCATGAGGAATCACTCATTTTTGGTCACATGCACTTACCATGAACTTCAGATGATGTCATGTACTTGAAAATGTAATTTGGTAGACTTAGTTCATTCTTCTTTATTGGCTTGTCTCTTTCAGCTATTTCTGGTTTGTCCCATTTCAAATTTAGCAAATGTTGGGCAATTGCTGCAAATATAACAAAATATATATATAAATATAAATAAATATTACAAATTTCTGTAAACTATGTTCTTTTGGTTACCGCAAGTGGATCACAATTTTATGCTCCCATTAGGGCCCAGTACTATATGTTATTACTAACATATTTTTTATTTGGCATCGAAACAAACATTGGGGTGAGATCTTTGGGTCATTCCATGCCAAATCAACTAATTTTAAAATAATAATTGGTTGCATGACCATTTTAGAAAAAAATCATCTTTAATACATAGGTTTGTACATGTTTCGGTACCAGTTTGTTATATCAGAGACACATTAAAATCGGATATTTTGTGTTTCTCATGGTTCGTACTTACCAATTGTATATTGCGGAACATAGTTCAAGGTGCCAAGGTTTTTACACGAAAACAAACACAATTTTTCACATAGAGAGTAGTTTTTGTTATTGTTTTTTTCGCTTCCCTAACACACAATATGGCGGACACTTGACTACCATTGTGGGTATGCAGTGTTTTCAACCTTCTTCACCGAAAAATACCTACTATCGTGTTCGTCACATGTGCACATTATGCACGGGTAGCTGACTGATAGCCCCACGAACCATTCACGGATAGCCCCACAAACCATTTCTGATAAGGTTAGGTTAGGTTTGGTTGGGCAAGCATAGTTAAAAAAAAAGGGGGTTGGAAACACTGACAGAAGGTTACGTCATCAAACGTATCAAGCTTCTGGTTCACGTAGGAAAGCAATGGCAATTATGCGTCGGTGGGACATTTCTCTTGCAAAATACATGATTTCCAGGTCAAATAGATTCCACGATGAAAGAAAATACCTCGACGAACGTTAAAAACCTTAGAGAAACTCATTTCTGTAACTAGTTTCTTGTGTAAAAATGAAGAAATGTGTCTCCGATATACCGAACTGTTACCCATGTTTCTAGATGCAGGGTAAGTCAAAATGATGGGACCCGATTTCAGACATTTATTCTGTGAAATATAATAAACAAATGTTATTGTGAGACATGTGCTAAGAAAGGTAAACTGTCATGTTTTTTTCAAACAAATCACAAGTGTTCTATGTGAGCACCTCGCGTAACATGGCACACATCAAGCTGATAGTCTATCTCCTGCCAAACCTTGTGTAGCATGTTGCGGTCAATATCAGCAATGGCTGCTGTGATGCGGGCACGCAAGTCATCCAATGTTGTTGGAATTGGTGGTACATAAACATGATCCTTGACAAAACCCCACATGAAGAAACACATCGGGTCAAGTCGGTGGAACGAGGTGGCCAATGAAGGAGAGGTTGATCCTCTGGAGATGCACGGCCTATTCAACGTTGTTCCAATGCCCCATTGGGATGGTCCCGAACGCTGCCATGGTAATGCGCAGGGGCACCATCCAATTGGAGAATGAAATCTGCGCTATCCTCTGCAAGCTGTGGAAGGAGCCATAGTCGCAGCATATGGAGGAAAACAAGTCCTGTCACAGTACGTTCATGGTAGAAAAAGGGCCCATAAATCTTTTCATGGGAAATGGCACAAAGGCATTCACTTTGGGAGAATCGCGTTAATGTTCCACAAATTCATGGGGGTTAGCAGTTCCCCAAATCCTTAAGTTGTGTCTATTTACTTTCCCTGAAAGGTGAAAAGTTGCTTCATCACTGTAAATTAACCTCTCGGACAACCCATCCTTTCCATTAATGCGAGGAAATCAGCACAGAAGGACACGCGCAAAGCATAATCAGTGTCTTTTAAGGCTTGAACTAGTTGCAAGCGGTAGGGTTTCATTTGTAAACGTTTCCGCAGAACCCGCCAGACAGTTTTCTGTGGAAGTTAAAGTTCTCTCGCTGCCCGGTAGGTGGACTTCTGTGAACTCTGCAAGAAACATGTGCGCACTCGTTCCACTGTCTCTTCCCCAGTCGACGGACGTCCAGTCGATTTTCGTTTACAGATGCAGCCCGAATCTCTGAAATGTTCATACCACTTACGAATGGCCTTCCCTGTAGGTGGTTCTCCCCGATATTTGGTACGGAAATGCCGTTGCACACTAATCACAGACTTGTTCACATGATAATCAAGCACACAGAAAGATCTCTGTTCTCCAGTCAACACCATTTTCCTGCTCGCTGCTGACTCCTAGCGGTAGAAAGTGGAAACACTGCGTGGAAACTAAACTTTGCAAGTTAACCTTTCGAAGAGCATGTCTCACAATAACATATGTTTATTAGAATTCACAGAATAAATTTCTGTAATCAGGTCCATCATTTTGACTTACCCTGTATATCAAAACCAGTGTTCAAAAAATTTCCTGTCCTTGGTTCTCTTGAGGTGGCCATTTTTTCAACATGGTGCACGACTTTTGTTGCTCATGTAGCAGTATACAGAAACCTTAATATCTCCAAAACCGTTAGAGGTAGAGACCCGAGACAAAATTAATTTTCTAGCTAATGAAGTATACTTTCTACGATATTCAACTGTTTTGCTGAAAATTGCATCCTAAGCCCCGGTCCACACGGACGGAAAGAATGCTTAAGGAGTGCTTAGCATTTCAGTACTCTTTAAGCATTGGTTGTTATGGCTGAAGGAAGTAATAGGATCGGCCACACGGACTGACTACCCTGCGGATGCTGAACGTCTGCCGCATTCTGTAAGCATCGCCCATAGCGGACAAAGTGCGGAACGAAGACTGGGCTTACTGCTATTTCTATTGCATCTTATGGTATTGTCCACACGAGCGGAACGTCTGCGGGGCTGAATGATCACGTCACGTGCTTTGTGCATTGTTTCACACCACGTAGTGCTGAGTTGTTTTTGCAGGTGAAGATGGGTGATCTGGATATAGATAAATTAGACACAGAAGTATTTATTATGGAAGTGGAAAAGAGGCCATGCATTTGGGATATTCGGTGTGAGGAATATAAAAACCGAAAAGATTCGGTGTGGAATGAAATTTGCTGTACTTTGTTACCAAACTTCACAGAGCTTTCAGTAGTTTTAGTACAACGAACCACTCATCTTTGATTTATTCACATGTACATGCTTCCCGTCTATTGCTCCTATGTAGTGTGGAAAATTCGAAGCAGTTTGCAATATTCTTCCTCCCCTCTTTAGTTGGTTGAGGTGAGGAAAGCCCTGGCTCTGTAGAGTGTCCCATATTGCACGACAAACTGTTCAGACAACCCTTCTGGCCGTAGATTTGCCAATTCTATAGGTATAGTGCAGCTCAATAAGGTAGCAACCAGTTTCGGTCCAGGAACCTTATTTCCACGCATCAATTTTAATACGGTCCAGAAACCTTTTTTCAGCTTTCAGATGCAGAGAGGAAATCTGTTTGTTGGTAAGTCATGACTCGTGTACGAGAGCTTATTCGTAACTCACGGCATGCAAACACATTAATTCGGATCAGTAATTAAAAAAAAAGTTACTAGTAAATATCTCAAAATACACCAACATAAAAGCCATCCTCATCTCCCAAAAAGGGAAGGGGCTCAACTTTTTTGTTTTTGTGAAAATATCATTTTTTAAATGTTTACATTCCTCACCAAAATATAATTGGCTGTCACTTGAATAGTAGTTATGTATTTTCAGTTTCTGCTGAGTGTCAGCATTTTCTCTGCATTACCTTACGGACACAATGCAGAAAGAATGCTTAGACGTTAAGCACTTTTTAAGCATTCTTTCTGCCCGTGAGGACCGGGTGTAAGTGTGAAAATTATGGCAGAAATTTGGGAAACAATAGTTTAAAAAATGGATTTTAAGTCAGATTTTTTTAATGAAGGGGTTTAGTCTAAGGCTTGAAATTTGTTTTATGTCTAGACCTACCTGCAGGGTGTCTGCAAATAAAATATGAATGCTTAGAAATGCACCCCCTTTTCCTCAGCATGAGTTCAAACATGGCCGTCTATCGAATTTTGACAATTTTCGGGTTAAATATCTCCGATGGGTTCTCATGAAAAAATCTGATATTTGGCATAAAGGAAGCCCTGCATGAACCTAACTCATAGTGAAAATCTCAACTTTTAGATTCAACTCGTTTGGTTAATATGAGGTAGCGTATGTGACCTAATATAAGTAAGATTAAGCTACATCCATACCTAGGATAATGAAGCCTTTTCCTTTTCTTTTTTAAAGTTGGGTTAAAAAAGCCTCAGAAAATGTAATAACAGAATTCTAATACTTGACTTACCAGAAATTGAAATTACAAGGTGTAGCATTTGAACATCTGCGAAATCTCATTGTGTAAGGTTCGATTTATTTGGTACCCAAGTCCATTTGTGTAGAACCTATAGTTTCCTATTCATTCTCTTTGTCAAATTAGGCCGAATTCCTTGTTCGTTCACAAAGTTCCTACTCACTTTCACTAAATGATCAAAAACCTTAAGTTCATAACATACATCTTTTCTTGACCAAGTGGTAGAAGTCAAACTGATGATTCTGATCTTTACAACATTATTTTTGCTTATTTACATTTTACTTTTTAACATTTCAATTAAATGATTGTACTGTCCATGCAAAGGATGCTTCCCTGATGATATGGTGGTAATGTCGTCACCTTGAAATCAAGGGTTCCCGGGTTCGATACTTGGTGGAGGCACATAGTGGTTCTGATCCCACTTTAAACTATAGGCCCAGTCCCGATTAGCCTATCTGTGCACAGAGTAGAGTTGAAACACGAACTAAATCAAAGAATTGTCACACTTTCCTTCTATTTCTTCAGTTCTAATATTTTATGAAAAAAAAACTTTCTAGTTTCCTTTGCACACCTTGTGTGAGGCAAATAGTTTTGCGAGCAAGAGCCCTTTATTGTTTTTCTACAGCCTCCTCAGTTTTGAAACAGAAGACACATCAAAAACAGAACAGACTTCATACAATTACTTCTGTGTTTCCCGAGATGGCACGAAGACTTCATCATTTCTATCCTGGGATTTATGCGAGTCACTTTCTCCAGAGATGAAAATTTTACTATAACGTGGTGGGCATATTGATGTATCTGGTCTAAGACTTACTTGACAGTTGACACTATTTGACCTTGCCAAATTGACACAATTTGATTTTAAAAATTCCCTTAATGTTACCTTTAAGTAGTATTTCAGAAGATCACAACACACTTTACCACACAAAAATTTATACTTAAGAACTTTTTTGAATTGTATTTGCATGTTTCCATGCCATCCACCTATAGCCTTGACCTGAGCAGTATTTTATCATTTCTACTAGGTTCGTTAAGATTAATTACGTCTTTGGCTACTTTACCAAAAGTGCCTTTACAATAGTCCTCTCCAGTTAAAACCCCTACAGAACATTCAATTTCCAGTCACAAATAACAAATATTCACAAGTTACTTCTTCTCAGCACATTAGCAAAGGAAGAATGACATCATAGATTGTTCATGCACAGATCAACTCCAGGCTTGTCTCTCATCCTATCAAAACATGTATTTGAATCTTCTGTGATTGCCTCATATCTACTTCCACGAATGTCTTTCCTTGGAAAAAATAGGTCGAAAATACAGACAACATAAAATAATATCTACTACCAGCTTTGACCCTTCAAAATAAATAGCCTATCTTTAAGCTGCATGCACTGCTACATTTAAAAAATCACTTGGTAACACTTGGGTTTCATTAAATAATATGTTGAGGAAACTCGCAGTTTTGATGAGAACACCAAATGGACTTGGGTACCAAATAAATCAAACCATACACAATGAGATTTTGCAGATGTTCAAATGCCATACCTTGTAACTTCAATTTATGGAAAGTATTAAAATTCTGTTACTACATTTTCCAAGGCTTTTTTAACCCAACTTTAAAAAAGAAAAGGGAAAGCCTTCATTATTCTAGGTATGCATGTAGCTTAGCCTTACTTATAGGTCACATACGCTACTTCATATTGAATATCAGTGAAGTGAAAATACTCATACACCACTCCAAAATTTTGGTGTTGACCCAGCATCGTGAGGACAATTGGGAAGCTACTTGAAAAGTAGTAGGCTCCAGTCTCGAAAGCCAGAAAACAGTGGGGTAATGGACTCAAATGCATGAGTCACTCAATGAAAAAGCCACTTGTTAAGCCCTAACCTCAAGAATGCTCTTGTACCGTTGAGAGATATTTACTATAGGATCATCCAATTACATTGTGAAACAACTCTTTTCCACGCATAATTAAACAAAATAACACAGAATTGCTTACCGTGACACACCTGTCACACTAAGTAAACCATTACCTGAATTATAAAACGGTCAGGATAAGTGCCTACAGTCGGAGCTACTAAGAATAAACCTAGGAGGATTTGTTTTCAAGCACCTGAAATGACGTGACATAGTACTACGGTGATTCAGAATATACACATATATTAAAACACAGATGCATGTACATAAACAGTACGTCATGCCCTCTTTCACTCTATCGTTCATTCATACACACATTCCATGGCATATTGGGACACTATTACAATTACAAATGTTAAATTAATTAATACTTTGACGATACTCATATGATTTCTTGGCTACATTGCCTTTTACAATTTACTGTTTAGAGTTTTAGGTGTAATGCGATTAATTGTTCTTTGTGCGAACCCTTTTATCATTTCTGGAGGTACAAATATATTTCAATTAACTATTGTTTGGCTGTTAATATATACTTTGTTCTATAACGTTCATTTTGTCTGCCGGAATAAGGATGTCTAGTTATGCCATAGCACAGTTAAGTTATGCAATGATTTACGCAGATTCACGGTAGATTGGTGTCATCTCTCAGACACACACATGGTTGGATCTTACCTTCGCTGCATTCCCTCTGACCTGGGTAGGGTGAAAGTGGTCCTACAGTTTTAGAAGGCGTCCACACTCCGGTGTTGTACTTCGCGGTTATCCTGGTCGGCGAAAGTGGATCACTCGGCAGTTCCATATGGCATCATCGGATGCTGGCTTCACATGTTCACTTCGTTGGCATGTCGATGACGGTACTCGCACACTGTCGACTCCATACGAAAACTAGCGCAGTTGTAGGTCAGTCCTTCGCTGTCACTCGTACGTAGAGATTACATGGCTTAGGTGTCGAGACGAACATACGTAATGAGCCATTCGCGGTTTCACCTGGACACACATGGATCTTAAATGTTATTAACTTTGGTATTGACTGTTATGTACTTCGGTATTAACTTTGCTATCAATTGTTATTAACTTCTACTAACTTAGGGCGTTGTTCCGGATGATTGACACAGGTGGACGTGTCTGGTTTTATTCTCACATAACCACACATATGTACACAGATGCATTGACGGCGAGGGGAAACAACCCCCTGGGTCTACTTTGCTCTACTCCATGGCTTTAAACAATCGCTCGTGTTAAAAAGACAAGTCCAGACCACGGGTCTGATCGCGATTCAGAGCTAGGTCGCACGTAGCTCACACTCCGGTGTCGATTCTTGGCAAAATTGTGTTCGGGCTATCTCCAAACATCTCTTTCATTCTAGATTTGCACGTGGTGACGCTCTAGCCTCTGTGTTTAGCTGCCTATTTATTGTTTTTGGTGCTTTGACCGTTGTCCTCCTATCCTGGTCTGTGCTAATGCTGTTCCTTGACCTCTGCTATCAGCCCCTCGTGCAGAGATTAGGCTAACTCCTCCGCTATTGTGTCTCGCACATCCAGCGAGGCCTCTATTAACGGGGATGCCATATTGCATTGTATCCAGCATTGGATCTTTAATAATTTATTACTCCCGTAGTTCGGTTCTGATTAGGCTGAAATTCTGGAATCTCTACTTGCATGATGTGGTCTTCCGCTGGTTAAAATCTCATCCAATTCGGTCCAGTAGTTTAGAAGTTCCTCTTTCCCTGTTATTCTCCATATGAATGCATGTAAAATCAGGATTCGGGCGAAAAACTGTGGTTGAGCAAGCTCGCCTTGGCTAAAGCATTTGCTAGACATCTTTATTCGCGACGGATTTTAATATTACCTATTGTAATTAATTCTTAATAACGGGCAATTACCTTTTACTCAAGATTTGACCGTTATAACATAATTGTTATTTTTGCTTTAAAGGTAAGGGCATAATTCATATCATGGTTTTCTATTCAGTAAATTTACAAATATGAAGTTTGTTTCCCTAAGGCGGAAACCTATGCGAGTCAACCATACATGTGGCCCTCCCGGGTCTCGTAGTGATATTGTCGTCACCTTGTAATGAAGGGGTTCTGTGTTGAATACCTGGTGGAGGCCCATAGTGGTTTGGAACCCACTTGAGCTGTAGTTCCAGTCCCGATTACCCTGTTGTGTATAAACTGGACTTAACAACAACTGAACTCAACCATGCATGCTTATTACATTTTATATAAAATATTTTTACTTACTAGAAAAAAATGAAGAACTGCATGCGTGTACATCCATTGGAAAGTTAGTGAAATCCATTTTGCAAATGAGGGTCACAGAAGCCCTAGAAAACAAGAGATACTAATTGTATTAAGTGTTTTAAGTATGCATAAATAGAAATGGTCCTCTTTCGAGCTGTTTGATAATTTTAGAGAAATAATTTGACAATAAATATTTCACCTCTGCTATTAGATTAACCCTTTCCGGATGGGACTTGGGATATTGAGTTTTCCCCAAGAGACTTTTTTTTTTTTAGTGTTCTTAAAAAAAATCATAGAAAGTATATTGTGAAGTGTATTATTTAACATTTTTTTCTAATATCTACAACACTTCCTCTTTCTACAGATATATAATGTTTAAAGGCATGCACATTTCCTTTTTGACGAAAAAAACGAAATATTAAATAACATGCTGTAATGTTCATTTTTCATGTTTCTGAAAGGTGTGAGGTGCATTTATTTTTCTACCCTGTTTTGTCACGAAATAATACAAAATGAACTGCAAAATGCGAAATACACTCTTAAACGCGAAATCTACACTTTATTTACCGACATGACACTTTCTTTCTGAAGTCTGAAGTATCCTATGCAATTCACGGAAAATTGATTAACTCGGCTGTAAATATTAGAGAAGCAAAAATGGACCCCTTTACACAGGAATGAACTTAATACTCTGGTAACTACATAAATGTGCTATTAGAAGGGATAAGTTTATTTTGTGTAATAAGTGCAGTTTTTAAATCAAATTTAGGATTGTATTCACAATTTTAAAACCAAAATGTCATTTCATATAGTACTTTTGACGTGATTATTCACTGCTATAACACCGAAATTTTATTTTATTTACCGCTTTTGAACCCGAAATCCACTCTTGTTTTTGTACTGAAATTTTGCTTTTTCATTTACCAAAAATATGCCTCTAATAATGTTACATTTTATGTAAATTTTCTCACATTTATGATTTTTTTTCTGTAACAATATTTTGAAAGTGAAAAAATATAACATTGTATAAAAGTTACTGGAAACATATTTTTAATAGGTAACATAAAATTGATTCACGAAAATAACCTAAATTCTTTTAGGATCGAAATCATCACTAACTGTGAGATTCGAGTTGAATCATCTTAACAATTCGACACAAGTGCAAGTACAATTCAGCAACAAAGAAAGTGTGACATCTAGCGGTTGAAATTTGAAACACACTTGCACACGAGATACAATTATAGTCCATCATTCATTCACAATACAATTTTATAGTGAACAATGGGCTATGCCCGTTGTCGTATTGACAATAATGTACGACGTGCTATGCCCATCACTCGTCCGGAAAGGGTTATTATGGATTACAACAATATACATTTCTGCTGTAGTACAGTTGGCTACAGGTATCATTTGGCCAATTGTCCTTGACTATTTTATTTATGATTTTCAGTGAGGCATTTGTGACCTCCTCTCCTGGGCAGTCTTTAATGTAGCTGTTGCGCACTTGGTTAGAGTGACCAGGTTCTCCAAGGGGAAAACTGGGACAATTCAGTTTATATTTTTCTTCAATAAGCAGTAGTTCTCTACTTGACATCACACAATCATAAAATTCGAGCATGATAGATTGAAGCGAATTTTCACAACAGTAATAAAAATCACTATCAAAACTAAAATGAATTTTATCCCATCAGACGGATACGTATTAATTAAACTTAAAACTCGTTTTAATGCAGAATTTGTACCAGCTAGACACAATGCAAACTGAACAGTTTAGGGCCTCCCCGATGGTGCAGTGGTAGCGTTGCTGCCTTGTACTCAAGGGGTCCCGGGTTCGATACCCGGTGGAGGCACAAGTGGTTCGGATCCCACTTTAAACTGTAGGTCCAGTCCCGATTAGCCTTACTGTGCATAAAGTGGACTTAAAACACAAACTCTGAACAGTTTAGTTGACATTTTATCAACATGTATACAATGGATGTTCTGTTGCACTATTGAATTAAGTTAAAGATGGGCGAGTTTGGACTCATATTAGTCAGCAGACTAAACAAGTTACATCAAAATTTAGTTTATTCAATTCTGCGTTAAGCAATGGTAACCAATTTACAAGTATGCCTTTGAATTATTATCATCGTGAGAACAAGAAAGTACTGTAGAATTTTCAGTGAAAAATGCAGGCTCGACAAGGACTTCTCTGGCATACCATGCGATTGCTATACGACTGAGCCACTGAGCCGTTGCTTATGACTGATGCCAGTGCTTTAAGCATGGACATTGTAGCAATTAGAAGTTGTTTGTAATATATTTACACAATTATGAGAATGCTACATTATAAAAGTAGTATTGCTATAGTTGCAGCTACATTTACCAAAACGTAACTTCGCCATAGCTGTTCATATGTGCTACTTGCTACTTTTGCACAAATAATAAAACAACTGTAAGGATATTCAACAAACGCCTTTAGCAGTTGTAGAGTGAGATGCATAAGTATTACTGATCAAATTGCCCATCACCATGTTAATTTACTTGTTATACACAGTGCAGTCCATAAGTTCCCGGATTGAGTTTTTTTGCAGCCTCCTCATTAACCCCATCTAGCGGACGACTGTTGAACTACGTAGTTTGAACCCTTTCGAACAGGCATGCTGAGAGGCATCAGTCTAGTCTAGACGTTGTTGTTGAAGAGTGCGGATGTCTGATATAACCTGGTGTTGTGTGTGTGTGTGTCAGACTCGGGAGATGGACGAGAAGGGGGAACAGCAGGTAGCAATTAAATTTTGCTGCAAAGCTGATTTTTCTGCAACAAAGACATTTGAACTGATTCAGAAGGCGTACAGTGAGTCAGCACTGAGTCTGACAACCATTTTTGTGTAGCACAAACATGACACAAAGACCAAAAAAACTGCTCTTCCATAAATCAAGGGTGAACACGATGTTCACCGTGTTTTTCGTTCCTCCAGGTAGAACAGTAAATAAGGAATTCTATCAGGAAGTGTTAAAACGCTTGCTAGTTCGAATTCAACGAGTTCACCCAGACCTCTTCACCCCTCATGCTTTTTTCCTGCTGCACGACAATGCCCTGGCTCATTCGGCAGCAATAAATCGCCAGTTCCTCGCTGAAAAGCAAGTCTCAACGTTGCACCATCCACCTTATTCACCAGATTTGTCACCTCCGGACCATTTTTTCTTCCCAAAACTGAAAATGCACTTGAAGGGTTCAAGATTCGACTCGATTGGGGAGATCCAGAAGACTGTGACTGACCAACTCAAGACAATTCCGAAAGAAGACTTTTCTGAGGCCATGAAGAGATTGAAAACTCGTGCTGAGCAATGTATCACATCAAATGGATTCTGTTAAATCAACAGTCACAACTCATACGCCTTTGACTTTGAATTTGTTATTGCCTTGGTCCGGGAACTTATGGACCGCACTGTGTATGCAATGGTAGTTTGAAACAAAATGCCTCAACAAGCTGCTGACAAAAGTACATTTACCCCAGCATATGTAAATTCAATCTTTAAGAACATGCAAAGTGCAAGGTAAAAATTAATTAAAATCGTCACAGACAATTTGCTGGGCAATAGTTGTGCATCCCTCTGTACTTCCTAGGTAATAGACTCTGTTATTTATCATAATGACACCAATCATTTGATATATTTTGATAGCATTGCTAGCTACCATCTGTAACTTTTTATTAGTTTTCGAAATTGAGAAGCTGCCTATAAATAAATAGTTTTATCAATTCAAATTTTATATCTGAGAATTGCAATTAGGATGTTTCACAAATTAACGTTGACATCAATGCATAAATATAATTTGATAAATTATTTATGCTTATATATAACATATTCATATTAGGAACGATTATTTAATGAAGGCAGTATTTTGAACGAAAATTATCAGTGGCAACCGTGATCAATAGCTAAAGTCAAAGCTATTTATACTTTTTGCTAAGTAACAAACATATCATGCTACACATTACTTGGTGACATTATTTTCTTTTTTGTTTTTCTACTGATTAAAAAAAAGCTACAAGCTACAATAAATTTATGTTAAATGTAACATCGTACTTTTGAACTTTTGACTACCCTAGCAACTGAGCTATCGAATCAGCCCATGCTTTGCCTGATTTTTCATGCAGGTAAAGCTGTGGAATCGGACAAAACAGGGCTCATTTGATAGAGCAATTACACACATCTAGCTTGGAGTCCTGGTCAAGCCTGCATTAAATTTCTCCAAATGCCTAGATTATATGCACGTTCTAACTGACAAAATAACTATGTGGTTTCTGGAAGGTGTGGATAAAATTGGTTTGGCTATCACCACAACTTCAATATCATACTCTAAAATAAAAATTACATGGATAAGAGGAAAGACGTTTACCGTATATTGTAGCAAAAACTACAAGGATCACTCAAACCAGGACAGAACATCCAAAGCGAATTCTGTTTTCCCTTCATAGCATTGGTTAACACGAGATCTTTCACTGGCTCCACTGTGAGTGAAGGAGTCCACAGTTTCTGGACGTACGAGTCACTAACAATCCTTCCATTAGTGTGATTGCTTGTTATTCTGTGATCTTTCCAACAAAAGACAAACGCCCCATGCATATTAATTACCTGCACGTAAAAAGAGAGAAAAGTTAATAACAATAAGAATTTAGTTATAACTATTTGAAAATACAAGAGCTATAAAAACACAATTTATCAGATTGATGCAAATTAACTCATTCTTGCTCATGGAACCTATCACTATTACATAGCAAATGGAACTCAACCTTATTTTATTTGAATTTTTGAACTTTCACAACTCTTGCAAAATACAGCATGTCCAAAAATGATTATCGGCTTTTCATAGTTAAGTGTTTAATTTTCCTTATATGTGGGTACAAGGACAAAGCTTAAGTGGGAGTAAACAACAAGTTTACATAGTGTACCTTATGAATTTTCAATGTGAGCACCTTTCGTGACACAGCACACGTTCATCCGGTAGTCCAATGTTTCTCAATGCTTTCTTGACACACTTGGACGTACAGAACTCTTCCCTTTGCAGACACATCCAGTTGTTTGAAAATTATTAAACCATCAACAAATTTTGTTATCGGACGGAGGATCACTTCCAAATTGCCGACCAATAGCTTGCTGAACTGAAACAGCAGAACCACACCTTTCAAATTCAATCACACAAAAGGACTTCTGCACAGGAGTCGCTATCTTGTAATACACCTATGCTGCTGTGACTGACAGGAAACAAATGATAGGGTAGGAAACTTCCACAGCTGTTCTTATCGTACATGTGCGTATAAACATTCACCTTTGTCGCAATATACCAACTACTTGAAACTCTGATAATTATTTTGGGACATGCTGTATAAAGTGAAAGATCAATATTCTGCTCAAGGTGATAATCTTCCGGAAGAGAAATTTGTGGAACACCAGATCTTATTGCAACATTATTGCCTTGATTGGTGCATGGAAGTCTAAATTAACAATCAGACAGACAGAGAAATTTGGTGCATTTGAAACTTTTCAAATAACAATAGAACTATTGTTATCAAGTCAGTAAATCATATTACATGGCTTATCAGCATCTCAAAAATGAGATTATGTATTATATTCATGTAATGAGTACCCAAGGGGTATTTTTAAGTTGCAAGTATCCATTTTTTCAATATTTTTGAAAATAAAATCCTCAGAATAATATTTGGACCTAAAACAAAAGAAGAGACAGGTGAGTGGAGAAGGTTACATAATTCAGAACTGCATAATTTGTATTCCTCTCTAGATATTATTAGAATAATTAAATCATGGAGACTTAGGTGGGCAGGCTATGTGGTACAAAATGGAAGAGTTTACAGGATTCTTGGTGGGAAACCTGATGGTAAAAGACCAGTAGGAAGGCCAAGACGAAGATGGAGGGATAATGTTGAGATGGACCTAAAGGAAATTGGTAGGAATGGAAAAGATTGGATTGATCTTGTCCAGGATAGGGACAGATGGAAGGCTTGTGTTGCTGCATCCACATACCTTCGGGTTTAAGAAGCCGAGAGAGTTAGTTAGTATTTATTAAAGCAATGGTTTTTGTTTACAATTTGCTTTGTGGAAGGCTGATTTGACCTCCATGGTTGCTATGATGCCAGGTTTGAATCCTGACCTGGGCATGACCATTCTTTACGAGTGTCCCTTCATCAGTTCCATCATATCATCACTCATCCTCATTGTCGGAATTTCCCAAAAGTGGCAGAAAAGCTATACATAATAGTGTCAGTTGCATTTTTCTTTAGTTTATACACTTCGCCCCATAACTGTATTACCATAGTACAGTCCAGGGCAAAAGCAGGTTGTACAGAAAAGTGAATTTGGTGAAGTTGCTGTATTGATGTTCCAATAATATCCAATAGTTATGAATATCTATTTCCTGTGGTTAGTTACACAGTATTATCTGCGAGTCTCCCATAAGAAATAAAATCACAATTGAACTGTAAAATTTCTATGTTTACAGCATGATTTGCATTCAGTAAGTGAAAACTGTTGCTTAAATTCTGGACTGCTAGTATGTATCTAGGATTAATTTATGAAAGAAAAGGGGGGGGGGGGACCCTGAAGCAGCCCAACCTCCACCTGCATACATCCAGGGGTATGCACTTAGTGCCCTGGTGTCTTTAAAAAAACCAGGGCGTCATATCCAGGGAATTTTATGGTTCCCCCGTTTTCTTTTTCTTTTATTTTATAATTGCAGTACAATACAATACAATGATACTACAAAACAATACAATTTACTGGATCAGATATTCGGGTAACCAGAACAATATACTGACTATTGTTAGTAGTCGAGTTGATAGTCTATAAGAGGGAAGTATGAAATGATTCGTAGAATTTCCTGTATGGCATAAACTGGCAACCAAAGCAATTTTTTTAAAAAAAAATCTTGTACAGTTCTTATGTTACAAGTGATTAATGTTACGGTTGGCAAACTTTTGAAATATTCTATATGCTAAAATTGTGAAAATAACACATACCTCATTAATTTCTTGAATGTTGGGATATGTATCCAACTCTATCTTCATTGTAACATTTGCTGGGTATCCTGTGAAGAACTAACACAGTTAACAAAATATATTTGATTAAGCTAATGGATTTTATCCCATCCTATCATTAATTCTTTTTGAAGTAAATAATGTGGTTGATAACACACCTCTTAAGGCATAAGAATGCACAGAGCCTAAATTACAAGCTTTGTATAGTCTCGGAGATTTATAATGTATTCAATTCTGTTATTATTGTGTAAAAGTAGAAAGAAGAAAAGCTCTGATATTGCCTGTCAAGATAGCAGTAAAATTTTCCGTTCAGCATTACTACAATACTTAGAGATGGAAATATGGTTGATATAGCCATTATTGTCAACACTTGTAAACTGATGACAATAATACAGTTGAATAATGTGAAACAAAAATAATGTCAGTATACTTCTAGTGACCTACATAGTGTTTTGACACAATACCTGTATGTGTGTACTTTTCAAGAGGAAAAATAATATTAATTATATAATACCGTGTTTCAGTCATTCTCGGTCCCTGATTTTCCCTTGTAACTTTCGTACTAATGGACGCAATTCAGTGAAATTTCACACGGATATACATTGGTACATGAAATGCATGGTTACGGAAGGATACAAGTGTGGCGGCACTATTCTCTACTGCAGCTCTTGTGACGCCTGCATGAATTGAAGGCCAATTATAAATAAATTCCATTAACATGGAGAGACGTGACCAGGCGTGCCTCAATATTGATGACAATCACTTTTGACACTCGCTATGAGGCTGTCATGCTTCTTGTACAGCAAGGCATGCCATTAATTTGAAAGTCATGAGGGAACATCAGGAACTGAGAGCGAGTGAAACACCCTGTATGTGAAAACAGTATATATTTAAATTATTAATTTCAGTTTAAAAATACACTTGTATCTTGTGTTGGAAAGCCAATAAAATATTTTTTTAAACTACCTAAGGCACATTTCTTTTTCTTATCTATTAATTCTACTCTGGAAACATGGAACAGTCTTGAAGTTTAACATAATTTCCACAAAATCAATTGTTACTCACTCCCTATCTCTGGACATTTGTCGAGTCTGAGTGTAAAGAAATATAATCCAAGAATATACTGATATGAAGGATTATGACATTCCAATAATTTCGGTGGCTACCTTCATGGGATCTTATACAGTTGCTTGACGAGTGTGACCATCAAAATTAATAGAACGTAGTTTCGTGCATAAATGAGGTCTTTATTTTAGTATATTAATTCACTACTGCATCTTTCTTTCCCTTAAATCATTTGTCAAAGAAGTTTTGCATCAGTTTTAATGAACTTACTGTCTTAGCAGTTATTAATTTTAACTGGAATCCAACATCCAGCTAACACATGCACATGCAGTAGCTTCCATGTTTTATGGTTCTACAAAAATAAGTGTTGCTACTTACCATCTTTGGCAGGAGGCTTGTCTGCCTCATACTCTGACGGTATGTCCACCTCTGGAGGTCCAGATGCAGTAGTGAATGTTGGAAGAAGGCTGCGTAACAAATATGAGAGTTGTAATATTACATTGCATATTTACTGTCGCATATTTGTGCATTAATATTTAATTTTTAAAGGTACATTATATATAACATGATGGCAGAATGATTTGTACGTGTTTGTAATATTTGGTTTCAAAAGTATCTCTTGTTTCACTCTGATACTAAATTTAGAAAACTTGTGTGTGTTTAGAAATAGTCTTAGATTTCTCTGTGAAAAAGTTTATTGAGCTTTCTACGAACATTTAATTTGCTACTACTGTCCAACATGTCGCTTAAAAGAAATAAGTGGAAGAGGAACATTCAAATAATTCTTCTTTTGAAGCTTGGGGTATGGCATAAAAAAAATACATCAACCAGGGTTTAAATTTGCAACAAGAGAGTAAATTGTATACAAATTCAACATGGGACATATAATTGATCATTTCTAAGTGTTTTAGGCAATTTTTTTAAAAAATATAGCTGTATGGCAGTGGAAAATTGGTTCATAGAGCTTAAACTGAAACATGTGATATTTTTACTATGAAAAATTTTACCTTTCTGATTTTTTTATATTATGTTTGACATGCATTGATTATGATGTTTAACAATTTTCATTGTGCTAAAACCTGGGATTCCCTATCAAACAATTATCCAAAGTTCAGTGTCTTCTTGATCACAATAAATCACATTCTTTAAACATTTTTCTACTTTTCTGATCAGGCAAGAATGGTAATACAGTTATTTTCTGTTCAAACTGTCCTTCTCCTCTCCAACAATACCTAAATCATCACAATATTCCACAGAGTTTCCAAGATATGGCACATTTTGCCACGTGGTGCATTTGTTTGCCCACACAATTTCTGAAAATATTAAAAGTTTCAAAAATGTGTAACTTTCAATGTATTTGTTGAACAAGTGTAATGTTGCATATTTGTCATATTGGACCAGTATCTATCAGTAAAAAATACAAAAATAAAGCAAATCTATGACTGTGAAGCAACCTGCTCTGGGCGATTTCATGTGGAATGACCCCTATGATGAGGGGACACTAAGAAACACCCATGCTCAGGCTGGGATTCAAACCTGATCCCCTTGGAGTCACAGCTTGATCGATTTAAATTTGAAGAAATTATTAAATATTCAGTCTATTACGTATGAAATGATTGGCAGCCTAGGTAGAACATACCTATTATATACAGTGCCTTTCACTGTCGAGTCTTCTGTGAAGTGGTGGCTAATACACCGGGCAGTGGGAGGGCGTTGGCTGGCATTTAGACCCACAGCTGTATGTTGACCTTGGTACTGGATGCATCAGTGCTTCAGAATCCAGATAGCTAGTGTCGGTTTGCATGTGTTTGTGAAGTGTTAAGATGTTATCAAGTGTTTAAGATTGTTTTGTTTTATTTTACGTATTACTGGTGGCTTTTCTGCAGTTTAATAATGCCACGCTTTGCATACAATTTGAAAAAAGGGATTTTTATGTACGACTCTTACGTCATTAGGAATTCTTGTAGGGAAGTCAGAAGGTGTTTGGCAGAAGAATTCCCAGATGGTCCTGTCCCACACGGAGACAATGTTTGAGAACTTACGAGCAAATTTAGGGAAACAGGGTCTGTTTTTGATATGAAGTGAAGGGCGTGTGCTTACTGAGAAGAAACTAGATGACGTTGGAGCACAATTGGTACACACTTTTCAAAAATCTCTCCGGTGCCTTGCACAAGAAACAGACATTTGCATGGCGAGCTACCAAACTTTTAAACCCGAAGCCATACATTAGAAGAATTGAAAGGAAACATCAGGAGAGAATTTGAAGTAATTTTGGAAGAGGACCTGCGTGTGTTACTTGAAAGGCACTGTATAACTACACACACATGAATACAAATTGGAGCCATATAATATAGAAGTGCACTTACCATATTAATAAGTAAATTGATGCTCCCATGTAGAGTGTACTTTTATTAATTGACCCTTGTGTTTAGATTTTACTGTAGTTTATCAAAGGTAAATTCCTGCAAAAGAAATGGAGCATCAAACACTGTTATACATTTGCTTACAATACATCATTTTGATCCATTATGATCTATAATTTCTTTACTTTGAGCCTGGTGCCAACTAGCCACAGAGTCAGGGGAACTGACATGCAGTGGCAGCGATCAGGGTGAAGGGGCATGACCCCAATTTTTGCCACTTTACCAACTAAACTATGGTCTCCGCTACCAAGAGAAAGTAAACTGCCCTTGCCCCCCCCATTTTTTTGCACCCAATCGCTACTACTGGTAACATGCATTGCCTGATTATGTGTTCATGATTCTCACTCACAACAATTACAGTATATTTTTTCCATAACAAATTCTGAAACATGCTCAGGCTATGAAGAAAATAACATTATTTTAATTGAAGAATAAATTAATAAACTATACATTTTTTTCAAAATTCTTCCAAATAATATAGTGAAATTATAATTTTCTTATTTCATTATTCAGTTAATGCAAAATGTGCACTTAAACAATGGGAGGGGTTTGGACCCCTTTTATACTGCCATGCCACATGTATATTTCCATATTTCTAAAAGCTCTAATTCTTTAAAATTGTCGATTGATGGTCACAGAAATTGGGTCTCCGTCTAGCCGTGTCGTAAATTTCTAGCAGGGGATGGGCCTGTCTACCAACCTTGTTCCTGGTCTGTTGAATGATCCCAACTTCATGTTGTGGAACATTGTCACGTGAGGAGAGTTTCCTTCTTTTGTGTTGGCCTTCAACAAATTTATTTACTCTTTTACAATAATTATTTAACAAAGCATTTGTTGAGGACCACAAAATTATTCTCAGAACTTTTTCGCATTCGTGTCTATTATTGCAGGTCACCCACCACTTATCTTCATCTCTCAACTTCACAAGGCTCAGATCGAATGCCACTTCCCGTTGGTTTGCTGCTTACAAGAATCCATTTCATATTCATGGCTTATTAGTTTTTTGACAACAACATAATTTATCAACACAATATCCACAACCGCCTCTGAAGGACACAACAATCCACCTGTATCCAAACCTTTTTATGAAATCCAATGAATTATTTGGAAGTTCTTGCATAATCTTGTCCAAAACTAGAATGTTGCTACAGTCATCACACATCAATTTTTTTTCTTGCAATGTAAGAGCAATATCCTGCTAGGTACATCAAAATAGAAAGATCCTTCTTTGCTTCCACAATATCTGCAGCACAAATATTCAAACTCTAAAATACAGTCAAGTCTGTAACTGCCAGGGTAAATTCAGATGTACCATGCTCGTCAATTTGATTTACAAATATGTCACCATATTTTAGTGACTTCAGTTTCAACTTTGTTCTGCTGGCAAGTTACAGTTTTTGTTCCATCCGTCCCAAAAATCTGATGGAGAGATATGTTGTACTGTCTGTATTGGCCAATCATGCTTCAGGCGTGTCTGATTGAAATTTTCCTGGCAAAAGGTATTGCATTCCTATCTCTTCTGTAAAATATCTGGTTATTTCAATTAGCCCATATGTGGTTATTTTCAGTGCACTGGAAGTTTCTCTGGTGATTTTCCTGATGAAGACGTTCAAAGTTTCCCACTTTTCCAACCAATCAAGGAATTCATGTAGGCATGAGTCCCTCATCTGAGGCTTCGTTTGTCAGAGGATACTGTAAAATGTTTCTTAATCTAACACCTTTCCATGGAGACTTGATATTGACTACTTCCCACCAGTTTAAAACAATCTTAATGAACTCTGCAGTGTCATCATAGTTCGGCAAATTGTGTTTTGGCCCTTGTTGCTTTAAACCTTTAATAATCTTGTGGTTGAAAACTTGAGCAACTAGTTTCACATTTTGCCTTTCTAGGGAAGTTGGCCACAGAGATTTTAATGATAAATTTTGAGCATATTTTAGGATATTATCACTTTCCATTCTGAAGAGTGTTCTTAAAGTTGTAAATGATGCATCACAGGTTTTCAAAATCTGATGAAACAACACTCACATTTTCATTTTTCTGATTGATCCAGTTGTTTCTAACACATTTAAATAAGCGCACAGTGTCCACAAGCTAAAACAAAGGCCTCTTCTTATCAGTTTGATGAACATATACAAAGTTCTGTCTATGTTCAACATTAAACATAGACATAGCTTTCCTATTTATCAAGTTGTTATCTGAAACAACATATATAATCCTAATACCTAACTTTTCAAGGCCCAATATGACATTCTTAACTACACAATGCAATGGACTGAGCAGTTAAAGTTTTCACGGTTAATATATGCACAACTTCCTTGTTCTTAGAGAGCACACTGTTAAATACATGGGCACTTTTTGGAGCTTCAGAACTATCAGAGGCAGATCCAACAATTGTACCTTCCTTGTAATCGATGTAGGATTTGATATGAACTTCATCCAATATCAATGAGCAGTACAACTCATGGTCTTTAAGATGAACCACTTTTTCTTGCATATGCATCAGAAAATTACCTTCACTTTGCTCTAAAATTGAACTTGCATGGATATCTGAACATAATTTCTTCAAAGTATTTGGATGGGGTAAAATAAAATATTTGAATCACGGATGAACTTATATGCACATGGAGCCATAAAATTCAACAAAGATAAGAAAATAATTTCAGAATCATGTCTCAGCCGTTCTTTGCGAACATTTAACAACCATATTTGTGATTTTATAAAATGAAGCATGACACATTGCTTTCATGCACAGTCTCTTTTACATTATCCAGAAGAATTTCAATGGCTTCCAAAATATTACTGATATTAGATGCTGATTCTGCACTGTTGAACATTTCAAGGAAATGTATTGCATCTTCAGTAACATGTGTAGTTGAAACCTTTCGTGAAAATCTCTTTGCATTAATATCAACTCCACGATAAAGCATTGACAAAGTGAGTGAGTCATTTACAACATACTTAACTGCATGTGGTTTTTCAGACAGGTTGAGGGATAAGAAAATAATGCAACCTTTCTTTTGCAAAATATCCCACTGTGAAGGATGATGGATTTTGTTAATACGTGGTCTGTTAGGAAAGTAATGAGACTGATTTTCTGTAAACGATGAATTTTATTATTTTTACAAATCAATGTTATCCCCTTCAAAAGAGTTCCCTTGGGCAGCTCCACAGCGATGGAGGCGTTGTTTCCATTGTTCGTAGCAGTGCTGGAAGGCTTCTGCTGGAATACCTTTTAGCTCGATGGTTACGCTCTTCTGGATATTATCCAAAGTATCAAAATGGCGGTCTTTCAAGTGGTTTTAGAGCAAGGGGAATAAAAATAGTCACAGGGACTGAGATCCGGTGAATAAGGGGGCTGAGGAAACACAGGAATGCTTTTTTGTGCCAAAAATGAATTTATGGAGACTGCCGTGTGACATGCTGCATTGTTGTGGTGTAGAATCCAAGTGCGTGCAATGTCTGGTCGCACATGTGCAACCCTTTTCCTGAGTCTTGCAAGAACTTCATTCGGTACACACGTTCAAATTTAACTCACTACTGATCATTCTCACTGTCAATCGACGATCTGACCTCACTCTTTCCACATTGTCATCCGTTTTTGAGGTTGAAGGTCTTCCCGCACGAGGTTCGTCTTCCACTTGTTCTCGGCCTTCTAAAAAGGACTTGTGCCATCTGAACACTTGTGCCCTAGATAGTGCATGTTCTCCATAAGCCCTATGCAACTTTTCATAAGTCACAGTAGTGGATTCGCCAAGCTTAACACAAAATTTAATGGCACAACGTTGTTCAAACTTTTGCCAGTCCATTTTTGTAACGCACCTCACAAACACTTGGCGTCAGACGCTCTCAACAATCGTGTAGCAACTGTAGCAAGTTGAAACTTGTACTGAGTCAATGGGAAGCGTTCACCTACCTGCCGTGTGAAGGTGGGGGCAGCAGCGTTGCCGGTTCGTGCACAGTGTTGCCAGTCTCATTACTTTCCTAACAGACCACTTATGACCCTTCACTTCAGTTCACTTAAGGTCGAAAATCTGTGGGTTGCATTATACTGCATCTCTATACTGTCTGTCTTAAAGCTTGTGCCTCCCTCTTTTCTTTCTTCTTTTCTGGACATTCTCGCACCTCTTCATTTTGCATTCCAGAAGGCAGGTATGATGGACAACCAGGGAAAATAGATGGAATTGCACCGGGACGGATCTGAGGCCTTGCAACTCTGAAGATTTTTCGTGTACGGTCATCCACATGCACAGTATCCCATTCAAGTTCTACAGTCTTGAAATGTGCTTGTCACACCTGGAAACAGCATAAGGAAACAGTGTCATTATAACTGAGAACATGAAGGTAAAGTGGGGACTTTAGAATGAAGTGGACTATTGGGTACTTGCTTTATACAAGCAGAACTTAAGTTATAAGAGAATGGAAATCATGCAGAAATTGTGACAGTTTTTGAAATATAGAAATACAAGTGTGTGGTTACCATGAAAATTTTCAGAAAAGCCATGACGTGAGGTTTTGGCAGTAAGAAAACCACAGGCAGGTATGACGTTCACTTTCACCAGCATAAAATGATCAAACTGGGAAAGCTCTTCCAATTTATTAACAATGCACATCTACAGTATTTAGTTACTTAACCTGTCCTCAAGCAGACATGTAAATATTTTTGTTGAAAGAAAAATAATATTCTCTCCTGTAGGTCACCTGATAGTCGACCTCCATGGCTGAGAGGTTAGCACTGCATGCTACAGCACCAGGGGATCCGGGTTTGAATCCAGGCTGGGGGATGGATGATCTTTGTGAGGGTTCCTTCATCAATTTCATCATTTGTCCTCATCATCACGATTAACCAAAAATGGTAGAAAGTGACGCCAAAAAAAATAAAACATGACATCAGCATGTCCCAAAACTAGTAGCTATGCTATTTTTTAAAATTATTTCTTTGAACCAATATTTTTTACAAAACGGTTTAAGGATTCAGGTTACTATTCATACACAGAACAAAAATATTTGCATAGACTAACGAAAAAGGTTAGGTTGACAGTTTGGCGACTAACTAAAAAGGTTAGGTGTCACGTACACAAACTGCATTGTTGTTGTTTGAGGTAGATGGCAGCATGCAAGAAGAACGACACTTACGTTTGATTATGCATAAAGCAGTTTAGAAAGTTGGCCAGAGATGGCAGCACTCAAGAAAACGTATACAATTGTAAAAAGAGAAAAAGAAAAGAGATGATGTGGTGAAATAATGATTGTAGATATGAATACTAATTAGAATGAAATAAATAAATGAACTTAGCACAATAACAGGATATAAATAAGGTGGAAAGGGTAATTAATATTCAGTAATAACATATGCGATCATTATATAAAAGTAAAGAAGTCGAATTGTAATTACGATTCTGGGTCTTTTTCGGTTCCCACGAACTGAGAGTTTCGTGTGGCTTTTGGGTTGTTTTTTCCCAGGTGTAGCGCCATCTCATGGCAGCACTCAAGCACTTTTGGTAGGCGCATCTATTGCAGCTCCAAGTTAAGGTTAGCGCCGGCCAGGCGGCGATCTTTAACTAACCCCTTTCTCTTTGTTTGTCTGGGAGATCGATTTTCTTAATATTTACGTCAATTTGGATAAGATCGACAAAGAAGTCCAGAGAAGAAAAAATACACAATATGTAATAATTACAAGAAGAAGCAGCATTAGTAATTACAAGAAGAAGAAGCCTTAGTAATTACAAGAAGAAGATGACTTAGTAATTACAAGAAGAAGATGACCTAGTAATTACAAGAAGAAGCTTTAGTAATTACAAGAAGAAGAAGCCATTGTAGTAATAAGAAGAAGATGCCTTATTAATTACAAGGAGAAGAAGCCTTAGCAATAATAAGAAGAAGCCTTAGCTATTACAAGAAGTTGAAGCCCAAAGAAGAAGATTGGCTACAATTAATGAGATATAAAAATAGAAGAAAATTATTGTATAACAAGATTTCCAAAGTTATCTAATATTTGTACATGATTATTCAAAAATATATTACGAATTGTACCCTCCGTAGTGGGTTAAATCTATTGTTTCTTTCCATATATTCGTAGTGTTAGTCACCCTGATCTGTACCCAGAGGTATCTCATCGTTTCTACCCTGTGCTAAGCTGGTAGATGCTCACGTGAGAGGACGTGGCATTGATTAATGGCGACCAACGTGTGGTGCACGATACAGACCAGAGGTTGAAATAACGCAAAGAATAAGAATTTGGAAAGATAAGTAAAGCAAAAATGGAAGAAGGAAAATATATATGTTGTGGCGAAGAAGGAAATAAGGAAGAAATAATACAGTGTAAGGTATGTGAAGAAATGAAACACTGGTTATGTGAAGGAATCCGGAAAGAAAAATATGAGAAGATATGTGAAAGGGGAGAAGGATACGAATGCAAGGAATGCAGGAAAGTAAAGTTAAAGGAAAAGGAAGGAAAGAAAGAAGGACAAAACACGATGGAGATGTTGATGAAAACGATGATGGAAATAAAAGAAAGTCAAGATCACAACAGCAGAAGGTTGGAAGAGAAAATGGAAGAAAATAGCAAAGAAGTTAAAGAAAGGTTAGAAGAGATTGCAGAAGTATGCGAAGAAAACAGGAAAGCATTTGAGAGAAAGATAGAAGAAATGATAAGGATGTCAGATGAAAGACATGAAGAAACCAATAAAAAGATTGAAAAGGAAGCTTCAAGAGTGAATGAAGAATGCCAGCAGAGAAGTACAAGTTTAGAAAACAAAATTTTGGCAAATAAGAAGCAGATAGATATTAAAATCTCTAAAATAGATGAAGTAGAAAATAGAGTAGAAGAAATGAAAATTGTGACAGAAGAAACAATAGTAAAAGAAACTTTGAAATTTAGAGAAATGATAATTAGAGAGCGACAAGAAGTGAGGGAAGAATTAGAGGAGAGTAATAAGAAGATTCAAACCCTCGAAAGTAAGATCGACAAAGGAAAGAAAGAGAATAAAGTACAATTGAGAGGAATAATCCCTAAAATAGAGGATATGAGAATACAAGATAAGCCAATAGGCTTCAAGCGAGAAGGAAATGATGGAAAAGAAGAATATGAAAAGATCAGAATAAAAAAGGAAAGTAGTAGCGACGAATCGACTACAGAGGAGGAAATAAAGCATAAAAGGAATCATCAGAGGAAGAAAAGGAAATGGAAAAGTAGTGAAGAAGGGAGCGACAACGGAAGATGGTTGGAAAAAGTAAACGGAAGTAATTTGGAAGTGGGAAAATATAAGACAAGAATCCCTAAGCCTAATGAATTACAACACTTGCCCAAGTTTAATGGAAATATATCTCATAAGTGTCCACGAAAATTCTTGAAGGAACTAACAACTAACGTGAAGCTAATGAGGATACCAGGAAATATGATACTGGACCTAATCGAAGGATGTTTTGAAAAGTCTGCGGCAGGCTGGTATCAGTTAAATCAGCACAAGTTTGGAACATTCCAAGAGTTTAGTAAAAGATTTTTGGAATATTATTGTAGTGAGGAAATTAAGGAAAGGCAATTGGAGACATTGAAAAGAAAATATATAGATTGGTCCAAGGTTAAGAGTTTGGAAGCACACACATGGGAAACGTTAAGGAGCTTCAGAAATTTGAATGAAAAATGGAATGAGGAAGAGTTGGTTAGACAAGTGATACAAACACTACCAATATGGACGCAAAGAGCGGTGGCTGTAGTAAAGATAAGGAAGGTGGAAGACTTGATAGACTACCTCAGAACAGATGACATGCTGAAAAAGACTCAAAGGTCATGGGATAAAGAAAAGGAAGGTAGATATTATCCTAAGAGGCATCATCCTGAAGAGGAACAACGTCCAGAGCAGAAATTCCGGAAACAAGAATTCGGGATTAGGAACATAGAAGTCAGAAATGCATATAGAGGCAGAGGAAGAGGATTCTTAGAAGATAACGGAAACGGCAGAAGGCGAAATAATGTTCAGGAAGAGCAAAGAAATTATGATAGAAGGAATATAGGACCGTGGAGAGGAAACCGCGGATATAGAGGAAGAAATGATTATTGGCAAAATGCGAATCGAAGAAACTCAGAAAGAAGGATGGAGATAGGTGAAAGGCAACCTAGAGGAAACAATTACAACGAGAGGAACGAGAGGGGAAATACTGAGATAAATGAAGAGCGAAGAGAAACAGTGGAATTAGTCAAAAGCCAAGTGCAGAACGAAGTAGGAAATGCTGGTTGGCAGCAGATAAATGAGGAGTCGAGGAACGTGGAATCGGTCGAGAGGCTAAACTTGTAGAGCTCTCGCAGCAACTCTCAGGTGTGAGAGCAAAGGAAAATCATGAATATATGAAGGGAGAACTTAAGATAAATGAAGAAGGAATTCTGAAGTTATTTTTAATTGGAGAGCCGAGTTTTGAAAACTTAAAACCTGGAAGATCATTGTATGTGGAAGCAGAAATAATAGAAATTAAGGTTAAATGCTTGATCGATTGTGGGAGTGTAGTCGAAGTAATGAGCTATAAATGTTGGCAAAGAATTAAAGAGAAATACCCACAAGCAAAATTAGACGCTTCTGAAAAGGACAAAGTCAGATTAGTTCTGGCTGCGGGAAATGAAGAATACAAAATTCAGGGCACGGTACGCATCATGATGAGCATCAGAGGAGCTAATTTCGAAGTAAAATTTCTGGTTATAAAGGGTTTGAGGTGTGATATAATCCTAGGAGTACCTTTCTTAGAAAATTATTGTTTGATTGTTTGATTTGGTGTTTTAAGTCCACTTTATGCACAGTAAGGCTAATCGGGACTGGACCTACAGTTTAAAGTGGGATCCGAACCACTATGTGCCTCCACCGGGTCTTAGAAAATTACAATGGGCACATACACATAAAAGGAAAACGGCTAAATCTAGAATCAATGGAGAACATGAAAGTAGATGTCCCTATGGAGGATGAAATAAAAGGTTCCGAGAGCGAAATAGGCATTAGGAAGCAAAGTCTTGTATATCAGAAACATGATGCAGTGTATAAGAAGAAAGACTACGATGATATAATTGAAAATGAAAATGTAAAAGGTGAATATGAAAAAGAGATCGAAATAGAGTACCATAAATACAACGCATCGAAAGAAGAAATACAAGCCAAAGTGGATGAGTGTCATTTGATCTCAGAAAATGAAAAAGAAGATTTAAGATATATTTTGTTGAGACATAGGGGAATATTTAGCCAACGCCCAGGAGTGACGGATGTATACACATATAGGATTGAGGTAGACACAGCGAGTCCAATAGTGTCAAAGCAATATCCTATACCCTTTGCAAAGAGAGAAGCTGTAGAAAAGGAATTGAAGAAATGGTTAAGTTGGGGGATAATAGAGAACTCCAATAGCGTACACGTAAGCCCAATGCACGTGGTAGACAAACCGGACGGAGGTGTGAGGCCCGTACTGGATTTAAGAGAGCTAAATAAACACGTGCTACTTCCCAGAAATCAAGTAGAAAGAATAAATGAATTAGGCCTACTACACACTTTTTCAGGCAGCATATACTTCACATCATTTGATATGACTTTGGGATATTTTAAGGTAGAAATAGAAGAAGAGTCTAGAAAATATACATCGTTTCGATATGGATCAAGATTATTTCAATTTAGAAGGCTCCCATACGGTCTAAATTCATCAGTATCAGCTTTTATGACGGCTCTAAATAGAATATTTAGTATAGAGACAAGAGAATGGCTTGCTATATATGTGGATGATATGTGTATACATACGAAAGATTGGGAGACACACATAGAAAAAATAGATTGGGTATTAAGTAAATTGGCAGAAGCAGGATTAACTGTCAAATTGGAAAAATGCTCTTTTGCAAGGAAGGAAATACGTTTCCTAGGTCATGTAGTATCTGGAGGTGAAATAAAGATGTGCCCAGACAAAAATGACACGATAAGCAAGTTCTTAAGGCCAAACACAAGGAAATAACTTCAAAGATTCCTGGGAGTATGTAATTGGCGATCGAAATTTATACACAATTTCGCAAGCAAAGCCAAGCCATTATATGAACTTCTCAGAAAACATATAAAATGGAAATGGGAAGGAGACGAACAGGAGGCTTTCCAAAGGCTTAAGCAAGACCTTATACAAGCGCCAGCTATAAGCCAGCCTGATTTTGGGAAAACGTTCTTTTTAGGCACAGATGCATCGAACATTGGATTGGGAGCATACCTATTTCAGAGAAACGACTCCAACGAAGAGATTGTGATACAATATGCTAGCAGAAGCTTGAAGAACTTCGAAAGAGCGTATACGATAAGCGAGCTAGAGTGTCTGGCGATAATATTTGGAATAGAAAAGTTCTCTGCATATCTGAAAGGCAGGAGATTCAAGGTGGTATGTGATCACAAGAGTCTAGTTTGGTTAAATTCTGCAAGACAGTGGAATGCAAGGCTGACGAGATGGGCGATCTTACTGCAACAGTACAGTTTTGATGTTATGGATATAAAAGGAAAAGAAAACCATGTTGCAGATATTCTAAGTAGAGCACCTTTGAAGAGAAATCAGGAACCAGAGGAAGTGATTAGGCTAGAAATCAACGCTATCGCTGAGGAAGAAGTAAATGGTATTAAAGAAGAGGAATGGCGAGTTGGAACAGAGGAAGATGAGGAATTAAAGGATATTATCAAGGTGTTGGAAGGAGAGGAAGGAAACAAGAAAACAAGGATGTCTAAGATAAAGAGCAGATATAAAATTATAAATAGCATCGTTTTCCAAGTAAGCTATGAGAATCCGAACCAAGTAAGGATAAGTGTACCACGAACTTTGATAAGAAGAGTACTTGAGGTCGTGCATGAAGGATCTGGCCACTTCGGAGTTGATAAAACGTTGAGATTAGCTAGGAGATTTTACGTATGGAAGACTATGAAGCGTGACGTTGTTAACCATGTCAGAAATTGTACAGTTTGCATACAAACTAAACCTTCAAAGATAAAATTCAGGAAAGAAGAATTACATATTATCGCTAACTGGCCATTAGACATGGTTTCCATAGATCTAATAGGACCATTACCTAGGTCTAAGGGATTTTTGTATATATTGACGTGTGTGGACGTATGTAGCAAGTTTATCATGTGCTATCCTTTAAAGAAAGCTACAGCCAAAGAAATAGTCAAGAAGTTGGATGAAAAAGTAAAAAAGTAAAGTGCTCCCCTGTGCATTGCACCACGCCATGAAGGCGTATAGGGGGTGTGGGGGTAACGCCCCACACTTTCTTGATCCGGTCGTGAGTGGGGGTGATGTGATCAGCATCACGCCCCTGACCGCCTTTACCCCCCAGGGTTTCCCCCAGGTACCCATGTTATTCGACGCTGGGTGGGCGCCGGGGCCGCTTCCAACCTTAGAAAAGTTCCCGGATTTGAACCGGCCGGGGATCGAACCCGGGACCTTGGATGAAGGATTCATCAAACATTATGGTAGCCCAAAGAAAATGCTGACAGACAACGGGACTCAATTTACTTCAGAATATTTCAAGGAATATCTATATTTCAAAGGGATAAGGTTGATTAATGTTACAAGATATCATCCAAGTTCAAATCCAATTGAGCGTTACAATGGAGAGATTGTGAGATTACTTAGAATGTACTGTCTTGATCATCATACAAGGTGGTGTGCAGTAATTAACAGGATAGTTCGATTATTAAATAACTCTATATCAGCTGAGGCAAATATGAGCCCGACAGAAATTTTCTTGGGATATGAAGCAGAGCCGATGATGTTCGATGATTTAGAATGGCCAAAGAAGGTTATGGAAAGGGAAACGAGGAAAGAATTTTTCAATGATTTGTATAACCAAAGAAAGAAGAGGACGTCCAAAGAGGAAGTGAAAGGGAAGAAGATAGAAGTGAAAAGGGGTGATATAGTTTATTGTAAAACACACCCAATAAGTAAGGCCATTGATCGCACAATTAAAAAACTGTTTTTCAAGTATGAAGGTCCGTATATTGTATTACATACGTTTAGGAATACTATAGTTATACAAGACACGGTGTCAAAGGAAGTAAGAAGAGAGAATCTAGATAATGTAAAAAGATATAATTGTACGGAAGACGTTAAACAAATGTTGAAAATGGCCAGAGATGGCAGCACTCAAGAAAACGTATACAATTGTAAAAAGAGAAAAAGAAAAGAGATGATGTGGTGAAATAATGATTGTAGATATGAATACTAATTAGAATGAAATAAATAAATGAACTTAGCACAATAACAGGATATAAATAAGGTGGAAAGGGTAATTAATATTCAGTAATAACATATGCGATCATTATATAAAAGTAAAGAAGTCGAATTGTAATTACGATTCTGGGTCTTTTTCGGTTCCCACGAACTGAGAGTTTCGTGTGGCTTTTGGGTTGTTTTTTCCCAGGTGTAGCGCCATCTCACGGCAGCACCCAGGCACTTTTGGTAGGCGCATCTATTGCAGCTCCAAGTTAAGGTTAGCGCCGGCCAGGCGGCGATCTTTAACTAAACCCTTTCTCTTTGTTTGTCTGGGAGATCGATTTTCTTAATATTTACGTCAATTTGGATAAGATCGACAAAGAAGTCCAGAGAAGAAAAAATACACAATATGTAATAATTACAAGAAGAAGCAGCATTAGTAATTACAAGAAGAAGAAGCCTTAGTAATTACAAGAAGAAGATGACTTAGTAATTACAAGAAGAAGATGACCTAGTAATTACAAGAAGAAGCCTTAGTAATTACAAGAAGAAGAAGCCTTACCTTAGTAATTACAAGAAGAAGAAGCCATAGTAGTAATAAGAAGAAGATGCCTTATTAATTACAAGGAGAAGAAGCCTTAGCAATAATAAGAAGAAGCCTTAGCTATTACAAGAAGTTGAAGCCCAAAGAAGAAGATTGGCTACAATTAATGAGATATAAAAATAGAAGAAAATTATTGTATAACAAGATTTCCAAAGTTATCTAATATTTGTACATGATTATTCAAAAATATATTACGAATTGTACCCTCCGTAGTGGGTTAAATCTATTGTTTCTTTCCATATATTCGTAGTGTTAGTCACCCTGATCTGTACCCAGAGCTATCTCATCGTTTCTACCCTGTGTGCTAAGCTGGTAGATGCTCACGTGAGAGGACGTGGCATAGGTTGAACAGTTTGCCGATGTTTGTTTCTAATAATCAAACATCAGTGAAAATTTCTTAGTCATTTTGTTTAGGAATATCAAAAAATTGTGCCCCACAAAAGTTTATAGAGTCAAAATAATTTATGCACATGCAAGAAAAGAATATTTGATTAAATACACTCAAGAAAAACAAAGATAAAGAAAATGACTATGTTTGTTGATTCACATAACTGGGTAAAAAGCATGCTATTGTGTAAAAATGAAAACTTTTATTTTACAATCAATACATTCTTGCATAATTTTACACACAAATATTCAATCAAAGTGCTTGTTGTTACACAGTCAGGGTGGCGACAGACCTGGAAAACCTGGAAAACCGGGAAAAGTCAGGGAATTTGAGGTGTCAAAAAAAGTCAGGGAAATGTCAGGGAATTTCGTCTTCATTGACTTTTTAATTTTTTTTATTTAAAGATATCGTTATGGAACTCTGCACGGGAACAGAAAATTGTTATAACTCTGGCACTATGGGAGCAATCTACTTCAGATAAGTTTTGTTTTGCAGCTAAAACATAAGCGCATGCAACCGTGTACAATTCAGAACGCCGGACCGAGGAAGGGGGTTGGGGGGGCTCGACCCCCGAATTTCAATAGAGAAAACAAAAATCTGAAGTTTGCCCCCTCTTCTCCCACTATTTTGGGGAGAAGGCGCAAACTTTAGAATTAGTTTCAAAGATTGGACATTTCTCAAGAGATTGAAACATGTTTCATTTTCTTGGGTACCATACAAGTAGAATAATAAGTCAAAATGTGATTATTATTTTTTTTTTATGAAAAATATGTAATTTGCATTTTTGGAGGTAAATTGTTATAACTCGGGCACTATGGGAGCAATCTACTTCGGTAAAAGTTTTGTTTTGCAGCTAAAACATCAGAGCATGCAACCGTGTACAATTCAGAACGCCGGACCGAGGAAGGGGGTTTGGGGGGCGCGACCCCCGAATTTCAATAAAGAAAACAAAAATCTGAAGTTTGCCCCCTCTTCTCCTACTATTTTGGGAAGAAGGCGCAAACTTTAGAATTAGTTTCAAGGAATGGACATTTCTCAAGGGAATGAAACATGTTTCATGTTCTTGGGTGCCATACAAGTAGAATAATAAGCCAAAATGTAATATTTTTTTTTACGAAAAATATGTAACTTGCATGTTTGGAGGAAAATTGTTATAACTCGGACACTATAGGAGCAATCTACTTCAGATAAGTTTTGTTTTTAAGATAAAACACAAGAGCATGCAACAGTGTACAATTCAGATCGCCGAACCGAGGAAGGGGGGCTGGGGGCACGACCCCCGAATTTCAATGAAAAAAACAAAAAAATGGAGTTAGCCCCTACTTTCCCTGCTATTTTGGGTAGAGGGCGCGAACTTTATTATTCTTTTCAAAGAATGGACATTTCTCAAGAGAACATAACATGTTTCGTGTTCTTGGGTGCCATAGAAGTTGAATAATAAGCCAAAATGTGATTTTTTTTACGAAAAATATGTAATTTGCATTTTTGGAGGTAAATTGTTATAACTCGGGCACTATGGGAGCAATCTACTTTAGATAAGTTTTGTTTTTCAGATAGAACATCACAGCATACAACCGTGTACAATGCACAACGCCTGACCGAGGAAGGGGGGTTTGGGGGAGCCCGACCCCGAATTTCAATGGAAAAAACCATAAAAATCTGAAGTTTGCCCCCTCTTCTCCCACTATTTTGGGGATGAGGCGCAAACCTTAGTATTCTCTTCAAAGAATGGACGTTTCCAAAGAGAATGAAACATGTTTCATCTTCTTGGGTGCCATAAGCCAAAATGTGAAACACTGTTTTTTACAAAAAATAGGTAATTTGCATATTGCTCAGAAAATTGTTATAACTCGGGCACTATGGGAGCAATCTACTTCGGTAAAAGTTTTGTTTTGCAGCTAAAACATCAGAGCATGCAACCGTGTACAATTCAGAACGCCGAACTGAGGAAGGGGGGGTTGTGGGGCGCGACCCCCGAATTTTAATGGAAAACTATAAAAATCTGGAGTTTGCCCCCTCTTCTCCCGCTACTTGGGACTAAGGCGCGAAGTTTAGTATTCTTTTTAAAGAATTGACATTTCTCAAGAGAATGAAACATGTTTCAGGTTCTTGGGTGCTATACAAGTTGAATAATAAGCCAAAATGTGATATTTTTTTTTTTTACGAAAAATACGTAATTTGCATTTTTGGAGGAGAATTGTTATAACTCGGGCACTATGGGAGCAATCTACTTCGGATAAGTTTTGTTTTACAGATAAAACATCAGAGCATGCAACTGTGTACAATTCAGACTGTCGAACGGAGGAATGGGGTTTGAGGGCGCGACCACCGAATTTCAATGGAAAAACATAAATATCTGAAGTTTGCCCCCTCTTCTCCCGCTATTTTAGGGAGAAGGCGCAAATCTTAGTATTCTCTTCAAAGAATGGACGTTTCCAAAGAGATTGAAACATATTTCATGTTCCTGGGTGCCATACAAATTGAATAATGAGCCAAAATGTGAAACTCTGTTCGGAAATGTGGAATGGATATGTTGCGGAGGGGGGGGGGGAGAAGGGGGAGGTTGGTCATCAATATGAATTTCCCAGGCTTGCTCCAGACCTGTGTCAGAGTTTCCACCCAAACATAAGAGTATGAACGTCCAAAAAGCACATTCATTTCGTAATCAGCACAATTATACCATATGGTATCTATCATCAGGCCAGTACGACGTTACTCGGATGATACCATATGGTATTATTGGGGTAGTAAAGGTTAAGCCTCTAAATATTACGTGGAAAATGCATTGAATTATATTTTTTTCTTGTCCATATGGGAGTAGTAAGGGGACTTGTCACGTAGTAAGGCATTTTGTTGGACAAACTGAAGGAACATGGTAACAAATAGGTTCCATTGATACATACGATTTTTGTTGAATATCGCCACCTGACAAGGTATCTCACTACAACATGCGACAGAAATTGCATGGACTGCAACATCCAACAAAAATCGAATGCATAAACAACAAGAGCTTTATACTGCAAATATGCGGCTGGAATTTTATTACTCTTCTGGCTCACTTCACCTTATTTAATGTAGCAGTGCTTATGAAGGTCTTCTTTCATCATCCTGATGTATTACTGGTTTCGCACAAGTTAACATACGTTTACAATGACATGCACTATTCTTAGATATCAAGAAGAATTCAACTAAACGGGATATATATATTGAATACTATCACGAAAAAGTTAAACATAAATCTGCAATGGTGAACGTTATAAAAATTGGCAAGAGCATGCTCCCAACCTCAAATTTACTGTAACACTAGTATTGCATTGAAATTAACGCCACTCTCTGTCCTGTCTGTTTAAACTCGTGAGAGATGGTCATTAATCTCTCACAGGGTAACGTTAATGTCCAATATTATGAAACAAAATACTAATAATAAATACGTAAATATTTTAATATCATATTTACTAGATTCATTCAATCATAAAAGCAAATCACTTTCTTCAAGGATTGAATTTTCTCTGCCAGCCCTGCTAAATTTTCACTTTCCATCTACTATTTATATGAGGGGTGGCCAGAAAGTAATTTCCAATTAGTAGGGACATTGATTTTTCGCAAACGCCAAAACCATGAAAAATGGTAATTGCTGCGAAGTTATGTTTAGGAATGTGCAGTGATGTTTGGACACATTTTTCGCCCATTTGAAATATCGAAATAATGCGAATTTGGCATAAAATGCGAATTGTTGGCATTTTTAACGATTTTTTTTAAAGAAATGTCCTAAAAAACGAAAAATTCCATGAAATACAACATTCTTGTCTTTTGTAGGCCATGTTTGTGTACATAGAACATGCAAGTTTTCCAACATTTTACTCAAGAGTAAATTGTAGAGTTATACGAACATGGAATAATTCCGACAGACACATTAAGTCATGTATTTCCCACGATCAAAACCATTTGCATCACAGAGCAAAGTGGCAGGGTTCTAACAGGAGATCGAGTGCATATCTACCGTCACACGGGAGCCACATCTTCGTATGTGTCACACAAGATATGTTTTGAATTACCTAAGTGCGCACCATCGGCATTTGTCGAGCCAGTAATAATGGAGCTCAGTCGTTAGGGCGTCTGACTGCTATGCGAGAGACCCGGGGTCGATCCCCTGCGGTGGAGAACCGGGATGTTTTCCACATATTCAAACTGCTCCGGCGACCGCCCAGCATCATACGAAGCTGGTACCTTGAGGAAACTTTGAGGGATAAAGGTAGCCAGGAGCGTGGTGCTGATCACATCACCCCCACCTTCAGCCGTGATCAAGAAAGTGTGGGACCCTAACTCCACACCCCTATACACCTTCATGGAAAAGTGCAGGGGAGCACTTTACTTTTACTTCCTCAAAAATCTGTTCCAACATATCAAACTGTCACGAAAATACGTAGACCATGTGACCTACAATTTAAAATAATAGTTTAAAAGCACAATGAAGTATTAAGTTTCGGTATGTTTGGCAGATAAATGTTCTAAAACAAAAACGCGAATTTTGGGAAACGTAACACTAACAAGTCAAAAAAGATAATGCCAATTTTTGGTGCTATAATATATCGGTATCTGTCACGTGAGATTGATTGATTTTAATTTTTTGGTGCGTCGCCACTTATGGTCATTATGCACCCTTCAGTATATACGGAGAAAATTCCATTATCTAAAATCCTTACCTTAAAATTAAAAAAAAGGGGTATGGAAAATAACTTTCAAGATATCAAACTCTCACGAAGAGGCGTAAGCCATGTGACTTACAATTTGAAACAGTAGTTTAAAAACACCATGAAGGTATAGGTAATTTCAGCTATTTGCCAGAAAATGCGCTAAAATGAAAATGTGAATTTTGGGAAAAATAACACTGTATAGTAAAAAATAAAAAATAAGAAAATACACCAATTTTAAAAAAATAACAAAATATTAAGGTCCCTACCAATTAGGCATAAATAAAACAATAATATCAGTAGTAATTTATTGCATTAGTAACAGTGAGTCCTAACTTAATTTTCGGCATAATCACCACCGTTGTTCTCGCATTTGTCGTAGCATGGCACTAAATTTTGTATGCCCATGGTATATGTGTCTGACAAACAAACAACTGGAACTATCTCTACCGCAGTGTAGCTGTCAAATCCTTGCCCTGCCTGAAACCTATTCAGTTAAACCAGGAGATGAAAGCCAGTACATTAAAGGGCAGGGCTGTACAGGGAGTGGTCCAAGATCTCTCACATGAAGTGATGCAAAGGGCCTGTGTTGTGCTGTATGGGGTTGTGCACATTCGATTGGCCTTCCGTGAATTGTCTGCACCATCGTCTGACCATGCTATCATTCACGACATCCGGTCTACATACCTCACACAATTGCTGGTGGCTCTGTGCCAAATTCTGAGCGTGCAATGTAGGCTACATCGCAGTCTGTGGGATACTGTATGATAGCTGCAATCTTTAACCTAGAACTGTCCTAAAACGTCTGCATTACAACTGTACCAGATTACAGCTACATGCCACTTCTTCCTGCCTGCATGTTTGTGTGTCACTCTCCGACCACTATTGTTCCGTATAGGCACCATTGGAGTTTTTTTTCAGGAGGCCCCTCGTATATGAACTTTCAGAAGCTTTTATTATTAGAGTGTTCCTGTTTTAATGTGTGGTTAGCTAAATCAGGTACCTATACAATGCAATTCTATAAATTTCTTGCGTTAAATTTCTAATACCTACATACCCTTTTCGTCAGCATTAAAGGTATAACTGCATGTTGTTAATTTCACAGTACTTCACTTGGATATACTGTACTGAAGCAGAAATCCCATGGATAAAGTAAGGAAATATGACACTTTATTTTGTTTGATTCAATTGTTTCACTTATATGAAAGAGTTAAGTTCTTTGCTTTACAGAGAAGAGAGAAGTAGCTTTATGCATTGAAAAATGAGTCCGCACTCATGGTTCTTTCAAGCAGAGGGTTCCAAACTTGAGTGGAAATATCAACATATAATACCGAGAATGGATAAGGAGACTGATAAATTACAAATTGTATTTCTTAATCATTCACTCTTCACTCTTATCTCATTTAGTCGTAACTTTAAAAATAATCAAGTATTTTATTTTAAAGTTACTGTGTATGACAAAATTCCGTAATCAATCCTTCCCTAGCTTGTGAATTGTAATAATTTTCCAAATTCACTATTTTGCAGTTTGAATTCAAATCATAGAGAATAGAGGAATTAAGTCAATTTCATAGAAGATAATATTGGTGTTTAACAAATCCATGCATGGATCTGTATGAGTTTATTATTTCAATTTACAAAAACATCGATTTAGTTTAGTTTGTAATTGTCAGGGAAAAATGTAAATTTTGTCCTGGAAAACCTGGAAAAGTCAGGGAATTTCATTTTTGCTTGTTTGTAGCCACCCTGACAGTGTACTTTGTATTTCAGTGCATAACATAAATATCAACTTGTCTTCCATTATCTTAGATTATCCTTAAGAGGCACAAAAGCAGGTTAAAAATAAGAAAATAAATGTGCATATTATTCAATTTTGCTCAGTTATATAGTTTTTTTTTCATTAAGCATACTTTGAAGCTGAATTTTTTTGTAAATTATATGGAAGTGTTGATATTGAACAATATATATGTACATATGTTATCGAAGCACTAGACTGCTTTGGTAGATGTGACAATATTTTATAACAAACGATTCATTTTGCAACGATAAATAACGATGTAACGTTAACAAAAATTTGGTAATTCAGGCTAAATTATTTGGCATTTCTAAAGAAATGAGCTTGGTTCGATACTGGTGAAAAATTGTTTGCAAGCAACAAGTAGAACTTGACCAAATCTAAAAGAATATTAGATGCCTATTTCGTGCACATTAAATCCTTACATTATAAATTAACTATTTCTCTAATTTATTTATAAGTATAAAATCTGTGTTACTTACCCTTGATCGTAGGGACAAAATTACATGAAATTGCCCTAATCCATTTCTCTTATCAGCAACGTCTTGAGGAAATGTAAATACATTAGCCTTACTGTTCTCATCATAATTTACTCTACAATTGGGCACACAACATTTATAAACCATATTCCTTATTGTTGACACTTCACTTAAACTCCATTACAGTTCTTAAAATTGCATTACAATTCAAGATTCACTAAAAAGGTCCAACATTGCTTCCACCAAGTTAATCAAACATGGCGGCTGTTTCGCCCGCCTCCAGGGGTCTTCCTTGTCGCACAACAGTTTTGCTACCTTCTGTTCTGACGTCAGATGAGTAATGCCTACGAGGTTAGGTTAGGTTCCATTAGCATTAATACAATGAAAAACTATTATTTAGGCTAAGAAAACTAAGCATAGCTAGCCTAACCTAACAACTTATGAATTTAGCCTAAAATTTAAAAGCGTTGTCCCGTGACGTCAGAACACAAGGGTGCTCAAGTGTTGTGCGATAACTGAGACCCCCGCCTCCAGAGTCCAGATGATGACGTTGGTCACGTGACTTGAACAAGCCATTCGGCTTTCTCCAGATTGGGAAGTGATGGTTGAGTCGGTTGCCACAATCTCCCTTTCCAAGGGGAAAAATTTCTCTCTTTGGACCAATTTTTTCCTTCACTTAAACAAATCGCATAATAATAATAATAATAATAATAATAATAATAATTTATTATTATTATTAGTGGTAGTAGCAGCAGTAGTATTTCCGTTGGTCCATGTTCCTATGAATAAAAAATGTTAAACAAATTTTTCACATACTGTAGATGTCAGCTTCATCACTTCCTGGCCGGATGTCCCAGGTTTGAATCCTGGTCAAGAATCCTTTAACCGTCAATCCTCATCGTTACTATTACCTGAAGGCTCAGAAAAGCGACGTACAATAAACTTAATGGAAATATAAATAGATATAGGCTTGTATTCAAAGGAGCAGAAATAAGAAGGAACAGCAAAATAAATAAATAAAATTAAATTGAAAATGTGGATATGAAAATGTAACTTAACATTAACTGTAATAAAATAGAGTCTGATGTCTTCAAATTTCCCTGAAATTGTGATATTTTTAATCGAATTTCCCTTTCGCTTAAAATTCGGTCCGAATTTCCCTGCAAAAGGGAAATTTCCCTTAATGTGGCAAATTGGTCGGTAACCAGCGATATTTGTGTACATACGCTCGAAAGTAGGCGTTCTTGAAGCGCGTGTCTCTGCTGTCAATCTAACAGTGTTGCCACATGGAAAAATTGTAAAGTCACTGCCATGGCGCTCGAAATTTCACTGCATTCCGCTGCTAAAAGTTTGTTTTAAGTCCACTTCTTGCCCAGATAGGTTAATCGGGACTGGACCCAGTGGCGAGTCGTGGCTTGTCTTAGCTGTAGGAAGTTATGATCAACAGACCAAAAGAGATAACAAAGAAAATACTTTGAAAATGTGTTCAATTAAACAGGCACACGTATCACTTGTGCTGTCCACTGGATTTAGAATGTTAGCTGCAACCCTATACCCAAGGGGGCCATGCCCCTCTAACAATAAAATATTTACATGTTATCCTAAAAATGCATAACGTATGGTGAAAAAAATTTGCACAAAGTTTGCAACCCTGCGGAACTGGCAATACTGTACACTGGCACACCATTGGAGCTGTGTAGGATCGTACGTCTACCAGTTATGTAGTGTGAAGAGCAGAAGAAGGATGGCGTAAAAACAAGTCAGTATGGAGCTGAAAGAAGACGACCGTCGGAAAATGATCTTGTAATATTGGACAGAGAATCGTGATGTTCGAAAGTCCGAGCTTGTGAAACATTTTCAACGTGTAGGATTTTTCCGTCGTACGGTTTATAATATTGTGTCACTATGATCCTGGAACTGCTGCCGTGCCCGATCCAGTGCGTTTTGCTGCCAAAACCAAATTCCCACGGAAGGTGTTGGTATGGCTTGCCATGAGTGAGAAAGGACTGTCGAAACCTCAGTTTTTCAAGGCTGGCCTTGCACTCAACGCCGACCGGTATGTAAAGTTCTGTTTGCCTAAAGTGAAGCAGTTTATCAATGAATACCATCGTGGGGACAATGTTGTTTTTTGACCAGATTTAGCCAGCTGCCATTACTCGCACAAAGTCTTGCGGCCATGGAGGACTTAGGTATCCCTTACATATCCAAAGAACAGAATCTCCCCAATGTTCCCCAACTGCGGCCCATTGAAGATTTCTGGGAAAATTTAAAGCGGATGGTGTATGCCAATAATTATCAACCACCAACCGTTGCAACCCTCATCCAGCGGATCCGCAGATGCTTGCGCGATGTTGATACATCAACATTTGCTCCATCTATGCACAAAGTGCCCAAAATTGTCGCAAGGTCAGCAGACTCGGTGTGAATGTGTTTGTTCATTGATGTTCAGATACCACCCTTGTATACCAACCAGCACACGAAATAAAGTCCGCGCGTTCATTATATCCCCAGCGGTTAACAAAGGGAGCGGTGCTCTTTGTTAAAAGAAACACCCAAGCGGGCGGTTTTCTTTTGAAGAAACTGGAGTAGGAAAGCGATGTTGCCAAATTGAAGGAAAGGGTAAAGAAAAAGAAAGAGAAACAAACAAATTAAACAATATGTAAAGAGAAAAGACTCACGCACCCGCCTGCTCCGCCTTGCAACTACAAGAAATGTAAAGAAAATGTGGCAACAACGTCTGAGTGCACGCGCTTATCGGAAGCGGTCTGGCTATTGTTGGCTATTGTTTCCAGTGTTAAGTTTTATCAAAGGGTTGCCGATGGGGATATAATGAACGCGCGGACTTTACATATGTGCGTTTTTGCCCTTGACCACAGAGTTTTCTTTTTGTGCAATATTTTTTCACCAGACGTTACGAAAATATAACATTGACAATTTTTCAGATTATGAAACAATTTCGATTTTTCTCTTGCGTAAACGAATGGGTTGTTTGTGGAGATGCTCCAGAAGTCTGCAATATTTGGTCGTTTTAATTTTTTAACAATTGATGAAAGGCTACCAGACGTCCCGATACCCGATTTAAATCCACTACAAGAATCATTGCTAATACGTAGGCCTACATCATTTAATTTATAAATATATTATTTTCTAAATATAGAATTATCGTGGCTGTTCAATGATACTGGTAAAAGAAAATTAAAGGAAATTTGAAAATATGTCAATTTTCGGAATACAGTACTATTCTAATACTTCCAAGAATTAAGTGTAAACCAGAAGCACCAAATTGTACTCTGTGTGACAGCCTTGGTCTGTAAGCGATTGCGTTGCTGCTTGTTTGTCTGGTTGGGAAAGGAGGGGGAGTTTTAATTTTTTCCCAACTCTGCAATGTCCACCTCAATACTACCGTAGCGTCGTTGTCGCATCTAATATTCCACCAGTATTTCGAATCTTTCCCCTCTAAAAGAATATAAAGACCTGAGTATGGGCCTACTTGGCTTGCAAAAATTCACACACCGCGCCACTTGTTTCGATAACAACCTAGAACTTTTGAGTGAACCAAGCTGGTTTGACGTTCGTGGAGTCCTCCTTGCCTGTTTCGTGTGTATTGAGGACAGCGTTGCCAACCTCCTGATAAGAAGAATTGCTGCTTCAACTCTTGAATTATGCTAAATGCAACTAATTATGTAGTTTTAAGTTCAATTTATGCAGGTATTTTGGAATTGTGGAACTTGGGTTATCCATTATTTACTACAGTTAAGCAACATTGAGAATTTCGCCCATCAAATCAATTACAATGTATAGTGTGCTTGAAAAAGCTGGAGAAAATTCGACGATTGGGAACGGCGTTTTATTTGTGACCTCCAACTTTCTACCGATTTCCTTTCATAAAACGTTCATTTCCTAATCGGGGAGTATAAAGAAAAGATTAAAGAGAATGGACCGGGATGTGATTGTAAAACCTTGTCCTTTAGTCGACACACTTTCCCTTGTTTGGAACAAGCTCACTAGAGGAGTACAAATGAGATGTAAAATATCTTTCCTCAAAGTATCTTCCTTTGAATTTAAATTTATCTGTCTCCCAAAGACGCGCGTTTAGAGCACTTTGCCAAACACAGGGTGCCGGATGCCAGCGAAGTTCAAATTATGCTAGGTTTAAAACAATAATCCAGGGTTGGCATCACTGAGTGTAGGAAGCCATCGATGCTTCCTCGCTGGCCATTTAACCGAGCAACCCCGTCCCTTCCAAACCCCTCGCCCATCCCGCTGTAGGTGGAAGATCGAGGTTCCTTAGCAGCAGGAACAACTGTCGTCTTTGGGCGGCAGATGGAGCAAGCGAGTGACAGTGAACAGTAGCAAACCTAGTAAAAGGTACGCATATTGCGCTCATAATTTAATAACGCGCATTAAACTCCTAAAAATGTAGAAAACTGTAAATAAGTGTAAATGAACTGTTGGAAGTTCCTCACTTCCTACATGGAGGAATCGCCCCTGACTGGACGCAATGTGTCTCCGGATCGAGACTGGGACCTGTTATTACCAGGCGGCACTGCGTTACAACTCCAGCAAATATAAATAGAGTTGTCTAGTTTATTGCATCTCTTCTGCGGAGTATGATTTAATTAATAAATTAAATTAGGAATTAATTAATAATTAATACCCCTGAATGTATGCGGGTGAAGACTGAGCTACTTTCAGGGGTTCCTTCCCCTATTAAAAAAAAACCCTTCGAGGAGTATCGAGCAAATCCGGAGTTTATTGTACAGTCAACGGCAAAGATAATGGTAGGCAAATTGTCCACCGCTATTTTCATTACTTTTTTATTCTACATGCTGTGTTGTTTTAAGGAAGGGAACTATGTTGGTTCGAAGCAGGCATTGTTCTCTGCTTATTGAAGTCATTATGTCAATTCATTGTCATCACATTGTGTAATACAGACCGAATGAAAATGGTGGTTTACAATTCGCCTACCGTTTCTTTCGCCGTTGGGTGTACAATATGTGAGAATCGACATACAGTGCCCCTTCAATTTCTTAGAAGAAGGTGGCCATACATAGGGCCCGTTCCGAAAGTCGCACGAGTTTAACGCGTTAAACGAGTTATGGTAACTGGCTGTCCCATAAGTGCTTCCGTGCGTTTCGCGAGTTTCATTATGCTGTCCCAAAAGTCGCATTCCGTGCGTCTCGTGAAAGATCAGGGCCAGGAGGCTGGTTTGTTCGGTGAGAATCGTCTGCTGCCTACAGACAACGCGCGTACTGATGGATTCAAACTGCACTAGTTCGGAAAATGTATTATATTTTTAACAGATAGCGATATGAAGCAACATGCACAAGATGAGTATGCCTTAGCCGTTCTTAGAATGTGATTAAAATGAGTAACAGTGTCCACAGTAGAGTTTATTTTTGCCATAAGGACATTCCTTCCGCTGGACGCCATGTGGAAACTTTCTCTAAACAAAACGCTGCGCCTGCGCATTCGCCCAGTGTGTCCCATAAGTCTGTAAAATAACTGGTTTCACCAGATTCACGAGCTCAGTTATTTTCGTTGAAATGCGTTCGTTTCGTTAAGATTTTCGGCACGCACCCATAATATTCCTAGCTGACTATGTGGTTTTTAATTTTTTAGAACTACACCCATGCAGTTCATTCTCTAGCATTTCCAGTCCATTTTGAAACTCACTGCACCACTTTAACACACTAAGATTTGACAGTTTCCCCACGATACTGTCTGTTCAATCCAGAACAGATTTCCGACGGTTACAACTTTCTTTAATGAGGACTTTTATGATAATCTGCTGTTTCAAGGTAACGCACACATCTGCGTCGCTTTTCTACTAACTGTCTACGCAGCGACAAACACGATATGAGGAACGATGACTTTCCATGGTATCGCCTATCTCCTAATTATATTGAATTACGATGAAATTATAATTCATATTTGCCCAACCTTTTTAATAAAACTAATTGCTCTTTACGTTACATCGCGAAAAACTTAAGCTACATTTTAAAAAGTAACCGTTACTTCCAGTAACTGGTTAAAATATTCCAGTAACCAGGCCTTCTTGGCGAAATGCACTTCACGTATTGAGTTACCAATTTAGGAATCCAATTCAAATTCTGGGGAGGTAGTGGATGTATTATTGTGCTTGTAAGGCGCTTCGATACATCGATTCACTGTTCATCTCCATCATGCGATTAATCTAGGAAAGTAACTTAATCAACAAGAAATATAAAACTGTAGACAGGTGTAGTGTTGCAAACACACAAAAATCTATTGTTACAATCTTACATCGTGTTACGCGGCCCTGTACCATTTGTGTCCTTGCTTTCTACCTAGTCTGGCCATAAATACTGTTACAAACTTTCGGTTTGGACTATACATCCGGCTCATGAACCATGCTTGTGCTGAAGTTCATTCCTGACCATTGTGTGTTCAGCTGTGAAAGAGTAAGCATGTATCTTCTTTTGCTTATAGCATGGAGTGGGGCGAATATGAAAGCAGAGTAGCCCTAATTGCTCTGCATATGGTTGGGAAGTCACTCACTGAGATTGTCCAACCCCTAAAAATCCCGAAGATCAGCAAAAGGTTTGTGTATCAGACAATCCAGAGATTCACTGATACTGGTAGCATGAAAGATCGCCCAAGGGTTGGTCGACTTCACACCGTATGAACAGTGGCTGCTGTTAAAGCAGTGGTGACTCGCATCCTCCGAAATCCCATCCGGAAGCAAGTGATAATGGCACAGGAGCTGAACATTTCACAACAATCAATGTTCATGGCACTTAATGAAGACCTTGGAATTGGAGCTTACCGGTGGAGTACTGGAAATTTCCTGACACCACAAGTGAAGAAGCAGAGGGAACTGAAATCGAGATGGCATCTGCAGCGGTAAGTTGCCAATAGACATTGCAGGATTCTCTTTACCGATAAGAACTTGTTCACCACTGAACAAAGTTTTAACCGCCAAAATGAAAGGGTGTATGCTTCAAACTGTCGAGAAGTTTGTGAGAGAGTTCCCAAAAATCAGAGATGCCACCAGCCCTCCTGTCATGGTTTGGTGGGGGGTGAGCTATGAGAGTTCCACCAGGCCTCATTTTTGAGAAAAGGGCTTAAAAGCCGTGCGAAAGTGTGTGTGGAAAGTGTCCTGGACCCTCTCGTGACAATGTTGAACCTAACAATGTTTCACAATGAATCCTAGATGTTCAAGAAATATTCTGCCTCAGCTCATAAGGCAAGGATGACGCGACGGTGACGGGAGACCAGTGTACTGGATTTCACCTCCACTTTTGATTGGCCATCTGGTAGCCATGGTCTCAGTACCTTGGACTACAAACTGTGCCCAGAGATAGGGGGGACTGTCTGCAAGAAGAGGCACCTTATAATTGAAAGTTAAAAGCGCTCCTTGATAGCAGCAGGGGCGGACATTCCCATCAAGACCATCCATGCTGCAATAGATGCCTGGCCAGGAGACTTCGAGCCTGTGTGAGGGCGAAAAGTATACATTTTGAAAACTGATTGGTGCTATTTGTGTGTAATATAGGTAAGTGTAACATACTAAAAGGACATTTAAAAATCTAGAACCATATTCAATTTATTCACACAATAGTGCGTAACAGTATTTATGGCCAGACCTGGTACTTCTCGTTCTCCCCCTAACATAGTGACCTGGTTGCAGCGTTGCCAGCAGGATAGCGATTTGCACTAGATCCATCTGTCCGTATTCTGCGTAAGTTGTAAATACACAATCAAGTGACTGAGCTTACACTGGAATGAGCAAGGTAAATTCTAAAAGATTGCCATTAATGTCATGTGAACAATATTTTGGCGAATGTTATTATTTTTTAAAATTGTTGCTCAAGTTCATTTACCGTCATCTCCTTTCCCACAGGCCAAGAATTATTGCCGTAGCCTCAAGTAAACAACCTCACTTCGCGAACTGATGAAACGTAAGTAAGTTAAAAGCACTTGTTAACAATGTAATCATTGTCACAGGTCTTTTTCTTCCTGTTTGCGAACTAACTCCACTGACCGCTCCATCGTTTAAAAATTGTAGTTACGGACACTTCTGGGTTGTAACAATCAATCTCATTGAGTTTCAATGGGATTGTTATCACCCAGAAGTGTCCATGACCTTACCAGACGGAGAGCACCCAAATTGAGCATTAATAGCGTATCTTGTTTGGAAAAGAATGGAACTAAGATTGCATTACATGGTTCGTGTGAACAAGGACACTAATTGCCACAACTGTCAGTGGCGTCTCGTCCCTTGGGGCTTCCGGGGCTTAGCCCCTAAAGAAAAACAGACGTATTCACGTAATTATCAATCACCATAACGCATACTATCACACAGTCTTTTAAAAGGCGATTTTTAGCCACGTAAATTTGTCGTCTGTTGCAATGGATACGACAGCGTCCCTAGTGGCATTGATGTCAATTATCCATCTCCGGGGCACGTCGCAAAGGAAGGCATGGCCTACGCTACAGTGAAGGTCACATGCTAGCAGAGAGAGAAGGGGAGAGTCCAATGGATTTGAGTGCTGATTCGGGGCTATAGTGCGCGTCAAATCTCCTGCATATGGCGATAGCCAATAGCAGCGCACTGCAGCGGTGCCATGTCGAAATCTCACACGGAAAGAGACAGCGTGGTCGAGCGAAACGCCTTGTCACGGAGAGCACGGAACATTAGATAATATAACATATAATAAACATAATGGGAGAAAAGAACATACCTGATTAGGGACTGCATAATTCTTTCAATATTCTCAAGGTGGAAGTTGTAGAGCCTTTGTAAGAGTACGTTATCTTTTTGGTAGTAGAAAATTCGCCACGATCGTAAATTTCAAAGACTGTTCTACGAACTACGTCTTTTTTCAAAGTCATCTAAATTTGTCGTTCTTTTCGGTATGTTAATGTGCTTTCTAGTCTAGGTTATTGAAACATTGGAGCAGGCCCCGATCCTCATTGTTTTGCCCCCGAACATATCCGAGAAACGGTAGCTTGATTCACACCACACGCTTGAGCTGTTAGATCCTGGCACTTCTTAAAGTCGATTTTACTGCTCTCTTCTTCACTCGAACACTTTTTTTTTTTTTTTTTTAAAAAAAATGTACACCTGAAAAATCACCTGTCGTGCCTGGCTTCGTACAACACTGTATTTTTCCCTCTTCTCTCGCCATCACTACCACTTGGTTTACTCAACGACATGCTGCACACACCCACTAAACACATGAACAAAAAAACGAACAATGACGGTATCCTCTTCGTCAACTTCTTCTGCCATCACTGGGAACGAACCTGCCCTGTTCCCTTAGCTAATCGGAAAGTTTCAGAATGCAACAGGAACGAAGGGAGAGCAAAAAGGATACAATGCAAATACGTTTATAATAACATTGCTTCTACAGAGGGAACGGTATAAGCTACAATCACGCTTGTTTTTCGTACATACTCGCAAATTCATTATCTTTCCATCTGTTGAACTACTGACACTTGAAATAATATATTTATATCCGAGCGCCAGGTACACGATTTAGTAGCGAGGTGAAACAGCTTCTGAACTAGGCAACGCTGCACGTCCGTGATTCGCTGGTGCTGTTCAGTCGTTCAAGGTCATATGCAGGAGATTTGACGCGCACTCTAGTTCCTTCGCGTCACGTTCGATCTCGCGTGTTGTACTGTAGTGTTTTGGTGGCTTTCATTCGCTATGCTTGAGTAAGTTTGGAAGGGTTGATGTTCGAACACAAATTGATGATGACATAGGCTGTCAATTACAAGACACAATGAATTTGTCCGGAAAAATAGGCATATATTAAATAGAATTATCGATTGCTTAAAATTCTGTGGTCGACATGAACTTGCTCTACGAGGACATAATGAAAGAGAACAATCTTTAAACAGAGGCATCTTCCCAGATTTATTATCCCTTCATAGAAGAGGTAACGTCGTGTTCTTTATTGTAGTGAAGAGGTGAAACACACAAACTCTATCAGTAGATTGCATTCATTTTTTATTTAAAATTATTTAGAGGGTACCTTTTCAGAAACAGTAAAAATGACAAACATAGTTTTAATAACTCCAGTGGCAACAGCTGAATCTGAACGATGTTTCAGCACATTGAAGCGTATTAAAACCTGCTTAAGAAATGCAATGGGACAAGACAGACCAAATGCCTTGGCACTTGCTTACAATAGAGATAGAATACATTTCAAACATAGAGGGCTTCAACGAAAAAGGAATAACAATATTTGCTGAGCAGAAGAACAGGAATCAACGTTCGTAGAAAGGTATGTTTCACAACAATACCTGTTTCTTTTCTAATCATGTGAATTGTCATTATATTTTAATTTCTTTAAAAAAATAAGTCCAATTTTGTAGTTTAGAAGATAAATACCCGTATTTTTGTAATTCATGTAATTTGTCATTACATTTTAAATTCTTTCAAAAAAGTAAGTCCAGTTTTGTAGTCTAGAAGAAAAAATACCTATTTTTTGTAATTCATGTGAATTGTCATTATATTTTAAATTCTTTAAAAAATAAGCCCCGGCCAAATTTGAGGCCACGAGACGCCACTGACAACTGTCCACAAACCTACCTGTTCAGGTCGTGCACACACCCAGTAGTCTGTCGTGAGGAACAGGTGACACGCGTATGCAGCGCGGAGTACTACTGCAGAACATGATAGCGTTTATTAGACAAGTCATATCCTTGGGGGATTTCGAAAATAAATTACATTGACAAGAAACACCCCTAAAATCCATCCACATAACGAACGTAAAACGATCCATTTGGTGACAGTACACTTACTTTAACGGCCAACGTCCCGTATACTCATCTGCCTTATTGAATTTTAACGATTACCTTGAACTGTAAAATGTCAGCAATGTTATTTCGCCTATACAGATGAGAATGTACGTACATGCAATATTCTTGATGCATATTGCTGTTCTACATTACTCCTAGTTTCGAGTTAATGAAAATATTTTATCTTCTGTCGCATATGTAACAACTTTGTCAATTTGTCAGTTTTGTTCTATTTAGTGATGTACTGATACCACTTTTGCTAATGTTTCTTTCGCGTTACACTACAAACGAAAATAATTCTCAAGCGACTGTAATGATTGATAACTCCACAGCACGTAATGTTTCTACTGCTCGCGTTGATCACAGATTACCTTGTATGATGAACTCACGAACTTTCAAAGTATGTACACACTAGCGCTACCAATACTGCTCTACTCAAACAAAGACAATAATTGAGGAATAAGGTAAGGGCACGTTGCGTGAAAACTGCGCCTCTTTCCTGGTTAAATTCCCACCTCTTCGGTCCATTAATTGCTACTATGTTTTCGATTGGTGTATGTTTGTTGTTTCGACGTTTCAACATCAGCAGCATATCTAGTTACTGATCGAATTTAATCATTGATTTTCTTCCCCGCTCTTCTAGTAATATTTTCGTTACTCACCGAGACATCAAGGTAGAGTTGTGGATTCCTTTATATTATTCAGTAGTTGCTAAAAAGTTGGTTGACTAATTCAGCTGCTCGTTCTATTATTATAACACGTAACTATAAAAAACTCAATCAAGATGTTGTTATTTTATCGATGATCCTGGAAAATGGAATAAACACGTACAGTTATATAAATAGGCCTACTAAAAAAAAACCACTATTCCCCGGCCTCAATTCACACCACAGAACGGTTATTTCGACAAAGTCCTGTTTTCCTGCTGGCCATGTCGTGGAGGAGGGATTCTAAAGTTGCCACTTGTTGCCCAAACAGGAGGGAAGCAGTAGGCCTAATTGGCTGTTTGACCGCACCTTTTTTCGTAGGTAAACAACTTACTTGGACTTAGCTTGGCCGGGTTCTATTGATATGAATAACTCAGTTAGCTAGTTGTTGTTACTTAAAAAATGAACCTCCAACTTTGAGGTTGTTGCCTCAAACTGTATCCGAAAGATCCAAAAAACAGGCTTCATGTACGTCGGAAGTGACGTCACCTAGTGCAGTTAGTAAGCGCCAATAAAACGAGCCTGCGACATGCAGTACTCGAGATTGCGTACTCGTTTACTGCACTTGTTGTTAACTTGTTTGAAATCATGGAAGTCGAAAGTCAGCTAAACGCACGGCCATGAAAATAGGCGGCTGAGCAGAATTGCGCAGGTGCCACATATGGGAAAAGCAAAGCGAGAGCGGGACAAAAGTTACCGATTCCCACGCACTGTGTGGCAACGTCAACGGGGCTGCGTTGCCTAGTTCGAGCGTCAGACCGACCTCTCTCCGGGGCACTTTCGTGTCATCCCTGACCTATCGAGCAAATACTGTCGGTTTGCATCATACGGATTACAAAGACCAACTCTACAACGAGATCTTTCATTCTCGTAAACCTCCGAACACACTGGGTTGTGCTCCGACGTGGCAACAGCGCCAACTTCTGCCACCCGCCTAATTTCATGTCTGCAAAATGAGACAACAGGAAAATAAATTACTAAAGAGAGAGAGAGAGAGAGAGAGAGAGAGAGAGAGAGAGAGAGAGAGAGAGAGAGAGAGAGAGAGAGAGAGTAAGAATGAAGCAAGATATGCAAACACCGACAAATGAAGATGGGAAGCTATAAAGAAGATACAAGATATGAAAAAAAAAATCAAATATAAAAAGGAACGGATAAGTAGGCAATTTTTCCTTATTCCGGAGAGTGGGGCAAGTGACCTATCTTAACACTCCGTGAAGGCACCGGTATTTAGAAGCAATAATCTCTCTTTGCATTATTTTCATCACTGGTGTGAGTTTTTGCGTCCCATTGAAAAACCTTGATTGGAAGAAACGACAGTCTAGAATTGTGTTGTGTAAATTTATGAGGCCCATCTCGCAAGAAAATTCCCAGACACAAGCAACTGTTCGACGGACTCACCTGTACGTGCCACCAACATTGGTTGGACTTACGATCCAAGCTGTAAGTCCAATAAAACTTTGTTGCGTTGAGTTAACTTACGATCCAAGGTAATTCGTTCATTCGGCCAGCAAAGGTGTAATATTTTCAGAACAACATCTAACATAATGATTCGAAATTACACGATTCACTGTTGATCATTCTTCGATCAACGGATGTTTATGACGAGTTTTGCCCAACATTTCTAAAGCTGAATTATTGACGTGCGGGAAAGCTGATAACAGACGTTACAGAATGATTAATTTGCAAGAAACTTGAGAGACATGCAAGGAAATTATGTATGGATCAAAACAGCAATCTACACGATCTGCACTACCGGGCAGTCTTGGAAAGAGTATGTCATTATCATGCCTTATCATAAGAAATCAGGCGAGAAAACTGTTGATAAAAATAGCGCAGACGCTCTTGTTGACGGTGATGGATCAGTATTTGCGAAACTACGTTTAGCTTCTGTCGACATATTTGCGAAGGTTAATCAATGAACTTGGAATAAACATGTTAGAGTTCAGCACAAGTTAAGATGTTATGTTTCTTCTGTTGATATTTTCAAAGTTAAATATTACAGGCATGACCTTATGCAAGGGGAAAGTTTAACGGTTCCAATGCAAATCAATTTGACTGATTTTCGAATTTTAACATCTTACGGAAGACCGTTTCACATGTATTCACCCTTTTTGTACATATATACTTGGAAAAAACCTTTATAAATGAAAAAAAAAACACTAAGATGCTGACCAAGGCAGTTTATTAAGATATAAAAACACTTAACGTGTAACGTTTCAACCGTGTATCAGCTGTGTGTGTGTTTCGTCATTTTAGTTTAGTTCTTCGTCTGAGGAAGACCCTGACACAGAGTTGAAACGTTACACGTTAGGTGTTTTTATATCTTAATAAACTGCATTGGTCAGCAACTTAGAGTTTTTAATATGGAAACAAGACTTAATTATATTACTTTATAAATGATTATATTGTGGATATAAATTCTTACCTAGGATTACTCTTTGGCGTACAAACATCATAGAGCTTTCTAAAGACTGTATTGTCACACCATGAGGCCAGCCTTTACCTTGAGTGTTATGGTAAAAAGTCCGAAGAGTTAGTGATCAATAGGGCTATTTTATGACTTAGCATATTTTTTTGGTAAGGGCGATGTGTTCCCTAAATATATAGAAATTCATATTGTGAAGAAACTAATTGAATTAAGGTGCTTTTTAAGGGCATATTTTAGCATATTTGGCCATTTCTACGTGATTTTAATGGATTTTCGGTCATTTTCAGCATATTTTCACATTTTCAAGAAATATACAGTCATTTTCCAAGTGGATTCGTTCTTACTCCCATGTTTACTCGAGGTTTTTTTTTACTGTAGCAAAATCTTTTTAATTTTTAATTGAAAATTTACAGGAAGTATTCATTGTGCATTTCAATTCAGCAGGGCCCATAAAGTGAACTAAAAATAGTATGTATATGGAAATATTTCAGCATAAGTTAGATTTTGATGTTTGAAACAGTCTAGTTATAAGGCCATATTTTTCAAATTATAGTGCATATTTTGTAAAATTTTAGGTCATTAGAGCATATTTTATGCATATTTTGGTGATTTTTAGGTCATAAACATCCTAGCCCTAGTGATCAATAAAGAACATTGCACAAAAAAAAGAAAATCATTAGTGGAAATGGACATCTTCTCGTAATTGTCCACGGCAATTGTCACTTGAGGTATTATTAATTATATTCGTTTTCGCGTGTGGAGCCCGATTACTGTAAGAAGGTGAATGGTTATTGGCCAGCCAATCTCTAGACGTGCTACGAGGCTTTTTCTCTAGAAATTTACATCTGGGTGTGTAAGTTCGTATTTACGAGGTTTAAGCGTAATATTATAGCCAAATTACCACTGAGAAAAATTTAGGAGGGGTGTGTTGAAATTTTGGATGCGTGTGGATCTGTTACTGGTAATACGTCTTCTAGATTTCGTAAGGGTCAGCGTGCCTGCTTGTTCATTTGATTGATTTAATTTATTTTACTTTGCGTTTCTGCCATTTTTGCCTAATTGCGAAGATGGGGATTAGATGAAGTACGTAGATGAAGGGACGATCACACACACATATGGACAACACAAACACAAGTCCCATTGAGGATTACGCTGGTCATGGATTCAGACGCCAGAGCCTCGTTAGTCCGCAAAATGCAGTCCAGGGTGTACTGCGTGGAAGTGAGGTTGAGACTTAGATGTCTTGATAAAGGGTTACTCCGTACACCCCTGTCTGCAAAACGGTCCATAGATCTACCGTATCTGTTCGTATTAACCATAGTAGAGTGGGGCCTGCCAACTTTAGAATAGTTGAACCGTATCGAACACCACATATGCGACGTTTACAAGCAACATAAACAGGCATTTCAGGAAGTTATACTCCATGAGGCCTTAGAAAGATCGCTTCGCAGGCTTGCAGCAGACGACAATATGGGGGTGTGTCTGCGAGAACCAATCAGGTCCGCGAATGAGCGAGCCCGGTTTCGTATTTACAAACCCTAGTGTGCTGCAGAACCAGATGTACAGTCTTAGAAAAAAAATACCTGGGCCACGGGACGTAGAATTTCGTAACGTCTTAAAGCCTGTTGTTTATGCAACCCAAATAACAAAATATTCGCTTAAGTTTGCCTGGTGATTCTGAGTTCTCGGGAAGGATTGAGCTTTGATAGCATGAGTCACATGACTCGTGCCCCAGCCACAACAAACAGCTGGGTGCTACGATGCCTCCAGAAGAAAATTTCAGGAACTGGTTTCTTGACAAGAGCTACTCGTAAGGAAATACTATTCTTTCAAGTGATATTAGAGTCATTGTCAAGAAGGTTCGCTGAAATGATGGTTCTCATCACAGACCACATGCCACACGTTAATTGTTTAAGTCCAGTTCATGCACTGGACCTACAGATTAAAATGGGATCCGAACCAAATCCTCTCTATATTTGGTATTGAATTCGGAAGGCTTTCATTACATGGCGGAGACGTTACCACTACGACATCAGAGAGGCAATGGAATCCCTTGAGAAAGAGATAAGCGAAAATTGCTACGTGACAAACCATATTTGCCCGTAAATTTTAAAAATAAGACAATATTTTGTACTGACAGTTTCGAACCGTGGGAGAGGCATATATTTTTTTGTACCATCGTCCATTTCACGAGTTTATAATTCTTCCTCACCGACACGAGTAACGCGAGTGGTAGAAGAAAAGCGAAGTAAAATAACTGAAATAGAAATAAAAGGAAAAAGCGAAATAAATTTTATTCATAATATTCTGCAGTCACTTGAGTTGTATTCACGGGATGCTATCTCTAAAGAAAGCCGTGGTCTCTTCCTTGTCTTTTTCGCTTCCTTTGTGCTCTTGCTTCCCCCGTCACGATTGGTCTAAAACTAATTAATGCGACGCTAATTAAACAATCCAAACAACGAAACAATGCACAATCAACTGCACAAAACAACATTCCAAATGTTTTCGAATCGGAAAACAATTGAGATGCTGTAAAATGACTTAAGATGCAGTAATAAAGTGGGAATTCGGTACCGTATAGAATTAAATCGGTAGAGATGTTCGATTTGATTGGATGTTTGTTATTTAGATTTGCTATTCTTTCACTTTTGGCAAATAGCGACGATGAAGATGAGTGATGCTGTGATGAAATTGATGAAGGGACACTTACCAAGGACACCCACGCCCAAGTCGAGATTTTAACCAGGAACCCATGGCATCGTAGCGCGCTGTGCTAACCACTCCTCCATGGAGTGGACATTATAGCATATTTTGTGTGCTCAATTGGGATCAATCAATGGAATGAATAGGCATATTATATGATTAATAAATTCATATCATAATACCACGTCATATTATTCGGCACGAAGTAACATCAGAGACATTCAATCTTGCATTTTTGCCTTTCAACTAATTCTTTGAATTCAGGTTAATCACAACAATAAGATAAATTATGAAGCAAATGATAGTTATTACGAATTACCTGACAGAAACAACATTAAGCAGGCTCGGTGGTCAAGCTCATTAAGTGATTGACATTCGATATTGTCGCCAAAGTTCCCGGGTTTGAGTACCGTCCTTGCCGGGGGTGTTTGACTATTTCGTCATCAATTTCATGTAATGGTCACTCGTCCTTATCGTCGCGATCATCGAACAGGGAATAAAAATTATAAAAATAAATACGATGGAAGAGTACTTACTTAATCTCTCACGAAATCTCCTACAAAACCGGAATATATAAAATACATGTATATTCATTCACATACATTTTCGATTTCTATATTTAACTAATCGAGACCGAGAACGGGAGAACAATTTTCAATTCGAGAAACCGAGAGACGGAGAAACTGTCAAGTCTCGTTTCTTCTTGGCACCTCCGTAATCGAGTTGTTCTGTTTTGTCATTGGCTTTGTATTGGCAATTATTGTCATTATTCTTTCCCTGCAGGTAAACCATAACGATTAATTATGATGAAATGAAGCAGATAAAAGGGCAAGAACAAGAAAGTCATGCCTGTTCGGGACTCCAACCCAGAACCTTACGTAACGAGATTTGAAATTCTGGAGAAGGCGTCCATGTTTCGCTTGGTTTTCTCTTTCCTCTACTTCCCTTATATTATCATACATGTATAATAAAAATGGATCTGATACAATATGTTGCGATTCATAATTGTGCTGGTTAGATGCTACAGATGTGAACTCCAACCTGCAATATATTATTCCCTTTTGTTTCGTATCTGGTTGAACATGAAATTTTCTTACACTGTGACAATTTCTTTCTTAGTTTTGGTTTGGTGCACAGATATGCTAATCAGGACTCGACCTTCAGTTTAAAGTGGGATACTAACCACTATGTGCATCCACCGTGTATCAAACCCGGGATCCACTGATTACAAGGCGACGACGTTATCACTACGCCATCGAGGAGGCCCCATGACAAAATGTTATTCACTCGATCTCTACCATAATTTATTTCAGCATTTACATTTTCGTTTTCTTCTTCTTTTTTCCTTTTGTTAACTACTCTTATACAACTCTTTTTGCGTCTTCGAATTTCTTCTTGTTTCAGGAAAAAATAATACATGCAGGCTGTATAAAAATCCCCCGTTCAAATAGATAAAACGTTCACTCTCGAGAACTAATTTACATGTTTATCACTAACGTAACCATTAGGAAACTATTGAAATGTTAACTGATATAACTGCAGATGAAACAATACTTACAGCCACTAACGAAATATCTATTCTTGTGTAGCCTCACAGACAACAAGTATCTGGTGAGTCATTCACTCTTGCTGACTACGGGCGAAGGTCACTGAACTAAAGGTTGGTGGCAAGCAAGCAGGCTTCTGCTCTACCAAAGACGAGGTCACGTGTTCCAGTTATCAATGGCGTATGAAATAAGGAGGAACACAGCTATCTGACGTATGATTTGGTCCCGTCATTGCACGTAGAACACTTTATCGTCGTGGCCTTGAAGTTCCCTCAGGGCACTCCTACGTAAAGGCTTCTCAGCTAGAAGGATATCTTCCCCATTGAGTGGAGGAAAAGTGGGTGCGTATAGAGGTCCTTCAACTTTCGTATTCTTTTTCATTTCAGAACCCGTGCTGTATCGTCGACTTAATCCAATCTATCCGATGTAGGTTTTAGGTTCTGTTTCTGTTCGGTTATTTCACGTTGTCTTCCTGCTTATGTTATTCGCGACGAAGGTTCTGGATTCGATAATCTGGACAATAACGGGATTGTGTTGGTTGCTTGATTTGGTGTCTTAAGTCCACTTTATGTCCTGTTAGGCTAATCGTGAATGGACCTACAGTTTAAAGGGGGATCCGAACCACTATGTTCCTCCACCGAGTATCGAACCCGGGATCCCTTAATTACAAGGCGCCCACGATCCCACTCCGCCATCGGGGATTGTGTTCGCAACGAATGAATCAAATTTGAGTGATATGATATGCAACCATTGGAAGACTATTGAATGAAAAGCAATGGGAACCTGCCAGTTTTTCTACTGCAGACAGGAAACCATAAACACGGAAGAGAAGCTTATATTCTATGAAACCTGAAGCTATGTGCTCGAATACTGGCTAAATATAATCCATAGAGGCATAGCAACGTTAAACAACCTCTTATATGATACATATAGGTTTAAAAAGGTCGAAATACAAAGATTGTGTGCGCCTCACTGATGGCGTAGTGATAAGGCCTTGTAATCAAGGGGTCTCGGGTACGATACCAGGTGATCGCACATAGTGGTTCGGATCCCACTTTAAACTGTATGCATTTCAGATTAGTCTATCTGTGCCGGTGACTCAGTCGGTAACGCGTCTGACTACCATGCTATAGGCTCCGGGTTCGATCCCCGGCCGGTTCAAGCCCGGGAACTTTTCTAACGTTGGAAGCGACCCCGGCGCCCACCCAGCGTCGAATGACATGGGTACCTGGGGGAAACCCTGGGGGTAAAGGCGGTCAGGGGCGTGATGCTGATCACATCACCCACACTCACGAACGAATCAAGAAAGTGTGGGGCGGCGTGATGCTGATCACATCACCCCCACTCACGAACGAATCAAGAAAGTGTGGGGCGTTACCCCCACACCCCCTATACGACTTCATGGCGTAGCGCTAAGCACAGGTGATAACTTTACCTTTTTTTTTTTTTGCATAAAGTGGACTTGCAACAAAATTTAAACTTGCGATAAAGATTATGATAAGGTATTAAAGAATTGGGTCTAACACATTTTTTTATTGTTTACCAATGACATTGTTAACTAATATTCTTAATTTCAGTTTCAAGATAAAATCGGCTACGAAATAAAAGGAGTGGGTTCATATTTCTGTTACGAAATTCCACTTTTGTAGTAGACCTGTGCCACACTAAGATGTGACATAATAAACAAATCTGAGACACTTTCAAAGTATTAAATTGCTATCTACGTATTTGGGAACAATCTTTCAATATAATACTTTTTTTGGACGCGTCAAATCATAGTATTTAATTCCTGTTTTAGCAGCTTTAAGAAACCTGATTTTTTTTTGGGGGGGGGGTTACAAATGCCCTTTCTGCTCCCGTCAAGTTACGCCTATGACAAACAGGAATTCAAAGTAAAAGACTGTCCCGACTAAATCGGGAGACACGTCTGATAGATTTACAATTGGGAAAATCATAATTAAGCGTGTAGTTGAAAACAACCTATTTCCATATATTGCATGCAGCTCTACTTTTTCTGCAATGTGGATCAAGAACTGGGGACGTGGAGAAGCACAACACTCCACGTAACCAATAGTCACGTGACCCTCTTTGCTTTCCTGTCATGTTGACCTTCGCGTGGAACACATTTCTCGGTGTTAAGACAGGCAAAATCACCCGATCATCGAAGGGTGCAATATGTGTTGCCTACCCTCCTGCATTACTTGCTCCTATTAAAGCCTTATGGGGAAGAACTTTTTCCATGACTGTACATAACGCTGTCTTATTGGCTGTGCGCACCGGAAGAGTTTATGTTCCTTGTCCGTCGTTCCTTGTTTGTCTGTTTACAGGATAAGTATGGAAAGATCAGACTCGTGATTATTTAGAAATAAAATTTGTAATCAAATTGTCGAAATTATGTTACGAATATATATTTGTATGGAAAAAATGTTGAAAATGTTATTGAATTGTTTGCAGGTGATAAAAATCAATATGAAGCCATCGTGAATAATAATGTTGATATCTCTGAAAGCACTTGTAGCTTATACGAAGTGATTACTGCATTAAAGGAGAAATTTCATATCTTGAAATCTTGAAATATACTAAATAAATCCATTTCTGTATAATCAACCATGGACGTGACATACAAAATATATACTTAAGTAGTTACAATGTTTGCACTAATGTGACTTTAAATAAGAAAACCATTAACTTCTAGAAGAGTTCTGACTTTCTGTCTTTCAAAACCTTAATTTTTAAAAATAGTGCTCAAAATTAACCTCAGTTTGAAGGGCTTTCTTATCTTGTTGGGATGGATCTCTTAACATTGTCAATTTCAACCCTGCCATCTAGCGTTATCTTGAGGGAACACTGGATTAACTTCCGGAATAAGAGCCAATCAGAAGCCACACATCGCTGGAGGTTGTGCAGCACTATAGGGTTTGTAAATACGCAGCCCGGTTGCCACAGCTAGCTTGCTGCACCCTTCTGGACGGGTGAGTGACCTCTGCCTCTTGCTACCTCGGCCTGTTTGTTCGGCTGAGGAGCAGACGACACGAGAGTATCGGCAATAGTGTGCGAGCGACGTCTGCTGTTAGCCCGCGAAATGCTCTTTCTAAGGCCTCCTGCACTAGAAACACAGCCCTTCCTTCGATGATTAATAGCTACCTTGTCGACCATTCGTCTTAGACTTTTTTAATGTTTTATTTGTTTAAAATGTTTTTCCTGCATTAAAACATTTAAAGATATATGTATATATTTTTTAAAAAAATGTCAGTAGTGTATATTAGTTGTTTCAACGCAATACTTTGTAGGTATCCTCTTTTTTTATCAATTGAATATCACTTTTTGACATATTTTGACAATTTTTTGTCGATGTTTTAGCGTTTAGCGATGTTTTAGTACAAATTTTCACTATACTCATTTTTTTTCCACTCATACTTGGTAGGTATATTATGATCTTACGTGATACAACTTAACCTATCCTTTTTTTACGATTATTTAATTTTTTTACGATCCTAAGTGATATAACTTAACCTATCATTTTTTTATTTATGCACTGTTTGAACGTCATCATTTGAGGATCATATTTTGTAGGTATTTTTTTTTTATCAATCGAATATAAGTTTTTGACATATTTTGACAATTTTTTGTCGATGTTATAGCGTTTAGCGATGTTTTAGTACAAATTTTCACTACACTCATTTTTTCCATTTATACTTGGTAGGTATATCACGATCTTACGTGATACAACTTAACCTATCCTTTTTTTTACGATTTTTTAATTTTTTTTACGATCCTAAGTGATATAACTTAACCTATCATTTTTTTATTTACGCACCGAACTAACCTACAAGGGACTCTGTTTGTTTTAATATTTCAGTATTATAAGGTTTTCACAAATTTTATATAACCTAAAATGTGTTGGATGTTGATTTTTAGTATGTGGCAATTTTTTATGAATTTTAAAACTGCTCTGTGACCCTCTCGTTCTTCACGTCGTAGGCGAAGGACTTCTCTGCAATCAGGATGACACTGCATAGAGTATCCTCGGGCAAGGCGTCGCGGAACTCGCAAACACCCACTCTACAAAAATTCTACTATATGATCTTTCACTGGCTAAGCTAACCTACAAATAGGAATTGGCAGCACTGACTTATAAACCCACTGGGTCTTCTTGGCATGTTTTTTCATGATGTGTTGCCAGGCTATTGGGCATCTTGGCGTATACAATGTATATATTTTGAGAGGGGGGTTATAGCTTTTTATGCTGTACGAATACTAAAAACTTGACAGTGACAACCAACAGAGTAAATAAACCTACATGCAGAAACTAACAACACTAGTTTCTGACAGTGAATTTGAAATAAAATATTAAACAAAATACATGAGTAAGCACTGTGATTACAAATAATACCAGTGTTATGCCCCCCCCCAACTCCAACTGGACAACTGGGGAAAATAATTGTACAACAATTTGTACCTAATTGTACAATACTTGTACCTAATTGTACAACATATACACAGGCATAAAAGAGAGAGCCTTCCCGTAACTTACCTCATGTACAATTTATATGATTTTACAACTGTGAAAAGAAAGCATATGTGTTCTGTATGCACACATTCATTCTTATTTTTCGAAGTTGAATGGAAGCACATGTTTTTACGCTCTCGTAATACTGACCTTGCCCCAGTGATTTTAAATTGCTTCCATCCGCTTTTTTTTTCTGTGTTATTTCCGCATGCACGCAACATTCGCTTTCAATAGTTTAATGAAATACAGAAGGAGTGTTAGTATAGCAGGCTCCGAGTTTACAATTTATTAAATTAAACAATAATTTATGTAAGAATATACTTGTACTTACCGAACACAAAATAATAAAAGCACATGTGAATTTTTGCGTGTGTTCATGTTATATGACGACTGAGTAAAAAAATAATGTTGACTCCCCGAAAGATAAAAGTTCCCGGTTCGATATCAGATGCATGCAAATTTTATGTTTTGCTCTCCAAAATCTTGATTTTTATGTTTGTGCTATTTGTCATACAGCAGAGGAGAAGAGGGGAGAGGGCAGGGGAGGGGGTACTATTAGCGCCATCTATTAGCAAACAATAGAAATAAAAAGTAGCGTCAAACTTTTTCAACACCCAAAAATTTTAAACGTCCTCGCGTAGTAATACGATCTAGCTGAAGATGTTTGAAGGAGTACTCTTAGTCGACGAAGCTAATTGCTAGGGCCCATATATTGCTAAAATGTTCTTTGATTTGCATATTTCTCATACCGCCATATGTTGTTCTAGTTGACTTCTTCCAAAAAAATGCTAATTAGCGAGAGTTAATTAAGCAAGGCAAGTAAAAGAAGCAAATAGGACAATATGTGGTGGCGTGAGAATATGTAAAAATTCGATTCAGAGGTGGATCGAATTAAAATTGGGGGATATTTTGCATTTTTTCCCTATAATGTACAAAACATTTACCGTACATAATCTTTTCCATTTACAACAGTATAAAATAAGAGGAATGTGTGACAATATCCATATTAATTAGGAAGGTATGTTGTATGCTAGGTTAGCTAATTGTGTCTTCTACAACTTTACTGTATAGAGGAAAGATGGAAAAAGAGAGCTCTACAAAAACTAACGCTCTTAACAATATTGAACGCCCCGTGAAAATTATATATAAATAAGGCATAAACGTATTATCTGCTTTCATGTCAGATTTTCCCGACCTGTGAGCTGTAGTGTTTAGGTGACAAGCGACGCGCTCAAATATAATACCGTTGACAATATTGAACGCCCCGTGAAAATTACATATAAATAAGGCATAAGCGTATTATCTGCTTTCATGTCAGATTTTCCCGACCTGTGAGTTGTAGTGTTTAGGTGACAAGCGACGCGCTCAAATATAATACCGTTGACAATATTGAACGCCCCGTGAAAATTATATATAAATAAGGCATAAACGTATTATCTGCTTTCATGTCAGATTTTCCCGACCTGTGAGTTGTAGTGTTTAGGTGACAAGCGACGCGCTCAAATATAATACCGTTGACAATATTGAACGCCCCGTGAAAATTACATATAAATAAGGCATAAGCGTATTATCTGCTTTCATGTCAGATTTTCCCGACCTGTGAGCTGTAGTGTTTAGGTGACAAGCGACGCGCTCAAATATAATACCGTTGACAATATTGTACGCCCCGTGAAAATTACATATAAATAAGGCATAAGCGTATTATCTGCTTTCATGTCAGATTTTCCCGACCTGTGAGTTGTAGTGTTTAGGTGACAAGCGACGCGCTCAAATATAATACTGTTGACAATATTGAACGCCCCGTGAAAATTATATATAAATAAGGCATAAACGTATTATCTGCTTTCATGTCAGATTTTCCCGACCTGTGAGTTGTAGTGTTTAGGTGACAAGCGGCCCGCTCAAATATAATACCGTTGACAATATTGAACGCCCCGTGAAAATTATATATAAATAAGGCATAAACGTATTATCTGCTTTCATGTCAGATTTTCCCGACCTGTGAGCTGTAGTGTTTAGGTGACAAGCGACGCGCTCAAATATAATACTGTTGACAATATTGAACGCCCCGTAAAAATTATATATAAATAAGGCATAAACGTATTATCTGCTTTCATGTCAGATTTTCCCGACCTGTGAGCTGTAGTGTTTAGGTGACAAGCGGCCCGCTCAAATATAATACTGTTGACAATATATTGTACGTATATTGTATTGTATAGGAGACTAGAAGCATATAATTTGGCGAAAAAAAAAACCCAAAGTAAGGTCATAGAAAATAGTTAAAAAAAGTGAGCAATTATATTTTGCATTGCACAGCATTTGGTATTAAATAACATACCCCCAAAAAATCTCTGCATTATGCGTTCTGAAAAAAATTGCCCTACGTGCCAAATTACTGTGTCAAGTAAAAATTTTCAAAGGCACTGTCGTACTTGTGTGCCGGGAAAGCGAATATGTGCGACCAAACTGTGCTCTAAGTGTGGAAACAATTTTTCTATTGACTACTTCAAGCGACACCAGCGGCGCGATTCACGAACTGTTAGTAGTCCGATATGTAGTCTAATATGTAGCCGCGTCAGGCTTGTGGTCAAATTTGTAGTCATTTCCTGAATTTGCGATTCTTGAAACTGTCTACAGCGGTCTACAGGCTACAGTCGACTACATATCGGGCTACAGTTGTAGACAGTTCTTGTAGGACCCTTTTTAACCCTCCTAGAGCGGGCTACAGCGAACTGCATTCGTCATATTCTGTGTTTGTGTATGACATCCAACTTCAAAGAAGAAAATAGAGCTTCCAAAATGGCCCATAATCTGTGTTTTCACGTTTTCGAAAAGCAGAAGGAAATGACAGTGGGCATTTGCGTGTACTTAAAACACATCTTAGAGATATCGGAAATCCTTTTTCTGTTTCGAAAATATCTTCATAGTAATTTGTCACTGAACAGGAGGTGCCGGATTGATCAAAATTGTGGAACCTCATTTTCCCAACAAAAGGATTGTTTCTCTCTCAACCTCCTGTAATCCAAGTTAGTAATAATAATAATTATCCATATCTTGCACTAATTTATATGAAAATACACTTCCACGAGCAGATTAAGTTTGGTAGGCATAATTTGTTAGCACCTCTTTGCAGGCATTCCTGCTCGTGCACAATACATTTCAAAACATAATTTATCTTGTAATTAATACTTTGTGCAAATTTTAACTGTGCTAATTAGTTTCTCCAAGTTTCTAACTTACTCCCACAATCATTTCCAGTTTTGTAAACACTTCCTAATACTCCTATAAAATTTGTGAAAAATCATGAAACATTCGGAACTGTTACCTAGGATTTCATGCGATTTAAAAACAGCAATTTCATCTTCTACAGACCATAAATAATAACGACTCATTTTGAATCTTATGCATCCCATAAGCCATGACAAAATCGTAATTATACGGAAGTCAAGCCCTAACAGTATGCAGTTTGGTTTTGTACGAACGTGCTTCCAGGCAGACGGATGAGAAGAAGCAGCACAAACTTAAGTGAAAAAAAAATGTGCATAGGTTATTGATGGCTGTAACAGGACAAAAGTAAATAGTGAAAACATTTCTGAAAAGAAATGAAAACTCTTGATAGGCTACTTAAGGTTGCTAAATCATACAAACGCATGCATCGAAAATGTTCACAGTACACACACCACTTATCATAGCAGCCTATATTTTTGCCAGTTATGTACAATCGTTGTGATGATGTTTTTATTATTGTTATTTATCCATGCCATTCCATTCGCCTTCTCAATTGCCAACGATGTGGTTAGCACATCGTGCTATGATGCTAGGGGTCCCGGGTTCGAATCCTGACCTGGGCATGGCTGTTTCTGAGTGTCCATCCATCAATTTCATCATATCATCCCTCATTCCCATCTTCGCAAATTAGCCAAAAGTGAAGCAAAATAAAGCAAATCAAATCAACCTAACCGTCTCAATTGTTAACATGGGCTTCAATGAAGTCCCATGAGAGCTATTTTTCTTCTTTGTGCAGTGCTCAAGATTTGTGTGAAATATAGTTTTACATAAATTTATTAAGCATTTACTTAATTTATAACTAAATTTCACAGCACAATAATTATGCATTTATTATGAAATAATTTTTATAATGATCATGCATTAATACAAATTGTTGAAACATATGTCATTTAAAAATTAGATGTGGATAAAAATTGTACTTTACAGCAGGTTTTATTTACACATTGTATACTTAGGACATAGTGTAGATAGAGCACGTTGTATACTTAGGGCATAGTGTAGATAGAGCACATATTATCTGCTAGAACAAAACAGTACACTGTACTGACACAAACACATGTAAACATTTAGAGTTTGTTGTGACGATTATGTGTTCATTACCATGTGCAAACTATATATATATTTTTTATTTTTCTCAGGTTCCAAGTTCATTCTGGCTTCCCTGGGATCCAGACTCAGGAGCATTAATGCAAGGCACGGTATGGGATTTGTGCTTGGGAAGTGTATTGTACATAAACTTCTCAGTTCAAATCCTGTATCAGCCAGCATAAAACATCTTTCGATGCATATAAAATATTAGGGATATCACTATTATAAACAAGAAGCACTATATTTCCTCTATTGGCAACCCCTCAGCACATTCATGTTTAATTATGTAACACTACTTATCTTTTAACGGTTAAAAAATTGTGGTAGCAATTATTGTAAAACAACATAACTTTCAAAATAGTTAATACATGAGAGGAAATATTTTCCTGTAGTTTACGGTTATTACAAGCATAAGAAAACAGTTTTTCTTTCTGACGTTTCAGGAGAACACACGCTCCTTTCATCAGACATTTATTTTTGTTTTGACTAAAGATACAGTTATAACAATGGTTAGTAATTTTTTAAACAATGAGAGGAAATTGCATTAGAACATGATTTTTTAAAAATTAATTTGGTGCACCAAAGCATTCTAGTGTAAATAGGTAAAGAGTTTAGGGTAACAGTTCGTTATATCGGAGACACATTAAAATTGGATATTTTGTGTTTCGCATGGTTCGTACTTACCAATTGTGTATTGTGAAACATAGTTCAAGGTGCCATTATGCTTTTTACACAAAAACAAACACAATTTTTCATAGAGAGTAGTTTTTATTATTCCTTTTTTCGCTTCCGTAACACACAATATGGTGGGCAGAGGTTGACTACTGTTGTAGGTATGCAGTGTTTCCAACCTTCTTTACCGAAAAATACCTACTATCATGTTCGTCACGTGTGCAAATTGTATATTATTCATGGGTAGCTGACGGATAGCCCCACAAACCATTTCTGATAAGGTTAGGTTAGGTTAGGCAAGCTTAGTTAAAAAAAGGGGGGTTGGAAACTGACGGGGTTACATCATCAAACGTATGTAGCATCCAGTTCACGTAGCAAAAGCAATGGCACTTGTGCGTTGCTGAGATGTTTCTCTTGAAAAATACATGATTTCCCTTTCAAATAGATTCCAGGATGAAAGAAAATACCTTGACGAACGTTGTAAGTAGTTTCTTCTGTAAAAATTAAGAAATGTGTCTCCGATATAACGAACTGTTATCGAGGTTAGCAAAGTTTGCTATGATGCCAGGAGTTAAGGTTTCAAATCCTTCCCAGGACATGGATGTTATTGTGAGTGTCCTTTCGTCAATTTAAATATGTCATTCCTCATCCCCATCTTCATGATTAGCCAAAAGTAGCAGAAGACCAATGCAATAAATAAATCAATAAATAGGTTAAAAAAATATGTGAACAGAGCATTTTTATTTTAAATCTATAATCCCATATAGTTGGTTCTTTCATTATTGTGTGATTTTAGGTATGACTTGAGATGACCGGACCCCTCTCCGATTTTCTTCATATTTGACATACTCACTAATTGAGGCCTCCTAAACACGAATCTGAAGTTAAAATTTGTCGGTCACGTCTAGAAATTGCGAACCATTGACGCTAGCCTCACGAACCATTGGCACGTGATTAGGTTAGTTTCGGTTAGGTTAGGCAAACATAGTTAAAATTTGGTGTCGTGGTAGTATCAGGATCTAGAAATTGGAAATAATTGCGAACCATTGGCACGTGGTTAGGTTAGTTCTGTTAGGTTAGGCAAACATAGTTAAAATTTGGTGTCGTGGTAGTATCAGGCATATATATATTTGTTTGTGAAACAAAAAAATTCTCGAAAATCGACAGTTTCCATTCCGAAAACTAACGCCTTATTTTAGCTTATTTTGCAATTTCTAGACGTTTCCAACAAATTTTAACTTCAGATTCGTGATTTGGAGGCCTCAATTAGTGAGTATGCCAAATGTGAAGAAAATCGGAGAGGGGTCAGGTCATCTCAAGTCGTTCCGTGATTTCTAATCCAAATTGTTACAAATGTCAACATTTCTTTTTTGTTATCAACAGGAATGCAAGGTATATTCTGGAGTGTATCAAATTGTGATGTGTGTAACTTTTAAGAATTTCTTGAAATTCTCATTGAATGAAATTTCTGTAAATTTGAGGTGTAAGCAAATGTGATGTAAGTGGTTGTCTTATACATAGATATTACATGAGCAGCTAACAGCAGCTTGGTGTTACATGCTAAAAACACCAAACCTACTAGCATATGCATCTGATAGCAAAAACAAACATCTGAAAAGGTTAGGGTGGTTATGTTTGATTTATTTCTGATCTCAGATGCAGGTGTGAGTAGGTTAGGTATGTCACGGTTTGGTGCTTTTACCATACTCCAAGTTGCTGTCACTAGCTGCTTATAGATAATGCAAATGTATGTTGTTGTTTTTTTGCCAGGTGGTGGCTGTAGTAGTCCATCTTCTTGGCAACAAACAATGAATAACTGTCTGCTGAGAATTCCATACAGTATAACATGGGATATGAAAATAGTCCTTAAAGAAAAAAGAAGTAACATGTAGGCCTATCTTTTATGCTTCCGTAGTATGTGCATTCAGTCAGAAATGAAATTCATATGTACAAATGTAGCATGTAACATGACAATATTTTATTCATCAATTAAAAGTTTGGCCAAGTTCAAGGCATGAACAATTTTTGAGCACAAAAACATTCAAATGTTTGTTCTAATAATTAGTGACATTTGTAATCCGTGAACCTTGAACTTAATTTTCGCTAGTGATTCCAATTGTTCAGATTCTACTTTACTAGGTTTGATACTCAGTGGAGGTACATAGTGGCCCGATTAGCTGGGAATTTCTATTTACAACTGTTATCAATTGTACTCTACTGTTTTCTTGGAAATCTACTGAGACTGAATGGTTTTCTACCAAACACCTACAGTAGATCTAATGTACAGTGAAGAGAAAAAAATAATAGGCAAATAGTTCATATCTTTTAATTTTTTTCATTCCACATCATATGTTGCTTTAAAGAATGGAATTCTGTTGAAGTGAAGCACATATTGTCCTCCACTTTTTTTACATTTTCATTTAAATTTCACATTGTGTAGAACAGACCAAATAAAAACTGTTATGGACAACTCGCCTACCATTTCTTTAACATATTGGCTGTAAATATAAATTGTCATTCCTCATGATAAACGATTTGTTTTCATATCTGCTTGAAAATCTACACACAGTAGATGTTTCAAAACACCTGTTGATGTACTGAAAACAGTACAGAAGAGACACTAAAAGTGTAAATAATTTCTTTAGTATTATTTTTAATGTGTATGTCATGTGCTTAGCATAAGATGATGGCTGCTCAGCAGGGCTATTTGTGCATAAAGTTGAGTAAAGAGAAACAGTTCGTACGAAACTGGCAACGTTAATCTTAATGGGTTTGAACAGGTTAAGAAAACGTAGACGTTCCTGCTATGAACGACTAACTTAAGAAAATGTAATGCCAAACAACTAAAAATTTGACATTTGTAAAAAGAAGAAAATTGAGTTTTCACGAGATATTCAATGGGTGGATAATTTAATGGTTTCTTACTCCTTGCATTATAGATAATAATGGCAAAGCATGAAAAATCAGCTGCCTGATCCTGTGGCCGAGTGGTTAGCACATCGCGCTGCGATGCCAAGGGTCCCGGGTTCAAATCCCGGTCGAGCTTGGTTGTTTGTGAATGTCCATTCATCTATTTCATCACTCATCCCATCTTCGCAAATTAGCCAAGAGGCACAACACGCGAAGTAAAATAAACTGGTACTACTTTACTATACCGGAGACACCTATCAATGATTTATTTCGCAATTTTTTACATTGCTAACGTACTATTCTGCATTGCGGAACATTTGTTTAGGTGAAATAATGAATTTCTAACGAAAATAATGTCTATTTCTTACAATAATGAGTACTTACTGTTGTTCCTTATTTCCCACAAACTTTCACGGGCAGCCCCAAAAATTCACGATAGCCTCACGAACCATCACGGGGACGAGGTATGCCTATTAGGTTAGGTTAGGCCTGTTAGGTTAGGTTCCATTAGCACTCCTTTCGTTCAATTTAGCATATACGGAAAATACGAGAGCGTATTGTGCTCTCGTGCAGAAAGGAAATGGCGGCAGCAGCAATAGCGCGTCGGAAATAGATTTTTGTAGAAAACCACATGCTTTCGCATTAAAATGGATCAAAACTACATTCCCGAACATCAACAACGCTACAGAAAATGATTTGCGTAAGTACTTTCTCCTGTAAATTTGAAGAACTCCGTCTCCGGTATAGTAAAGTGTTACCAATAAACTAAATCAATCAATCATGAAAAATCAGCTGCCTTTACATTTTGCATCATTCAATTGCAACACATCAAGAAAAATAGTATTCCTTAGTTCTGCCGCATATTGTTTCAACAGTGACATACAGTAGAAGGTAAGGTAAAACCATAGGTAAAACATAGCATCTGTTATTAAATTTCGTGTATTTACACACAATTGCTTTAATTCAAAGAGTATTTTCACTTTATACAAATTACTTTACGGTTACGCGTACATTACGATTACTTCGCAGTTTTAACAAACTAAACTAGTTTTCTATTCATTCTGGGTAAACAAACAACTCTCGGAATCTCGAAGTACGACATGCATCGATAATGTCAAGGAAATAGCACAACAATCGATAAAAATATCGATTATTTCCATACATATTGCTTAGTTTCGCCAAGTTCACCACTTTCCTTGTAGCCGTGCGCTGTAGACAATTAAAGATGTAGTCGATTCTTAGTAGACGGTTTCGTGAATCGCACTTTACTACATCTTTTACTACTAAAAACGACTACTTCGTTGTAGACTCGATTTTGTAGTCATTTTCGTGAATCGCCCTTACTTGCAAGAGCACTGGAACATCTCTACCGCAACCTTCCAAGCGAAAGGTAGAAGTAACCTCCCTCGATGCATCGCCACCTACCAAATGCGTCAAGCTGACGAAGAAAGCAGACCGAATTGCGTTTGAGCATTTATTAGAAGACTTTAACATAACATCAGACAGCTTCTGCGATGTGCGTAGTTTTCTGGAGAGCGAGCGAGCTAAGATAATATCCATCCTCAACGATGCATTGGCTACATACTTCACTAAATTCTATGCCGTGCTATGCTGCAAGTATAAGAAACCGTCTGATGAAATACCAGTCTTTTTTCACAATGGCTCGGGATATGATTTCCTTCACTTGGTTACACATCTAGGGTACGACAATGCGAGAATCAATGTCCTGGCGCAGAACGAGGAGCGTTATATTAGCATCAGCAAGTGGGTGCCGATCTCCAACTCAAGCAACAGCATCGAGCTTCGGTTCCTCGACTCTCTGAGGTTCCTCCAGGCAAGCATCGATGCTCTTGCTGGGAAGCTCAGAGACGACCAACTAGCCATTACTACATCAAGTTTCCCGAACTTAGATGTCGCACTCATCAGACGTAAAGGGGTCTACCCCTACGAATACGTCACAGACCCTTCCAAGTTCGAAGAAGAGTTGCTGCCTCCCCAGGATAAGTTCTACAGCCAGTTGAGAGGTTCAGGTATTACCGACGAGGAGTACAAGCATGCTCAGTCTATGTGGGTCGAGTTGGGTTGCCGAACTTTCGGTGATTACCACGATGCATACCTGAAGCTTGATGTGACGCTTCTAGCATGTGCGACGTTTGTTGTGGTGGGATCATTGGGGGAAATGTGATTCTCCCAATATGTCATCTGACTTACTAGCATATGCGATACGAAGAACAGGTGTGTATGTGGCTTACTAGGATTAGGCTCATGGTAATGAGGTCCTAGTAGCTGAAACGTTGTCGGGGTATTTTGCAATTTTTTTTCAAATATGAACACGTTAAACTGGACTGTCTCGGATTTTGAGTTTTGTATTCGCCCCCGAGAAAATTCTATATAAAATAACATACCTGAAAATTATATTCACAGTAGATTTATTTTTTGAGTTTTGTAATTACCCCAAGAAATTCTATATAAAATAACATACCTGAAAATTGTATTTACAGTAGATTGAATTCTTGAGTTTTTGTATTCGCACACAAGAAATTCTATATAAATAACATACCTGAAATTCTATTTACAGTAGATTGAATTTTTGAGTTTTGTAATCACTCCAAGAAATTCTATATAAAATAACATACCTGAAAATTGTGTCGCTATATACTAGACTTTTTGATTTCTGTGATTTTGGAGAAAGCAATGGCATCCACCACCAGTTTCAATCGTAAAAATGATAAAACTGAATGTGTTACTTGTGGGAAGCTAATCTCAAGGAACAATTTATCGGTACACAGGGCAAGATGTAGCGAAACAGGTTCGAGAATTAATCGTTCGTTACCTTCTAAGCCCTGTGCTCGATGCGGAAAAATGATCAGCATTGCAAATTTAAGTAAACATCTCAAAATTTGCAAACCATCGATCGAACAAGGAACATCGAAAAGGAAAATCGATAATTCAGAAACGGAAGCTTCCACTTCCAAGCAAATTAAATTATCTAATGAACGCAAACCAATTAGATCTGCATTTAACGACCAACTCCAGGATTTTTCAATTAAGTCAGAATCAGGTCGTGACATTCTTAGTTTCTTGGATGAAACGAAAACATCTGTACTAAATATTTTAAAAGATAAACTTGAAAACAACTCTATAAAAATATACGTTGTTCTGTTTTCTGAATACGAGAAAGTTGATGGCACAACGAGTATTTTTTATCATCGTACAAAAAACCAGACTCTTTATTTGGCGGACGTCGAAAATTTGGACAACTTCTATTATAAAGTTTCCAACGAGCTGGTTAAGAAACATGACGATTTCGAGGCTAAAGGGTCGGGATGGTCTCTATGTGGAAGTCCTCACACGTTAACTGTTTACGTGAACCAATTCTCGCCTCTTCGCGCTTCCAGCTACGTTCCTCTTCCACCGAACATTCAACACAAGAGGGCTGTGTTAAATATACAGAACAGCGATAAAAAGTGTTTCCTTTGGTGTATATTGGCTGCACTGCATCCTGTTCATTGGTCAAATCATCCAGAACAGGTTTCTAATTACAAACAATACGAGACCGACTTTCAAAGTGTAATGTCTGACATTGAATACCCGGTGACATTGTCGGATATAACAAAGTTCGAAAATCGTGCAGGAAAACGCATCGCTATTAATGTGTATTCCTTCACGTCAGATAAATATCTTGTGCATCCCGTCAGGATAAGCGATATCGACGATGATGATGCTCGTGTGATTAATCTCCTTCTCATTTCAAACGAGGATGTTCATCACTACACGCTAATTCGTTCACTATCACGTTTGGTCAGAAGTCAATCAACCAAGCATGCAAACAACATCGAAGTTTGTCCGAGATGCCTAACCACGTTCGACGATCAAAAACAACTCGATTATCGAAAATACAGCGGACGTCAAATTGCTATCGAGAAACTTGCCGAACATAAAATTTACTGCGGCGACAACAGACCGGCTAGAATGTTGATGCCCGAAACGAACGAAGTCGAAGAATTCAAAATGCACAAGGCATTGTTGGAACATCCTGCAATTATTGTCGCAGATTTCGAGGCGTTCCTCAAACCACTCTCCTACTGCGAACCGGATCCCGAACTTTCCTCCACAACGCCGTACCAGCTTCATCAACCTAATAGTTTCGGCTATGTTGTTGTGCGACGTGATAAAATAAATGAAGCATATATATACCGCGGGCCAAATGCAATTGAACACTTCCTGGAAAAAATAATGAAGGAGGTTGAGGTAATTGGTAGCGTACTGCTTACATCAAAACCGATGGCACCTTTAACTGAAAATGAACTTCAAAATTACAATTCCACTGAGGTGTGTCCGGTATGTGATCAAAGTTTCACTGATGAGAACAAAAAAATATTCCACCACGATCATTTCAGCGGAAACTACATAGGTGGAATTTGCAACACGTGCAATCTTAAAATCCAGAAACCTAAATTCATCCCCATATTCTTTCACAACGGAAGCGGATATGATTTTCACCACCTTGTGAGACATCTTGGCTACGATCCGAAACGTATATGTGTCTTGGCCGAGAATGAAGAACGCTATATTAGTCTCAGCAAGCAAGTGTCGATTCCGGGAACGAAAAATACAATCGAGATGCGCTTCCTGGATTCGTATAGATTTCTCTCTGCAAGTCTGGATGCTTTAGCGAACAAACTCACCGACGATCAATTTAAAATAACTAGAGCTAGTTTTCCCAACGTAGACGTAGAACTCGTTAGACGTAAAGGGATTTATCCTTACGAATATGTCAGTGATGGTTCTAAATTTAACGACGACGCTCTTCCACTTCCAAGAGAATTTTACAGCAGACTCAGAGAGAAAGGAATCACGGACGAAGAATACCAACACGCGCAACTCATGTGGGAGAAATTAGAATGTAGGACACTCGGAGACTACCACGATGCCTACTTAAAATTAGACGTGACGATACTCGCGGATGTTTTTCAAGCGTTCAGGAAAACGGCAACGAATATTTATAAATTAGATCCAGCGTATTTCTACAGTCTACCGGGATTAGCGTGGTCGGCAATGTTATTCCAGACAAAGGTCAAGCTGGAACTGATATCGGACGTTGACATGTTGCTATTTATCGAAAGAGGGATACGAGGTGGAATGGTGCAATGCGTACAGAGACATGCAAAAGCTAATAACGTACACATGAAAGAAGATTACGATTCAAATCGAGCATCGAATTACATCTTCTACGCCGACGTTAATAATCTCTACGGACATGCCATGGTTCAGAAACTTCCTTACGGGGGATTCGAATGGTTAGATCCCACTTCGATAGACATTATTCATTTCGACGATAGCGAGTGTGGTTTCTTCGCAGAGGTAGATCTCCAATTCTCCGACCCCCTGCACGACACGTTTTCGGATTTGCCTCCGACTCCCGAAATCAAATGTCCACCCGACTCGGTTCAAGACAAGCTTTTGTTAACATTGGACCCTAAACAGAGATACGTCGTCCACTACAAGAATCTCCGGTTTTTGATTGGGAAGGGTGTTCAGATAGTAAATGTTAGAACAATACTAAAGTTTAAACATTCCACGTGGTTAAGACCTTACATAGAAACTAACACACAACATAGAACAGCTGCCACTTCCGATTTAGACAAGGATTTTTTTAAATTAATGAACAATGCGGTGTACGGAAAGACCATGGAGAATGTTAGAAAGCACGTAGACGTGAAATTAATTTCCGATAAGAATAAATGTCGGAAGTGGATAGCCGATCCTAGATTCAAGTCGAGAAAAATTTACAACGAGAATTTAGCACTTTTCAATCTACATATAAAATTGATGAAATTCAGAAAACCAATTTACGTTGGCGCAACGGTTCTCGACTTGTCGAAACTTTACATGTTCGAATTTCATTATGACGTGATGAAACCCTTCTACAATGATAAAATATCACTTTTGTACACGGACACCGACAGCTTCATTTACAGCATACAAACACCTAACCTATACGAAGACATAAAAAATCCTTCCATGCTTGAGTATTTAGATACTTCTGCGTACCCTCAACCCAACAGATTTGGAATTCCATCCCTCAACAAAAAAGTCCTAGGTAAACTGAAAGATGAATGTAACGGTGATATTATTGTCGAGTTCGCGGGTTTGCGTTCGAAGATGTATGCCATGAGAACAGAGAGTAGCGTCACGAAGAAAGCAAAAGGTGTGGGCAAAAATACGGTGGAGAACAAACTCACCTTCCACGATTACATCGATTGCCTTTACTCACAATCGATGATACTAAGCATAGAACAAAGAATCCAAAGTGTAGACCACGTGATTACAACAAACAAAGTTAGGAAAGTAGCATTAGATCCGCATGACGATAAAAGATGTATTTTGTCTTGTGGAATCCACACGTTGTCTTGGGGACACTATCGTTTAGAAATTAGTAAAAATTGTAGGCAATGCAAATGAAAAAAAAATGAACTTAAATAACTATAACTAAAATAAAAAAAATTAACTATCTCACATACACAATAAATAACTAGCAAGGACAATGAATCACTTTGGTTTCCGAAAGCAAACAATGGAGACTGTACACCGCACGGCAGATCATGAATTTCTACCTTCCATGTTATCTAAACTCAACGGTCTGTTGATCAATCAATTTTCGGAACGCTGCTCTTCTTGCTGGAACAGTGACGATTTCGGATTCGCGACGATCGACGTGACGGGGAAACCCAACGACGGAAAATACAGAAACAAAATCAACAACTTTCTAAACGTTGCAACGTTGTGAGAATAAATAACCAGCATGCCTATGAATTTGTTCGGTTTCAAAAAACAGATCATTATGGAAACCATACCAGATCATGAAGTCTTACCTTCCGTGTTACCTAAACTCAACGGTCTGTTGATCATTCACCTCAACAGCATTTGGACGAAACTGAATGACGATGTGGGCAAGATGTTTTATGTTTTTAATAACAATTTACATTTCTACGAAATTCCGATCGACGGGAAACTTCAAATCACCGTGAATCCGGAAAACGCAGGCGAAATCAAAATTTCTACCGGCAAGAATATTTTTCGAATCAAGCACGACAAGATGCTTTCTAACATTACGTACGATGTTTCTGCAGGAGATTATCTTTACATGGAACTTCTCGGAGATTACGACAAACTCATTCCTCTTTTTGTAGAATTACGAATCGTCTATCCTATTATAAATAACCGTTAACCAAAAATGCCTAACGACATTTTCGGCAACACCAAGCGTGTAGACCACGCAGAAGAGATTCTCATGTTGGACATTCGAGTTAAGAAGTTGAGGACCGATTTGATTGCTTTGCAGGAGACCTTAAACAAAAGTTTAGAGTCGGAAATCGCCACGCTCCAAACGCAATGTCTCGACCCCATTCTGAAAATCGATTCCGAACTGAAAACGCTCATAAAAAATTATGTAGACGTACCTTCTTACGACAGCGTTCAAAATATACAGTTGAGCGTGGATTCGCTTCAAAATGATTTGGCCAAATTACAGCAATTTCAATCGAAAAATGAAGATTTGGAAAAACTGAAACTCGAAATCGAAGAACGAACTTCCGCAATAGAAAAGAATTTCTCTGAATTTCAAACCGTCGTGAACGATATAGACGCAGAACGCTTGCATGTTGTTGTTTCCAAATTACAAGAAGAATTCACCAGCACGTTGGAAGAAATTAAATCCAAGTTGCAGACTTTGGAAGATACAATGACGAACCTACCATCGTCGGACGAACTGCAGGTCATCGGTAAAAGCGTCGCGAACATAAAAATTCAATTGGAGGCCTATCAAGATTTCGAACACATTCAAACCACCATCGCCACGCTTCAGGCGTCCTTGGAATTGATCAACGAAGAAATTAAAAATATTCACGCTGAAGCGAGAGCGTTGACGAGCATTCAAGACACGTTAAGCACGGTTCAGCAGAAGATCGAATATTTAGAAAATTTGAACGTCGAAACGAATCTCGCTCATTTTCATCACGTACTCGACAACATACAGGGTGACTTGGAATCGTTACGGACGAGCGTACCTTCGAGCGAAGATTTGGAAAAATTGAAAACGGCGGTGACGGCACTATCCGATTCGAGCGACATCAAAAGTTCATTGAGCGATCTCGAGAGTAAAGTGGCCAATCTCCCCACCTCCAAAGAATTGCACGTTTTGAAAAGAAACATATATCGAATGCTGAAACGACTAGAAACGGAAACGGCGAACGTGGAACAGATTCGAGACGAAATCAGTTCGCTGGTGTCGACGCTGCCCACTTCGCAGAGCGTCGCCGACCTTTACACGCAGTTTACAGAGATGCGAAGCATCGTGAACGATCTTACCGAGAAGAGCTCGAAATTGAATCAAGTCGAGAACCTTCAGAACATCGTCGTCAACATCAGAGATCAAGTTGGAGTGCTGGAATCCACGCAGGAATCGACGCTGGCCTCTTTCGGTGCCAAGTTGCAAGAACTCAACGAAAACTACAAGCAGTTGAACGTGGAAGTGAAAATCAAACCGTCGTTTTCTACCGTAACGGATACCATAGTCGAGCATTTGCTGCCCATCGAAAATAAACTCGGACAAGTTCACAGTAATCTGCTCGGCGTCGACACTAAATTCGCTAAACTGCATTTTCTGCAAGCCATCGAAATCAACAGCATACCCAATCAACAGAGAATCTCCACGTTCGTCGAAGGTAACAAACTGTACATGTTGCATCCTTATCATCCGTACTACAAGTTTCTCCTCGATGGAACAATTCAGATAAACGAATTTTCGTACTGGTCTCACGGTAGAAAAGCTAGCGTTCCCACCATGACTTTGATATCGAATCGTGGTGTCCAGAAAGCGGGAAACATTCCTCTGGCACGTTGGAACGAAACGCGCAACATATATGAAATACACGAAGACGAAGATCTCACCGTTTTCGACGTGAGTGCCGGCGATAAGCTGATCATTCAAAACACGAGCGAAGTGCCACCCTCTTTGAATCCCATCACGCTGGTGCTTCTCTTGAAACGTAATCTCTAAGAAAAAATGTCTAGGCAAGCCATCGTCGAAGAATTGCATAAACCTGCACGCCGCAACTACGAACGTTTGGCCGTGGTAACCAAGGGCATCGACGACCTCTGGCAAAGCGACCTCGTGGAGATGAGTAGCGGCAATTTGAAAAACGTACATAAATTGAACAAGGGCAACAAGTACCTTCTCACCGTCATAGACACGTTTTCGAAATTCGCATGGGCTCTACCTTTGAAGGCGAAAACGGGATCGTGCGTCACGGAAGCATTCAAATTAATTTTTCGCGAAAGCGGCGGCAGACGACCACGGTTTCTGCAAACGGACAAGGGGAAGGAATTTTACAACGCCGTATTCCAAAAATTTATTCAAAAACACAAGATTCGACATTATTCGAGCTTCAGTCACATCAAAGCCAGCATCGTGGAAAGATTCAATCGAACCTTGAAAACACACATGTGGAAACGATTCACGCTTCGGGGAAATTACAAATGGGTCGACATCCTGCCGGAACTCGTCGACACCTATAATGAAACGGTACACAGAACGATAGGCATGAAGCCAGTTGACGTTACCAAGTCCGACGAGCAGCGTTTAATTTCTACCGTTTACTGTCCAAAGTACACACCCACGACAAAAAAAGCTAAATACAAAATTGGAGACCGGTGAGGATCAGCAAATTCAAACGCACCTTCGAGAAGGGATTCACAAAAAATTGGAGCACGGAACTCTTTACGGTGGTTCGAGTTTTACCTGGAAACCGACACACGTATATAATAAAAGATAGTAGCGGCGAGATTTTGAAAGGGAGATTTTACGAAGAGGAACTCTCTAAAACGAAACACCCCGACACGTACCTCATCGAGAAAGTATTGCGTAGGAAAGGTGACAAACTGTTTGTCAAATGGCTGGGACTTCCGGAAAAGAGTTGGATCGACGCGGACGAAGTGATCTTGTAAGTACGTGGAACGTGGTGAAGCGTCTACCGGATCCAGAAAGTCAAACGAAGAAAAAGAACGGCAAGTTGCTTCCCGACAGCATCCGCTGTCTGATCGTAGGTCCATCGGGGTGTGGGAAAACGACACTGCTCGTGGACAATTTTCTCCTCGCACCGAATTGGTTAGATTGGAAGAACAGGCACCTGTACGTGTTCTCGAAAAGTTTGGAGCAATCCAAATACCAGCAACTGATGAAACTGTACGATGGTCTGGACATTGCAACGTTCGCTTCGGAAATAAAACCACTCGACGATTGTCGTGAAAATTCAGTCGTCGTGTTCGACGACGCCATCCTGGAAAATCAAAATGAAATTCGCAACTTTTTCACGCAAGGTCGTCACAAAGGAATGGATTGTTTTTACCTAGCTCAAACGTTTTCCAAAATTCCAAAACAGTTAGTACGCGACAACGCTAATTTCATATGTTTGTTTCGTCAAGATCACACCAACCTCAAGCACGCGTACGATGACTACGTAGGCGGAGACATGAACTACAATCAATTTTCGGAAGGCTGCTCTACTTGCTGGAACGGTGACGATTTCGGATTTGTGACGATCGACATGACGAGGAAACCCAACGACGGAAAATACAGAAACAAAATCAACGACTTTCTAAACGTTGCAACGTTGTGAGAAACGACGTATATAAATAACGTCATGACGAAACGAAAAATCGAGGACGAAAATCTCAAGCTTCGCGATTACCTCGCGAAACGCTTCAAAGGTTGGAAATCCGAGAATCGCGGATTCTACGAAGAGACGAAACGTCAGGATCAACCCGTGATCGATGCCATCAGCAGTCTAGGTAAAGAAATTAAAAGTGTCACGGAACAAAATAAAAATTTGATTAATGAACTCGTACCGCTCGCAGCTAAAAGTTATGCCGTACCCACACCCATTTCGAGCATTCCTTCGACGCCGTTCGAACTGAAGGATGCACCGGCACGACGTCGAGCCATAGGCAGCACGTCTTCGGATAAAATCGAGTTGGGGCCTTTGGCACGAGACTACCTGAGCACGGGGAAATTCGACAAGGATGAAGTGTTCGGATTGTATCCCAGCATGGAAACCAGCGAAGGCGGCGGTGTGGTGTGGAAGATTGGGAAATCGAAGGTGACCTTCGAAGGCAACGACATTAAAGTCAATTTAGGCGACAAGAATAGTTGGAACAGGTATCCGGGTACGGTGGGACTGTGGGAACTCGTCGCCAAAAAGCAGCCGAAAGATTACACCGACGAAGATTACCAAAGTTACAAGGAAATTCTGATCATGACGGATGCCTTGTACCAGAACAACGACGCCTCGCAGAATAGGGTGAAATCGAGCAGCGGCGAGAAGTACAGGAATCTCATCAAACCGATTTGGAACCAGGTCAAAACAGGCAGCGGCGTCAAACGCTACAACACGTTACCCAAAGAATTCGTTTGGGTGGAGGACGTTAGGAAACTCGTGGACCGATTGTTGGTGATAGCCGGCGAAGAGAATGCAGGCAACCGTAATTTCTACAACGAGAAGGTTGGCATCGTGGACATGATCAGCACGAAACTTTCCAACTTCATCGTGAACGACGACAAGGGCATAGGTTACCTGATCAAAATCATCAACACGCTGCCTCCGAAATTTTGGAACGTGGCCGAAGGAAAGGGACTCGTGAACGACATCATCAACAAGTTACCTTTCGAGATGCATCTACCTGGCTACCAGTACTGCGGGCCGGGTACCAAACTCGAGAAAAGATTGGAGAGAGGAGACAAGGGTGTGAATCCGTTGGACGCCGCATGCAAAGATCACGACATCGCCTACAACACCACGCAGACGGATCTGAATGCACGTCACGAAGCAGACAGAAAGTTAGAGCACGCAGCTTTCGAAAGGTTCGTGAGTAGAGACGCATCGTTGGGTGAACGGGTCGCCGCACTGGGTACCACCATCGCCATGAACACGAAACAAAAATTGGGGTGGGGTATATAAATAACATACAGTAAAAAAAACAACATGGCTTGCATAACTGATTTGCCACCCGAGCTACTATCTAAAATATTCAAAAAGGTAGTTAACGGAGATGTTAATAAACTTGTAATCATGGCAAGAACGATGCCGGAATTTCGCATCCCTTGTGAAATGGTTCTCAAGGACCTTCTTCGGGAGATCAGCGGCCTGAGGTGCGGTGATCTCAACACTCTGCTTTCGGCTGCAGGGGAAAAATTAAACGATAGGTCGGACGAACTGTACGAGGCGATGCAGGGAAGAAGACAGTATACTGATGATTGGTACAAGTCTATGCAGGAGAAGGAAGATATCACTACGCACATCCTCGCGTTTTCCGAAGCACGAACTTTCTTCCTCTGTTAAAAAAATAATAATATATATACGTGCCAAAAAAAACTTGATATATAAATAACACATATCATAAAAAAATAATCTTCGGTATATATATATATATAAATAACACACATCGTGAAAAAAAAGCAATTAAATTTCTCTCTAACACTCTGACAACTGAAAAAATGAGCGATCTCCAAGCATTAAAACAAATGCTAAATTTGTCAGTCGAGTATGTAAAAATTCAGGAATTGGAAGTCGACAAACCTTACACGATAACTTCCGGTTCAATCGTTTCTACCCAGTATGGTCCCAAGGTACGCCTGTTGCTCAACGCACAATACAGTCTATTTTTACCAGATCGATACGCTAACATGTTATCCGACGAGAAGCTATCTATTTTAATCGAGAACAAAACTCGAATCGTGTACAAGGGGACAAAGGAACTTCTTGGCAAGAAAACGAAGCACGTAATAGAATTTGTGTAACGACTGCGAGGCCTTGAAAATATATAAATAACATACCGTAAAAAAAAACTACACAAAAAAAATCTCAGAATATATATATAAATAACATACCGTGAAAATAACACATAGAGCATCAACATGAAGCCCAAGGGTGTCGTGTACCAGATACCATACTCCAATCTTAAAAATCTAGGTGCCCTCGATGGGTTACTCACCAAGAAACAACGCGAGAAGAAACGTTCTTGCTTGTCGAAAGGACACGGAATGAAATTGCTGCTCAGCACACCTCAATTGAAAAGATTGCAGCGTTCGCGAAAACAGCAAAAAATCGGAGGTTTCATATTCAGCATCCCGGCCATCCTGGCAGCATTGGGGGCCGTTGGAAGTTTGGCCGGCGGAAGTGCCGCCATCGCGAAAACCGTCATCGACTCGAAGAAGAACAAGGCGGAATTGGAAGAACAGAAACGTCACAACCTGGCCATGGAGAAGAAAAAGGGGAAGGGCGTGATGAGAAAGTTTAAAAAAAAGAAACAGAAGCACTCACCAACCGAGACATTGAATCTCTGATCGAACCGTTACAAATCAAACACTTCAGAGGAGTTTTCATGTCCGACTCGTTACCTTCAACCGTCAAAAGAAGAGAATGCGGAGTAGTCAACTTGGACGGTCAAGAAAATCCAGGCACGCATTGGATATGTTACCACAAAAATGATGATAAAGCATTCGTTTTCGATTCTTTCGGAGGTGTTCCACCTACAAATTTAGTCTATTATCTGAAAACGAACAAAACCTCCATATACTACAACGACGAACGCATTCAAGATTTCAGAGACGTGAACTGCGGTCATCTCTGCCTCTCCGTGCTCGCGTTTCTCTCTAAAATAAATAACCCTACGATCGAGGGTTTCCAGAAAGCACTGTGGAACCTCAAACAGCATCACTAAGATGGGCGTGTTCCATCTCACGAGCGAATCTTCAATCTTGAAACTCACGCTGCACGACGACATCGTCTATCCTAAATCCGTGGCTCTGCGTGCATTCTACAGCATGTACCTCATACCTAACGTCACCCAGCACAACAACAAAATTAGCGTTGGAAGCGAACACATCGTCGTCACGCCAGGCCAATACAATCTTTCCACTTTGCAAGCTCAATTACCCAAAGGCACATACCTTTCTCAAAATTCGGTCACGCACAGAGTGGAAATCCTATCCGCGACGGAGACCGTGGACCTGGGCACCATGGGAGAACTTTTAGGTTTCGAGAACGACACCAAACTCGAAGCTGGCATCAAGCACGTAGCAACCAACATTCCTAAATTTTTGGCCATAGAGACTCTGAACGTACACTGCAACGTGGCGGAAGGTATGATCACGAAATCTTCGGACGGATTGTTAGGAAGTCACAAGCAGACGGGAATCATAGCCACTTTCAAACCAAGTTCCGAGTTCATGGAACCGATCATCTACACGCCCTCTTCACCGATCTATTTTCCAGTATGTCGCAACCGCATAGACGACATAGAGTTGGTGGTGACGAACGAGAAAGGAGACGTGGTGGATTTCGCAGGTGCCACTACGACGGCCATCGTGGAGATCAACGTATAATAAATAACCATACATGTAAAATGGAGCAAATCGAAAGTTACGAATTGCAATCTTTCCCTCCCAACCGTCGCACGTTTGCCAATCTGAACGAGGCGAACAGGGAGATCGAATACGACGTGGACGTAGGCGATGGGTTCATTCATCCTCACAGAGCGGACCTCTACCTTCAATTCGACGTGGTGAAGAAAGAAAATGGAGACGCGTTTCCTGCAGCAGCAAACTTGATACTCGTGGACAACTTCGTGCCTTACCTGTTCTCGCAGGTGGAGGTGAGGAAACACAACACCGTCATCGACAGAATAGATTATCCAGGCATCACGTCGACGGCAGTGGGAACGTTGAAATTATCCAAAACGGACGCAGCGTACTACCAGGCCGGGGGATTCGAAGCCGGGACCAAAATATCGACGAAAAGTCACACGGTGCTCTTTCCCATGCGTCTGCTGCCTGGTTTCTTCTCGGACTACAAGGAGATCATGTGGAAGGGAGGACTGAGGGTCACGTTTCGAAGAGCGGCCAACGACAACGACGCACTGATGCGATACGCTACTTTGGGTCCGGACGGCACCACGCCGATAGCCAACACTTTACCCGAAGCGGCGAAATGCGTCATCCGGAGCATGGAATTGAGAATGCCGGTGGTGGAATACGAAACGAACTACGCCCTCAAGTACAAAGCGGAGATCTTGAAAAATCCGCAGGTGTTGATTCACTTTCACGGTTACCAGTGCGTGCAGAAGATGGCGTCGGGAAGTCACATGGAATTCGACGTGACGACGCAGTTCAACAACATACAGTTCGACATGCCAGATTTCGTCGTAGTGCTTTTTCAGACCGGGCGCGATAACAATCAGGAGAAAGATTCCAGCAAGTTCGACGACTGCAAGATCAAGAACGTTTATCTGAAGAATGGACGCAACGAAGTGTTCCCGCGCGAGAATTACAACCTCGACGTGACCAAAAACGATTACCTCAAACTTTACGAAGCTTACACGGCTTACAAACGCGTAACCGAGGGAAGCGTGGACATGTATTACACGCCCAGCGAATTCAAAGCACGGAGACCCATGACCGTCATCAACACATCTAAGAGGAAGAAGGTTGTGGTCAACGATCGAACCAACATCAAGGTCGTCTGCGAGTTCCACGACGCCTTGCCCGAGGATACTCTATGCAGTGTCATCCTGATTGCAGAGAAGTCCTTCGCCTACGACGTGAAGAACGAGAGGGTCACAGAGCAGTTTTAAAATTCATAAAAAATTGCCACATACTAAAAATCAACATCCAACACATTTTAGGTTATATAAAATTTGTGAAAACCTTATAATACTGAAATATTAAAACAAACAGAGTCCCTTGTAGGTTAGTTCGGTGCGTAAATAAAAAAATGATAGGTTAAGTTATATCACTTAGGATCGTAAAAAAAATTAAAAAATCGTAAAAAAAAAGGATAGGTTAAGTTGTATCACGTAAGATCGTGATATACCTACCAAGTATAAATGGAAAAAATGAGTGCAGTGAAAATTTGTACTAAAACATCGCTAAACGCTATAACATCGACAAAAAATTGTCAAAATATGTCAAAAACTTATATTCGATTGATAAAAAAAAATACCTACAAAATATGATCCTCAAATGATGACGTTCAAACAGTGCATAAATAAAAAAATGATAGGTTAAGTTATATCACTTAGGATCGTAAAAAAATTAAATAATCGTAAAAAAAGGATAGGTTAAGTTGTATCACGTAAGATCATAATATACCTACCAAGTATGAGTGGAAAAAAAATGAGTATAGTGAAAATTTGTACTAAAACATCGCTAAACGCTAAAACATCGACAAAAAATTGTCAAAATATGTCAAAAAGTGATATTCAATTGATAAAAAAAGAGGATACCTACAAAGTATTGCGTTGAAACAACTAATATACACTACTAATGTCCAACCCTGAGTTGGGGTGAACTGTACTCAAGGCCATTGTCTTGACCCGGTCATCAGTTTCATCGGTTAATCTGCAGAAAAAGTGAACAACCAGATAATAAGAATAGATAAAGGAACAGCTGTGGCGGTGATTCGACCACTCGGCCAGGTGAAATGCCTTTTTATATATAAAAAAAATGCTTAGGTTATTGCACTTGCTTTGACCTGAAATAATACCTGATTAGATGGTTTTGTCCTGCGACCAACATCCAACCACACACAACATTAAAGTCAGCTCAGACGTTACAGCTTTCACTGTTATTGATTATACCTTACATTTTCATTATTGCAGTTAAAGCTATATCCTTTTAGGTGGTGCATTTCCAATTCAGTGTTGCCAACGCTGCTACCTGTAATTCACGAATGAAAAGTTTTCATCATGTGCAATTCTCCATTAAATGTTTGCACCGATACGTACTACCTTCGTTTTCTTTGTTACAGACAAGTATTCTTTGCACATTACATGTAGGAGGAGAGTTGCATCTACATTTCACACTGGTCAGCTCCTCCTAGCTATTCTCAAGAACGAAAATTTGTAGGGTAGTGGTTACCGTTGTATATTGTCAACCTGATGGTCGTAGGTTCAAACCCCTCCGGTGGCAGAAAATTTTCGTAAGTTTTAGACATATCCCATTGTGTTCATTGTCCACGCAGTGCGAAACGGAATGATTCTGCTTGGAATTAACGATGGGGGGAGGAGAAATGTTAAATAACAAAACCTCCATTTCAACGAACTGAGAAGTGGAGAAAAATTGGATAATTCTTATAAATATGAAAATTACATTCATGTTTTTAGTGGTATAATCGCAGGTAGAATCAAAGATCTTACGTGGCAGATTTTATCTCGCTCTGTACTCAGCCAAATGGCTATTCGCACAGATCTAATACATTCTCCAGTTCATTTTAAAATATTATTGAATGTTTCATGTCGATATTTTGATCAATGCATCAATTCTTGACGCTGAAACGATATTTTTATACAAATACTTCATCTCTCCTCTCGTCTCCTATCTCTTATCTCCTTCTCCATCTTCTCTCCCCTTCTTCTCCTCTGCTTATATGTCATAACCCCTTCCCTCCTGTTCTCGCCTCTTGTCTCCATCACATTCTTCTCCACTCTTCTTATCTCCTTTGCTGTCTTAGATTTCCGACTTCACTGCACTCTTCTTTTCGTTCTTCTCATGTTCTCTCTTTTACTCTACTCTCAACTCCCCTCTTCTGGTCTCCTCCTCTCCACTCAAACCTCCTATTCTCCTCTCCTCTCATTTCTTTCCCTCCTCTCTTCTCCTCTTTGCTCCATTTTCCTCATCTCTCCTCGCATATTTTCCTTTTCTCCTCATTACTTCTCCTATCCACATTTGTCCTATCTTTTCTTCCTCTTTACTTTTCATCTCCCCCTTTCGCTCTCTCTTTTCTCCTCTCATTTGTTGTCATTATTCGTTTCCTCTCTCCTCTTTTCCTTTGTGTAGACGATTTTCTTTCTTTCAGAAAGTATTTCTTATTTGCGACAAATGTAATACTGATATATTTTTAAAAGTTTTATACAATAATACTTGGTTATATTCCTTTCGCGTATTTCATAAATATCTATTGTGAATATGGCAACCCTGAAATTCAGCCTAACTCTACACGCAACCCACCAGCGCCTTACGTAATTTGGGTTGCCTAGTTTAGAATGACGTTGTCCTAAAACTTTTGAGAGACACTGTACAAGCAAGCAAAAAAAAATATTATAAATCCAACCGGCGACGATTTTCTGTAAGCCGGCTCGGTGGCCGAACGCGTTAATTACTCAGCTTTCGACCCCGCTATCGAATTGCCCGGGTTCGAATTCCGGCCTGGGCATGGGTATCAAATTCCCATTATTTTGTAACTTGTCTTTAGGGTTGGCAACTCTGGTTCACATTTCCTTAAGCGCATTATGCTGTACTGAGATAAAAAAAACTTGTCAATTATTATCCCGTGATGCACATAAAATGTGACTATTAATGACGTCACAAATGTTCCAAATGCAGTTAGAGTACATACATTAAAAGATTCTGCTTTATGTGTATTTTGTTAGGGTACCATCCAATAACATGTCATGTCGAACATTCTACATTAACATAATATTCGCATGCAATCGATACACACAATTAGGTTAATAATAGAGGTGATTTCGATTTTTCTCAAACCCCTCCTCTCTATTTACTGACTGTGTACAGGGTGTCCACCAATCTGGAAAACCTCGAAATCCACGAAAAGTCTGGAATTTACTTCTTCTGGACATGTCAGGGAAACTTACGCTTTTTCTGGAAAACTCAATATTATTTTGGTGCAGTGAGAGTAGGTTTTGATGGAAAAAGAATAGACAAGTTATAACTTTGGTAAAAAATGACTACAGGACTTCGGACAAATGTATTCTGCACCACCTGCAAATTTTCCTCCAGTGTGGATGCTGAGGGACGAACGCTTTTTATAGTATCTAACCCAGATTCCATACATCTCGCACCCTGTACATTCATGGAACGATGCATTGCATTGGACAAAGCCGTAACTTCGCGGGGGAAAGGGGTGGGGCGCTTGGCCCCCAAAATTTTCAGGGTACTAAATTTAAAAGTTAATGATGTTTTTGTTAACCTCTTTGGACCTGAGTAGCAAAGTGTTGAAGTGTATTTGTTTATGATTGTGCAAATGTAAGCTATTCAGAAAAATAGATCTGAACGCTATTTTTATGGGATGGAAAACTTATTAATTCTGCCCCTCCCCAGGTTAAGTGCTAAGTTTGATTATGACCCCAAAGTTAAGTCCCAAGTTTATTCTGACCCTTAAAGTTAAGTCCCAAGTCTGATTCTGCTCCCAAAGTTAAGTCCCAAGTTTGATTCTGCTCCCACCCCCCCAAAGTTAGGTCCCAAGTTACGTCCATGGCATAGGGTAGTTCTTTACCTTTTGTACCGGACTCCCGGATGGCGCAGTGGTAATAGTTCGCATTGTAATCAAGGGGTCCCGGGTTCGATACCCGGTGGAGGTACATAGTGGTTCGGATCCCACTTTAAACTGTAAGTCCAGTCCCGATTAGCCTTTCTGTGCATAAAGTGGACTTAAAACGACAAATCAATCAATCAATCACTGTTTCTGAGGCAGTTTTTAAACTATCCTCACCTTTTTCAATGTGTTGTGTTGCTTACTATTTTTTTCAACCTCCGATAGGGCATGAAATCAAAACCACAGTGAATAGCAAAATGGGTTTATTGACAAAAGTTACGTACACGTATAATCTACTTTTCAACGTAATCACCAAGAAGATTCAGACATTTATCGTACCGATGCACCAGCTTTCCAATACCCTCTGCAAAGAAAGGTGCCGCCTGTCTGTTGAGCCAGGCCTGCCGAAGCTCCGCATTGGTGTGGAAGCGCCGTCCTTCCAATCACTTCTTCATCGCTGGGAAAAGGTGGAGGTCACTCGGCGCCAGGTCTGGGTTGTAGGGGGTGTGTGATCAAACACTTCTTGGTGGAATCATTGAATAAGGTCTTGGGTTGACGCAGTAAAATGCGGTCGGGCATTGTGATGAAGCAAGACAATATCTGAAGACAGCATTCCTCTCCATTTGTTCTGGCTCTGCGAAGTCTGCGCAATGTCTCACAGTATGCAGCCGAATTGATTGTGGTCGCCGGCTCCACAAAGTCAACCAGTAACACACCTCGCACTTGGCGGGAGAGTCGATTGTAGCAGACATCTCTACGCACCTCAGCTTCAACTGAAGCGTTGCCCTTGGCGGTGATGATGGTAGTGGCAGGCGGGACGCCAATCATGCTGCGTGTCGCCCCGCTTCTCAGCGCTTCACGGGCCACCTGGCGGCTCCATCGGAGGTTGAAAAAAAATAGCCCTCGTATTTCAGTATCTAATTGTCTTATTTTTATTGCTGGTGAGTGTACTTACGGGTAATGACGGCATGATATAAAATTGGTAAAGACAGAACTTTATTCACTCCTGTCTGTTAAGAAAAATAGAAGTATAACAGGTCTTTTGACTACTCAGCAACATTACCAAAAAATAGTTCATGAAGTGGTTATGAATCAAACGTTCAAACGTCAAACACAATTACTATGCACAGACCACTCTCAAACGCACAGCATGAAAAAACGGTACAGTCACTACAACAACCTTACACTTGACACAACCCTTATCCTATCTGTGAAAGAGTGGTTAGGACAATATTGATAGCGTAGTGATGATTTATTCCGTTTGTCCACTCATCGATTTCTTCAATTCATCACTCATCCTCGTCGTCGCAATTAATACAAGATGAAAAAAAAGTAAAAGAAAGCAATTTATGAAAATGGGAGAAACCTTTATTGAACTGATGCCATATCAACTACATTAGGCTAAGAGTTCCCATTGTATTAGCCAGCAAAGAACTGTGTGATGAGGTTCCTCGATGACGTACTGGCAATCATTGACTTCTTGTATTCATGCTCCTGGTGCAGTCATTGTACAGTGATTCGGATAATACTTTCAACTTTCGGTCCAGTCCCGATTAACCTATCTGAGGAAAGAAAATCCAAACCATAAGCTGAAGGGAAAGTAGTGTAAATCCGTTAGAATCACACGTGGTTGTAAATAGTATACACTACGTTGTTCATTTTACATTTTTATGAACACACGCATAAGGTAAATTCCTCCTAAAGTTCCTTCATTTCTATAATACGTGTGAAATTCTTGATGTCAGTTTGACAGCGAGCCTGCATTTTCTTCAGATACTCTTTTGGAGAGAGAGAGCATAGAAATATTCGCTAGAGCGTGTTGTGCATATGTACAGTCAACGGTAAAGATTATGGTAAGCAAATTGTCCACCGCTATTTTCATTACTTTCTCATTCTGCATCCTGTGTTGTTCTAAGGAATGAAACTATGTTGGTTCGAAGCAGGCATTGTTCCCTGCTAATTGACGTCTTTATTTCAATTCATTGTCATCACATTGTGTAATTCAAACCGAATGAAAATGGTGGTGGACAATTCGCCTACTGTTTCTTTCGCTGTTGGGTGTACAACGGCAAGTCTTCGCTGCTACGTCATTGAGAAATATGCGCAGTAGTCTCCTTGCGCACGCGCAGATGGAGGAAAAGCGTCAAGTAGGAGGACTCTTCTTTTCAACGTCAGACGTTAGGCTCGCATCCAACGTGCACACAAGGCATGGCCAGCAATGTTGCAAACGTGAACCGTTTGTATTCAATTCAGGAACGTCATGGCTGAAACCAAATCGCTGAGATTCCGGTGTCAAACCAACTGATTTTGCTATGATGGAGAAATCTGCTTAACTGGAACATAGCTGTCCTTTCAAACTTTCTCTTCCAGCTTGGCTGCCAAAAACCCTTCCCACTTCTTGTTCATTTTAGTCATATGGTGGTTCCAGTAGTATGCGTTGAATGCCATGAACACCAGGGGAAACATCAAGAGCGAAATTGCATCCAGACATCCTTCTCGCCGTAGCAAATTGCCGAATGCACGACAGCATTTTCCACACACATTGACACATTTCCATCTACTTTTGGTCACCTTTTTCTGCAACTGAAAAATTAAAGAAGATAGGAGTCAATTGCGACCCTTTAAGCATAATTCGAACGTATAGCTCTTTACGAAAACTGTGGCATATGAAACTTGTATTGTTCTAACAAAATGCCAGAGTGAGTTTGCTATCTATTGCGGAGATACATTGGTACTTCCAATTAATTCCAAATGTACTGGTAAATTAAGATATTTTGAGCCAGTGACAAATAAAGTATCTGCGTGAACAAAGCAATAACAATATTCTCTTTTAAGTGCCGAATGTGGCTTGAGTATAATACTGCTGAACGTTTTAAAATTCACAGAAAATTATGATAATAGTAAAAATAATAAACTACATATGTTTTCTGAGAGGGAGATCATATGAACATATTAAGTAACCATAAAGTACAGAATAAGAATAATTGATGGTTTGATATGGTAGGTTCGACTTCAAAAATAGTTCAAAACTTCAGTACAATAAACTTGCAGATGAAGTATTTTGATGACGAACAAGATAAACTTGGAAATTCCACCCCTTAGGAGCACCACTGCTTAACCTGCATAAAGATCAAGGAAGAAAGAAGATGGACCTCACCATAGGCTTAAACCTCGGAGGCATTGGGAAGACCATCTCGGAGTTCTGCTCTTTCCTCAACGCCTTGCACCTTATTCCTAGAAGGATGAGTGCATACTCCAGCAGGGCTGCCACCACGAAAGTCATGCACACCATTATCCACACCTCCACTGGCTTCACGTCGAAGGACGGCTGCAGCTTCTGCCTGTTGGAGTAAAGGGTAAGTACACAAAGTTCAAATTGTCTCTTGCATTATGGCAAAACTAGGTAACTAGGGAAAAGTACTTTATTTCTGTGGGAATGGAAGTGCAAACCACATATTACAAATCTTGTGTAAACTTTTGTTGATCTTTTTGGTACACGACATAGACGTTACCAAACATTTTTGCAGAGTTACAAGAAAATCCTACTTTAACGCATATACTAGCAATGAGATCACAACTGTTGACAACAACTTCATCAAGCCTCTCCGATGATGCAGTGGTAACTTCGTCAATTCGTGATCAAGGAGTCTCCATGAAGGCACATTACACAATGACTAGATGAAGTCAGAGAGTTCTGCAACCTCTATTGAGGCTCGGTGAGGCTCGCCTTAATGGATTTTTCTCGTAAGGCATGAGCCTCATTTGATAGCAGTGTTGCCAGCTGCTTACGAGAAAAAATCACCAAGATTTTTTTGGGTCTAACGTAGCCTAAAGCAAGGAGCTGGCAATCTTGCTTGAGGCTCGCCTTAATAGATTTTTCTCGTAAGGCATGAGCTTTATTTTCTCGCAGTGTTGCTAATATTTTACTCGAAAAAATCACCAAGGTTTTTTTTTTTGGGGGGTAACCTAGCCTAAAACAAGGAGCTGGCAACTTTGCTTGAGGCTTGGTTTACAGTGCATAAAGCACCTAACCTAACCTAACCTAACCTAACCCAACCTAACCTAACCTAACCTAACCTAACCCAACCCAACCCAACCCAACCTAACCTAACCTAACCTAACCCAAACCAACCCAACCCAACCCAACCTAACCTAACCTAACCCAACCCAACCCAACCCAACCCAACCAACCTAACCTAACCTAACCTAACCCAACCCAACCCAACCCAACCCAACCCAACCTAACCTAACCTAACCTAACCTAACCTAACCCAACCCAACCTAACCTAGCCTAAAGCAAGGAGCTGGCAATCTTGCTTGAGGCTTGCCTTACAGTGCATAAAGCAAGAAGCTGGTAACCTTGCTTGAGGCTTGTCTTACAGTGCATAAAGCAAAGTTGCCAACCTACTGGTATTTTTGCCATAGTTTTTTAAAAAAGAGGAGAGAGAGAGGGAAGAGTTAAACAACCGACGGCCCACCTACAGCTTTTTTTTTGTCTAACCTAACCTAAAGCAAGGAGCTGGCAACCTTACTTAAGACTCGCCTTACAGTGCATAAAGCAAGGTTGCCAACCTACTGGTATTTTTGCCATAGCCTTTTACAAAAAAAAGAGAGAGGAGAGAGAGAGGGAAGAGTTAAACAACTGACAATGTCGCTAATATTTACCTACAGTTTTTTTTTTACTTGGCAAGGGTTTAGCCAATTTATATACTGGCGTAACATACATACACTGGGCAAGGAGAGCCGGCAACAAATATATACTGCCGTAAAAGAGAAAGAGATGGATGGATGGCAACACAGTATGCGTGTGCGCGTGTGTGTATAATATGTAGCATTATTAACTAGAGTGTGTTGGCAACCCACCTGCAACTAAAAAAAAAGATAGAGATACCAACATTGCTGTAAGATAAAAAGAGAGACCTATCGTGATTTTTGTAAACCTCTCTCGGGGGAAACACGATGTGCTATACACACGTGCGCGCGCTGGTGCTTCTTATTATTTTTGTATTGTGACGCAAGCAAAACAAATAATTTTTTAAAATTTTTTTTAAGATTCCTGGCCCCTAACCCCGCCAGGGTGCGTGGTGCCCAACCCAACAAGGTTCTAACGGCTACGGCTCTAGATAACCGCACCTCTGTAGGGTTTCACGTGTTTTTTTTTTTCCCCCAAACTTCCATGAAACCCTACAGAGGACCTCCGTAATGCATGCAACGTGTACTAACGACTCTAGTGTTATTTGATGTTGTGATATTTTTGGATATAGAGTTTTATTGTGAGATATAGATAAAAATAATTATGTTTATTATAATATTTTCTTGATGAAGATGGAGAATATGTGTGTGTTACAAATAAAGTTGCATGCTTTTTTTTCTAGTGTGTGTGTATGTGTTTTTGATGTTTCGACAGCATCTGAAACGATAAAAAAAGAAATTTTATTGTTAATTTTCACGTGTAAAAACAAGAACAAATTTTTTTTGTGCAAATTTTCTGATTGTCTCTCGTGCTATAGTGCAAAAAAGATATTGTAACTGATAACTAATGAAATTGACATTGTAACTGATCTGAACTAGTGAAATTCGTATTGTGCTATTGTAACTGATTGTGCTAGTACAAAAAATTTCTTATTTGTGCAAGAAAAGATGTTAAAAAACTTGTTAAAACTGCTCTGTGACCCTCTCGTTCTTCACGTCGTAGGCGAAGGACTTCTCTGCAATCAGGATGACACTGCATAGGGTATCCTCGGGCAAGGCATCGTGGAACTCGCAGACGACCTTGATGTTGGTTCGATCGTTGACCACAACCTTCTTTCTCTTAGATGTGTTGATGACGGTCATGGGTCTCCGTGCTTTGAACTCGCTGGGCGTGTAGTACATGTCCACGCTTCCCTCGGTCACGCGTTTGTAAGCCGAGAACGCTTCGTAAAGTTTGAGGTAATCGTTTTTTGTCACGTCGAGGTTGTAATTCTCGCGCGGGAACACTTCGTTGCGTCCATTCTTGAGATAAACGTTCTTGATCTTGCAGTCGTCGAATTTGCTGGAATCTTTCTCCTGGTTGTTATCGCGCCCGGTCTGAAAGAGCACTACGACGAAATCTGGCATGTCGAACTGTATGTTGTTGAACTGCGTCGTCACGTCGAATTCCATGTGACTTCCCGACGCCATTTTCTGCACGCACTGGTAACCGTGAAAGTGAATCGGCACCTGCGGACTTTTCAAGATCTCCGCTTTGTACTTGAGGGCGTAGTTTGTTTCGTATTCCACCACCGGCATTCTCAATTCCATGCTCCGGATGACGCATTTCGCTGCTTCGGGTAAAGTGTTGGGCAGCGGCGTGGTGCCGTCCGGACCCAAAGTAGCGTATCGCATCAGTGCGTCGTTGTCGTTGGCCGCTCTTCGAAACGTGATCCTCAGTCCTCCCTTCCACATGATCTCCTTGTAGTCCGAGAAGAAACCAGGCAGCAGACGCATGGGAAAGAGCACCGTGTGATTTCTCGTCGATATTTTGGTCCCCGCTTCGAACCCTCCCGCCTGGTAGTATGCTGCGTCCGTTTTGGATAATTTCAATGTTCCCACTGCCGTCGACGTGATGCCTGGATAATCTATTCTGTCGATGACGGTGTTGTGTTTCCTCACCTCCACCTGCGAGAACAGGTGAGGCACGAAGTTGTCCACGAGTATCAAATTTGCTGCTGCGGGAAACGCTTCTCCGCTTTCCTTCTTCACCACGTCGAATTGAAGGTAGAGGTCCGCTCTGTGAGGATGAACGAACCCATCCCCTACGTCCACGTCGTATTCGATCTCCCGGTTCGCTTCGTTCAGATTGGCGAACGTGCGACGGTTGGGAGGAAAAGATTGCAATTCGTAACTTTCGATTTGTTCCATTTTACATGTATGGTTATTTATTATACGTTGATCTCCACGATGGCCGTCGTAGTGGCACCTGCGAAATCCACCACGTCTCCTTTCTCGTTCGTCACCACCAACTCTATGTCGTCTATGCGGTTGCGACATACTGGAAAATAGATCGGCGAAGAGGGCGTGTAGATGATCGGTTCCATGAACTCTGAACTTGGTTTTAACGTGGCTATGATTCCCGTCTGCTTGTGACTTCCTAACAATCCGTCCGAAGATTTCGTGATCATACCTTCGGCTACGTTACAGTGTACATTCAGAGTCTCTATGGCCAAGAATTTAGGAATGTTGGTTGCTACGTGCTTGATGCCAGCTTCGAGTTTGGTGTCGTTCTCGAAACCTAAAAGTTCTCCCATGGTGCCCAGGTCCACGGTCTCCGTCGCGGATAGGATTTCCACTCTGTGCGTGACCGAATTTTGAGAAAGGTATGTGCCTTTGGGTAATTGAGCTTGCAAAGTGGAAAGATTGTATTGTCCTGGCGTGACGACGATGTGTTCGCTTCCGACGCTAATTTTGTTGTTGTGCTGCGTGACGTTAGGTATGAGGTACATGCTGTAGAATGCACGCAGAGCCACGGATTTAGGATAGACGATGTCGTCGTGCAGCGTGAGTTTCAAGATTGAAGATTCGCTCGTGAGATGGAACACGCCCATCCTAGTGATGCTGTTTGAGGTTCCACAGTGCTTTCTGGAAATCCTCGATCGTAGGGTTATTTATTTTAGAGAGAAACGCGAGCACGGAGAGGCAGAGATGACCGCAGTTCACGTCTCCGAAATTTTGAATGCGTTCGTCGTTGTAGTATATAGAGGTTTTGTTCGTTTTCAGATAATGAATTAAATTTGTAGGTGGAACACCTCCGAAAGAATCGAAAACGAATGCTTTATCATCATTTTTGTGGTAACATATCCAATGCGTGCCTGGATTTTCTTGACCGTCCAAGTTGACTACTCCGCATTCTCTTCTTTTCACGCTTGAAGGTAACGAGTCGGACATGAAAACTCCTCTGAAGTGTTTGATTTGTAACGGTCCGATCAGAGATTCAATGTCTCGGTTGGTGAGTGCCGTTGTTTCTTTTTTTTAAACTTTCTCATCACGCCCTTGCCTCTTTTTTTCTCCATGGCCAGGTTGTGACGTTTCTGTTCTTCCAATTCCGCTTTGTTCTTCTTCGAGTCGATGACGGTTTTCGCGATGGCGGCACTTCCGCCGGCCAAACTTCCAACGGCCCCCAATGCTGCCAGGATGGCCGGGATGCTGAATATGAAACCTCCGATCTTTTGCTGTTTCCGCGAACGCTGCAATCTTTTCAATTGAGGTGTGCTGAGCAGCAATTTCATTCCGTGTCCTTTGCTCAAGCAAGAACGTTTCTTCTCGCGTTGTTTCTTGGTGAGTAACCCATCGAGGGCACCTAGATTTTTAAGATTGGAGTATGGTATCTGGTACACGACACCCTTGGGCTTCATGTTGATGCTCTATGTGTTATTTTCACGGTATGTTATTTATATATATATTCTGAGATTTTTTCTTGTGTAGTTTTTTACGGTATGTTATTTATATACCCCACCCCAATTTTTGTTTCGTGTTCATGGCGATGGTGGTACCCAGTGCGGCGACCCGTTCACCCAGCGATGCGTCTCTGCTCACAAACCTTTTGAAAGCTGCGTGCTCTAACTTTCTGTCTGCTTCGTGACGTGCGTCCAGATCCGTCTGCGTGGTGTTGTAGGCGATGTCGTGATCTTTGCATGCCGCGTCCAACGGATTCACACCCTTGTCTCCTCTCTCCAATCTTTTCTCGAGTTTGGTACCCGGTCCGCAGTACTGGTAGCCAGGTAGATGCATCTCGAAAGGTAACTTGTTGATGATGTCGTTCACGAGCCCCTTTCCTTCGGCCACGTTCCAAAATTTCGGAGGCAGCGTGTTGATGATTTTGATCAGGTAACCTATGCCCTTGTCGTCGTTCACGATGAAGTTGGAAAGTTTCGTGCTGATCATGTCCACGATGCCAACCTTCTCGTTGTAGAAATTACGGTTGCCTGCATTCTCCTCGCCGGCTATCACCAACAATCGGTCCACGAGTTTCCTCACATCATCCACCCAAACGAATTCTTTGGGTAACGTGTTGTAGCGTTTGACGCCGCTGCCTGTTTTGACCTGGTTCCAAATCGGTTTGATGAGATTCCTGTACTTCTCGCCGCTGCTCGATTTCACCCTATTCTGCGAGGCGTCGTTGTTCTGGTACAAGGCATCCGTCATGATCAGAATTTCCTTGTAACTCTGGTAATCTTCGTCGGTGTAATCTTTCGGCTGCTTTTTGGCGACGAGTTCCCACAGTCCCACCGTACCCGGATACCTGTTCCAACTATCCTTGTCGCCTAAATTGACTTTAATGTCGTTGCCTTCGAAGGTCACCTTCGATTTCCCAATCTTCCACACCACACCGCCGCCTTCGCTGGTTTCCATGCTGGGATACAATCCGAACACTTCATCCTTGTCGAATTTCCCCGTGCTCAGGTAGTCTCGTGTCAAAGGTCCCAACTCGATTTTATCCGAAGACGTGCTACCAATAGCTCGACGTCGTGCCGGTGCATCCTTCAGTTCGAACGGTGTCGAAGGAATGCTCGAAATGGGCGTGGGTACGGCGTAACTTTTAGCTGCGAGCGGCACGAGTTCGTTGATCAAATTTTTATTTTGTTCAGTGACACTTTTAATTTCTTTACCTAGACCGCTGATGGCATCGATCACAGGTTGATCCTGACGTTTCTTCTCTTCGTAGAATCCGCGATTCTCGGATTTCCAACCTTTGAAGCGTTTCGCGAGGTATTTTCGCAACTTGAGATTTTCGTCTTCGATTTTTCGTTTCGTCATGACGTTATTTATACACGTCGTTTCTCACAACGTTGCAACGTTTAGAAAGTCGTTGATTTTGTTTCTGTATTTTCCATCGTTGGGTTTCCTCGTCATGTCGATCGTCGCGAATCCGAAATCGTCACCGTTCCAGCAAGTAGAGCAGCAGCGTTCCGAAAATTGATTGTAGTTCATGTCTCCGCCTACGTAGTCATCGTACGCGTGCTTGAGGTTGGTGTGATCTTGACGAAACAAACATATGAAATTAGCGTTGTCGCGCACTAACTGTTTTGGAATTTTGGAAAACGTTTGAGCTAGGTAAAAACAATCCATTCCTTTGTGACGACCTTGCGTGAAAAAGTTGCGAATTTCATTTTGATTTTCCAGGATGGCATCGTCGAACACAACGACTGAATTTTCACGACAATCATCGAGTGGTTTTATTTCCGAAGCGAACGTTGCAATGTCCAGACCATCGTACACTTTCATCAGTTGCTGGTATTTGGATTGCTCCAAACTTTTCGAGAACACGTACAGGTGCCTGTTCTTCCAATCTAACCAATTCGGTGCGAGGAGAAAATTGTCCACGAGCAATGTCGTTTTCCCACACGCCGAAGGACCTACGATCAGACAGCGGATGCTGTCGGGAAGCAACTCACCGTTCTTTTTCTTCGTTTGACTTTCCGGATCCGGTAGACGCTTCACCACGTTCCACGTACTCACAAGATCACTTCGTTCGCGTCGATCCAACTCTTTTCCGGAAGTCCCAGCCATTTGACAAACAGTTTGTCACCTTTCCATTCAATACTTTCTCGATGAGGTACGTGTCGGGGTGTTTCGTTTTAGAGAGTTCCTCTTCGTAAAATCTTCCTTTCAAAATCTCGCCGCTACTATCTTTTATTATATACGTGTGTCGGTTTCCGGGTAAAACTCGAACCACCGTAAAAAGTTCCGTGCTCCAATTTTTTGTGAATCCCTTCTCGAAGGCGCGTTTGAATTTGCTGATCCTCACCTGGTCTCCAATTTTGTATTTAGCTTTTTTTGTCGTGGGTGTGTACTTTGGACAGTAAACGGTAGAAATTAAACGCTGCTCGTCAGATTTCGTAACGTCGGCTGGCTTCATGCCTATCGTTCTGTGTACCGTATCATTATAGGTGTCGACGAGTTCCGGCAGGATGTCAACCCATTTGTAATTTCCCCGAAGCGTGAATCGTTTCCACATGTGTGTTTTCAAGGTTCGATTGAATCTTTCCACGATGCTGGCTTTGATGTGACTGAAGGTCGAATAATGTCGAATCTTGTGTTTTTGAATAAACTTTTGGAATACGGCGTTGTAAAATTCTTTACCGTTGTCCGTTTGCAGAAACCGAGGTCGTCTGCCGCCGCTTTCGCGAAAAATTAATTTGAATGCTTCCGTGACACACGATCCCGTTTTCGCCTTCAAAGGTAGAGCCCATGCGAATTTCGAAAACGTGTCTATGACGGTGAGAAGGTACTTGTTGCCCTTGTTCAATTTATGTACGATTTTCAAATTGCCGCTCCTCATCTCCACGAGGTAACTTTGCCAGAGGTCGTCGATGCCCTTGGTTACCACAGCCAAACGTTCGTAGTTGCGGCGTGCAGGTTTATGCAATTCTTCGACGATGGCTTGCCTAGACATTTTTTTTAGAGATTACGTTTCAAAAGAAGCACAAGCGTGATGGGATTCAAAGAGGGTGGCACTTCGCTCGTGTTTTGAATGATCAGCTTATCGCCGGCACTCACGTCGAAAACGGTGAGATCATCGTCTTCGTGTATTTCATATATGTTGCGCGTTTCGTTCCAACGTGCCAGAGGAATGTTTCCTGCTTTCTGGACACCACGATTCGATATCAAGGTCATGGTAGGAACGCTAGCTTTTCTGCCGTGAGACCAGTACGAAAATTCGTTTATCTGAATCGTGCCATCGAGGAGAAACTTGTAGTACGGATGATAAGGATGCAACATGTACAGTTTGTTACCTTCGACGAACGTGGAGATTCTCTGTTGATTGGGAACGCTGTTGATTTCGATGGCTTGCAGAGAATGCAGTTTAGCGAATTTAGTGTCGACGCCGAGCAGATTACTGTGAACTTGTCCGAGTTTATTTTCGATGGGCAGCAAATGCTCGATTATGGTATCCGTTACGGCAGAAAACGACGGTTTGATTTTCACTTCCACGTTCAACTGCTTGTAGTTTTCGTTGAGTTCTTGCAACTTGGCACCGAAAGAGGCCAGCGTCGATTCCTGCGTGGATTCCAGCACTCCAACTTGATCTCTGATGTTGACGACAATGTTCTGAAGGTTCTCGACTTGATTCAATTTCGAGCTCTTCTCGGTAAGATCGTTCACGATGCTTCGCATCTCTGTAAACTGCGTGTGAAGGTCGGCGACGCTCTGCGAAGTGGGCAGCGTCGACACCAGCGAACTAATTTCGTCTCGAATCTGTTCCACGTTCGCCGTTTCCGTTTCTAGTCGTTTCAGCATTCGAGATATGTTTCTTTTCAAAGCGTGCAATTCTTTGGAGGTGGGGAGATTGGCCACCCTACTCTCGAGATCGCTCAATGAGCTTTTGATGTCGTTCGAATCGGATAGTGCCGTCACCGCCGTTTTCAATTTTTCCAAATCTTCGCTCGAAGGCACGCTCGTCCGTAACGATTCCAAGTCACCCTGTATGTTGTCGAGTACGTGATGAAAATGAGCGAGATTCGTTTCGACGTTCAAATTTTCTAAATATTCGATCTTCTGCTGAACCGTGCTCAACGTGTTTGAATGCTCGTCAACGCTCTCGCTTCAGCGTGAATATTTTTAATTTCTTCGTTGATCAATTCCAAGGACGCCTGAAGCGTAGCGATGGTGGTTTGAATGTGTTCGAAATCTCGATAGGCCTCCAATTGAATTTTTATGTTCGCGACGCTTTTACCGATGACCTGCAGTTCGTCCGACGATGGTAGGTTCGTCATTGTATCTTCCAAAGTCTGCAACTTGGATTTAATTTCTTCCAACGTGCCGGTGAATTCTTCTTGTAATTTGGAAACGACGACATGCAAGCGTTCTGCGTCTATATCGTTCACGACGGTTTGAAGTTCAGAGAAATTCTTTTCTATTGCGGAAGTTCGTTCTTCGATTTCGAGTTTCAATTTTTCCAAATCTTCATTTTTCGATTGAAATTGCTGTAATTTGGCCAAATCATTTTGAAGCGAATCCACGCTCAACTGTATATTTTGAACGCTGTCGTAAGAAGGTACGTCGACATAATTTTTTATCAGCGTTTTTAGTTCGGAATCGATTTTCAGAATGGGGTCGAGACATTGCGTTTGGAGCGTGGCAATTTCCGACTCTAAACTTTTGTTTAAGGTCTCCTGCAAAGCGATCAAATCGGTCCTCAACTTCTTAACTCGAACGTCCAACATGAGAATCTCTTCTGCATGGTCTACACGCTTGGTGTTGCCGAAAATGTCGTTAGGCATTTTTGGTTAACGGTTATTTATAATAGGATAGACGATTCGTAATTCTACGAAGAGAGGAATAAGTTTGTCGTAATCTCCGAGGAGTTCCATGTAAAGATAATCTCCTGCAGACACATCGTACGTAATGTTAGAAAGCATCTTGTCGTGCTTGATTCGAAAAATGTTCTTGCCGGTAGAAATTTTGATTTCGCCTGCGTTTTCCGGATTCACGGTGATTTGAAGTTTCCCGTCGATCGGAATTTCGTAGAAATGTAAATTGTTATTAAAAACATAAAACATTTTGCCCACATCGTCATTCAGTTTCGTCCAAATGCTGTTGAGGTGAATGATCAACAGACCGTTGAGTTTAGGTAACACGGAAGGTAAGACTTCATGATCTGGTATGGTTTCCATAATGATCTGTTTTTTGAAACCGAACAAATTCATAGGCATGCTGGTTATTTAAGAATACGGTCAAAGTTTTTTGTAATGACAGTCAAAATGTTTTTTTTTGTTTTGTTTTGTTTTTATTAATCTTCTGTTGAAGATGGACATATGTTGCAGGTTTTGCTTTTTGCTAAGCGATAGTGCCCCCACGACAATGTGTGAATACCACACTCGAGGACGTACTTCTTATCGTCATTGGGATCCAGCGCAATTTTTCTAACTTTGTTTGTGGTCAACACATGGTCGACGCTCTGGATGCGCTGTTCTGCTCTTAAAACCAGCGACCTGGTCTTGAGGCAATCGACGAAGTCCTCGAATGTGAGATGCTTCCGAACCACCTGTCTGCCGACACCCTTGGCCTTCTTGGTAACGCTGCCCTCGGCTTTGATGGCATAGGTTTTGGAGCGAAGACCGGCATCCTCGAGAGCCACATCACCTTTCTTCTCGTCTTTGAGTTTGCCGGGCACCATCTTGTTGCGAGCCGAGATGCCGTATCGGTTCGGCTGGGGATAGTTTGAGGTGTCGAAGAGGTCAACCAAAGATGGAACCGTGGCCATATCCTTGTACGCGTCGGCTGTGCGAACCTGATATATTAAACTGTCCGTGTCCGTGTAGAGTAGGCTAATATTGTCGTTATAGTGCTGGCGTAGTATCCCATAATATATTTGAAACATGTGCAGCTTGCTCAGGTCTAATACTGAGGCGCCAACATAAATTGGCTTGTTGAGCTTCACCTCGCTCTTCCTCATATGCACCAGAGCAAGCTGTTCGTTATAAATAGTCCCCGATTTGAATAACGGGTTTGCTACGAGCCTGCAATATTGTGCTTTGTTTGATATTAGCCTCACATCTACACGATTCCGTACATTCTCCATGGTTTTCCCGAACACCGCATTGTTCATAAGCTTAAAGAAATCCTTATCAAGCTCGGACGTGGCTGCGGTGCGGTGTTTGGTGTTGACTTCAATATATGGACGCAACCACGGAGAATGCTTGAACTTGAGGATGCGGTGAACTGCGTGGACCGCGACCCCTTGCTGCATCAACCACCGGAGATTCTGGTAGTGTAGGACGTAATTCTTCTTGGGCTCGAAATCCATGACGAGCTTCTTCTGGTTGGAATTGGGTGGACACTTGAACTCGGGTGCAGGGGAGAGATCGTTGAACAAATCCTGCAGCTTCTCGGAGAATTGCAGATCAACCTCGGCGAAGAACCCATGTTCTGAATCGTCGAAGCTTTCAATGTTAAAGTTGGAGGGGTCGGCCCACTCGAACCCTCTAAAGGGGAGTGGCTGCATCATGGAGTGTCCGTACAAGTTATTCACGTCCGTGTGCATGATGTAGCTGGACGGTTGTGAGGGGTCGTAGCCAGTAGCCATGTGATGGTTGTTGGCGCGCGCGTACCGTTGCGACACCTGGACCATTCCACCCCGGATGCCGCGTTCCACAAACAGCACCATGTCATAATCGGAAAGAAGCTCCAGCTCGATCTTCGTCACCAGAAACATGGCTGACCACGCCAGTCCGGGGAGACTATAGAAGTAGGCGGGGTCCAGCTGGTAGATTTTTATTGCGGTCGCACGGAACGTCTGGAACACGTCGGCGAGGAGCGTTACATCAAGTCTGAGGTAGGCGTCGTGGTAGTCCCCGAGAGTTCGACAGCCCAGCTCGCGCCACATGGACTGGGCATGGTGATATTCTTCGTCGGTGATGTTCGAGCCTCGTAGCTGACTGTAGAACTTCGCCTGGGGAGGTAGCGACGTCTCCGCGAACTTGGAAGGGTCTGTGATGTATTCGTAGGGATAGACCCCCTTACGCTTGAAGAGGCCGGCGTCCAAGTTCGGAACGTTTGCAGAAGTGATGAGCATTTGCTCGTCGCTAAGCTTCCCCGCGAGAGCATCGAGGCTTGCCGGGAGGAACCTCAGGGAGTCGAGGAAGCGAAGCTCGACGGTAGAGCGTGATCCCGGGATCGACACTCGTTTGCTCACACTGATGTAACGCTCCTCGTTCTGGGCGAGAACGTTGATTCCCTTGTTGTCGTATCCAAGATGCTTGATCAGGTGGTGGAAGTCGTATCCCGAGCCATTATGAAAAAACACAGGGATGAAGCGCGGGTCCCGGGCCATGAGGTTGCATCCGTTGCACCATGGACCAACATACCTACCGTTAAAATGATCATGGTGTTGGACTTTACGGTTGTTGGCGGTGTACTCCTTGACGCAGACAGGGCAAGCGATGGCCTCGTCGTGTCTACGTTGATCGTCGGGGGACAGTGGGAGCATAGACTTGGGGGCCAACAGTACCTTCCCTATCTCGATGGCCTCGACAACCATCCTCTCGAGGAAGTGTTTGGCTGCGTCGGGACCGCGATACACGTAGGGCTCGGGGGCGATGTGCTGGTCACGTCGCACCACAACGTATGCGAAACTGGATGCCTCGTGGAGTTGGTAAGGGGTGGTGGAGGAAACTTCGGGATCGGGATCGCAAGTGGACAGGGGTTTGAGGAAGGCCTCGAAATCTGCGATGATGATAGCGGGGTGCTCCACCATGGCACCGTGCATGCGGAAACGCTCCACGACACCAGGTTCGGGCAAGACTGCCACACCCGGCTCGTTGTTACTACAGTAGAACTTGTGGCGAGCGAGCTTCTCGGCAGCGATGTTGGGGCCTCTGATGCGCTGATAATCCTGCTGTTTTTGATTGTCAAAAGTGAACAGACACCTTCGACAAACTTCTATGCTACCACGATGCTTGCTTTTTTGGCTCGACACCAACCGGGAGAGGGAACGGATAAGGGTGTAGTGGTGATGGGTCTCGTCCTTGATGAGCAGAAGGTGAATTTCCTGCGCACCATCGTCCTCTACGTCGCTCACCTGGATGGGGTACACCGCATTTTTGTCAGTGAGGCCATAAACGTTGATAGCCAACCGCGCACGAGCCTCGAACTTTTGAATGTCCGGGACCTCTACGGAATAGTCGATCCCAACCATCGCAACTTCCAGCTCTGACTCGTAGGGTAGGTAGTGGTTAACTCGGTGTGGTTGGTTTTTCCTGTTGACAGGGTGCAACGCTGCCAGAACACACCATACGAAGCACTTGGCGTCGCTGTTCTGAATGTTCAGGACGGCCTTCTTTGCCGCGATGGAAGGTGGTAAGGGGACGTAGCTGGAGGCGGAGAGAGGCGTAAACTTGCAAAGTTTGACGCACAGTTCGTGAGGCCCCCCACACAGCGAACCCCCCGAGCCCTCAGCTTCATGTTCTTCTTGTTTCGCCACCAGCTCCTCGGCAAACTTGTTGTAGATGACCTCGAGGTTGTTGACATCCGCCAGATGCAGCGTCTTCGCCTTGGTGTTGTGGCAGAAGCTGTAAATTTCATCGGACGGCTTCTTGTACTGGCAACGTAGCGATGCGTAGAATTTGGTGGAGTGCGTTGCAAGCGCATCACCGAGAATAGAAATTATCTCTGCTCGCTTCTCCTCCAAAAAGCTACGCACGTCGCATAAGCCCTCCGAAGTGATGACAAAATCCTCCAACAAACGCTCGAAAGCAGACCGGTCTGCTTTCATCGCAGGCTTGACGCGTTTGGCGGATGGTGCATTGATGGAGGCTGCTTCTGCCTTCCTCTTGGTGGAGCTGGTCGACGGTTGTGGAACAGGTGTTCCGACGACAATTTTGCATGATGTTATATGCCTCTTTAAATTATTAATGGTAATATGTATACCGCACCTGGGACATGGTTCGGTGGCAGCCAAATGCTTGCCTGGCACGCAGGTACGACAATGTCTTGCAAAATTTCTGCTTGATATGCTTATTTTGCACACAGGGCAACTTTTCATGGAGCGCATTTTTTTTGGGGGGTATGTTTATTTATATGTGATCTGTTGGTGGTAGAGTGTTTACAAAAAAAATGCCTTACGAGAAAAATTTTGTTTTCCTCAAATATGTGCTTTAATATACCCTGTAAAAAAATTTAAAAAAATATATAAGAAAAATATGATTGTAGATAGAAAAAAAAGCACAATAAATATTGTATGCATGTGTAATTCTATTTAGTTTATTTTTTGCTAGACACGAATCTTCTTCAGATTTTATTGCCCATTAGTATATTTTTCTACCAATCTAGTAGAGGTATGAAACTATGAAAATGTACTTGTTTATATATATTCTATTGTTTCGGCTGATATAATAGCAAATATATATATATATAGCTATTTTTGAAATTCTAAAATTTTCAGGTATACTTATTTTTACATGCAAACATACATCATAAAAAATTACACAATCGTATTTTTTTTCCATACACACATTTTTTTTTATTTTCAGAAAACAAAGTTATTTTCGATTTTTTTAAATCAAAACAATAAACATTATTTGTGTTTATAGTATTTGTCGGGCAATAGCAGATAAAACAAGAATGGGTTTTTATACGACCCCCAGTTTACGAGTTACAAAACAACTTAGAAATCACATCTTGAAATTTAAATTTAAAATAACTCGAAAACAGTAAGCACTAATCATTATGTTTCCAATAGGTTGTAGAGTATATTCAATTTTTTATCAAATGTCATTAAAATTTTCGAAATAGGGTAAAAACTAAGCCGGCAAATCAAGTTTCTCAAAAAATTAAAAAATTGTCTATATTTTCGAAACTTGAGGGGGTGGAATCGATTTTATTTGCTAGTCGTATAGTTTTCGTCAAATCCTATCCAACAAACCTAAAATCATCATCCTAGGTCAATTAGGAACCAGGAAAATCAATGTCTTGGAAAACATCTTAAGATATTTGTCTTAAGAAAATTTTCTTGACAGACCGGAAGTAACATCTTGACAGACCGGAAGTCGACTTTCTTAAAGATTAAGACAAATATCTTAAGATGTTTTTCCAAGACATTGATTTTCTTGGTTCCTATGGGGCCTAGAACCACGCAACTTTGGATTATGTATATACCGTTGTTTTTTCCTACATATTCACTAGGGCTCGAAAGTGCGGTAGTTGTATTGTTGCCTTGTAATCAAGAGGTCCTAGGTTCGAACCCGATAAAAATACATAGTGGTTCAGATCCTACTTTAAAAAAACTGTAGGCCTGGTCCAGATTAGCCTTACTGCGCATATGTGAATATAGGAAAATACAATGCAAAGTCAGCAATGTGTGATGTGGTCAGCACCAAATATTTTAATTTTATATGTATATTTAAGTTCCATGCATAAACATGGCAGTCTTCCTATATGCTTTTATGGTATGGTGCTATGCACAAAAAAAGCATTTTATTTAAGCATATTTAACTTCTCTTTCCATCTCTCAATCTATTCATATTTGACACGGTCATTGTAAGTCGGCCATTTTGTTTACGTAGCAATTAGGCTTAAAAAAAACTTTGACACACTCATTGCAAGTCGGCCATTTTGTTTACGTAGCAATTACGTTAAAAAACTTTAAACCACATTATTGTTATTTTTTTTGTGAATGCTTGTTGTGATAAAAAATACATAATTAGATATATTTTATTTAATTTTATGTTTAATATCTTTTCTGTGTATAAAACTAAATAATAATAAAATTCGAAACACTATGTACCTCCACTAAATATCAAAGGCACAAAAAAAAACAAACAGGCTAACACACGCAAAATTATACTGGTCTGCCAGACGCCAGAGCCTCGTTACTCTACAGTCCAGGGTGTACTACGTGGAAGTGAGGTTAACTGTTGGGCGTCTTACCAGAAAATCGTCCTCTTACACCCCTGCATATTGCTATTTTGCATATGCTTGGTGTATATAGTAATATGTAATAAATATATATATAAAAAAAGCAAGAAAAAAAAAGAGATACATGCAACACACTTAAAACTTGTATACTTTCTCTCTCTTCTTTTTGCGTGCTTTGCGAGTATATATTCCTTCCACAATATGCTTAAGAATTGTTTGGTTTTTGTAGAGAGTTTTACCTTTTATCTACAATTCCTTTACATTTGTTTGGTTATTACAGAATCAAATCACAGAAGCAACACTACCTATTTATATAACACAAAGCCAACTCATGCAAGCTAACAAACAAATTTACTCACGTTAGTTAATTTCAATCACAATCACAATGTTCTTCTTGCAGCTCACAATAAAAAATAAGACCTGATGCCCCTCGAGCTTCTAGTTTATTAGTCGAGGAGTAATATGTAGGTTAACAACGTGGACTAGTAGAAATCCAGTCTAGAACATTCTTCCCCCTACATTTCAGCCACATCATTTTACCAGTTCGAAAATTCACAAGTTAATGCATCGCATCGCATCGCATCACTGCTACCAATGCTGTTAACTGACGTCACTATTTCTCAACAGTTGCCAGACCTGATGTTAACAGCTGTTGTAACCTAAGCAGCATGTGTATGCTCTAGAAAATAGTTCTATACTTCAATTTTTAGCACTGTCATTTTTCCTACTTTCGTAAATTCATCACGTCACCCCCACCAATGCTGTTACCTGACGTCATTATTTCTCAACAGTTGGCTGAGCTGATGTGAAAATTACATAGCATTATCTGTGCTGAACACGAATTTTTGAGCGAAATAAATGCGTCAGCATGAAATTCCATCATTATTGTTAGCTTTTGAAAAAACAGGAAGTACATCCGCCACTGTGAATAGCCAGAAATGCTGCCCCCCTCCCAGTCACCCATCTCTCTCTTACAACAGCATGTGTGTGCTGGCAACTCTATCTAGTTGCAGGTTTTTTAGTTAACTCGTAATCCTCGTCAAAAACTACAGTAACATCATAATATCATATTGCACAGAAGAGAGAGGACATCGCTCACCACTGTTGCCGGCCATAAATCTCTCTCTCTCTTCATCTTACAGCAACATTGGCATCTCTATTTTTTTTAGTTGTAAGTAAATTGCCAACACACTCTAGTTAATAATGCTACATATTATACGCACACACGCACACACATACTATATTACCATCCGCCCATCTCTCTCTCTTTTACGACAGTGCGTGTTTGTTGCCTAACCTAACCTAACCTAACCTAACCTATCTTCTTGTTTAGTGTGTGTAGGTTGGCAAAAATGGCTTTATGCACTGTAAGACAAGCCTCGAGCAAAATTGCCAGCTCCTTGCTTTAGGCTAGGTTAGACCAAGAAAAAAAAAGCTGTAGGTGAGTGTTGGCAGCTGTCGGTTGTTTAACTCTTCCCTCTCTCTCTCTCCTCTCTCTTTTTTTTGTAAAAGGCTATGGCAAAAATACCAGTAGGTTGGCAACCTTGCTTTATGCACTGTAAGGCGAGTCTTAAGTAAGGTTGCCAGCTCCTTGCTTTAGGTTAGGTTAGACAAAAAAAAAGCTGTAGGTGGGCCGTCGGTTGTTTAACTCTTCCCTCTCTCTCTCCTCTCTTTTTTTTAAAAAACTATGGCAAAAATACCAGTAGGTTGGCAACTTTGCTTTATGCACTGTAAGACAAGCCTCAAGCAAGGTTACCAGCTTCTTGCTTTATGCACTGTAAGGCAAGCCTCAAGCAAGATTGCCAGCTCCTTGCTTTAGGCTAGGTTAGGTTGGGTTGGGTTAGGTTAGGTTAGGTTAGGTTGGGTTGGGTTAGGTTGGGTTGGGTTGGGTTGGGTTGGGTTAGGTTAGGTTGGGTTGGGTTGGGTTGGGTTAGGTTAGGTTGGGTTGGGTTGGGTTGGGTTGGGTTAGGTTAGGTTAGGTTAGGTTAGGTTGGGTTGGGTTGGGTTGGGTTGGGTTAGGTTAGGTTAGGTTAGGTTAGGTTAGGTGCTTTATGCACTGTAAACCAAGCCTCAAGCAAAGTTGCCAGCTCCTTGTTTTAGGCTAGGTTACCCCCCCCCCCAAAAAAAACCTTGGTGATTTTTTCGAGTAAAATATTAGCAACACTGCGAGAAAATAAAGCTCATGCCTTACGAGAAAAATCTATTAAGGCGAGCCTCAAGCAAGATTGCCAGCTCCTTGCTTTAGGCTACGTTAGACCCAAAAAAATCTTGGTGATTTTTTCTCGTAAGCAGCTGGCAACACTGCTATCAAATGAGGCTCATGCCTTACGAGAAAAATCCATTAAGGCGAGCCTCACCGAGCCTCAATAGAGGTTGCAGAACTCTCTGACTTCATCTACTACAATGGTTCGGATTCCGCTTTAACCTGCAGGTCCTGTCCCGATTAGCACATCTGAGTATAAAGTGGACATAAAACTTGAAAAACTCCAACTGGAAACATGAATATGTGTCTGGAAATTACAAATTGAGGCAGCTAATCTTGTTACGTGCCTTTCAGTCAGTTCAGGAATTTACCCTTCACTCCTCATGTCGTTGTCAAAATACACTTGTAATCACCATGTGTGGAAAACAAAACTTACTATTTCACTTTTATAAATGGATTGTATTTAGATAAATGCTCTTAACAGTAATTTATAAACTTTAAACCACACATTACCATTATTGTCGACATTTCTTTACCACTATTCTCCCGTTTCTATCGTATTTTATGCTTGTTGATAAATCTATCAGTTTGTCAAATGTTGCCAGGTCCTGGCACATCAATGTTAATTTATTTTCTATCTGACACTAGTTGTCTGTGACATCATAAATATTTGCCAAATTAGAAAACGAACTAACAGAATATTTTAACTAAATAACAAAGATTACCTAACGGTGGAAGCGGCCCCGGCGCCTACCCAGCGTCGAATAACATGGGTACCTGGGGGAAACCCTGGGGGGTAAAGGCGGTCAGGGGCGTGATGCTGATCACATCACCCCCACTCACGACCGGATCAAGAAAGTGTGGGGCGTTACCCCCACACCCCCTATACGCCTTCATGGCGTGGTGCTATGCACAGGGGAACACTTTACCTTCACTTTTTTTTTTACAATGTAATGTCCAGGTCATTACAAAGAAGCGATGCATACACATAAATAATCTTAACGTATCCTACCTGAGCGAGCTGAACATGGTGACGAGCGTCAGCAGGGAGGTGACCATAAGAGCCACCCTCCCGGGAACCATGTTGGGGTCGATGATGAAGCTGCACCAGGAGATGATAACCAGCAAACCGCTCGGGAAATACGTCATAAGGAGGTGAGTGGAGAGCTCCCGGCGCAGATAAATGGTAAGGAACAGTGAATAAGGGTTGAAACCTGAAATTTGTGAGAAATTTCCACAATAATATTCTTTCACATTTAATTTATTCGTTCAACTTTTATTTTTGAATTATAATATATTATTTAATTTAAAAATAAGATTAGTATTAGCCAACATGGGTATATTGTTGGGAGATCAATAAGTACGAATCTTTCTGTCTTCTTAACTGACATCACTCAGGCTTTCGGCGAACAACACCGATTAGAGTTGTCTAAAGCGTTTGATTCAGTGAACCACAAAGCGTTGGTTACTAAACTTTATAATTTTGGTACACAGATTTATTGTAAATGGTTGAGCAGCATATATTATTCAGATTCAGGTTGCAAAACACTGTCTCTAAAACCTGTTTTTATCAATAGAGGTGTACCACTAGGATCTCGACTGGCTCTGTTTTGTCTAGTTTATTCTTGAACGATATAGAACGCCTTGTAATCAAGACGTCTCGGTTTGATACCCAGTGGAGGCACATTGCACAGTGGCTCAGATCCCACTTTAAATCGTAGGTTTAGTCCCGATTAGCCTTATCCATGTTTAGTGGACTTAAAACAAGAACTCAAACTCTACATCAAATCTCTTTGATGGACCAGAAACAAATAGATTGATTCACTACAGTGTGTTTTTGACGAGAAATTAAACAAAACAACTAAAGTGAAACGTCGTTAAACCGAACCTCCATAAGCTGGACTTCGCTTAATCCGGACAGGCAAAAAAAAAAAAAGAAAAGGAGAATGCAAGGTTTTAAATGTGGCTAGAAGTCAACAAGAGAACTTCCCAAAGAAAAGGCAGTCAACCACTGATGAAATTCTGTTTCACGTAGACTTTGTACTGTACTGTATAGTGTATTTAGGCCTATTCCCTTTAAATACACCATAATAAACGTGTTTTCTTGCTATAAACGGATTTTTAATGCGCTTTCTACTGTTCTTTTGAGTTAATCCGGACTTTCGTTAAACCGGTCAACTTATCCCCCCCATTAGTCCGGATTAACGAGGTTTTACTGTATAAGCAAAAGTAACTATTAATTTCTCTTCTAGTTATTAAAAAAGAAACTATATTACAGTTCTAATTTCAAATAGTAATCAGAGTTACTAAAATGGGCAACTGCAACTTACAGACAAATGCGTCGAAAGACTGTTCTAATAATGTTAGCTATGCCTATTGAATTACATAATACATACGAAATCCTGTAGAGTGTTGCGACGTTTGAAATCTGAATTTGAAACTTGGCAGCTCCAGGTCGTTGTTGTCCCAGCTGTTGTCTTTTATCTGTATAGGTGCTCTGGACGACCATGTCAAATTCACGAACAGTTGCTCTGAAGGTAGAACAAGAGAATATTGTATATGCACGTCCTATAGGCATAGGCATTTTTTCTGAGGCGTCTCAAGCCTTATAGTGTTTACTTGTAAGTAAACATTAGAAGACAAACACAGAAAGGCATATTGGAATGGCAGGATGTTCTCCTGTGTTTGGAGCGAAGACCTTACAAATTCCAATACTTGCTTCATCCTGTGGAAAGGTACAAGCCAAACAGCCGCATCTGAATTGACAGGTATTTGAATTTGTGTATGTAAGCAACCGAACCGATCTGAGAAGATCGAAAAGAAAATTCGAGACCAGTTTCGGATTTGAATGCAGTGTGTTTCAAAACCGAAATTATATAACCTCTCTGTACTCTTTTTTACACGTAGATCCCTAAATGAAACCAGCAGAATAGAGAATGTACAAAACAAGTTCCTTCGATTCCTAAGACTGAAAAAAAAAGCGGCGTTTACCCCAAATATACTCCTCATCATACCCTAAAAAAATATTTCAATGTACAATCCCTAGGCGATAGAAGAAACATTCATCAGTTACTATTCTTGCATAAACTTTTAAACAACTCATTAGACTCGCCTCAGCTGCTCTCAGAAATCCTTTTTTATGTACCATATAATAAGGTAAGACCACGGAAAGAACTGTTTCAAGTACCGAGAGCTCAAACAAAGTCAGCCAACGCGGCACCCACTCGGAGAATGTGTAGGTTATATAACGAAATTGCAAAGTCATATGATAAGATAGACATCTTCCAAAGTTTTAGAAGGTTCAAAAGGGAAACTGAAACTTACTTCCAACACCAGACTACAGCGCCTTGAATAACGTAGTGTGGAAAACGACCGAAGAAACTGGTTCCCCAGACGGATGAGAAACATAGATGGCAGTGCGATCAATGTCGGTGCTAATTTTCTTATGAAAGTAATGCGGCTTTGTTAGTTTTGGAATATATTATGTAGATTTGTTTGTCTTGAAAGGCTGTACGTGAATTGATGGAAACAGTTATATTTGTGGAGTGATTTGCAGCCACGAAATGGCATTAATTTGGAAAGAAAAGTAAAATAAAATGAATAAATAAATAGTATGCGTGCGTAACACAAGAAGAAACATCGCAATGTGATTCCGGACGTCAGGTCTTGGACTGTGTATTAGAGTTTATTTTTTTATGTTATTAGAATATAAATAGTATCCTTAGAGATATTTCATACCGAGGCGACAAACCACAAATGTCGCTTGAAAGCGAGCAGTCGGAAATCAATGCAGCCTTTTGAACCGTAGGGACACAAGCCCTGACTGCACCGTTTCCTCAAGGAGATTTTACACCAAAGCGACACGCGACAAATGATACGAGGCTTTCACACCAAAGCGACACGGGTCATTCGATCCAAGGCAACTTTCATACCGAAGCGACACATGTTGCTTGGAAAGGAGCCAATCAAGAGCAACATTTCACATCGTAGCGGCATGACGGGAAGCACAGGCCAGCGTTCGGTTGGTGAAATCCTCAAGCGATAAGTGTCGCGTGCCGCTTGTCGCTTTGGTGCGCAATCTCACTAAAGCAAGACACTCATTGCATCGCATATGCGCGAACAACAAACCACGGCAACATGTTGCAAGCTATTGAGGAAATGGCTCAGTTTCAGCGACGCAGAAGCGACAAAGCGACACGTGTGGCTTATCGTGTCGCCTAGCTCTGTTGTTGTAATGTGCGGTTTATTGTGTCGCCTATCTGTTGTTCGCAAGCAACTACACTCATGTTGACTGAACGCACCATGTCGATGTCACTTAGTTGGGAACTCCCCCTGTAGCGCGTCACTTCGGTCTGAGCACCCTTCCTTTAAGGAGCTTTCCGACCGAAGTAACAAGTAGCACGCGAATACGCCATATGAACGTGTCGTTTGCTGTTTGGACCCTCATGTGCAATGAATGCTATTTTACAGTCTGGAAGTGTGTGTCACTAGTGTGACAGTGTGAACATCCCGTGTCGCTTGTCCCATTGGTTTGTCCCTTACACTCATGTCGATGGCACTAAGAAAGTTTTGTGGGGTTCCCCTTGTCGTTTCATGCAATCATCGTTATCATCATCGCCGCGATTACTTTAAATCGGAAGAAAAGAGACAGTAAATATCAAAAATACAAATGCTTCAGTGTGTATATCTTTAAAAGAAATGATGATGATTATAATAATAATGAACGTAATTCATACGCAAAAATTTAGTGGCCAAGAGCATTCCACGCCTATTTTTTCTCCCGTATTATTAACGAAAGTATGACGATAACAGGACGTGGTCGACTGTCTAGAATGTTCGTTAATATCTTCGCGACCACTGTACCAAATATCATAGCAATTATCACATTTATAGAAATGCTTCATGTAAAAGAATCAGACGTTGCAGCGAAAACTCCATTTACTTCCATTATAAGCAGACGAATACCAAGCACCGGGTACAACACCAGCGCCTCTAGCGGATCATTTTCGAGTGAAACCAGCCAGAGAGCGTAGAACCGTGCCGTTTTCCACACTACGTTATTCAAGGCGCTGTAACCAGACTTAACTTTCTTTAGTAGTTCAGTCTCTTTATGTACAGAAGATAGAGTCCATCCTATTTTTATTTTTTATTTTTGTGTTATTTACTAATTACTATCATTACATCTATATATCATGGTTTATATATAAGGTGAAGCTCATATATTTTTCCTTGGTTATTTTCTTGGTTATCATGTAAGTTCTAACCTCACTTACTTCTTTTTCATATCTAATCTTATATTAATTTTTATATTACTGTAACACATATTATCATAGTATTGTACCTTATGAATTCTGCTGATTGCATATTTTGTGTACCAAACAGTGTTATAATACAAGACACTGTAAGTGGGCATTTGCCTGCAGTGTCATGTCTTTAAATAAATAAATAAATTAGGAATTGACAAGTAAGGTTAGGAGGAAACATGGTGGAGACGTCGGGCAAACAATAGATTCTTTTTATGAATATGCAAACACACACGCGTCTCCATATATACATCGGCTTTCCCATGTGAATCATAACCTGTAACTTCTCAAGAAACACTGGACTTACTTTCCCCCAATTAAAAAAAAAAGTGTCCCCGCCGTGAAAATCAAGGGGTTCCAAGTTCGATACCTGGTGGAGTCACACAGTGGTTCTCATTCAAACTACGTCCAGTCCCGATTAGCTTATCTGTGCATAAAATGGACTTAAACTCAACAACAAAAACACATACGTGGAGGTACGTGTATAATATACACTGCCGTACGCAGGGCAGTAGCGGCTGCTGCCTATTCGCGCACTCGCACGTGCATACCCAAATAAATGTGCAATGTAATTGATTTTTATTATATTTATTCATTGAAAGCAATTTCTTCAAAACAGCAAATGTTCCCGGACCACATCGCCTTCCATTTACTTCCTTACGACAGCTTTTCTGTCTGAGTAACTCGTGACGAATGGGCATGAACGCAATTAGGAAGTGCACACAGCTGCACATTGAAATGGCGCTGTGTTCGACGGTGTGTAGAGGAAGTAGAAAGGCTCTTATGGCTTGGATCAAGTGCTTTCGGACTCGCTTCGCACAAATAATTGTGACATAATAGCTACGGACATGCGCTGTTTCCCCTTCGTCATTTAGTGTTGCAATCTTTCCACTCCTTGTCGTGTGACGGAGTCGAGAACAACCCAAGCATCATTGCAAATTGAGGGATTTTTTCTCAGCAAGGGAAATTTTGATTTCTCTCGCCTCACGCGGTTCTGAGCAAAGCTTGAAATCCGAATTGGGGGAGGGCGGGAAAGGAAGGGGAGAAGGCGTGGTGTGTAGTGACGAGCATTTTCAACCATGCAAGGCCAGATGTGATGAGTGGAATACGTTGATACAGGTGCTGGAAAAATAGTTTTCTAAAATGTCAGCGGTTTGAATTAAAAACATTCACAATGTCGTAGGAATTGGTGTATTTAGACGCTATGACTTGTATTTGGAAGTTCAACGAAAATTTCAAATAATCAGAGTATAATCTTGTATTTTTGTCACAGGACAGTCAATCCAATTCTTTATTCAGTGCATACGAGAATCTGTAACTTGTACTATTATGTCACTGATTTGAGAATTTTTGTAGAGCTGCTGGCAAGAACTATTTGAATTTGATTAGGATTTCGAGGATCCTCATTACAATGACTAAAGTGAATAAGTACATTAAAAATGGCAATTAACTTAAGTGTACGATGAAATGTTTATGTGCATTAAACTTGGGTTTCTAATGGGACTAGGTTAGGTTAGGTTGGGTTGGGTTACGTTAGGTTAGTTTAGGAATACTAGACATTGAACTTACGTGTATCAATTTCCCACTGACACATCTGCACGTCCATAGGGTAAAAATCGAATTCCATGTCACAAATCAGTTCGAGAGAACAACTGAAACAAGAGGCAGAAATAATTGGGGCCTTCTTTTTACAGAACATAGTCAAAATAGAGTGAAGTAGGAAAATTTGGAACAAAATTTTTCATAACTAGTTGCAATTTAAAGAAACAGGCAAATAATAATTTTGAGTCTTACTACGAAATCGTTGACATTCGGTGGAAATTAAATTCTGATGAAAAATACAGATGTGTACGTTTTTCAAAAGGTCGACAAATATGGTTCAATGCACACACACACACACACACACACACACACACACACACACACACACACACACAAAAAATAGCTGAGCACTTAACAATGTTGTTTTGTAAACTTTGTTGTTGCCGATAATATTCTTTTTAGAATTCCAGTTAAGTAAGCTGTTTTGCTAGAAAAACAATTCTTGACAACAAAGTTTCAATGAAAGAAAAAATAAACTTACTCCGATGTTTTTCGGAGCATGATATATACAGGGTGTCTCAAAAGTAATAGCGCAAGCTGACACAGGTGAAAGCACACGATAATAGAATCAAAAAAGTCTTAGTAAGCATCTGCAAACGAGCCGTTTTCCAGATAATCGCGAATGTGTGATTACAAGCCGCCACTGACGTCATTATTTGTAAACGTCGTCCTAGTTGGTAAAATGCTAATAATACAGTAAGAAAAGTCATTGGAGATCTCATTGCTTTTATTGAACATTCAACTTACATCCTGTTTGATTCCAGCGCCACCTCTGGGAAATGTTCTGTTTTGTAAACGAAGAGCAAACCTCGGACCGCGCAAGGAGTAAAGCACTTGGTGTTTACAAAATGTAATCAATGACGGCTTGTACCCACACAGTCGCACACATATTAGCATTTTACCAACTAGGACGACGTTTACAAACAATGAAGTCAGTGGCGGCTTGTAATCACACATTCGCGATTATCTCGAAAACGGCTCGTTTGCAGACCCATGTTTACTGAGACTTTTTTGCTTCTATTATTGTGTACTTTCACATGTATCAGTTTGCGCTATTACTTATGAGACTTATATTACTTATGTATAAACCAAGTATCAGATGAATATTTTATCATGTTCATTTCAAAACCCAAATGTTCTTCATTAATATAAACCGAAGCACGATAGGATGTGAACCTGAAAAGGTTTTCGAATGGAAGTTCAGTAATATATTTGAAGAAGTTTCAAACACAGCTCCACCCAAATAAGAAGATGGCCAGTAACAAAAAACAAAACAAAAAAAAAACAAAAACTATTGAAACAGTGAGACGAAGCACCACGAGATTGTCCGGCATCAGAGTTAGAGAAAGAAAAAGATGCCGCTGTGTTACAAGGAATGACAGGTATGAAGTGTTTACTTACCTCATACTGTACATGACATCCATCTTCTCACCAGGAAAATGATGCATCATAACGTTCCTTGAGTCGCTCATACCGCTCGAGAACTTGAGTTCTGTCATAGGCCGGAAGGTAATCTGTGGCAACCACATTTCATCTATGATCTCTGGAGGAGCGTATATTACACTGGAACGTTCGTTGTGCAGGCGATGATCAGACCAGGAAAATCGCATGATCACATTCATTGATATATCCTGAAAGATAGCAAAACGTTAGGCATCAAAGTACAATGGACTTTTCTTATTCGGTAATTCGAACAGAAGCTTATTCCCCCTGAAATTCCTTTTGGAACCAGTTTTAAAATTTAATTTGTAATTCGAATTTTCGAACTTTTTTTGTATAATTCGAAGGCAGGTATCAACGGAAAGCCATATGGAATAGAAAGTTTCTATTTGCTGGTATGCAGTCTCACCCCTCTAATAAATAAAGTGGAATTTGCCACCTCTTTGTTTGCAGGTGCCTGTCTTTGAACATCCTTCCCCACTAGTCTTCTTATATGGGCCCGGTTTAGCTCTTAGCAATTCGTGATTGCTAGCAGCTGGATTTGGCTGGAGACTGGCACCTCTTTTAGCGCCAATTTGCATTTGTGCATGGCAAATAAGTGTATACGTAATGTAACACTCGTCCAGAAATGTTTTTCACTCCCCCTCGTCTGTCTTGCTATTGATTTTTTCCTCTGGCGCCGTCACCAACTTCACAACTATTCTCGTGTTTCTTCGTACTCTCTGCTACGCCCTTTGGGGGTACGTACTTAAATGTTATTTACCACGGCTACAGAAATATCTTAATCTCAGGGGGATAGGTTCTTTATTCGAGAATTCCAAATAAGAAAGCGTTTTATAGCCAAGAGGATATAGTTAAATGCGGATCTATATTCTGAGAACTATACAAAATACAGAGAATATATATATATATATGTATAATCGAAAAGGCTTCTTCTCCTTTGGTTATCAAAAAGGCTTCTTCTTCTTTGACTATCAACAAGGCTTCTTCTTCTTTTATTATCAAAAAGGTTTCTTCTTCTTTTAATATGGAAAAGGCTTCTTCTTCTTTTATTATCAAAAAGGCTTCTTCTTCCTTGATAATCGGGAAGGCTTCTTCTTCTTTTAATATGGAAAAGGCTTCTTCTTCTTTTATTATCAAAAAGGCTTCTTCTTCTTTGATAAACGGGAAGGCTTCTTCTTCTTTTAATATGGAAAAGGCTTCTTCTTCTTTTCTTCTTTTAATTTATTATCTTTCTTTTTTAAAGCGTAATCTTATTTATGCGCTCGCTTTCCCCGCTTCTTTGGCAACAATACAAGCTATACTTGTAGAAAGAGTAGGGTCGACTAAACTGACAATAGCGCCACCTCCTATTTAACGACCAAAGGGGAATAACCAGGATCGCTAATAACAAGCGCTACCAATGGCCCAGTGCGACTAATAAAGAGCGCAACCGAAAAGTGCTTCGGGGCGTCTAATTTGACACAGCGCCACCGGGGACAAGCAACCAAAACACTGACGATGTTCTCCTCGTCAAAAAAATAAAAAGAGATAGATTTCTGAATTCGTTCGCTTACTTAATAACTTTCCTAAACGTTTCATATGCGGCCATATTCTTAATTATTTTAATTTGCTATATACAACATTCTATTTATTTCTTTTATAGCATTTGAACTCTTCTTTTATATATTTCTCAATTTACTATAATATATATAATCGCTCTTCTCCGCTCCTAGTTTGTACAATGAGCACTGCTCTTCTTTATATGGCGTGCTGCCATCTATCGTCGCTTTCGGGAACATTTCTTCCTTGTGATTTTCATTGTGTCGTCGGAAGTGGCACGTGACATCTCACGATCATAGCAATTGTTGAATGATCGATTTTTCTTCGTCTACTTTTCCTTACTTAATGCCGGTTTACTCTGTCCCAGATAACACAAAAGTTTGTGTCAAGTTTGAGGTAGCTTGCTTGTTGCTTGTCAAAGCAGCCGAAACCAGGCTGTGAATAAAATACACGGAAATGAACAAATATACACAATTCTTCTTCCTGAATGTTCCAGCTAAGAGAACACAAACAAATAGCACCAGAATAAATTCCATCCTGGATATTTTAAAACGCCCACTAATCAGCACCACGCGTACAAAACAAGCCTCTTCAACAAGACATAAACAAAACACGTGAGTTAGAACGCAACGTGGCAAAAGCGTCTACGTAAGCGCCTCTCTTCTGCCTTCCATTCGCTCCTCGCTGCCCAGCAGACGACTTTTTCCTCGTTTCTCATTGGCACCGAAACTGTCGCGCCATAGATAGCGCGGGAAACGGGACAGGTTCTAACACGCGATATAGTTGGCTTGATTCAAGCCTGATGCAAGTTTACACTTGCCATTATATGCTTGCAGCAAGTTCGTTCACCTCACTTGTTCACTTGTCGAAAGCTTGAAGCAAGTTTACTGTGCTATCTGGGATAGGTTTAATCACAGCCAAAATAATAAATAACGAGAAGCTTCGACTTCAACTCAAATCTCTCATTGTGTTCCCCTACCACTACCCAGTGATTATCATTTATATGAGTTTTAAGTGCATTACAGCCCTTACAATTAGTCTGTCCCGGCTCTCTGGTAAAGAAACGGCCAAAACACATGCAATGTTATAAACAATCGAATATTCGTGAAAGAAATGTACAGTAATTATTGTTAAGAAATTTAGCTGACAAGAAATAGGATAATGCTGTTACCTGCTTCTCCTCCCTCACTATTGGATTTCTTAGGATTGTCAAAGCCATTGTCACCTGCACAGGAATCACGTCTAAAAGACAAATAGGCTATACATTTTAACAGCTAAATATTAACATACAAACATATAGATGATTGTAACTTGTCTTGTAACCACATTGTGGTGCAAGGTAACTCTTTCTCAAGACATCCAAATGTGGTCCACCCCGGACTGCATTTTGGAGACTTGCGAGGCTCTGGCGACTGAACCCCTCCATGGGACTTGTGTCCATCTGTGTTTGTGATTGCCCCTTCATCTATTTCATCTTATCATCATTCATCCTCATCTTAGCAATTAGTCAAAACTGGCTGAAACGCAAAGTAAAACAAGGATCTTGTGACCACATTCATTTTATATTAAAGTCCAAAGAAATAATTTCTTTGATTGATACTTTTTCATTTATTCGATTTTTCGACCGCTATGCGAATGAAGCTTTGGGGAATGCTCACTCAGCGGCGTATTTTTAATTAATTTTGGGAGGTAGTTTTTTTTGAGGGGCGGTATGGAAATTTATATTCAGGGTGTTTCCGAGCTGATTTTACAAACTTTCAGGGATGATAGAGAAGGGCACATGTATCAATTTGAGATAAGGAACTCTGGTCCGGAAGCGACTTTGTCGAAAGTTATAAGCGAAAATCGGTGTATGAAGGTGTAATACTTTTATTACCTGTACAAGTTTCATAAGCCGCTACATTCACAACATTTGTTCAACAGATGCGTCCCCACTTGATTTCTTCTTGTGGGTTCATGTGAAAAGTCTTGTGTACGAGACACCTGTCGAGACTGAAGAGGATCTCCTGGCAAGAATTCTCGCTGCCTGTGACATTGTTCAAACGACCCCAGGGTTGTTCCAACGGGTACACCAGGACTTTGTAGGACGATGTCATGTCTGCAGCGAAGCTGGGGGACACTACTTTTAGCAACTGTTGTGAATGTAGCAGCTTGTGAAACTTGTGCAGGTAATAAAAGTATTACATCTTCATACGCCGATTTTCGCTTATAACTTTCGACAAAGTCGCTTCCGGACCAGAGTTCCTTATCTCAAATTGATACATGTGCCCTTCTCCATCATCCCTGAAAGTTTGTATCATCAGCCCGGAAACACCCTGTATGTCACCAGTCAGTAAACTAAACATTTGATTTGAGGTTACAAGTACCCTAGAACGCTAGTTCTAACCTAGGTCATTAAATCTTACGAAAACATTTGCACGTAATTTAGAAATAGTATACAGTAAAACCTCGTTAATCCGGACTAATGGGGCATAAGTTGACCGTTTTAACGAAAATCCGGATTATATGAAATAACCTAAAAGAACAGTAGAAAGTTCATTAAAACTCCGTTCATAGCAACAAAACACGTTTATTATGGTATATGAAAGAGCATAGGCCTAAATACACTATACAGTACAGTACAAAGTCTGCGGTAAACAGAATTTCTTTGAGAAGTTCTCTTGTTGACTTCTAGCCACATTTAAAACCTTGAATTCTGCTATTTTTCTGCCTTTTGCCTGTCCGGATTAAGCCAAGTCCGACTTATCGGGATTCGGATAAACGAGGTTTTACTGTATTCACATTCTAAGAAACCCGAACACTCGTACACAAAAGGAGGTACCGAACTAGTAACACTTGACCAAAACTCTATTGAAAAGTTCAAACTTATTAGACAGGTATAGCCACATCTCTTGACTTGTCTAAACTTACAGACTGCATATCAGCGCCGTTTGCAGAATGGTTTCAGTTATTAATACAAAATTGTCAATTGCAAAATTCGCTGCAACATCCTTGAGGAGATGGATATATTTTTCTCCGAGCTTGTCTTTCTGTCTTCTATTAGAAGAAACGTTTGTAATTAATATCAAATAGTGCAATTTTTTAGTTATTTTTTGTTAATTTGCTATTCATTTTTGTGATAATTTGTTACTTTTAATTATTGTTATTATTTTGCATTTTCATTGGTGAAAATTTCAGTGTATAATGGTCACTTGTGCTGTATCTGGAATTTTCTCAATCTATCTATCTAAAAATGGATGTACGTATGTGTGTGTCTGGGTGTGTGTATTTGTTTGTTCCGGCATAACTCTCGAACGCCTGGAGCAATTTCAACCAAACTTGGTACGCGTATCACTTGCAATCTGGAAAAAAATATTTTTGGGGTAAGACACCACTTAAGGTGGGATGGGAAGGGCTGACATGTAAAAATAATCTAGAACCACCGATATTAAATTCCGCACAAACAGACATCCGTGACTTTATGCAATCCGCACAACGATAGTGTTTCTCGGGTTGTCTAACATTCAGGCTGTGTTCCGAATGGAATCCATAGTTTTCGTGACACTCCCAATGCGGTTCAACTCCAAGTTCATCACCTATCGGCATGGGGGATGAGAGGGGGTGAAAAATAAAATGCCACAAATTACCTAGATTGGTGTCGAATCCATAGTTTTCGGAGTCGCTAGGTGACATTCACGATCACATTTAAAATTAGTTACATTTTACACTATAGTTAGAATTCATTATTTTCTTGTTTAATACAAGATCAGCTAGTAAATAAATAAAACACCCTCTGCTTTTTTGGTATTTGTCCGCTAAAGGGTATGATTTTGCATAGATTTCATGCCTTTGCAAGGATAAATGGTCGCATTTTCATTGAAAATTGTGAGGTTTTGATATGTCCTAAAATTGGGGGAGTAAACTTGGATCAGCCATATCGCTTGTTAAAAGCTCCAGAGTTCTCGAACATCATCATTTTCAATAGGTTAGCGAGGTTTTCTTGCCCTTAAATAGGGAGTTAGAGGTGATGACAAAAACTCACCCCGGCTGGAGCCGACTTAGAGGACTCTGATATCAGGCTGGTTGAGGGGAAAATAACATCGGTTTCGTAGGAAGATGAGGTCGCGCGATGCGGAATAGCTCTGGAATCGAATTAAAATCTCAAGATTTGAGAGGGCCAATTTGGAGGGTGTTTTAGGATCGGCAGTACACATCTACTGGCCTCGCCAATGGCGTAGTGGTAACGTCGTCGCCTTTTAATCAAGGAGTCCCGGGTTCGATACCTGGTGGAGGCACATTTGACAGTGATTCGGATCCAGTAAGGACGCAGCTACTAGGGCAAATCAAAAAGTAAGTTACACCCCTTTGTATAAAACAATCAAGACACACTAGAAAGAAAATAATTATTGGAGAAAAATGCATGAACATTTAACATTCTTCGACATAGTCACCAAGGCATTCCAAGCACTTTTCGAATCGTGTGACCAGATTTTGATTACTTGTGTGTAAAAATTCCGTCCAATTTCAATTGAGTTTACTTTTGTGCACATCGGTTAACAATCGTGACACCCAGTGAGAGCACAGTTTACTATATACCCAACTGGTCATGAATCAGCATAGACACACTATTGTATGATATATTCAGTTCACTTGTAAACTCTTTTAATTTTCACATGGTGGTTGGCAAGGATTCACATGCTCCGTTTTGTCGATTGTGTTCCAGTTGCAGGCTGCCCGGTACACTGTTCGTCTTTCACGTTCGTTCTTTCGAACATCTGGCAATTTCCTGATCATGGGGTGTAATATTGCATTCTCACCATACACCTTGATAATTTGGCGATGGATTTCACTCTGATTATGCCTTCGCGTCGACAAAAATCGGACGACGGAGCGCAACTCAATGTTGGACGCCACCTCAGTAGGACGCGCCATACTGACACGGTGACTACTCTCATATTAATGCAGCTGCAGCATGGCTGCTTTGGGTATGGGGAGAATACATTCCGGACAGTGTTGCCATCAAGCGTAATTATTTTCTCTTTTTTAGCACAGGAACACGGGTCGGGTGTAACTTGCTTTTTGATTCGCCACGTACTAAACTTAAGATCCATCTAACCTCCCTATACGTTTCTTGTAAACACCTTAATACATGTAAAATATCAGCACTATGCCATGATAACTCAAGTGAAAAACAGGCTGCTTCTGTGAGGTTGGTCAGTTTTAGAATAGTGTCCTCCTTTAATTCACAAGGCTGTATACTTTTCGGCAGGAAAATCTTTGATGACTGGACCATTAATGGACACGAATGATTTTAGTTGTGTTTGTTACATATTCTTTCAATTCCATTTTGTTGGAGGGGGATAATTTGCGATTAGCCAAAAGTGGCGTAAAGCGAAGTAAAATAAACAAAATCAATCAGTGCTTGTTGTTTAGCCTTTGTCAAGGAAAAAGAATGACCACCATGTAGCAATGTAATAAAAGGGTTGTGACCACTGGCGTACGCAGGATTTTGTTTCGGGAGGGGCTGGGATTGTAAAGGTGCCTAGTACGCAGCTGCTATATAGGGGGCATCATACACATTATGACATTTCACGTTTTTAGACCTTTCCGCTTTAAAAATGACAATCATGGCTCATTCTAAGGAAGGTATGCATTTGCCACTTTGGTTTTTGTCGAGTTCTTCACTGCATTTATTTGAAAATATCGATTTTCTTAAAATTTCGGAGGGAGCTGTAGCCCCATCAGCCCCCTTCTGCGTACGCCAGTGGTTGTGGCTCTGATCTAAACCGCGTTTGTTACAACCTGTCCCGCTTCCCGCTTCCCGCGCTTGCTGACCGCTGGCTTCTTTAGCAGAAACCACGCGGCATTGCCGCTGCCTACCGCGTGCACAATTCCCCTTCCTGAATGTTCCAGCTAAGATGACACTAAACACAAACAGGACACAAGCAAATATCACCACAATAAATTCCATCCTGGATACTTTAAAACGCACACTAATCAGCACCACGCTTACAATACAAGCTTCTTCAACAAGACACAAACAAAACACGTGAGTTAGACCTCAACGTCGCAACAGCGTCTACGTAAGCACCTCTCTTCTGCCTTCCATTCGCTCCTCGCTGCCCAGCAGACGACTTTTTCCTCGTTTCTCATTGGCATCAAAACTGTCGAGCCATCGCTAGCGCGGGAAACGGGACAGGTTCTAACAAACGCCAGTAAACAACAGCAATAGGTCTCATAGCACTAACCGCCCTTCTCCCAATCGAAAGTGTAGCCTTTTTTGTATTTCCTCCAATGTTCCTTCAATTAAAATTTACCTTTCACTATTGAGTGAAATTTTGACCACTAGATTTTAAGCTTTGACGCTTCTTAGTCTGCAGATGACGCCTAGACGTTCATCCCCATGTCAAACTTTAACACACACACACACACACACGTACTTACTTTCTGAGTCATTCGTGAATGTAACAGGCGGCATACTCTTCTTATAATCCTTGTCAAAAGTTAGAGTGAATAAATCTTTAATTAAATCCTCGGATAATGCAGAGCACAGACATACACTAAAAGGAAGAAACAAATAACAAATGTAAAAATAATGAAATTATTTTTAACGCTTATCAAATTGTATTAATTTATTTATTAAATAATGTTTTCTATTGGCAAAAACTGGACGTGTATAAAAGCTTCTTTAATTTAAGTCATGATGGTAAAGGTGAGGGAGGGATAATAAGGATCGTTTCTATCATATATCCATGACAATAAAGGTAAATTTTCACTCCTGCCGGGGGTGTTGCATCCTCCCATCTCCATAAATAACATTTGTAACAAATAACACAAAATGCAAACTTCTTCCTAGATTAAATATTTTTTCGTTCTTTCAAACATCGTAATTATAGTCACTACCATCTCGTACTATGTGAAAGTGAAACTTTCAGAGTGTAACGAACTTCATATGGGGAACTACTTTACAGTTAAGTATTTATCGTTGTTGAAAAACTGAGTAACGATTTTTTTAAAAAAAGTGGAAAACTTATTTCTCCATTCACGCATTAAACACTTGCGTAACGCGTTACTATTTTGGTAATTCTGTTACTATCGCTTTACCGAAATTACAGTAGTTGTAAACGCCGTTATTTTACAAATTACTTCTCGATACTTCACTTGCGTTTTCTGGATGAATTCTAAGCTAAGGTTATTAATTTTCCAAGACAAAACATGCTTTGTTTTGGTAGAGAAGCGGTTTTCACGTTTCGCAGCTATAACTAACCATGTTATAGGAGACAAGAGACAGACGATAGCAAAAAACATACCAAGCACATAGACTTCTGTTATACAACCTATCACTTGTATAGCACCGACGGCTGTTGTTCTAGGAATTAATTTGTGCACCTGGACAAGAGATGGCGTAACGAGAGTATCGTCCCACAGTTCCGTGTAGCCACACATGCGTTGAAAACTCCTGTCAGCGCGCATCGTTCGTAGTATAGGGCAGTTGATTGACGCGTCAAGAACAGCATTTTGTAGTCAACTGAACATGGCGCAGTTCGTGCCAGATAAAGTGTTTTTGCGGGGTGTTCGGCTTCATTACTTTAACATGCAGAAAAGTGCTACCGAAAGTCATCGTATTTTGGTGGAAGTGTATGGTGACCATGCGCTAGCTGAGCGAACGTGTCAGAAGTGGTTTGCACGGTTTAGAAGTGGTGATTTCGGCCTGGAAGACCAAGAGCGACCTGGACAGCCAAAAAAATTTGAAGACGAAGAATTGAGAGCATTGCTCGATCAGGATTCGTGTCAAACGCAGGAAGAACTTGCAGAAGCATTAGGCGTTGATCAAACAACAGTTTCCAAACGCCTCAAAGCCATGGGAATGATTCAAAAGATGTCACATTGGGTTCCACATGAATTGAAAGACAGAGACGTTGAAAGACGAAAAACCATTTGCGAATTGCTGCTTCAAAGACAGAAAAGAAAGGGGTTTTTGCATCGCATTGTTACTGGCGATGAGAAGTGGATCCATTACGAGAACCCGAAACGAAAAAAGGCCTGGCTGAAGCCAGGTGAACCAGGTCCATCACAACCGAAACGAGATATTCACTGTGCAAAGGTTATGCTGTGCATATGGTGGGATATGAAAGGTGTGGTGTACTATGAGCTGCTGCAACCGGGCGAAACTATTAATGGAGAACATTATCGACGACAATTAATGCGTTTGAAGCAAGCTCTGGCCAGGAAACGACCAGAATGGGAGAACAGACATGATAAACTTATTTTTCAACATGATAACGCTCGCCCACGTGTCGCAAAACCGGTCAAAACCTATTTAGAAAATGTCGGATGGGAAGTTTTACCCCACCCGCCGTATTCACCAGACGTTGCTCCTTCGGACTACTACTTGTTCGATTGCATGAATAACGATTTGATTGGACAGCGGTTCACTTCTTCAGAAGATATCGAGAAATGGGTCTCTGACTGGATCGCTTCAAAGGATGAGGACTTCTTTCGCCACGGAATCCGTAACTTGCCTGACAGATGGGCGAAAGTGGTGGCTCGCGATGGACAATATTTTTCTTAAGGTATTTATGTATTTTGTGTTTGAACTACAGCTTCAATGTGTGCGTAACAACCGCACGAATTAATTCCTAGACCAATAGTAGTAAACATAGTTCATCTTGGAATCGTGGGCTACTTAGATACAGACCTAGAATAAAATGAATATTTGTTTGTATTAGCTATATATTCTATCTGACCTGTGTCAATACTTTTCGTAAAATTCAAAATTTGATTTTCTCCTATGGGTACCGCATTTAGTCATGCATAGGCCGCAGACTTTTTTTTGGCGCGGCTTATACTCGAGATAACTAAAGGCCATCCTAAATTTTTAAGATATCCATAATTAACGACACTTACCTTGTAAAACTACTGTATAACCAATTTATTCATTTGAACAGCACTTGCCATTCGTCATTTTCTTGATCATAATTAGACTTCGGATTTTTAAGTTCCTAAAATAGGCTCTAAAAATCCTAAAATAGGTCCTAAAATCTTAAGTTAGGCTCGAAAAATCCTGAAGTAGGTTCAAAAAAACTTAAAATAGTTCAAAATTCCTGAAAAATACTGATTAGGTATAGTCACCGACAATCAAAATGGGACACCTATATCCTGAAATACGCACTATCTTGCATAACGTTATGTGTGTTGCCTAACCCTACGGCGATGGCAGAACTTACCATTGGAAATTTGCTATTAAAATCCACTCTTCGCCACATAGTTAGGCAACAATCGTTTTTTCATGTTATCCACAGTCAAATTCCGCAATTTTGTCTGTGACGATCATCTTATATGCTGAAAATAATCTTTCAACAAAAACATAGTCAGTGGTGCAAACTTCAATGCTGAAATGTTGCAAGGTGAATGCCACAAAGCATCGAAGTGAGGCCAAAGTGAGCAAGACCACGCAGATCAGAAGTTTGCACTTTGGACTGTACAGGTAACAGTGACATCAGACATTTGAACTTTGAAAAATCACCATGCACTTGGAGGAAGGGAAATCGACAGAGAGTACGTTTCAAACACCTCCGTCATTGAATTGTTTAGTGACCGAACAAAGGAAATGTCTCTCTGACAAAAATCCTGAAAAACCTTTAAAAATATATAAAAACCTAAAAATAGGCTTGATTTAGGCATGTAAACCTAAAATAGGTTCTATGAAGCAAAATAGTTTTTTTTAGGCGCTATAAAACTTCATCAGTTGCGTTTTTTAACGAAACGCTGACATGACTTATTATTTCTTACATACCTGTAAAGGAAAAAAAAATAGGTTAAAATCCTAAAATCCGAGGTCTAATCATAATGCATCATTTGCAACTTAAATTTCGGAGTGTTATATCCTGTCCCAACTATCTCTAAAGGAAAGGAACAAAAAAATAAGTCTCTGCGCAAGTAGTGATGCGAGACGGCTCCAGCAATGAACACGTGAGAGGAACGGGATTGCGTGGAGGGGGTGAGCGACTGCAGTTACCAGCCTTCGAGCAGCGTGTACTGCTTCGTTCTGCTCACTCGACCCCCCTCTCTTGGTATGCGTGACCTTGCTAAAGAGATACCCGAGACAAAGTATATTCGTTCATATTCGACCCCATTTTTCAACGACCAATGGCCCGCCACTCAAGGAATGTTGGAAGGGAGAATACTACACACCGTTTCAACCCTTTTGTCCCGTCCTGCTTCAATCTTGGAAGGAGAGATCATAGAAACTTGAAACAATGTCATATTTATCAATACCTTTTGACATCTCCTCCTTGAACGAAGTTTCAAGAACACTATTATTTTCTGAATCCGGTTTCAAAAAATTCTGCGTTAAAACGTATGACGTACGATATTGAAATATTTTACTCACTCTTATCATTCGAAATTTGTTTAAATGATTCCCCAATTGTTATTGAGTCTGTTTCAGAAAATTATTTTGACAGATTCCCACCAATTGTAGTTTTAACAGATATTGCTATTCATTTACAAATCAGGAAATTTAATGAAGTAAAAACTTACAATAATCACGTCTGCCCGAGCAAAAGGATACTGTTTCAACGATAGGTAAATAATATATTTCCGGGAGGGTCAACGTTGATCCATTCTTATGTGTAAATTATTTTCTTAGTGGCAGTTGAGAAATTTCTAAACCTGCAATCGAAATTGGACAATTTGGCGGGTAATGAGGTTTGGCGCCCCATCCGCCTAATGTGATATTGTCTCCAAAAGCAAATTCACGTACACTGAACAACAGTATTTTTTACAGGAGGAGACAGGCGCGTGGAGAAGGTTACATAATTTAGAACTGCATAATTTGCATCCCTGTCCAGATATTATTAGAATAATTAACTCAAGAAGACACGTGAGCAGGCCATGTGGCACGAATGGGAGAGGAAAGACATAATCCTTGTTGGGAAACCTGATGGCAAGAGATCAGTAGGAAGGTCAAGAGGAAGATGTAGGGATAACCGGAGATGGACCTAAAGGAAATCGGTAAGGATGGAAAAGATTGGATAGATCTTGCAGATGGAAGACTTGTGTTGCCGCAGCCATAAACCTTCGGGTTTAAGAAGGCTAGATAGTCAATTAGTTAGTATTTTTCCCTAAGATCCAAATTAAGACCACATACCTTAACAAGAGTATTCCAAACACTGAGATGTGAACACATCTCGTTGCAGCCATCACATCTGATTACTTGATTTCAGTCATAGAGGAGACGGAAACAAGTGATGTATTGCGTTTTGCCTTGTTTTCAGCCGTAAAACCTGAAAGATAAATGTGTACAGGTCAACATATAAGTATCCTTGTAAAATACGAGCATCGTACAAGTCAAACCGGAACTCCCGATTTTTTAGAATAACGGAACATGTCCAAACGTGCTTATAAGAGTAAAGAGTCCACTGTTACCGCATGTAGCGTTAACGTCGCATGCAACGCGTGTCACTTGCTAAATATGATGGCGGACAAGTCTCTGAGTGCAAACATGGAACAGACTTTTGTGATGAAATTTATTTGACCGTACATCAGTGCAAGACGGATCCCACTACGGTCGTTGCCTTGAATATTCGGCGAGTGAAACGCATACTCCTTGAAAATCAACGGACAATATATCGCCAAAATGGGGAACAGACTCATCTTTCTGTGCGAACTTTGAACACAATTACACAAACTGCCTGGTTTGATCACTAAGGGCGTTCTGTTGCTGCAAGACAATGCACGTCCGCAAACTGGAACTCGGCTGAGAGTTACTGCCACACACCTCCTTACAGTCCTGACCTCGTTCCAAGGGATTTTGATCTGTTTGGACCCTTAAAGGAGTTCCTCCGAGACGAGAAATTCAGCAGTGACGAGGTGAAGCAAGCAGTCTGATCATGTCTTCGACGTGCTGAGAAATGTTTCTACGCAGGTAGTATCTCAGCACTACTGAAAGGCTTGGATAAGTGATTTAGTGTACAGGTTGAATTATACCGAGAAAAGTTCAGGACTTGAACGTTCCTCGTATATAGTGTGGAACGATTCAAGGGAGACTCTGTAAAAAGGTAAAATCTCTCGCCAGACATCAGTGCTCGGTCAAGCGACAATTTACAACACAAGGTAACATTCCTCAAATAGCGGAAACACATGACGTCAGGATACATGGCATTCTTTCTTCGTACTACCGGGTTCAAGCCCGTCATCGGCTGGTGTAACGATTTATGGCAAGTTAATTCACATAAATCTTACAACTTCCAACTTCATGGTTGGAAATGTCTATGCTCAAAATACGCGATATACAATCGCTTATTATTTAATTCATACGATTCACGACAGATGGCTCTACTAGTCACTTGCAAGTTATCAATCGTAAAATCACGCCCCCTGGTTCTACGGAAGTAAAAGTGTGCAGACATGTGCGTGGAGAGAACTTAGTCGTGTATTCCGTTTGGTACCACCAACAACTCTCTAGTCTACTCTGCGGAATGTCGTCGTCGGTAACGAAGTTTGAACCTTGATTGTCTGACTTGTAAATCGTAATACGCGAGGAAATTGCCGAGCTTCGTTAAGTCTAATCCGAGAAACTTTGTTGTAAAATTTGCAAGTATTACTTTGTAAATATGGTACCTAGTTGGTGAAATGGACGCGTGAGTTTGAAAAAAGACCATTTGACAAACTGCTATTGGAAGTCATATTGGATATCGAGGAACACGTACTACTTCGGAATTCCAGCCAAGACGTGCACCAGTCAATGTGGATTTGACTGCCATTAATTGAAGGAAGTTGTGTCCCTTTTCCAGGACTGAGAAAGTTGCCACTATTAAAATAAGGTAGGCAAAAGTGGATTTTGATGTATTTTTTGTGGTGAATAGGAGTGCGACGAAAAAAACCCGATTTTCTTATTTGACTACGAATTGTGTGAATTGCTTACGAAGCGCGTCATGTTGCAAAAATAAATCTTTAGTTAATCGAGTTGGTAAAAGCTCACAAAATTGCTAATCTGAATACCGCTCATCGTAAAAGTAATGGTTCATCACGATACCGTGATACACGTCACCCAGTTTAAACGTGTGGACAAAAGTTACAAAATGATAATATGAAACACGCGAGTGCAAAACTGCTTACTGTTTGATGTTTGGCAATGCCCTCACATTTTCCTTTTTGTTAAGAAAAGCCTTTGCTTGGTATTTGTAAAGTACGTCGCAAATCCGTACTTGGGAAAATCGCGACAAGACTTAGTCAACGTCATTTAGTCCCCCCCCCACCCACTACTTTCTTGTTCTTGATAATAAGCTTTGATTAAGTTATTGTCGAACTGCACAAGGCAATAAATTACGCTGTTAGGGAATGAGCATCTAGGGAGAAACATTCTTCCTCGTACAAAAGATTTTTGTAAATTCTTTGCGCCGTTATTTCAAATGTGACTGTCCACAGTTTTATGAATCTATTGTAGAGATATGGAGACCATTAGACCGAGAAAACCTCGTATGTTAATATTCACACTTGTTCATTTCATGTTGTAAGCCCGTTTACCTGGGCTTTGAGAGGTACAGGGTAGTTTCATTTAAACATTTTAGGTAGAGCTTAATAATGTTTGATGGCTGAACCTGCTCCGTAGGAGTGTAGAGATATGGAAAGTTGGTGTAAAAGGTTATTCACGCTTGTTCATACCTGGTAGATGTGTGTGATGTCTTGTCCTAATGCTTCTCGCAGACCGAATCGTGAAAGTTCCAAGGTTCTATCCAGCGATCCTCAGTTCACCAAGCCAAGCGATCCCTTGCGCCTAGTAGCATGCTAGGCAGCGGTAACTCCGTGTTCCATCGTCGTAGTTAGCAGTGTAACGTGTTGTAGAGTAATCGGACTAGTTATCCATGTAGCGTCGATGAGTGTCAGAATCAAAAAAAAGCTAGCTCCGGGTAGGAGCTTGCTTTTATCATTACAGGCGTCGAAAGGTTGTTAAACCTTTCGAACGCGGTAGATCCTGTTTAGATCCACGCGTTTGCCTTTCCAGTTCCTGGTTTTTACGGAAGTTACAAGCTAGCGCATTCTTGAGATCGCTCGCTGGTCGGACAAGTTCAGGAAATGAACAAGTGTGAATATTAACATACGAGGTTTTCTCGGTCTAATGGTCTCCATATCTCTACACTATAGTAATCATAATTGGTGGTTATTGTTATTAAATGTGTAAGAAACGTTTTTTGATTAAACAATGTAATTCAAGAAGGTTAAACTTGGATAGAAACGGGAGTTGAATAAAATTGTAAATTTCTTTGCACATGAATCGAGGCGTTGTTCCTTAACGAAATCGTCTTGTTGAACAATTGATTAACATTGTGTGTTGAATAACATAGGCATTTAATTGATAAATGCGGTGAAAATTCTTATTTCACAAATTGTGTGGATGTTCCGATTTTATGCGTATTTAAAAAGGGGCATAACTTGTACTTGACTTATATTTTACGGTAATGTTACTTGAAAACAAATATTGAATTGGTTAATGTACTTATTGACTTAACCTGGTTTATGCTGTTACAAAGGGGAGGGGTTAATCTAGAATTTATTGTTGATTGTTCAACGCCAAAAAAAAAAGGTTGCATTGTTATTAAAATTGTTAAAATTGGACAGTTGCCTATTTCTTGACATAATTAACGCTAGTTACCTTCCCAATTCTCCATGCGGTTAAGACGCATGTACGCAAGAATACATCAGGTATCGTAGTTAGTGATATTTGTAGAATAGCGAAAGTAGTAGTAGTGATATTGGAGTGTCATAAGCTAGTTTGGGTTACGGTGCGTAACGCATTTTTGGAAACTGAATAGTTGCACTATTTATGTTATTACATTACCCGATCTTACGAATGCTCCTTTAGTCAAATTTGTATTTTGTCGACCATTTGCTAACCCCCCCCTTTTATAATTGTTTACAATCCTGAAAAGAAAGGATACTGAAGTTCATAGTAACTTGAGGTGTTGCGAACAACGCAACATTAACCTCCACCCGTTTGATTTTGTGACGTTTACCGAGGTGCTTATCAATTAGATCCCGGCCTTAAGGTAAATATTGTAACGATGAGTCTGAGTTGCTGTTTTAAGTCCACTTTATGCACAGTAAGGCTAATCGGGACTGGACCTACAGTTTAAAGTGGAATCCGAACCACTTGTGCCTCCACCGGGTATCGAACCCGGGTCTCCTTGATTACAAGGCAATGACGTATTGTAACGATGAGGCCCAGCCGCAATTAAACTAAAGAAAGGCACTCGGCGAATTTTCACGTTACACTGGCAAATACGGAAGTGCTATCCAAGCAGCTAGGAAGTATTTGCCAGCAGCTTAAAAGAGCTAGGCACTAGAATTCGGGAGTTAGTGGCACCTCAGAATTCAGTAGAAGCTCAAGGAGACTACCAGCTACAAGGTGAAGACCTCCTGCACCTTCCAGGTCTCAAGCCCGCTCGGGAAACCGAACCGCAGCTTTTCGCCAAGGCAACCGCTAACACACATGCGAGTTGGCAATCTTCCGTACCACGCCTTGTAAGTCGCAGCCGTAGGTCAGACCATCGTTCGAATAGCCTTCTCGAGGGCTACCTCTCCAAGACCAGCATGTGCTTCGTCGCCAAGCCACGGGCAAGAAGACCGTGGGCAGTCGAACTCAGGACTCCGTGCTCTGTCGCCTGACGTCCACACTCAACCGCTTGGCCGAGAGGTAAGATGTACGCCGTCTACATCCCTTGAAATCATTCCACTCTCTGCCAGAAGCCTGTCAGCGAGATTGTATGGGGACCATAAAACGTAACCTAGCTCTACCATCTGACCCCAAAGCGTTCAGTCACTATCCCCGTAGTTTAAGTAATTGAAACCAGTGAACGCATCAATATAGACAATCTGAAGCTTGCTTTCAAAATGTTTTCATTTCTTAATTTTTTTTTAAAGATTCGTGCTTAAATAATAACTGGAACCTGTTATTTTTCTTATTTATTTCGTCTTCTGTTCCATGGTGAAGTTAATTCATTGATATTTAGAATAATACATAAAATGAACAGTTATATACAGGTTGTTCAGGAAAAAGCACTTACGTCAAAAATGTCAATTTTACAGCAGACAATTATTTGTGTTTATTATTTTAATAGCAAACATTAGACATGATATACATGTTGGATTATCACTGTTTTGAATCTTTAGACATGCCCAGTATAAAATTATATACTAAAATTTTCTTTAATTGATTCAGTGTAGTGACTCATGTGACTTTTCCCGAACACCCTAGATATAAAGTAGGCTATTTTTTTAAAAACTTTAAATTGTTACACGCAAGACTAGAAGTCTAACCTACAGATTTAAATTAACAACTCCCACATACTTCTGATATAGTTGTTTCCAGCTCAGAAAATTATAATAATTAATGGATTTCAGTGGTTTCCTTCAACTAAGCATATTGAATATGTTCCCATAGTGTACTAGAATTAGTAACTGTTTTTGCCTCAGTAGAAAACGTTCTCGAAGCTCCTCTAAAGGAGAAATTGAAGGTCTGTTCCCGTGACAAATATTGCCACTACCATCAGTATGCTGACGATTCTCAAATCTGTATTCAGTGTAATGCAGAAGACTACGATAATGCGATGACCAAACTTCAATTCGATCTTGACGCTACAACAAATTGGTCACGGAGAAACTTCCTTCAATTAAATCCAACAAAATCTTGCTTCATGATCACAGGAACTCATGGTACACTTAAAAAACTTCACAAAAACGCACCTTCTCCCCCCAACTCTCGGCAGTATACCGCTAAGCGATGTCGATACAAGCAAAAACTTGGGGATTGTCTTCTATAGACACTTAAATTGGGAGGCCCAAGTCGAATTTATTGTGAACAATTGTATGGGGAAACTTAAATCTTTGTATCATTTAAAACATACTCTGGAAGCTAATGTTAAAGGTCGCCTTATGCAAGCACTCGTTTTATCTACACTAGACTATTGCGCTCCAGTATACAGTGATATCTCCCAGGGCCTCCTAAACTATAAACTTCAAACAATTGAGAACTGTTGTATACGTTTCATATTAAACCAAAAGAGATAAGAACATGTATCCCCCTATTTAAAGAAACTTTCTTGGCTAAACATTAACAAGAGAAGAAAATACTTAACACTCACCTTGATGCACAAAATTCTTAAGAGTGGCTCCCCAAAATATTTATCCGATAAGATCTGTTCTCGTAGATCATCAGTTGAACAATATACGCAAGAAACACAATCTAAAAATCCCGAAACATAAAATCGCCACCTATAACAAGTTCTTCATTCTTACAGGGATTTGGGAAGGAACAAACTGCCTGCACCATTGACAAACATTGTTTGCCATTGTAGTTTTAAGAAAGAACTATAGAACTTACTATTGTTACAACAACTACATTAACCTACATATCTTAATAATTCCACCTGCACTTACACATCATATAATGCATACCCCCCCCCCCCACACACAATGAACTACTGAAGACTTATTACTTATCTTTACTCCGCAGTATGCATACTAATCAACTTAATGTATTATTTTATCATTGTATAATCTTTACATCATCTTTATTATATTATCATGATCATTATTTATTATCTTTGTTTTTATTGGTTATAATTAAAGTGACGGTGTTCATAGTGGTACAGCACGGGCTGTAATGAGAGTAGAAGTCTGAAACTTCGTAGATATGCTAATGAAGCAATGAGCTCGCGAATTATGGAAAAAAAATAGTTCCAATTCTCGCAAACCAGGGTAAAAAATGGCGCTGTAAGCAGTCAAAACTTGGTATAGTTACAGGAAAAAGGCACTATAAATCGCAGAAAATAATACTCTTTGTAATAAAATATCGCTACAATTTCACGTATTCGAATTACATGAACATTACTAAAGGAAAAAGCAACAAGCGTCACCAACAACAACCAGGGAGCTCACACAATGGTTAGGCAATGTCACCGACTTTGACGTCAGAGTTACGGCAAATTCCACGTTTTGACTGCTTACAGCGCCATTTTTCACCTGGTGGCGAGAATTGGAACTATTTTTTTCATAATTCGCGAGCGCATTGCTTCATTAGCATATCTACGAAGTTTCAGACTGCTACTCTCATTACAGCCCGTGCTGTACCACTCTGAACACCGTCCTTTTAACTATAACCACCTGGTATCTCTGACAAGGGTTGGTTGCAAGAACGGCCCACGAGGCCGAAACACGTCTGCTTAAATGAAGACCATTCTCTTCTATTCTATTTCGTAACTGGAAACGGTGAAAGAATTTGAAGGTGACTGAGTAGTTGATTCCACTGATGCTCTGGTTTTAGAAATCAGAAATGGCTGATAATCTGCTTGAGAGGTAAGCAGGTTGAGTTGATGTAATTGTCATGCAGAGTAGAATAGATAAGCTTGGGTTATTAATACATATTTTTTCACTGAGGGTATTTTCATATGCTAGTGAACAGAGGAGTAGTGGGCAAGATTGACAAACTATGAATGTAGTGAATAATGGAGTACTGGAATTATCTTTTTCCTTCAACTTATTATATTGTTATTCCCCCTTCTCTCTTCCTCTGCTTCTCTATTTTTTGTCTTTCACAGCTCTCTCATTCTCTCTTTCACTTTCCGAAATTTGCTTCTATCTCTATTTACCCCTGTACGCGGATGATTCTTGCTCAAGTAATTCTCACATAGGCTCGAATGTGGATTGAGATTATTTCACGGGGGCTGGAACCCCCTCCCCCTTCGGCTGCTCGTCCTCAGGCTCTAGCTTATTACTTTTTGAACGAAAGCCAAGGAACTTTAATGCCAATATAATTCTGAATTACTCACCGTGCACCGTCGAACACTAGCTTAAAGGAGTGCGTTGCCTACAGCAAAAACAACGCTAACATTTCCAAAACGAAACAAGTATTTATGACGTGTGAGCTCTTGGTTGCGTCAATCATAAATATAATATTCCTGTTCTGTCATCCTGATATTATCGTAAACAATTAATAACTTGTTGATGGAGAGATATTTGGTTATAACTACAGCATGCCATAGACATTGAAATTGCTGCTTGTGACAGAGATAAAACACACGTTATCGTAAACATTACTAAATTATTATTATTATCGACTCATAACATGCGCGTAGATCGGAGTTTATCTTAGGGGGTCCGAGTTCATCGATGAAATGTATGAGAATGCATTGCATGACACGCACTTAATAATTTATCGCCTTGTAATGAAGGGGTTCGGGGTTCGATACCCGGCGGAGGCCCATAGCGGTTGGGATCCCACTTTAAACTGTAGGTCCAGTCCCGATTAGTCTATCCGTGCATAAAGTTGGCTTAAAACGTCAAATCAACTCAACTTAAAATCTGTCTTCGCCGTTAAAATTACAGATGATAATGATGTAAAATAATATTTTGTTACCATCAAACTACGAATATTCTTTTCTAGTAGGTACTTTGTACAGTTATGCGTTCATTCCCAAACACATTTCGCTCTCTTAGTTATAGGGCACGTATAAAATTTCCTCAATTTTTGCCCATCTATTCTTCTATATATATATAAAAATGTATGTATGTATGTGTGTTTGTTCAGCAATAACTCTCGAACGCCTGGAGCGATTTCAACCAAACTTCGTACACGTATCACTTGCAATCTCGAAAGAAAAACTGTGGGGGTAAGACACCCCCCGGGACTCCTAGGGCTGGGGGTGGGAAGGGGACATAAAATAGCATTCTGGTGCGTGGCATTTTCGTGTCACGTCCTGCAAGTTATGCTTCCTGCAACACAGCACGGCGAAGTTGGTTGCATACACAGAAGGTGCTATATTGCTATCCTCGAGCAATTTCAACACATATCACTTACAATCTGGAAAGAAATACTGGGGGGGGGTAAAGACACCCCTGGCACGCCTAGGGGTGGGGGTGGGAAGGGGTGACATGTAAAAATAATATAAAACGACCGATATTAGTGTGGAATTCATAGTTTTCGGGGTCACTAAGATGAATAGTGACACTCCCAATGCAGTTCAACTCCAAGTTCATTTTACACTATAATTAGAATTCATTATTTTCCTGTCTAATAGAAGATTGGGATAAATAAATACCCGGGCAACGCCGGGCAATGAGCTAGTACAAAATAAAATAGAATATTGTTATTGTTGGTTGATGGAAAACAACGTTTGGTGATGAGAAAATATGTTGCACCAGAAGCTGTACGGAGATGTTTGTCACCCCTCGTAATTTACATACATATCTTTAACCGATCAGTTGCTCACACTTCCCAACTAAGAATACAAAGTCCATGAACAGAAAAATAAATGCCGACAACTCAATCTGACATCTAAACTTTACGAGCTAACTGAGACGGTCATCCATTTCTCTTCCCTCGAGAGAATTTGCTTACTTCGTCACCAGCCTCAAGAACACCAACACGTCTCTTAACAGAGAAAAAAATTGAAAATAAGAAGGAAAGTAGTAAAACTTTACAGAGTAATGATTCTCTATCAGGCGATCGAGTTCAATATAGTGTGTCTCAACCTTAAAAGTCAGTATGGAAGTAAATGGAGTACTTCCCTCTCTCTCTCTAATACATGAGTTTTGCCAATAGCTCTGTCCTTCTCTACCACCGCTGCGTTGCGAGATGTTACACAATTTACAAAATGTAAAAGTCAAAAATTTCAAACAGTGAAATCATTATCCTGTAGATTTTTTTTATGCTCTATTTACTGACGGCATTATATAACCTGTCATAAATTCATGTGATCTGAATTTTTCATAATTATGCAATTTTGCAAAACGCTTAATTTTTTCTAGTAAATACTTCAAAAGCCATAAATATCAAACCGCTTGGACAACTTCGCCAGATTTTTTCTACGAGATCTATGATGTTTGTAGATATGATATATTCTTCGCCTGAGTGAATTAATTTGCTTACGAGGAGAGTTATATATACATATACATTGGATATTTTGTATAAATCATCAGACCGTAACACGAAAAAGTTGGTTCGCGACAAACTTTTCGGTTTGTCGCGATACACGTGCAGACCAAACGAGAAAAGTGTTGACCACTGTTTGAAGTTATTTTTAGAATGCATTGTTACTCCACAGCACAATTATTTATTCCGCAATCGTAGTTTGTTTATGCGGGCTGTCTCGCGTATCAAATTCATTGCGCGCCACCGAGGTTACAATTAAGTTGCAGGCAGGTGCCCCGGTTCGTAGGAAGTGCAGTGTGCTTTATTTTCATAAAAAATGTGTCTTAATGTTTGTTTTTGCATTTATTTAATTCTGTTTACGTAAAGGATACAACATTCAACGAAAGAAGTAACAATAGTTGCGTGTATTACACATATAATGCAAATGTAAAATGGTAAATAGTTACGTCGAAATATAAACATTTAGATGCAAATTTTGAGGTAACTATCGTTTTTTTTCCAAAATGCATCAAATACATAGATTTTGATGATTTCCTATACGATTTGTCGCAATCATTAGCGATTAACAGCGACTTGATGCGACTCCGTTTGTTGATCTGGCAACGCCGCGTTCCATTTAACCCATGCTGACTTTTAAGGTTGAGACGCTCTATAGTGATCTTGCTGCGTGACGTCGCTTTCGATGCACGGTAAATGTCTTCTATTGGCAATGAATCCGAACAAAACGATTCTCTCGTGTTCCCTCACGCCAAATTACCTGCTGGAATGCCAAGTACTTGAAATTCCAAGAATTATGTCTGAGCCACATTCACCTTTTTCATCAGGTGACTCCTTGGCTACTGTGGGATGTGGAAGAATCGGGTCTCAAGGGTTGCCTTGGTCCAAAGGGTTTTGCAAGTGGAGAATTCTTTCAAGTCGATACGGGCGCGCATCGCCGAAGATTTCAAGAAGATATACACCTCATATACAAAATCAAAACAACACATTTACCACACCATGAGTCTTGGGTTCAATTCAGCAATATATATTTATTTATTCTTTATTTAAAACCATTATTTGAAATAATCAAAAGGCTGAAACAAATGTTCAAACCAAAAGAACAATTACCACAGGTTGTAAATAACTAATAGTGAAAAAAATGAAGGCAGATGACTCAAACACACGAAATGGAAAAAAAAGAAGTACTACGACAACGTTACACTCGGGACAAAACTTGCCACCTCTAAGAGAGAGATTTGTTAACATATCACTATATGAAGCCAGATGTCCTACATACAAATCATGATAATACAGGAGTGTGCTATTTTGTTCGAACCATCTCTCTATCGAAACGAACTGTGAGGTTCGTGGTATCTTACCAAGAATCTTAACCATTATGCTTGGGTGATGTAGTTTTATCATTCATTCATCCTCACTCGTGAGCACTCGCCCTTGGCAGATAACTTGATGGTAATGGGCGAGAGGTTACTGTTCACACATGGAAATGGCACAACACTAAGAATTTGTGTTTATATCTTCTAGTTTAGATCAACATGGTTAGAGAAGGATGTTACTTGTCTCTTCGATGATGATTAGTTCCTCGGAGAAGACTCTTAGAATTGCGCTATACATGCTCGCTCTAGCACCCCGATGTTTCTCGGTCCTCGATCCAAAGCAAAAGACCCCAAGTCGCCCGTTACACTCTAACTTATCCTTTCTTCCACCACCTGGTTATTGCTCCCTAATACCAGTCGATCAGCAACTTAATTCCAACCAACCAGGAGGATTGATTTAATACTGACTTAGCATTCTTTGAATGCTTGAGAGAGTAACGGCCGACGAAGGAGGTTATTGCTTCTGGCTTGCTACTTTTCTCTAATCAGGGGAACCTGTTACGCTATTTCATCAGAGTCCATCATCCATTCTCATCGCCGCGGTTAAACAAGTAAGCAGACAAGCGACGCAAAATGAGTAAGATTGAAAAAGAGATAACACTGCACAGAACAGATGTCATCCATATTATCTCTTTGTGAGTTCTTAACGACACAAGTCAGCAGAGAACAAGTGTATTTGGACCATCCTCCAGGTTCACACACATGCACAGTTTCAACACATGTTTCGAAAACCTCTACACCAACTTCTCTCCTTCTTCCTCTTTTTCTACCAAGTCACTAATGTTCCTTTCTGGCCATATAAATAATGAAAATACTCCTGCAGTTCCCATATTTCTATAACACACATGAAATTCTTAGTATGAGTTTGATAGCGAGTCTAGAATGCTTGTAGACACTCTACTGGGTAGAGAGCGCGCAGAAATATTCACTCCACAATGAGAAGGAGCCTGCGCTGTTATGTCCATGAAGAGGCTGCTCAGCAGCATGCGCAGAAGTCTCCTAGCGCACGCGCAGAAGAATGCAAAGCGCCAAGTGGGCAGGGCCTCAGATGCAACGTCACGCGTTAGGCTCGCATCCAACTTGCGCATAAGGGAATGACCAGTGATGTTGCGAAAGTGAACTATTTGTATTAAATTGAGGGATAGCATGGCTGAAACGTCCGAAACTCTCTTTATGTAATATTCCTGTGTTAAACAGCTTATTGTGCATTTGTCTGCTTAACCTAAATATCTATGTATTTTCACTCTTCCTGCTTGCCTGCTATAAACCCTTCCCACTTCTTGTTCATATTAGTCAGGTGGTGGATCCAGTAGTATGCGTTGAAAGCCAGGAAAGCCAGGGGGAACACGAAGAGTGAAATGGCATCAATACACCCTTCTCTTCGTAGGATACTACCGAAAGCACGGCGCCATCTTCCACACACGTTGACACATTTCCATCTACTTTTGGTCACTTTCTTCTGCAACTGAAAAAATAAGCAAAGAAGGAGACAATTAAAACCCCTCAACCATAATTAAAACCAATAGCTCTTAACCAACCCTATGATAGATGAGACTTACATTTTTGTGACAAAATGTCTGAGTTAGTTGATTTTAAACAGTGATGATACTTCGGTTCTTCCAATGACATTCAAATTATTGTATTGTGTGTACTGGTAACCAATAATAAAAAACTTCATATTCTCTGCGAAAAAATTAAAACAGTAACATTCTTTTTTATTACTGAATGTAGATTGAGTGTAAGGCTTTCAAAATCGACATTTAATAATATATAAGAGTTAAAAATAATAAACTATATATTTTTTCTGAAAGCGAGATGTAAATATATCTGTAAATTTAAGAACTTTGAACTCTAATTAATGCATGAAGTAACCGTACAATAAAGTATAAGAATAATAATTGTTGTTTTAGTATTGTAAGCTTAACTTTACAAAGAGTTTCAAGCATCAGTTTTATTAGAGTTAAGGGAAAGTGTAAATTTACATAGTTGGTACGTTCTGTAATTAGTTCCCAGCATTCACAAGACGATATGAGCAGGTAAACCTAAGAAGGAATTTAGTTTTCATTTGCACCAGTTCATTTAGAATTTTCGAATTTCAGTTTACAAATTTTCCTGAAATTCAAATGTTAATACAGACTATGTCATCATATGCTAACACCAAATTGTTTTCTTTTCTATTTCAAAGGCAAGGAGCAGCCGCTTTTTGGGGGCCAAGGAGGCCACCCTTTAGGGTCACCAACGCTTAACATTCATAACAACCATAGAAGAAATAAGGAGGACCTCACCATAGGCTTAAACCTAGGAGGCATTGCGAAAACCATCTCTGATTTGTAGTCCTTCCTCACCGCCTTGCATCGTACTCCCAGGAGAATGAGTGCATATTCCAGCAGGGCTGCCACCACGAAAGTCATGCACACCATGATCCACACCTCCACTGGCTTCACGTCGAAGGACGGCTGCAGCTTCTGCCTATTGGAGTAAAGGGTAAGTACACAAAGTTCAAATTGTCTGTCGCATTTTGGCAAAACTAGGTAACTAGTGAAAATATACTTTATTTTTGTGGAAATGGAAGTAGGAACCACAGACTTCAAAAGTTCTCTAAACTTTTATTTCTCTTCTTGTACACGACATGGGCAACTTCAAAAATTTTTGCAATGAGGTGGCCAATTTCTTGAAACAATTTTAATTCTGGTGTTCCCTTTTATGCGTTTTCCTCAACAGCCACATCACTATTTTTGCCTCATGACAGTTTTTGATATGCCTCTTTAAACGCAGCCATAACTCGAAATTTCGTGTTTGTTGCCTTAAAGCTGAGATGGAAAACTCCATGAACCAATAAAAATTATTATCGCGATAACTTCTATTTGCAAGATCCTTAAGTTGAAACAGTTTTTGTGTCTTCACATTTACTATACCCTATCTTTGATTTCTTGGAGCAAGTCATCGCATAACGATAAAGAAGAGGAAGTAGCTAGTAGGTGCAGTGCTGCAAAAAGCTGGTAACTTCAGTCGCTTTGGCCCTCCACGGAATCCCGTTCCCTCTCACGTGTTCGTTGTTCGAGTACTTTCGAATCCAACTTGCGCAGTGACTTGTTTTCGTTCGTTCGCTCCAGAGATTATCTGGACAGAGTATAGTTTCACCTTACATTGTTTTTTTTTTTATCTAGAGGCCAGACATGTTGAGTTTATTAAATTATGTAGCCTTGAGCTGCTATTTGATAGGTCTATCAGTCCACCAAAATGTGTCTTTATAGTTATGGTAGATACCGATAGTTGATACACAGGGGCGGACATAGCACTACAGTCCGATCTTCTTTTTTCAATTTCGCAGTTTAGTATACTATTCGTTTGTTTTATTGGTACGCGAGCAATAGGCAATGTCAATATTCAATTAGTACCTGAGTGAGGTTTAGTTCGTACGCAAGTGTTCGTTCGTCCATATGCATTTCAATTGGTACGCGAGTGATCTTCAGTGTGAAGGTTCAATTGGTACGCGAGTGATCTTCAATGTGAAGGTTCAATTGGTACGCGAATGATCTTCAATGTGAAGGTTCAATTGGTACGCGAATGATCTTCAATGTGAAGGCTCAATTGGTACGCGAGGGATCTTCAGTGTGAAGGTTCAATTGGTACGAGAGTGATCTTCAATGTGAAGGTTCAATTGGTACGCGAGTGATCTTCAATGTGAAGGTTCAATTGGTACGCGAGTGATCTTCAATGTGAAGGTTCAATTGGTACGCGAGGGATCTTCAATGTGAAGGTTCAATTGGTACGCGAGTGATCTTCAATGTGAAGGTTCAATTGGTACGCGAGTGATCTTCAATGTGAAGGTTCAATTGGTACGCGAGTGATCTTCAATGTGAAGGTTCAATTGTTACGCGAGTGATCTTCAATGTGAAGGTTCAATTGGTACGCGAATGATTTTCAATGTGAAGGTTCAATTGTTGCGCGAGTGATCTTCAATGTGAAGGTTCAATTGTTGCGCGAGTGATCTTCAATGTGAAGGTTCAATTGGTACGCTAGTGATCTTCAATGTGAAGGTTCAATTGGTACGCGAGTGATCTTCAATGTGAAGGTTCAATTGGTACCCGAATGATTTTCAATGTGAAGGTTCAATTGGTACGCGAATGATCTTCAATGTGAAGGTTCAATTGGGATGCTAGTGATTTTCAATGTGAAGGTTCAATTATTGCGCGAGTAATCCTCAATGTGAAGGTTCAATTGTTGCGCGAGTGATCTTCAATGTGAAGGTTCAATTGGTACGCGAATGATTTTCAATGTGAAGGTTCAATTGTTGCGCGAGTGATCTTCAATGTGAAGGTTCAATTGGTACGCGAATGATTTTCAATGTGAAGGTTCAATTGGTACGCGAGGGATCTTCAATGTCAAGGTTATTGGTACGCGAGTGATCTTGAATGTGAAGGTTCAATTGGTACTCTAGTGATCTTCAATGTGAAGGTTCAATTGGTACGCGAGGGATCTTCAGTTTGAAGGTTCAATTGGTACGCGAGGGATCTTCAGTTTGAAGGTTCAATTGGTACGCGAGTGATCTTCAATGTGAAGGTTCAATTGTTGCGCGAGTGATCTTCAATGTGAATGTTCAATTGGTACGCTAGTGATCTTCAATGTAAAGGTTCAATTGGTACGCGAGGGATCTTCAGTGTGAAGGTTCAATTGGTACACGAGTGATCTTCAATGTGAAGGTTCAATTGGTACGCGAGTGATCTTCAATGTGAAGGTTCAATTGTTGCGCCTGTGATCTTCAATGTGAAGGTTCAATTGTTGCGCGAGTAATCTTCAATGTGAAGGTTCAATTGGTACACTAGTGATCTTCAATGTAAAGGTTCAATTGGTACGCTAGTGATCTTCAATGTAAACGTTCAATTTGTACCCGAGTGATCTTCAATGTGAAGGTTCAATTGGTACACGAACGATCTTCAATGTGAAGGTTCAATTGTTGCGCGAGTGATCTTCAATGTGAAGGTTAAATTGGTACGCGAATGATCTTCAATGTGAAGGTTAAATTGGTACGCTAGTGATCTTCAGTGTGAAGGTTCAATTGGTACGCTAGTGATCTTCAATGTGAAGGTTCAATTGGTACGCGAGTGATCTTCAATGTGAAGGTTCAATTGTTGCGCGAGTGATCTTCAATGTGAAGGTTCAATTGGTACGCGAATGATCTTCAATGTGAAGGTTCAATTGTTGCGCGAGTAATCTTCAATGTGAAGGTTCAATTGGTACGCTAGTGATCTTCAATGTGAAGGTTCAATTGGTACACGAGTGATCTTCAATGTGAAGGTTCAATTGGTACGCTAGTGATCTTCAATGTGAACGTTGAATTGGTACGCTAGTGATCTTCAATTTGAAAGTTCAATTAGTTTCCTTCTAGAAATATGATAGGGGTGTGTAACAGCACGAGGGTGCGAAATATCGCTGCGGGAGACTTACAGTGTATAGTCAACCTTTCACGAGCAATTCAAAATATCTCAATATCTCCACGAGCTACTGGTAGTTCGTGGTCGACGTTCTGCTTATCCCTACTATAATCCACGACGCCTTCTGGTCGTCCTTTTCGCTCGTTTAGTAGTTTGATCTTTGAGCATATCACATAATATAGTCTGTACAAGGTCCCAGGATCGACCCCTATTGGATGCATATTGTTGAGGTTCGGATTCCACTTTAAACTGTAAGTCCATTTGTATCTGAGCACAACGTGGACTTTAAACTTGAAAATAAAATAAGAAACTCAAATTTTCCCACTTAGTTGAAATTAAATTCCAAATTGAGGCATCTAAGCTTCAAGAAGCGATGAAACACATGGTTGAAAGCGTATAGACATAAATAATCTTAACGTGTCCTACCTGAGCGAGTTGAACATGGTGACGAGCGTCAGCAGGGACGTAACCATAAGTGCCACCCTTCCGGGAACCATGTTGGGGTCGATGATGAAGCTGCACCAGGAGATGATGACCAGCAAACCACTCGGGAAATATGTCATCAGGAGGTGAGTGGACAGCTCCCGACGCAGGTATATGGTGAATAACAGTTTGTCATCTGAAATTTGTGAATTTAATCATAACAATATTCCTTTATGCGTAATATTTATTCCTTCCACTTTTATTTTTGAATTATAAGAATTTTATATAGACGATGCATTGGAAGATTGTGAAGACAACTACAGTACTGACATTCATATTGAAATTTTCTAAGATTTGTATTTTCGTTGCTGAAAATGTAAATTAATCATTGACAGTTTTCTAAATGTCAAATCTAATTAGAAGAAATTATGTCTAGCGGGTAAATATGTAGGTAACAGCTTATCACACCATTAAGCCTTGTTTCCTCGATATGAAAAACTCAATATGCTGACCAAGGCAGAAATTTATTTTATTATAAAACATAAACGAAACGTAACGTTTCAACATTCTAGCAAGGTCTTCTTCAGACTCTGTACATTTGTACTTGGTACAGAGTCTGAAGAAGACCTTGCCAGAAGGTTGAAACGTTACGTTTAGTTTATATTTTATAATAAAATAAATTTCTGCCTTGGTCAGCTTATCAATATTTTCATACCTCCTTTGAACAGTTTTTGTGTTCTTCAATATTCTATTACTAAATTAATGCAAAATGTCTGCTAAATCAACGAGCAGAGTTGGGGAGTAACTTAACGCGTTACCAAAATTGCAAGGGTTATGGTAACGGTAATTGGTTACTTTGATATATTCAGCACTTGAGAATTCATCTGTCAGAATGACAAATGCTGCGCTGTGTTGTTTGTATGTGCAATTAAAGTTACGGTGGGAAAACATGCAATTAGTTACTATTTTGACTAACTAGTCCAAATCTGCGAATGCAAATGATTTGGAGTTAAACCCCGTTAAGCTCTTCTTTCATATAAAGCTATACCTTTCCACTTCCTGGATGCCTTCATGGCCAGGTGCAATGCACAGAGAACGAATTGTATGAAGTTAAGCTTTGTAGATTGTTTGGTTTGGTTTGAGTTGCTGTTTTAAGTCCACTTTATGCACAGTAAGGCTAATCGGGACTAGACCTACAGTTTAAAGTGGGATCCGAACCACTTGTGCCTCCACCGGGTATCGAACCCGGGACCCCTCGATTACAAGGCAATGACGCTACCACTGCGCCATGGGGGAGGCCCCTTTGTAGATTGTCCTCGCAGTATCTGTGTTCATTAATCATTAAGAACTAAATTTCATCCTTCAGAAGAACACGTGTGTTTTTCCGCATAAATTTAAATACGGTACAGGAACCTTTTTTTCCGGTTCATTTTGAATAGGGTCCAAGTTCCCTGTTGAAATGAAACAGTTCGCAACTTGGATCGAATTTAAATTGTGCAATTGTACAGGGTTCCCACGTATGTATTTTCCCTGAATCTTTATTTTTTTACAAGACGAGTTAATATACAGTATTGCATAGAATTTTCAGCCAAAAATGTAGGCTTGAACCCGGGTCTCTGCCATACCGTGCAATTGCTCTACCACTGAGCTACCGAACCCGCCTGGCCTCGCCTGATTTCTCGCCATCGGCGTTTTACCTGCGTGGAATCGTCTCTTCCAGGCCGGCTCGGTAGCTCAGTGGTAGAGAAATGGCACGGTATGACAGAGACCCGGGTTCGGGTCCTGGCTGTGTCTGCATTTTTCGCTGAAAATTTCTACGTAGTACATCTCCTGTGTGTGCCAAATCTTCAACAGTATTGTTTATTATTTTACAATAGACTCCATTTCCACTCATAGCCATAACATCACCACCTTGCTATTATTATTATTAGACATGAGATGAACTAGCTGATTGACTGATTTGAACATTTTCGGTGCTTCGGCCTTTGTGACCATTTTGCACCTTTCTAAGTATACGTGGAAAATCCCCTTATCTAAAAACCCTAACCTTAAAGTTAAGAAAGAAAGGAGTGTAAAGAGACCTTTGAGAAAAGTTAAAAATGCAAGTTGTAAAGGAACTTCCACAGGACAAACACGAAATTTGAAAAAGGCAAGCATAGTCTGAAAACTTCCTCCGAAACAGTGTAAAATGCCAGCTCTTCTCAAAAAGCATAAAAAGCATTTGGTAAAACACTTGGCTTATCATATTTTTTGGTTCCAACCCAGGACATATTCGCGATAAACTCGTTACTGCTGAATTTTAGTTTTTCTTTACAAAAGTAAATTGAAATTACTTAAAAACCTTACCATTGCATAAGAAAAAAAAATAACATTATTTTCTAAAAATGTTTGTTGAAGCAGTAGCATTAATAGGAATCCTATATTTAACTGTTTTCACGTGGTCTTCAATATCACCTCTTCCTTTATGTCCAAGAGAAAATATTCCATTACAGAGTGTACATTGCACACGTTCACTGTCACTGTCGTTACACAGTTTCAAGAATTTGTATTCCTGCTGCAGGTTAACCTTAAATACACACTTTCATTTGCCCATTGCCAAATGCAAAGACCTTGTAAATACTTATAATTATCAAAAACGTGTAGACGAGTTACTTCACACGCTTCCAAGACCACCAAGACGCTCACGGAAGTACGGAAACGGAAACGCTCGGAAGTCGATATCTCGAAGAGAGAAAAGGTATAATCGATACTTATAATCGATCGATCCTTGTCGGTCATAAATTCTGGTCGTGAATATTCAATACCGGTAGCTATTTTCATGTTCAGATTCTCAAATCCTCGGACATTTTGCAATCCCGGACATCACCCCGGACAGCACTAAAAAAACAGGACTGTCCGGGCTTATCCCGGACATATGGTAAGCCTAAACACTGTCATCAACATGATGATAAGTCGTTGTAAAGGTTAAAACTCCGCCTGAGAAAATTAAAATCAGCAAATGCCAGAAAAACGTGCGGAACACTTAATAGTACAACGTTACAGGTACGGCACAGGAGGGGAGGGGGGGCAGCCCTTGCAGCAATGTGTGAGACGGTTGTGTCAGATTCGAAGTAGAGTTTAGATGACTTATTCTAGGCGAGAGAGAGAACGACAAGGTTGCCATCTGCATCAACAGACTTGGCGGTAGCATCAGCTCCTCCGTTCCCATTGATACCTACATGACTGGGGACCCAGCAGAAGCAAACTAATTGTTACTCTATTGGTATGGGCATATCTGTGTATCGATAATATTACTACTAATTTTAGCAAATTTTTAACTACTTTTATGAATAAAAAATACAATTTGTATGTCATGGTTTTGTGAAGTAAATGTCTAAATAAGCAGTTCATTATTAAAGTAAATCTTATTGAATCACTTGGTTACATACATTAATTGAGGAGATGAATGAATGTTCTGCAAGAATCATTTGCAATTTTGATTGGCTCAGTTATCGGAATCAGTAAATGTTATATCAGTATTTATCAGTACTGGGAAATACTTCATTTCAGTTTACTTTCTGAAATCAAACTAAATGAGGAATCCCTGTGCACATATAAGGGCTACGGTTACAGATATTTGTCTGAGTTAACACGTTTTCCAACTGTATTGCAGTACACAAAATAAGATTCCAAACACACCACATATAGAACAAATATTTTCACACTTTTCAGAAACAGAAATTTACAAATGGATACAATATCAATTAATCTGTAATGGAAAATAAACATAGCTATGTTACAAGCCTATGTCTTCAAAGCAGCTTGTGTGAAGAAAATCAACAGGCAGGAGCATATTCTAACCCTTCAGATGTACTTCAATGAGACTCATTGATAAAATAGGTAAATTTTCCCTGAGATTTCCCTGAAAATTTTACTTTCTTCAAGTTCCACGAGATTTCCAGGTTTTTCCAGATCTGTAGGAACCCTGCAATAGAAGCAATTGGAATGTATGAGTTTCTGAACCTTTAACACCCCTGCTTCTAGCCACTTCAAAATATAAACTATGTTAAATTCTCATTTCAATAAATAGCTAGTTACTTAGTAGAGAAAGTAACTTTACTCGTAACTTTCGAAGATTTTGATTTTGATAGTATTAAGTATGTTTGTGGATTCACATACTACTTACAGTATTCTGTAGACTTCTGAGACGTTTCAAATCTGAATTTGAAGCTTGGAAGTTCCAAGTCGTTGTTGTCCTCCTTTTGTTTTATCTGTATAGGTGCTCTGGTTGACCAAGTCAAGTTCACGAACAGCTGCTCTGAAGGCAGAATAAAATCATGAAATGAATATACCGGGTGTCCCAGAAGTCTTTCCCTGATTACCAACTTTATTCATATCCCCTATATGCAAGGTAGGGATGTGAAAGTGGTGCCAAAATGTTGGAAAACTAACCAAGTTTTATTTGTTGTAGGTTTGAGTAACGTGGCTGTAGTGTAGCAGTTTCAGTGGCCAGAAAACCGGAAATGTTCACAAATCAGGAAAAAGCTCAGCACGTCCTCTGGTATCACGAGACCCGGTCACCAATAACAGCGCAGAAGAACTTTCAAATGTACATAATTCTTTCGTCTAGAATATCTGCCATCAATAAGTTGGTATTTATCTTCATTCACAAATCCTGTCAAGTCCAAGAAACATTGTATGGAAAGATGCCACCCGATGTCAAGAGCATTAATTCCGGATTCCTTGGCACTGACACTGCTACACTACAGCCACGTTACTGAAACCTGCAAAAAATAAACTTGGTTAGTTTTCCAACATTTTGGCACCACTTTCACATCTCTACCTTGCATATAGCGGATATGAATAAAGTTGGTAATCAGGGAAAGACTTCTGGGACACCCGGTATTATTTTATATTTAGCCTGAACATTCAATGAAAAAGAAACAGAAGAAAATTATGGTAGACAATGTTATTTGATGCACGCCTGTACCCAGGGGAGGGGCCAAGGGGGCCATCCCCCCTCGAACTATGAAATATTTAAATGTGAACCTATCAAAAGCTACGAAAATAACATCGACGATTTTTCAAATTTGTAAAAATGTCAATTTTGTTCTTGCATAAATGAATGTTTTCCTTTTGTAGAAGTCTGCAGTCTGCACTATTGGGTACTTTTATTTTTATGATCATTAATGCAAGGCAACCGGACGTCCGATTCACCGATTTAGTCAGGACAGTGCGTTACTTTTAACGTGATGCGAAAATGTCTCTTTATTATTTTTTTGTTAACTCACATTTCTACATGTTCTTTATTGAAGTAATAATTGCTAATACGCAACAATTAATTTATAAATATATTATTTTCTAAACATAGAATTATCATGATTTTTCAATTGCCCCGATATAAGAAAATTAGAGGAAATTTGGAAACATTTTAATTTGTGGAACACAGAACTATTTGAACTATATTGTAAACTCTCTCTCATATTATATATATATATATATATATATATATATATGTATATATATAAATATAAATATATATATAAACACATCTTCGGGCCTGGCCCATCCCTCAAAAAAATCCTGGGTACGGGATGTTATTGAAAATTGTGACTTTGATACATAAAATAAATAGTTTTGTAATTAATGTGTAGACCGTCGCATCAGTGGCGCATTGGAAATGAAACAATGGTTTAGAAACTTTTTTTAGTAGACCATCACAATTTTGATTATAACTTTCGACAAATTTTGCTTATTGCTCTTAGGTAATAAATGCGGAATATATAAATTAATAGTTTATTAATTATAATAATATTATTTATATTGTAATTTTACAGAATACCTGTATCTCTGATCAAGGAACAAAAATCTCTGATTTCTTTCATCCCTCTGATTTTTTTATTTTTGTTATAAGCCCAGTGTATCTGTATGATTGCTTTATGTATTGTGCCTAAATTTTGTCATTTATGCCTCTTTGGTGTATGTGTGTGTGTGTATACATACATACATTATACATACATACATCATATATATATATATATATATATATATATATATATATATATATTTATTTTGAAGAGTGATGCCGAGCGAAATCTGGAAAAGCACTACTTTTCCACGTCTTCTCGCTGACCAATGACCGAACCATTCAACGGCAATGCTGTGTACCAAAGAGTATAGGATTATCTTTTAACCACATACCACTGAGTATATAATCCCAGCCTCACTTCCTCTGGGGCCATGGGCGTCCGGAGTGGGGGGGGGGTAGAGGGGGTAGGGGGGCGTGGCCCCCCTGCACAATAAAAGTCAACAAAAATATATATATATTTTTCACATATAATTTCATTCCAGCGACAATAATGTGTGTTAATTATTGCATGAATATGATAAATTCAAATTTAAGCAATGTTTTTTGAGGGAACAACATTATTATTTAATAAAATGTGGCTTGTTTATCCCCCTGGAAAAAATACCTTCCTTGCCCCCTACCTGTAAAAAATTCCTGCGGACGTCATTGTCTGGGGACATTCCATGGAACATAGAAGCGTTAACCTCTCGTTGAGGGGACAGAAACAAAGGATGTTGAGAACAGTATAAAAATGTCCTGAAAGGTAAAACTCGAGGTCAGTTGTTAGTATGATTACTTCGAGTATTGCGAGCACGGAAGCGTGAAAGTTGGAGGCGGCGTATAACTTAATGCACCTCGAACTGAGGACTTTGCATGGATCTTCCTCACGATCGGGTCTAGGTAAGTGTGGAGAAAACTTCGCTCTGGCATTCCTCTTCTTGACAGAATTGGCCAAATTAAGTTTTAAAATGGAAACCACCCGCATTGCATAATTAGCTACATCCCAAACATCCCTTGTGACTCTAACGATCCCAAGTTAATAGCTGTATCACACTTAATTATATTCATAAGTAGAATTTTATTCTTGAATAGAGTACAGCGGGTCCACAATGAGACTCCAACATTTTGAAAGTCTATAACTTTTTCATTTCAGATTGTACAGCTGTGATTCCGGAAGCAGCAGAAGCAGAAACTCAAAAAGTTTATGTGGTAACATTTTAGTGCGCGCAATAGCCGTAGTGGCGCTGCAACAATCGATTGTTTGAAAATGGAGATTCCAAACGAGCGTGCACAGGCTGTGTGGTGGTATGCAGAAACGAAATCACTTATTCAAGTGCAACGATACTTTCCCCGTGTGTACAATAATGATCCTCTGACATTCATGACTATAAAGAAGTGGTGTGATCAGTTTTTGGCGACCGCCAATGTTTTGAAAGGACACGTTGGTGGTAAACCCAGAATCCAGGAACAGGTTGTAGAAAATGTGCGGAGGTCATTCGAAAGGAGTCCACAGACGTCAGTAAGACAAGCAGCGAGAGAACTTGGTATGAAACGGTCGACAGTTCACACAGTTCTTCACTGCTTGTCTTAGTGACTTCTGTGGACTCCTTTCGAATAAACCTGTGCACGCTCGTTTGGAATCTCCATATTGAAACAATCGATTGTTGCAGCGCCACTACGGCTATTCCGAGCACTAAAACGTTACCACATAAACGTTTTGAGTTTCTGCTTCTCCTGCTTCCGGAATCACAGCGGTACAATCTGAAATGAAAAAGTTATAGACTTTCAAAATGTTGGAGTCTCATTGTGGACACGCTGTATTTATGTTGGAATTGTTTTGGATATATTGTACATATATTTCAAAGATTTTCATGGCATATTTACAAGAGTATTTTTCTTGATTTTATTACATACAAATTCTCAGTCTAATAGTAAGCAAGTTCACATTTCAGTTTTGTAATTACTCAACTAATTCAGAACCAACAAATTACACAATAAAGCTATAACACACACACACAAACGTGTATAAACCACAACCAAATTCTTTCTAACAACATGCGCATTGAACTTACGTGTATCAATTTCCCACTGACACATCTGCACATCCAGGGGATATAAATCGAATTCCATCTCGCAAATTAGTTCGAGAGAACAACTGAAACAAGAGGAAGAAATCACTGTGGTCTTTTTTTCACGCAACATAGTCTAAATAGAGTACAATAGACAAATACGGATCGCAACTTTTCATGTAGAAATCACAAACGTCTCTCCATCCAAATAAAAAGATGGTCAGGTAGAGGAAAGCATTCAAACAGAGTGTCCTAAAATAGTGTTTACACTCTATGAATGTTAACAACAGAGAAACTATTAAAAATAACTTAACTGGACCTTTTGTATTTGAAGCTGCAATATCTACATTGAGTGCGTGTGTGGCCGTGTGTAGGCATTCTGTTTTTTTAGATCCATCACAGCTCACCAGGCGGTAGGCATTTGTGTACTAAAAGTGGCAGAGGTGAGCAATTTTTCTTTTGAGCAACGTAAGAAGTGTCAAATGGCCACCCAGATCTCCCAATTTAACACCGTTAGATTCCTACCTCTGGGAAACTGAAGAACTGGATGACAAGAAACATGCGTTTAACACTACCTGTGCTTCCCTTCCTGTGGAAACCATATCAGCTGTTTGTTGATTTGTCGATCTCTTCTGTAGCACTGCAGACAAGGTATTGCTGCCAATGAACATCTATAACTTTAAGGTACGAGGTGACGGAAAAAATCATTATTGCTGTTATTAGTGTCTCTTAACGTTCAAAGAATGTAAACACTCTTTTGGTACAGTTTGTATGTGATAAATGTTAAAAAAATCACGAAAACATGCAGCCGTGTTGCAAAGCAATGGCCCCATAGGCGTAGCTAGCACTTTATATTTGGGTGTGCACAAAGAAAAAAAAATGAGGTCTTGTACCTTTTTAATAGCATATTTTGCAACACGATCACTTGGCTCTTTAACTGCACTGATGTTTGTAAAGGAATATAAATTCACTAAATGACAGTGTTGGAAATTTCTGAATATATGTAGTAGAAAAAAATCAAATTGCATAGAGATTACACACACACAAAATGTTCATAAATGTTACAAACAAATACATCAAAATACACGTCGTCTATAACAAGAGACGTCTGTCAAAAGTTACAATGTTCTTAAACTCATCAATAACTTCATTTACATCAATAGACTAAGCTTTTTCCTGTTCCACAAATAGCAAGAGCAGGGCTTCCAATCTATCCTGCTTCTAAGTTGCTCTTAATTTAGTTTTAACTTGGGTAAGCTTGGAGAAAGCTCTCTCACACGTGCAGCTTGTGACAGGTATAGAAGAAGGGCGCTGCAGTACAGAGTAGAATGCAGAAAATATCTTCCTTCTCCAATGACATCACAAAATCGAAAAACTACAGACACTCATTTCATCAGCGATAATGCACACGTTTGTACCAAGTAATGACATTTTCAACTTCTTACAAACTGCCGCTTATTTTCTCTCTTATTGAAATATCTGTCTTTAATTCTCTTTGATGAAGCAGGTCATTAGCGTGTGCCTAGGCACAACCGGCACACTCCGTAGCTACGCCTATGAATGGCCCTTATGAAGTGTTTACTTACGTCATACTGTACCAGACCTTCATCTTCTCACCAGAAAAATAATACATCATAACGCTCCTTGAGTCACTCATTCCGCTGGAGTACTTGAGTTCCTTCATCGGTCGGAAGGTGATCTGAGGCAACCACATTTGATCGATAAACTCTGGAGGAGCAAATGATAGACGGGAATGTTCGTTGTGCAGGCGATGATCAGACCAGGAAAATCGTATGATCACATTCATTGATATCTCCTGAAAGATAGCAAGAAATTAGTAACACTGTTAAGCCTTGTTTTCATGTTAATAAAATATTAGAATGCTGACCAAGGTAAAATTTATTGTTAAAAATATACACTAAAAACGTAACGTTTCCACCCTCTAACTGGGTCTTCTTCAGACGAAGATTCACAATAAACTGATGCAAGATACAACCATAAATTTATATATACACTACCAGTACAGGGTCCATACACAAACCAACATGAAGGTGGCAGGAACATCTTCATAGTTTTTGAAACTAGGCCGAGGTTTCAAAGTGAAGGAGATAAATGTGGACTATGACTATCCAGAAGCGACCAATCCAGCACAACAAACGCGCCAGCCAGTAGAACGAGGTACACGTAGTACTTCCTACCGTCACGTCGTAACTATCGACGCCACCGCTGTTGTCTGGTTGGTCTGAACGAGGACCGGCCGCCGTAAGAGTAGGAAAGACCTACAACACCTGCTCTGCTGTTCTTGCCTCCTGACGCAACACTGCAGCCATCTGTCGACCATTCTTAAAACTTTTCAAACAACCCTCGTACTTGTAATACTGGTTTATAGTGAAAAATAAATTGGAGCTTGATTTAAGTTCTTTACAACCATATTCCATATCATTACATTTTATTTATTTTATTATTAATAGGACTGTAAAACATGTACAATACAAACCTCAAGTTGCAAACAAATCTTCAATAGATATGCCAATATTTTTTCACGTAAAAAAGTCAATACCTAAAAATTCTAAAAAAAATGTAAAAAGTGTTCCATGGTACAACAGTCTTCTTTATTCGTCGAGAAAATTCAAATATTGTAGCACAGGAAATAGGATAGTTGTGTTACCTGTTCCTCTTCCTTCACTATTGGATTTCTTAGTATTTGTAAAGATATTTCCACATCTACAGGAATCAATACTGAAAGAGAAATTTAAATGAACAGTTAAATATTAACATACAAATATGTAAATAGTTATGAATTGTGCTCCGAGACTTGCACTTTACACTTTACACTTTGTTAAGAACAAAGCATGAGCGAGACCATGGAGCAGTGTTGGGGAAGGAGCTTGAATATTCTATACTTTTGTATGCAAGTTTATAATATCTTAATAACCATTAAATGTGATGGTTTTTTTTTTGCAGCAGAGACATTTATTCCATTACCACAAGGTACCAAGTTTGCTATATTGAAAAGCTTCTTATTTTTCGAAGATACCTCGATGGAAGAAAAAAAACCTGAAAAATTTGACATTCAAAAAAAGTGTCGGGTAGGATGGGTACTTCATATGGCATAGGCAAATAGCATTGCAATGTGAAAAGAAAATCAAATAAAAAATTACTGATGAAATCAATAAATATTTAGTGTATAATAAAATGTGTCGAGTCTAAGGTAGGGATAGCCAAACGAATCCGGACCCGTGTGGATCCGGATCTGGATCCGAAAATTCGGGATCCGGATCCGAAAGTTCCGGATCTGGATCCGGATCCGAAAATCCAGATCCGGGTCCGGATTCGAAAGTTTCGTATCTCAATCCCATTATAATATTACCACACCTTAAAAGGTATTATGATCTTTGATTTCAAACAATTTTTTTATTAGTTAGTTACGCATCGGCTAACACACTCGTGCACAAAAATAATCTTACTTGTTTAACATAAAATGTCAGAGGTGATTTTGTAAATGCCATTGAAACGAATATGTATTCATTCGAATGTATTGGAAATGGAAACACACATAAATGTGAGACATTCCATTCCAGGATGAAACCTTTAACACACATAACAAGATAGAAATGTTACAAAAATTATACAATTGTTCTACAATTACAGTTTTAGAAATTAAAGTGAAACATTATAATATATGGAGTGTTATATAATTACAAAGTGTAAGACTAACAAGGGAGGTTATCTAAGTGTCCCCCTCCGATTTCCATGAAACTTGGCAGGTGTATAGAGGGGCCCAAAGGAAGAAATACGTGTTTTTTGTTTCGGCTATAAAACTGTGTGTGTGTGTGTGTGTGTGTGTGTGTGTGTGTGTGTATTTATGTATTTTGTGTATATATATATATATATATATATATATATATATATATATTAGCAGGTAACAATATGTTATAAACACATTCTTACTTTCCAAAGAAGCGCTCATGTGGGATGTCCAAACGGATCCGGATCCGAAAAATTTTAGAATCTGGATCCTAAGGATCCGGAACCAACCGGATCCGGATCTGGCCATCATTAGTCTAAGGTTATAAATGATCAAGGAAAGAACATCAAGATAGCAGAAAATATTGTTTTATTCTGTGTGATTGATTTGATTGTAGTCGGTACACCATAAATTGACACTTTTTAAGAATTCAGGAAATAATCAAACAGTTGAAGCAAGGACGTCTTACTCTGATGTAGGGTCCTGTATCTTCCTTGGCATCGAGACTAAAAACCAGGAAGGCCAAATACCGGATATCCTAAATATGTACCCGTGCGTATCCGATATTAAGGCACTGCCTATTCACATATATGCGAGGCCATGGCACACAAACAAAACTTCATAGAACTCATAAACCAAACGAAGCCTAAAGTAGACATATATGACCTCAATATCAAATTTTGACAAAACACACACACACACATACGAGGTGCGATTGAAAAGTTCTTAGACAGTAGTCGCTACTGTTAACCGGTTAAGTTTTGCTGGGGTTGTGTGTGAGGAAAATAAAGCTTGTGTTGACCTTGAAGGATCCTGAAAAGGTCACGGCTCTATCTTTGTTTAGTTGCCAGCTGCAGCCTGTTGAGTGCGGACGTGTGATAGTGTTGTGTGCAGGACAATGGATTCTGGATCCTGCACCACGATGACGCACCCGCTCATGGCGCATTCCAAATCATTAAATATTTGGCCAAATTCCAAATTTCTGGACTTTTCCAATCCCCCCTATTCTTCAGATCTAGCTCCAGCAGACTTCTACCTATTTCTAAAATGGAAATTTCCGCTCAAAGGGAAGCTGTTTGAGTCAATTGAAAACATTCAGGCAAATACGGCAGACGACGTGTCTTAATATGCTCAAGAAGGAATGCTTCCAAAAGTGGAAATACCATTTATTGGAATTGGTGTGTTCAATCAGGAGGGCACCACTTTGAAGGGGATTCATCACAATAAGTGCTGCCACTTGGAAATTACAAGTCAGTCTAAGAACTTATGAATCACATCTCGTATATATACTTACTTCCAGAGTCATTCATGAATGTAACAGGTGGTAGATTCTTCTTATAATCCTTGTCAAAAGTTAAAGAGAATAAATCTTCAACAAAATTTGCAGAGCACAGACGTATACTAAAAGAAAGAAGCAAATAACAAACATAAAAAAATATTAAGGGTTTTCTAAATTCAGTTATTCTCTGAAACTGGTATTGACATAATTCCAAAAAACCCTTAAAACCTGTTATACTTTATTCATTACAGGATTCTATTGGGAAAATTGAAAGCATAAAATCTTCTTGAATTTACGTCAATGTGGTTCACGTCCTCTTTTCTTTAATATTTTCGTGTTTACTTCTTTTTACTATTGTTTACTACTTACCATCTCAACTACAGTCTTTTGGATTATGAAATGTCATTCAATGAAAAACCCGTAAGTTATGAATGCCGATGTACAAATGAAACATGGATGGACTAAACAAAATATAAAATTTACATAAAACACAAAATGAGGTTTAATTATTCTTCAACATTCGTGCAACATTGCGCTCAAGGTAGCATGTCAATTATATCTAAAATATATTACTTTCAAACTGAACTAAAGAAATTCGTTTCAGCAGAGCCAAACACTATGACGTAACTTGTATGCTCATGTTTTGGATTTCGTTTGACTTTTCAAACATTTTTGTTTTTTGACTTTCATTTAGCCTACACATCAATTACATAACTTCATGTTATAACATATTTTTTTATTTGGCATCGGATCGAATACTGGGGTAAGATCTTTACATTTCTGATGAAAATCGGCCAAAATAGACAAACATGATAAGGCATATTTTGATCTATTTAACCAATTTTGCGTTTTTACAACATATTTATTCAATTTTCTCGTAATAAGACATATTCCTGCATAATTTCGTAATTGTTTTGCACATAATCGGTTATTTTATAATTTATTCTTCGTACTTTTAGAGCAACGGATAGTTTATATTATCGATGGCAGGATAAAGAAATGGACGAAGAAATTAAAAGCAGATGTCGTATTTTCTTACTAACTTGTACGGAACAATAATACTTCCGCTTTATTTAGCAATCTGCTAATTATGCTTTAGTTTTCACAATAGTAATAGTAAATGACATAATAAATGGAACTTAGGATAATTGTAGTGAACCTCACTATATTTTCAGTATTTTTCCACTACATTCTTAGGTTAAAGGAATTCTGTCTTCATTTAATACCCCCCTCCCCTCGATCTTCCCAGGAATATACTGACATCCTGTATAATGATACATTTGAAAGTAGTGTTGTGAATATTTTTGGCTTTACTGGGAATATTTCTGCATTTTTCTGACATATTTTTAATTTTTCATGACACATTTTCCGATTTTTATGACATATTTACATACATATTTTACAGTTTTATAGGGCATAAAGTCCCGGGCCTTAATGATCAATAATAATAATCTGTAGTTAAATCGTAAATGTTATATTACACTGTATTAATATTGTAATCGCATATCAGAAATGTGAATTTGAATATAATACATGACTCAGGTTAGGTGGCAGAACAGCCTCAGGCTGAACCTCACCCACGTAAATAAAGAATTTGAATTTTGAAAGAAATTGAATTTAACACAAGTAACGCGTTACTCTTTTATTAATTTCGTTAATATCGCTTTGCCGAAATTACAGCGGAAATTGGAACGGTAAGTGGTTATTTGACAAATGACAGTGATTGCTCTTTGATACTTCACTTGCGTTCTCTGAATGAATTCAAAGTTGGAGAATTCATTTCGTAAGATAAAACATGCTTTGATATGGAAAAGGGGTGGCTTTCACGCTCCTCACAATCGATACAGACAAAGATTGAAACGAAGAGTTGTTTGTAGCAGCGCCGGATTAAGGTGGGTGCTATTGATGCTGCAGCATTAGGCCCATTCCTGAAGTAGGCCCAGATGAAAACAGACGAGAATTTTCCGAAAGCTGAACAGTTTTCTTTTGCTATTTTAACATGAAAATAAATCTTAGAATGAAATTTGGAGCCCTAATTTCGGACGCCTAGACACATTTTTACTTACTATACAGTTACTATTATTCTTTGCGCTGTGACGTAACTATAACGTCGTTGTGTTTATTCTTCACCGAAGATTTCAAGCATCAGGCCCAATTTCGCCTTAATCCGGCCCTGGTTTGTAGTAGTTATGTATTCTTTCTGACCTGTACCAATACTCTTGATAAAATACAACAATTGATTTTCTCTTATGGGCAGTGGCGGCGATTAGGGAGGGCGAGGGGTGGCCGTTGCCCCCCTTTTTGCGATTTTTGATCCTGCACTATGCTAAAGTGTTCTTGTCCCCCGGTTTTGGCATCTTGCACTTCCAAATTTGGAACCCAATCGCCGCCACTGCTAACGAGTATCGCATTTAGGGGTCTATAAAACTCCAGCTTTTTCTTTACCCACAATTGGACAAAAAATAGGCGTGGCTTGTAATCGAGATATATAAATCACACAATATAATACGAGGGTAAGTCAATATATTAGTCGCACAATGGAATAGATAGAAAAGTTGAAATGGTTACCGGATGAAATGTGGTTTATTTTTCAACGTAATCTCCATGAATATTTAGCCACTTGTCTCAGCTTTTCACGAGCCCCTCAAAGCCAGCAGCGAAGAAGGTTTGTGGTTGGTGTTGTAGCCAGCTGGTAACCTTTAGATGGACCTCCTCCATATCCTGGAACCGGTGACCACCCAGGTGATTCTTCAGTGGTCCGAAGAGATGAAAGTCGGATGTTGCCAAATCCGGACTGTAGGCTGGATGTTCGTCGTTCCCAACCTAGTGAGCCACTGATGTGTTGGCACTGTGTGGACGAGCGTCATCCAACAGAAGAACTCCATCTCTGGACGACCTGGACGAACGGTATCACTGATGCTGGTTCGACCACGATTGAAATGTTCCACCCAGTTGTAAACGGCTTTCCTGGATAAACATTTGTTACCGTAAACAGGTAATATTTCCTTGGTCACTTGCTCAGCAGATTTGCCCTGCGCCCACAGAAATTGAATATCGGCTCGTTGCTCACCACGCGTACACTCGGCTAACAAACCTGCCATCTTACTCACTTGACACTCGAATGACTCACCGCCTCACGAGAACGTGACCACTAGCGCCGTACACGACACACGGTGGTGCTGCCACCTACACCGACACTTCGGAAAGAACCAGTGCAACGACTGATATTCATAAAACATTTTCACATTGCAGCAATTCGAAGGTATTTCATTTTGGCGACTCATATATTGACTTCCCCTCGTATATTCTTGATTAACAACTTATACCTTGTAAACACCTCTGCATAATCAATGCATTTACTGTTCGTCATTTTCTTTAGCACAATACATCACTTGCAACTTAAAGGTGCTGTTAATCGTTTATACTATACTGCAGGAGGCCTTAGAAAGAGCGCTTCGCGGGCTAAAAGCAGACGTCGCTCACACACTGTTGCCGGTACTCTCGTGTCGTCTGCTCCTCAGCTGAACAAACAGGCCGAGGTAGCAACAGGCAGAGGTCACTCACCCTTCCTGAAGGGCGCAGCGAGCTAGCTGTAGCAAACGGGCTCGCTCATTCGCGGACCTGATTGGTTCTCGTAGACACACCCCAGTATTGTCGTCTGCTGCAAGCCCGCGAAGCTATCTTTTTAAGGCCTTATGGAGTATAGACCAGGCAACTCAAGGAATGATGGAAGATGGAATTCTACCTACCGTTTCAAATCCTCTGTACTGTTATCGTGGAGGGTGAGAGCTTAGGAACTCGAAACGCTCCACTATTTCTTAGTACCTCTGTTTTGTCTTTCGTCCTTGAATGAAATTGCAATATTTTTTTCCTGCTACTGTCTAAAGGGTAAGAGTTGTCTATGAACAAGAATACTTTTACAAATACATAAAATAAGTTCATTAAAATGCTAATGAAGGCCACATTACCTTAACAAGAGTATTCCAAATATTGAGATGTGAACACATGTTGTTGCATCCATCACATCTGATTACGTGATTCTAGTCATACAGGAAAGGAAAGCAAGTGATATGTGGAGTTTTACTTTGTGTTCAACCATAAACCCTGAAAGACAATGATGTTAAATGGGCAGTTCGACTTTTAAGTTTAAAATAAAGGGTGTTTCACTCGCTCCCGGACCCTGATTTTCGCTTAAAAAATCAAACTATTGGTCATAATGTAATGAAATATGCTACGGATATATCTTGGTGTATGAGAAGCATGATGACGTCTGTCTAGTCTTGGCGTGGGCACGGCGTACGTCTGAGCAAGGTTGACTTTAAATGCCAATCGTACGGACGTGTGATTTCAGTCTGAGTTCTTGGCCCGGGTGTTCGAGCTGGCGCATTATTGGCCACCATCTTTTTCGACACAACAGTGGATACAGAAGTTTACGTGGGAATCTACCACGAGTTTGTTAGTCAGTTGAACTCCGTAATGGCTATCTTCAGCAGGATGGCGCCACTTGCTACACTCCCAACGCCAGAAATTGTGTCCTACAATCTGTAACATGGAGAGGCGAGTGCAGGCATACATTGAAGTTAATGGCGACCACTTCCAACACTCGCTGTGACATCATGATGCTTCTCATACACCAAGGAACGTCCGTAGAAAATTTCATTACTTTATGGCCAATAGTTTGATTTTTAAAGCGGAAATCAGGGGCCTAGAGCCAGTGAAACATCCTGTACATGCAATCTGTGGCTTGTTTCAAAATGTTCACATTTATTAATTTTGAAATAATAACTGAAACCAGTTAGTTTTTCTACTTATTTAACTTATTTCGTCCTTTGTTACATTGGGAAGATAATTTATAGGAAATTTAGAGAAGTACATAAAAGAAACAGTCACATAAGGAATGTTATTTTCAAAAAAAATATATAAAATGTTACACATAACGTACGGGTTAGAATATTATAATAATTAATGGATCCCAGTGGATTTTTTTCAAATACCATATTGATTAGAAATACAGGGTGTCCCAGTTAAAAGTAGCCCGGCTTCGATCAACAGTTGCATGCCAAGGATCATGAAAAGACATTAAGTGTGTGTACTTGCTGATTACAGAAGATTCTGAAAATGATGGCCTGGAGAGTCAAAACACATCTTGGGGCGCCTGAACATATTCTGCTGTACCTTATGCAATTCTCTTCACTTTGCTCACAGAGCCACTTCTGCATCAACTGTTGAAAGTATCGTATTGATGGAACACTTCTGCCAGGAAACGTGATGCTGAAGAAAACAACACCTGAAGTATTGTTCACTTGCCTTAAGGAAAGAATTTAACATTTCTGCAGTCTGCAACTGCAATGCAAGATGTGTCAACGTTGCGGAAAAGGGGGGGGGGGGGGTGCGGGACGGGAAATTTTTTTAAATCCCGACATTCGGGTCTGGAAATTTTCGAAATTTCCCGAAGATCTGGAAATCTCGAATACTACACGTCATTTTCACCGCAAGTGATTATTTTTGCATTTCTGGAATAAGAATTAACAATTTCCGATAAGTTCCAGAAACGTACAATGCGGAAAACTTTGAGAAATAACGACTATTTTTCCGGATAAGTCGGGAAGCCATTTCCCGAAGTCGGGATCGGGACGGGATTTTTTTTCCGATCCCGACCCCGACTTTTCGCGATCCCGCACACCCCTATTGCGCAATAATCATACGCAAAGGGAATCTGAGCGCGAGGAAAGTGCAACTGACCGGCGAGTAAGCTTTGCACCTTTGCACAATAAAATGTTATTTTCCAACATTGAAAAACGTCCCTACGTTTTCCCTCATTTGGCAAAATCTGTCCTTACGCCGGCAAAATATAGTGAACAGTCCCTATGCGTAGGGACATGTCCCTACGGTTGGCATCACTGACAAAGGCCTCCACAATGGAAATTCTTTCTTGCAATGAATACTCCATGCCTACACCCAGTGTTGCCACAATCTGAGGGGACAATTACCCTATCCAAGGGGCAAAATTTACCTTCTCAGACAACTTTTTCCCTTCACCTATAATAATAATAATAATAATAATAATAATAATAATAAATGGCAGCAGCACCAGTAGCAGTAATTATTATTATTAATAATAATATTACTGTCCTCCTCCGTAGCCGAGCGGGTTAAGGCGTTCACTCGTCATCAGATCGTTCGCTGCGGGACGGCGTAGGTTCGAATCCGGCTCTGGTCGGAATTTTTTCGGCCTACGTATAGGGCCGGTGGCAACCCACCATCGTGAGGAAATTGGGGAGCTCCGAATGAGTGAGCGGTAACCAGGTCGAGAAGACCTACAACGGCTGGGGGTTTGTCGGGCTGACCACCCGTCACCCCAATACTGGTCTAAGATCTCCACGCTATAACAGGTGACGGAGGAACAGTGTGGGAGGGAGACCAGCAGTCGGTAGGTAAGCCAAGGCTCAAGGGCTGTCGCGCTATGGGTTATTATTAATAATATTATTATTGGTGGTGCTTGTGGTAATAGTAGTAGCAGTAGTATTTCCGTTGGTCTATGTTCGTATGAACAAAAAATGTTCAACTTTTGACATGTCAGCTTCATTGCTTCCTGGCCAGATGTCAGGTTTAAATCGTGGAAAGGAATCCATGAAATCGTTAATGTTCATCGTTGCAGAAAAGCAACGTACAATAAACTTAACAAAAATATAAATAGATTCAAAGGACCAGCAATAAGAAAGAACAGAAAATAAATAAATAAAATAATGTGAATATGCAACTGTAAACTAAACTGCAATATTGTAAAGTCAGATGTCTTAAAATTTCCCTTAAATTGTGTTATATTCCAACGAAATTCCCTTTTGGCTAAAAATCCGGTAAGAATTTCCCTGCAAAAGGGAAATTTCCCTTCATGTGGCAACACTGCCTCCACCTCAACCATCTCTGCTCCACTGAATGACTTCAAACACGGCAGACAGGTCCTGTGCCCGGCGCCACTTGTGCGACGCTAGTGCCTGATTGTGTGCTGCTAGAGAAGGGATTTTAAGGTGCAGCAACTTTCCAAAAATATAGCTGTTTTCATACCGATCATTTGAGAGATGTATTTTAGGACATCTTTGTTGCACCTTTTCGCGAAAATAGCACATGTATCCCCTTTTTACCCCATCTTTGATGCTTTAGCACCTTTTCCCTTCCTTTTGTTTCACGTTTTGTTAAAAGAATTGGACAGAAAAATAAACGATTTTCACTCTTCTTGAACAGCTACATAAAATCATATAGTCTCATTTTGTAGAGCAGAACGAGAACTATAAAATTGTATAATATAATCATTGTAGCCCCAATAGTTCCCAAGCTAATGTAGCAAAACCCGCGAGAGAAAACACAAACTTTAACAAAACCTATTTGGCAGATCCAAAGTTCTCTCTTCGGTCCGCGCGCAACCACAGTTCTCTATGCGGTCCGCGCTAATTATATACAGAAGGCGCAGAAAGAGAGAGCATTGAATAAAGGCATTTTAACAGCACCTCTTCGTGCACCTTTTTGAAAACATTTTCAGAACCTTCTTTTCCCTTTCCTGGCCTTAATTTTGCGCCTTGAAATCCTTTCCCTACTGATGACCTTCAGTACATACCCCGGTTCACGGTTCACGTTACAATGGACTATTCCATTATACTGGTGCAATATAGCCGTCATTTGCCTCATAGACAAATGTCCTTGATGCGGGGTACTTTTAACTGGGACACCCAGTAATTGCGAACTAGTAATTTGATCCGGATGCACACGATACCCTACACGCACGCCTCCTAAACACAAGACTAGCCTTTTGACGTCATCGAAAATTTTATCAAGGCCCGTAGCATCCCGAAGGCCTTGGTTAGGGAATAGGTGGTCATAGCGACTTTTACAATTTTTCTCTCTTAATCTATTTCTCTATCTCTCTATTTTCCTTCCTTCTTCCTCGATCATTTCTTTATTCCACAGCTCTCTTCCCCTTTCTCTTCGTGTGTTTCTCTGTCTCTCCCATTCTGAAATGTAATTCCACCCCTTCTCCCTCTTTAACCCCTGCACGCGGGTGCTTCGTGCTCTTGGTTCTCACATATACTCTGTCCGGGGTATCTCTGGAGCGCACAAACGAAATCAAGCCTCTGCGCAAGTAGTGACTCAAGAGAGCTTGACCAATGAATACGTGAGAGGAAATGGGATTGCGTGGAGGGGGAAAAGGCGACTTCAGTGTGTACTGCTTCGCTCCGTTCACTTGGTTTCTCCACTCCTCTACCGGTATGCGCGGCATTGCTCCAGACATTCCCGGGATAGAGTATAGGCTCTTTGGGGGTGGGCAGGAAAGTAGGTTGAGACTATTTCTGGAAGCTGGAGCGAAGATGCCCGGGACAAAGTATACTTCTCTGACGCTAACTTATTACTTCTTGAACGAAAGCCAAATATTTTTTATGCCAATATATTTCTGAATTACTCACCGTGCAATGTCGAACACCAGGTTAATGAAGTGTGTTGGCTAGCACAAGACAACGCTAACGTTTCCAAGCAGAAAAACAAGCTATTGTGACGCCTGAATCCCTGTTACGTCACACATCAATATAATATTCTTCTGTCACCGTAGTATTATCGTAAATAAATAATAAATTGACGATTGCTAGAAGAACCGTAATCATTTTCAAACTGCGATAGATATTGACTTTAGTGTTCCTGACAAAAACAGGTAAACGTTATTGTAAACATATTAAATGTTAATGACTTCTATATATGAGATCCCCAATAGGGTATTGGCAAGCCTTGTAAACAAAGAATGTTGGACTTGATTTGATTTTTAAGTCCACTTTATGCACAGTAAGGCTAATCGGGACTTCACCTACAGTTTAAAGTGGGATCCGAACCACTATGTGCTTCCACTGGGTATCGAATCCTGGACCCCTTGATTACAAGGCGACGACGCTACCGAATTGAGCTTGAACCCCATCGAAGACACATGGAACGGTGGTACGAATTCGACTTTATGCTGGTGGACAACTCTTGATTAGACAATTTGAACATAACATGAACTTTAAAGAAGCACTTTGGGTGTTTCGGGATGTACACACGTGCACACGCAGATACATATTTTGCTTCCTAGTGTATTCGGTTATTGCCGACCTTCGTTGCAAAGTGGCTAGCATAGCACGCTACGATGCCAGTGATCCTGAGTTAGAACCACGTTCTGGGCATGGATGATCTTTGTGACTGTCCCTTCATCAATTTCATGACATCACTCATCTTCATCTTCGCCATTAGCCAAAAGCGCCAGAAAAGCGAAGTAAAATAAACCAAATAAATCAATGTATTCAGTTATTTTGCTTCCTCCCCTACTTCTTGGGCTGCCGTTCCGCTTGTGCAGTGTTAAGCGAGTAAAAACATCTCAAGGTCAAGATTAATTATGCAGTGTTAAGCAATTAAAAACATCTCAAGGTCAAGATTAATTATGCAGTGTTAAGCGAGTAGAAACATCTCAAGGTCAAGATTAATTATGCAGTGTTAAGCGATTAGAAACATCTTAAAGTCAAGATTATTTATGCAGTGTTTAGCGAGTTGAGACATCTTAAAGTCAAGATTATTTATGCAGTGTTTAGCGAGTTGAGACATCTCAAGAGGCCAAGATTCTATGTCTCAACTTGGAAAATATATCTCTACTATTCCTCCGAACACAGTGATCTAGATCCATTGTTACCAGTGGCATATTGCCCCGCACCTTTCGGTCTATGTAAAGGTCTCCTGGATTTCAATGGTTTATGTCACTCCCCTCATTCGGACTTTTGTGATTAACCTTACATTACATTATTTTCAATGCGTGTTGGAAAACGTATGTTGAATCTAATGTCGTCTTGTGTTGAGTTCTAACGTACAAGTACATTTGACATATTACAACAATGTAGTTCGGAAATAATACACTTCAAACACGATTCATATTTTAATCTTTCGCTCTTCAAGAAATTTCAACACATTTTTTCACAATAATTAATATAATCAACATCAATAACTTTAATCACAGCAAAGAGATGACATTCAGCGAACAACTCCCCACAATTCATTGCCCGAAATCACTCTCCGCCGCCATATTTCGGGCAAACAGATCAGATCATGCGTTGAAATAATAAATGTAACTTGGCGGGCACCCTGAAATTTTCAGGTCTATTAACATAGAAACGTTAAAGGGACTTTTGTTAACCTAGTAGGACCCGAGGAGCCAAGTAATTTTTATGATTTCACAAATGTAAAAGTTAGCAAAATAGTCCTGGCTGGATGCTATTTTTATGGGAAAGATAAATTTTCGGTTCCGCCCTCCTCCAAATTTAACCCCAAGTTCGACTCTGCCCCCCAAAGTTAAACCCCTAGTTCGACTCCCCCAAAGTTATGTCCCAATTACGCCCATGGTTGAAAATATGCGGTAAGCACTGTTCGTATGATCTTTGCCGAGCTGATTCAAGGTATGGTTATCATGATCATATGAGGAGGGCTCCCGCGTAGCCAAATGGCTAGCGCTCTCGCCTTTGGTGGGAGCTGTCCCGGGTTGGAATCCCTGTCGGAGCTACCAAAATTTAGGCGTTGACCAAGCGTCGTGATGAAAATTGGGGAACTACTTGAAAGAAAGAAAAAGCGGGCTCCGATCTCGAAAGCCAGAAAACAGCGGCGATGGGACTCGATGCGCTGACTCCTCGTCCCCCAAAGAAAAAGCCGCTGTGACAGGACCTCGCCCTTCGAGGGCTGTTGCAGTATGGAGTCTAGTTTTAGCCTAGACCATATGAGTAATGTGTACATGTAAAATATCTCGCAGTTCGATCTTGAAGTCGTGGACTAGAAGTAAAAGTCTATCGAATTGCACTTCGACTGCAGCGCCAAATATGATCAGTAGATAAAACTGAGGACACGTTGTTCACCATATACATCACATATCATTTAAAATGTTCTCACACATACATTTTCACACATAGAACAACTACAACCAACAACTTGCTTACTTTCTACCGCCTTGATTTCAAACAAATGAACACAGAGTTCACGAGTCCTGTACTCAAGCCTGCAACGATGTGTGATCCGTACTGTGGTCTCGATTGCTCGTTTAACGTCACTTCCGACAAGATCACACTACAAGTCTGCTCTTTGCACCTTTCGGACAGAGCGTATGTAGCACTTTTCGCAGCAAGATATTCGATACGGTGGGATCCATTAGTATCACCGTGCAACTTGTCCACGACTATTTTCATTCATTTTTCTCACATCCTGTGTTTTTAAGTGTTGGATTTTTGTGTATGATGGTGCAGAAGTTGTCAATAGCTTGTTTTGAGTTTTCTTTTCATTCTTGAAGCTCTTATTGGGTCAAATAAAGTGCACGAACATGGTGATGGACAATTTGCACGGTAATACGTTCCACTGCCACCACAGACTATTCCGTCAAACTGAAAGTTAGTTAAGATGAATTAACGATTATAAACAAAACAGAATCCGGTGCCTTTGTTTCTGACATTGAAATGGACCATTCGACCACTGCTGAGCGATTCAGGCTCATTTCAATTTTATGTTGAATATATGTGTATGTTTGTAAATTCTAAAGTTATACGAGTACGGACAACTAATTTAGTAATAAGATGTGTTTTATACAGCGTATATTGATACATTTGCAGGTTGAATTGTATCTTCTGTAAATACGCTGTATAAAGAAACAAACTGCCGGAGTACTATGTGAGGCGAGTGTTCAAAATGATGCAATATAATGTGATCCCCACAAGCAAGCCACTTTTTCCATATACACGCCCACATGCAAACACAAACACAATATTGCTAGAGAATAGGGATCGAATGATACATAATTCACACTGTGCTGTCTGTAGTGACAAGAGAGGAACAGACTGAAACAATGTCTGGCGTATGCAGCTACCGTATACTTCAAGAGGATATACAGGGTGTATCAAAAATAATCATCTGATTTAAAAATGCTATATTTAGGAAACCAATGGACATAGAACCTTGCAGTAAGTTGTAAAATACATGTTGGAAAATAAAGTTTTATTTACATAATGTTTACAATTGCTCTATATGTTTACCTCTGGATGCACAGCATACAACCACACAATAGTGAAATTCATCCCATACTTGAGGGGCATGTCTGGTGTTACTGCAGTCACTGCTGCTGTTATGCAGTTTTACAGCTCATCCACAGTTCTTAAAGGGAAGGGGAGACATATACGGTGTCTTTCATGAATCCCACACAAGAACAAATCACAGACAGTGAGATCTGGCGACCTCGGTGGCCAATGGTGTGAAGCCAAATCGGTAGGCTTCCTATGGCCTATCCATCGTTGAGGAAGCTCATTGTTAAATGAATGAACATCCAGGTGGCAGTGGTGGTGCAGTTGGAATATGAAAGGCATCAGAGTGTGCTTGTAATTGCGGGAGAAGCCAATTCTGCATTTCCAGATATGACTGGATAAAGGTGCAAAAGACATTCAGTTTGTCGCTCTTTCCCGAAAAAAGGTTTACGGTCTGTACTTCCTATTGTAAGTAAAACTTTATATTCCAACATGTATTTTACAACTTACTGCACGGTTCTATGTCCATTGGTTTCCTAAATATAGCATTTTTAAATCGGATGATTCTTTTTGATACACCCTGTATATCTTGCACACAAATTCAAGATGATAGATTTAGGACGACATGAGCCCCGTGTTGATTTCAGGAGTGTATTTGTTTAATTCATATTTAAAACTCATCTAGGCTAATAAAAAGGGCCAGAATTGACAATACCGGAAGCCTCTATAATTTGTATCCTACTTTTTATACTCACGAAATAATTAGTGGCGGTGGTTTATCTGATGTTCACATGTTAGAGTGAAGTGAAGAAATTAATTATTGAGCTGTAGGAGTTGTATAATAAGCTTCTTCATTTTGGCATTCATTCTCCGTATAGAAGTATGTAAACCATGTTTGTTGACATAAACAATTGACGATCGCAATCTGTTACGCTGTCTACAGCGTTGCAAGACTGTTGACTTGAAACTTGGAAATCAAGGATCGTGCAGGAATGGCGGAAGATAAGAGTAAGAAAGTTTTTAATGTATCACAGATCGTGAAATGGAGTATGGAGGAGGATGGACGAGGACTAATTATGATTCAACGTAAATATATATGCGAATTTCAAAGAGAATTCAACTTTTTTAAAATCATGTTTTCATTCGTATTCTTCAATGTTTTCATTAGAAGGGACTCTATAGAAAAAGGCGGGGCCGCTGTAGCGGTAGGGGGCGGTAGGTCAATTACCCCAGGGGCGGAACTCGGAATCGGGAGGCAATTAATACTACTTGTTTTCCAATTCCGATTCTTTCTTTACCTTAAATTTTACATTTATGGAATCCTTGATTCATAAACTTTCCGATGTATCAAACATAGTATTTTAAGAGGGATCGATTCGACATCTTCAAATCTTTGATTAAAAGTAGGTTTGGCAACAGTGCATCGAGCATACAAATTTGCTAGTTACGAAAATGTTACGTCTTCCGTGTAGAAACCTTGAAGATATAGTACTACTAAATTAAGATTTTTCAATCGGTAAGTGATCGCAAATTAGCAAATAGGTTAGTTTAGGTTATGTTATGTCGTGGTAATATCAAGAACATATATTTTTGGCTCCGAAACGTAAAATATTGCGATAGACATTGTTTTCGTGGAAAAATCCAGAGTTTGTGTTCGGATCAGGGAGAGCTAAATTTAACTTATTTCGAAATTTCCAGACGTGACCCTCAAATTTTAACTTCATATTCGTGATTAGAAGGTCTCATTTAGTGTGTACAGAAAATATTAACAAAATCGGAGAGTCTTCCGGTATTGTCAATTCGCTCCATCAAAAGATTTAAAGCCTCGTTCAAACTACATTTATAATAGTTTTTCTTGTATGTGCGCATTGATTCCATTGTTGAATTATTTCTCTTCTAGTCTACGGTTATTACAAGCATAAAAATACAGGTTTTCGTTGTGACGTTTCAGGAGAACACACGCTCCCTTCATCAGATATTTATTTTTAGTTTGACTAAAAATACAGTTATAACAATGGTTAACAATATTTGTTCACATCTATGGTAACTTACATCCAGTATGGAGTTTTCTTTTCCACAAGTGGAGTAAGCCACCACCTTTAAAATTTAATGTAACAGAAAACATCAACAAACTCTGTGAAAGCAATGATGATTTTGAATTGCCTGATGATATTTGGGATTCATAATTTTTAAATGATAAATAATGTGATCAAAATTTTTATCTGAAATAAACATAAAACAGACTGCTTGTTTTCACAGTTAAGTTGCTATATTACAACAATATAACATTGATAACATCCATTGTGTAACTAATTCTTTTTTGTTTAAAAAATTGTTAACCATTGTTATAACTGTATTTTTAGTTAAACTAAAATTAAATGTCTGATGAAGGGAGCGTGTGTTCTCCTGAAACGTCACAACGAAAAACTATGTTTTTATACTTGTATTAACCGTAGACTACGATAGAAATAATTCTACAGTGTGTATAGAAAATATTTCTAACAAAAACTAAACGCAGGAACAACTTGAAAACACATCGTTACACTCATAAACAATCCTTGTCCGCATCACTATATGAAGCCATAGGCTTTAGATTCAAAATCATGAATGAGACAGGGATATGCCATTGCCCATCCTCTATCCCATCAGCCCATCATCATCGTCGCGGTTAATCAAGTAAGTACACAAGCATCGCATAATGAACAAAATTGAAATAGAGACAAGTCTTTACAGACTAGATGATCCATATTTTATCTGTGTGTTTTCCCATCGACTCAAATCCAGGTACACACAGATGTAGTTTTCAACTTATGCTTCGAAAAACTCTACGCCATCTCTCCTTCTCTTTCCATACGTCACTGAATTTTATTTTATGTCCACAAAAATATTGTAAATTCCTCCTGGAGTTACCTCATTTCTACAACGCGAATAAATTTCTTGGCGTCAGTTTTGGCAGCAAGCCTAGAATCAGGCCAGCAGCTAGAATTGATCTCCAGACGGAGGCCCCTCACGGGTTTGTAAACCTAGTCAATTTTCTAAGAGATTAACAGTATTAATTGAAGGTAATTTATGTGTGTGGGGGTGTGATTTAAGTTTAACTATAAAACATAAGTATCTGCCTATAAAATACACAGTTTAGAAATATCATCCACATACTACAGTTTTTTCTAAGACGTCTCTTGAAGTGTTAATTGCCTTCTGCTGAGATCATCCCTTACTGCACACTCTATACCACCTTTGATGATAACAGATATTTATATTATACAAGATAAACTGTACAATATTCAATCATAGTGCCTACCGCACATTCCACCCGAAGCATCCTTTCATTAGCAAAAAAGCTGTTGACCATTGACGCAGATGTGGAAGGAATGTGGATGATATTAAAACCACAAATTTCTTTCTAAAAGGAAGGCAGCAACGGGGGCAGCGAAGGTACAGAAAAAGAAGCTCTTCTATGAAAGAACTTTGTAAAGTCTGGAGAATCTTCTAAATACTTGCAGCTACTTAGGCTTCAGCTCATAAACAAGATGAGCAAATGTAACAGTTGCTGTTCATATTCTGTAAATTTATCTTTCACCATGTTGCGAGCAAAATAATATATACTGTCTACAATTTCACTCTTCACTGCAAATAAATTATACAAAATAGTTTTACCTAACGTCAGTGGGGCTGTGCCACAGGGAGCCCAGCCCCCCATGGCCCATTTCTGGCTTTGGGCTGCCTAGAATGCCTGTAGTTACTCTGTTGGGGAGAGAGAGCACACACGTTTTTCCTGAAATGAACTAGGCAAGGGAAGAATCTTCGCAGCTACGTCATTGAGAAAGGTGCTCAGCAACATGCGCAATAGTCTCCTAGCGCATGCGCAGATTGAGAAAAGCGTCAAGTACTCAAGTTGTAGAAGCCTCCTCACATCCAGTGCACATAAGGCATGGCCACAAATGTTGCCAAAGTTATCCATCTGTATTCAGTTCAGGAAATAATATCAGAAAACTCAAAAACTCTCTTAATCATCCTCTTAGATTCCATTGTTAATCAGCTTACTTTCTATTTCATGATGAATTCTGATTAATAGAAACTTCACAGTATTTTCACTCTTCCTGTTTGCCTGCCAGAAACCCTTCCCACTTCTTGTCCATGTTAGTCAGATGGTTATTCCAGTAGTAAGCGTTGAAGACCATGAAAGCCAGGGGGAACACGAAGAGTGAAATGGCATCAAGACATCCTTCTCGACGTAGGATATTGCCGAAAGCACGGCGCCATCTTCCACACACATTGGCACATCTCCATCTCTTTTGGGATATTTTCTTCTGCAACTAAAAGAAAAGAAAAGAAATGAGAAAATTGAGACCTCTGAATCATATAACAGTTAGCTTGTAACCAAGATAGGAACAGACAAAACTTGTATTGTTGTGACAATAGGTAGGTTGGTTAGTTTTCATCTGCAATGATACGTTGGTACTTACTATTGCATTCAAATAATTGAATTGTGTACTGGTTAATGAAGATATTTTGAGCCAATGATACATCAAGTTTCTTTCAAGCACCGAATATGGCTTGAGCATAATTCTGCTTAACGTTTTTACAAAATAATAATAATAGGAAAATTAATAAACTATATGATTTCTCAGAGAAATATCTGACCACACCTGCAAATTGAAGAACTCTGAACTCTAACGCGCCAAGTGTTATTGTAATTTTAGCTTCATACCATAAACAAAATCTTCAAGGCAGCAGCACAATTCTTAAACTCATAAATTCGGATAAGCGGCAGAATAAACTCACAGATGAGGAGAGACATAACGGTTTTTGATCAGGAATCAAGAACTTGAAGAATTCCTATAGTCGGGAAACAACAAAGTATCAAACTTTAATTATTTCCAAGGCTGCGAAATTTAAATCCTTCGGTACTTTCCAACATCTCAGAATTTAGGACAGTTTTAATATCTCTCAATGTGTTCCCAAGTATAAGACCGCAATGACAGTGTTATATCTTATATCTATGCCAAAATTCCTTTGTTCGAATAGTGTGTTCCAAGCATCTGTTTCATCTTTCACCATTTCGGTTCGTATTAACATAGAGGCAAAACCAGTTTAAAACTTCAGTACTAGACTTTCCATCTTCTCATGTGCCTCATCTTACTTTTTTGAGGAAAACGAGGACAAATGGTAATCCCTAAGCTCCACTAAGCACGTGACTACCCAAGCACCCTAAGAGATAAGAGAAAGTGAATATTTGCATAGCTGAAATGTTCTCTAATTTGTTCCCAAAAATTACAAGAAGTAGTAAGCAGATAAACCTTAGAAGGAATTTAATTTTCATTTGCACTAGTTCATGAAGTACTTTCGAGCTTCAGTTTGCAAATTCTTCCGGAAATTCAAAAGTGAATACAAAATACTTGTATCATCTTATCAGGCCCAACAACCATAAGTAGTGTATATTAGTTGTTTCAAAGTAGTACTTGGCAGGTATCCTCTTTTTTTATCAATTGAATATCATTTTTTGACATATTTTGACAATTTTTTGTCGATGTTTTAGCGTTTAGCAATGTTTTTAGTACAATTTTCACTATACTCATTTTTCCCCCACTCGTACTTGGTAGGTATTCTTTTTTTTTATCAATTGAATATCACTTTTTGATATATTTTGACAATTTTTTGTCGATGTTTTAGCGTTTAGCAATGTTTTTAGTACAATTTTCACTATACTCATTTTTCCCCCACTTGTACTTGGTAGGTATATTATGATCTTACGTGATACAACTTAACCTATCCTTTTTTTACGATTATTTAATTTTTTTTACGATCCTAAGTGATATAACTTAACCTATCATTTTTTTTATTTATGCACTGTTTGAACGTCATCATTTGAGGATCATATTTTGTAGGTATTTTTTTTTATCAATCGAATATAAGTTTTTGACATATTTTGACAATTTTTTGTCGATGTTATAGCGTTTAGCGATGTTTTAGTACAAATTTTCGCTGCACTTATTTTTTCTATTTATACTTGGTAGGTATATCACGATCTTACGTGATACAACTTAACCTATCTTTTTTTTTTTTACGATTTTTTAATTTTTTTTACGATCCTAAGTGATATAACTTAACCTATCATTTTTTTTTATTTACGCACCGAACTAACCTACAAGGGACTCTGTTTGTTTTAATATTTCAGTATTATAAGGTTTTCACAAATTTTATATAACCTAAAATGTGTTGGATGTTGATTTTTAGTATGTGGCAATTTTTTATGAATTTTAAAACTGCTCCGTGACCCTCTCGTTCTTCACGTCGTAGGCGAAGGACTTCTCTGCAATCAGGATGACACTGCATAGGGTATCCTCGGGCAAGGCATCGTGGAACTCGCAAACACCCACTCTACAAAAATTCTACTATATGATTTTTCACTGGCTAAGCTAACCTACAAATAGGAATTGGCAGCACTGACTTATAAACCCACTGGGTCTTCTTGGCATGTTTTTTCATGATGTGTTGCCAGGCTATTGAGCATCTTGGCGTATACAATGTATATATTTTGAGAGGGGGGTTATAGTTTTTTATGCTGTACGAATACTAAAAACTTGACAGTGACAACCAACAGAGTAAATAAACCTACATGCAGAAACTAACAACACTAGTTTCTGACAGTGAATTTGAAATAAAATATTAAACAAAATACATGAGTAAGCACTGTGATTACAAATAATACCAGTGTTATGCCCCCCCCCCCAACTCCAACTGGGCAACTGGGAAAATAATTGTACAACAATTTGTACCTAATTGTACAATACTTGTACCTAATTGTACAACATATACACAGACATAAAAAGAGAGCCTTCCCGCAACTTACTTCATGTACAATTTAATATGATTTTACAACTGTGAAAAGAAAGCATATGTGTTCTGTATGCACACATTCATTCTTATTTTTCGAAGTTGAATGAAATCACGTGTTTTTACGCTCTCGTAATACTGACCTTGCCCCAGTGATTTTAAATTGCTTCCATCCGCTTTTTTTTTTCCTGTGTTATTTCCGCATGCACGCAACATTCGCTTTCAATAGAATAGGAGTGTTAGTTTAGCAGGTTTTGAGTTTACAATTTATTAAATTAAACAATAATTTATGTAAGAATATACTTGTACTTACCGAACACAAAATAATAAAAAGCACATGTGAATCTTTGCGTGTGTTCATGTTATATGACGACTGAGTAAAAAAATAATGTTGACTCCCCGAAAGATAAAAGTTCCTGGTTCGACATCAGATGCATGCAAATTTTATGTTTTGCTCTCCAAAATCTTGATTTTTATGTTTGTGCTATTTGTCATACAGCAGAGGAGAAGAGGGGAGAGGGGAGGGGAGGGGGTACTATTAGCGCCATCTATTAGCAAACAATAGAAATAAAAAGTAGGGTCAAACTTTTTCAACACCCAAAAATTTTAAACGTCCTCGCGTAGTAATACGATCTAGCTGAAGATGTTTGAAGGAGTACTCTTAGTCGACGAAGCTAATTGCTAGGGCCCATATATTGCTAAAATGTTCTTTAATTTACATATTTCTCATACCGCCATATGTTGTTCTAGTTGACTTCTTCCAAAAAAATGCTAATTAGCGAGAGTTAATTAAGCAAGGCAAGTAAAAGAAGCAAATAGGACAATATGTGGTGGCGTGGAAATATGTAAAAATTCGACTCGATTCGAATTAAAATTGGGGGATATTTTGCATTTTTTCCTATAATGTACAAAACATTTACCGTACATAATTTTTTCTATTTACAACAGTATAAAATAAGAGGAATGTGTGACAATATCCATATTAATTAGGAAGGTATGTTGTATGCTAGGTTAGCTAATTGTGTCACTGTATAGAGGAAAGATGGAAAAAGAGAGCTCTACGGAAACTAACGCTCTTAACAATATTGTATGCCCCGTGAAAATTATATATAAATAAGGATAAGCGTATTATCTGCTTTCATGTCAGATTTTCCCGAGCTGTGAGCTGTAGTGTTTAGGCGACAAGCGGCTCGCTCAAATATAATACCGTTGACAATATTGTACGCCCCGTGAAAATTATATATAAATAAGGATAAGCGTATTATCTGCTTTCATGTCAGATTTTCCCGACCTGTGAGCTGTAGTGTTTAGGCGACAAGCGGCTCGCTCAAATATAATACCGTTGACAATATTGTACGCCCCGTGAAAATTATATATAAATAAGGATAAGCGTATTATCTGCTTTCATGTCAGATTTTCCCGACCTGTGAGCTGTAGTGTTTAGGCGACAAGCGGCTCGCTCAAATATAATACCGTTGACAATATTGTACGCCCCGTGAAAATTATATATAAATAAGGATAAGCGTATTATCTGCTTTCATGTCAGATTTTCCCGACCTGTGAGCTGTAGTGTTTAGGCGACAAGCGGCTCGCTCAAATATAATACCGTTGACAATATTGTACGCCCCGTGAAAATTATATATAAATAAGGATAAGCGTATTATCTGCTTTCATGTCAGATTTTCCCGACCTGTGAGCTGTAGTGTTTAGGCGACAAGCGACCTGCTCAAATATAATACCGTTGACAATATTGTACGCCCCGTGAAAATTATATATAAATAAGGATAAGCGTATTATCTGCTTTCATGTCAGATTTTCCCGACCTGTGAGCTGTAGTGTTTAGGCGACAAGCGACCTGCTCAAATATAATACCGTTGATAATATTGTACGCCCGTGAAAATTATATATAAATAAGGATAAGCGTATTATCTGCTTTCATGTCAGATTTTCCCGACCTGTGAGCTGTAGTGTTTAGGCGACAAGCGGCTCGCTCAAATATAATACCGTTGACAATATTGTACGCCCCGTGAAAATTATATATAAATAAGGATAAGCGTATTATCTGCTTTCATGTCAGATTTTCCCGACCTGTGAGCTGTAGTGTTTAGGCGACAAGCGGCTCGCTCAAATATAATACCGTTGACAATATTGTACGCCCCGTGAAAATTATATATAAATAAGGATAAGCGTATTATCTGCTTTCATGTCAGATTTTCCCGACCTGTGAGCTGTAGTGTTTAGGCGACAAGCGACCTGCTCAAATATAATACCGTTGACAATATTGTACGCCCCGTGAAAATTATATATAAATAAGGATAAGCGTATTATCTGCTTTCATGTCAGATTTTCCCGACCTGTGAGCTGTAGTGTTTAGGCGACAAGCGACCTGCTCAAATATAATACCGTTGATAATATTGTACGCCCGTGAAAATTATATATAAATAAGACTTAAGCGTATTATCTGCTTTCATGTCAGATTTTCTCAACCTGTGAGCTGTAGTGTTTACGTGACAAGCGACCTGCTCAAATATGACGCTCTTGATAATATTGTACGCCCGTGAAAATTATATATAAATAAGACTTAAGCGTATTATCTGCTTTCATGTCAGATTTTCTCAACCTGTGAGCTGTAGTGTTTACGTGACAAGCGACCTGTTCAAATATGATACCGTTGACAATATATTGTACGTATATTGTATTGTATAGGAGACTAGAAGCATATAATTTGGCGAAAAAAAAAAAACCCAAAGTAAGGTCATAGAAAATAGTTAAAAAAAAAGTGAGCAATTATATTTTGCATTGCACAGCATTTGGTATTAAATAACATACCCCCAAAAAATCTCTGCATTATGTGTTCTGAAAAAAATTGCCCTACGTGCCAAATTACTGTGTCAAGTAAACATTTTCAAAAGGCACTGTCGTACTTGTGTGCCGGGAAAACGAATATGTGCGACCAAACTGTGCTCTAAGTGTGGAAACAATTTTTCTATTGACTACTTCAAGCGACACCAGCTTACTTGCAAGAGCACTGGAACATCTCTACCGCAACCTTCCAAGCGAAAGGTAGAAGTAACCTCCCTCGATGCATCGCCACCTACCAAATGCGTCAAGCTGACGAAGAAAGCAGACCGAATTGCGTTTGAGCATTTATTAGAAGACTTTAACATAACATCAGACAGCTTCTGCGATGTGCGTAGTTTTCTGGAGAGCGAGCGAGCTAAGATAATATCCATCCTCAACGATGCATTGGCTACATACTCCACTAAATTCTATGCCGTGCTATGCTGCAAGTATAAGAAACTGTCTGATGAAATACTGGTATTTTTTCACAATGGCTCGGGATATGATTTCCATCACTTGGTTACACATCTAGGGTACGACAATGCGAGAATCAATGTCCTGGCGCAGAACGAGGAGCATTATATTAGCATCAGCAAGTGGGTGCCGATCCCCAACTCAAGCAACAGCATCGAGCCTCGGTTCCTCGACTCTCTGAGGTTCCTCCAGGCAAGCATCGATGCTCTTGCTGGGAAGCTCAGAGACGACCAACTAGCCATTACTACATCAAGTTTCCCGAACTTAGATGTCGCACTTATCAGACGTAAAGGGGTCTACCCCTACGAATACGTCACAGACCCTTCCAAGTTCGAAGAAGAGTTGCTGCCTCCCCAGGATAAGTTCTACAGCCAGTTGAGAGGTTCAGGTATTACCGACGAGGAGTACAAGCATGCTCAGTCTATGTGGGTCGAGTTGGGTTGCCGAACTTTCGGTGATTACCACGATGCATACCTGAAGCTTGATGTGACGCTTCTAGCATGTGCGACGTTTGTTGTGGTGGGATCATTGGGGGAAATGTGATTCTCCCAATATGTCATCTGACTTACTAGCATATGCGATACGAAGAACAGGTGTGTATGTGACTTACTAGGATTAGGCTCATGGTAATGAGGTCCTAGTAGCTGAAACGTTGTTGGGGTATTTTGCAATTTTTTTCAAATATGAACACGTTAAACTGGACTGTCTCGGATTTTGAGTTTTGTATTCGCCCCCCGAGAAAATTCTATATAAAATAACATACCTGAAAATTATATTCACAGTAGATTCATTTTTTTGAGTTTTGTAATTACCCCAAGAAATTCTATATAAAATAACATACCTGAAAATTGTATTTACAGTAGATTGAATTCTTGAGTTTTTGTATTCGCACACAAGAAATTCTATATAAATAACATACCTGAAATTCTATTTACAGTAGATTGAATTTTTGAGTTTTGTAATCACTCCAAGAAATTTTATATAAAATAACATACCTGAAAATTGTGTCGCTATATACTAGATTTTTTGATTTCTGTGATTTTGGAGAAAGCAATGGCATCCACCACCAGTTTTAATCGTAAAAATGATAAAACTGAATGTGTTACTTGTGGGAAGCTAATGTTAAGGAACAATTTATCGGCACACAGGGCAAGATGTAGCAAAACAGGTTCGAGAATTAATCGTTTGTTACCTTCTAAGCCCTGTGCTCGATGCGGAAAGATGTTCAGCATTACAAATTTAAGTAAACATCTCAAAATTTGCAAACCATCGACCGAACAAGGAACATCGAAAAGGAAAATCGATAATTTAGAAACGGAAGCTTCCACTTCCAAGCAAATTAAATTATCTAATAAATGCAAACCAATTAGATCTGCATTTAACGACCAACTCCAGGATTTTTCAATTAAGTCAGAACCAGGTCGTGACATCCTTAGTTTCTTGGATGAAACGAAAACATCTGTACTAAATATTTTAAAAGATAAACTTGAAAACAACTCTATAAAAGTATACGTTGTTCTGTTTTCTGAATACGAGAAAGTTGATGGCACAACGAGTATTTTTTATCATCGTACAAAAAACCAGACACTTTATTTTGCTGACGTCGAAAATTTGGACAACTTCTATTATAAAGTTACCAACGAGCTGGTTAAGAAACATGACGATTTCGAGGCTAAAGGGTCGGGATGGTCTCTGTGTGGAAGTCCTCACACGTTAACCGTTTACGTGAACCGATTCTCGCCTCTTCGCGCTTCCAGCTACGTTCCTCTTCCACCGAACATTCAACACAAGAGGGCTGTGTTAAATATACAGAACAGCGATAACAAGTGTTTCCTCTGGTGTGTGTTGGCTGCACTGCACCGGATTCATTGGTCAAATAATCCAGAACAGGTTTCTAATTACAAGCAATATGAGACCGACTTTGAAAGTGTAATGTCTGGCATCGAATACCCGGTGACATTGTCGGATATAACAAAGTTCGAAAATCGTGCCGGAAAACGCATCGCTATTAATGTATATTCCTTCACGTCAGATAAATATCTCGTGCATCCCGTCAGGATAAGCGATATCGACGATGACGATGCTCGTGTGATTAATCTCCTTCTCATTTCAAACGAGGATGTTCATCACTACACGCTAATTCGTTCACTATCACGTTTGGTCAGAAGTCAATCAACCAAGCATGCAAACAACATCGAAGTTTGTCCGAGATGCCTAACCACGTTCGACGATCAAAAACAACTCGATTATCGAAAATACACCGGACGTCAAATTGCTATCGAGAAACTTGTCAAACATAAAATTTACTGCGGCGACAACAGACCGGCTAGAATGTTGATGCCCGAAACGAACGAAGTCGAAGAATTCAAAATGCACAAGGCATTGTTGGAACATCCTGCAATCATCGTCGCAGATTTCGAGGCGTTCCTCAAACCACTCTCCTACTGCGAACCGGATCCCGAAATTTCCTCCACAACGCCGTACCAGCTTCATCAACCTAATAGTTTCGGCTATGTTGTTGTGCGACGTGATAAAATAAATGAAGCATATATATACCGCGGGCCAAATGTAATCGAACACTTCCTGGAAAAAATGGTGGAGGAGGTTGAGGTAATTGGTAGCGTACTGCTTACATCAAAACCGATGGCACCTTTAACTGAAAATGAACTTCAAAATTACAATTCCACTGAGGTGTGTCCGGTATGTGATCAAAGTTTCACTGATGAGAACAAAAAAATATTCCACCACGATCATTTCAGCGGAAACTACATAGGTGGAATTTGCAACACGTGCAATCTTAAAATCCAGAAACCTAAATTCATCCCCATATTCTTTCACAACGGAAGCGGATATGATTTTCACCACCTGGTGAGACATCTTGGCTACGATCCGAAACGTATAGGTGTCTTGGCCGAGAATGAAGAACGCTACATTAGTCTCAGCAAGCAAGTGTCGATTCCGGGAACGAAAAATACAATCGAGATGCGCTTCCTGGATTCGTATAGATTTCTCTCTGCAAGTCTGGATGCTTTAGCGAACAAACTCACCGACGATCAATTTAAAATAACTGGAGCTAGTTTTCCCAACGTAGACATAGAACTCGTTAGACGTAAAGGGGTTTATCCTTACGAATATGTCAGTGATGGTTCTAAATTTAACGACGACGCTCTTCCACTTCCAAGAGAATTTTACAGCAGACTCAGAGAGAAAGGAATCACGGACGAAGAATACCAACACGCGCAACTCATGTGGGAGAAATTAGAATGTAGGACACTCGGAGACTACCACGACGCATACTTAAAATTAGACGTGACGATACTCGCGGATGTTTTTCAAGCGTTCAGGAAAACGGCAACGAATATTTACAAATTAGATCCAGCGTATTTCTACAGTCTACCGGGATTAGCGTGGTCGGCAATGTTATTCCAGACAAAGGTCAAGCTGGAACTGATATCGGACGTTGACATGTTGCTATTCATCGAAAGAGGGATACGAGGTGGAATGGTGCAATGCGTACAGAGACATGCAAAAGCTAATAACGTACACATGAAAGAAGATTACGATTCAAATCGAGCATCGAATTACATCTTCTACGCCGACGTTAATAATCTCTACGGACATGCCATGGTTCAGAAACTTCCTTACGGGGGATTCGAATGGTTAGATCCCACTTCGATAGACATTATTCATTTCGACGATGGCGAGTGTGGTTTCTTCGCAGAGGTAGATCTCCAATTCTCCGACCACCAGCACGACACGTTTTCGGATTTGCCTCCGACTCCCGAAATCAAATGTCCACCCGACTCAGTTCAAGACAAGCTTTTGTTAACATTGGACCCTAAACAGAGATACGTCGTCCACTACAAGAATCTCCGGTTTTTGATTGGGAAGGGTGTTCAGATAGTAAATGTTAGAAGAATACTAAAGTTTAAACATTCCACGTGGTTAAGACCTTACATAGAAACTAACACACAACATAGAACAGCTGCTACTTCCGATTTAGACAAGGATTTTTTTAAATTAATGAACAATGCGGTGTACGGAAAGACCATGGAGAATGTTAGAAAGCACGTAGACGTGAAATTAATTTCCGATAAGAATAAATGTCGGAAGTGGATAGCCGATCCTAGATTCAAGTCGAGAAAAATTTACAACGAGAATTTGGCACTTTTCAATCTACATATAAAATTGATGAAATTCAGAAAACCAATTTACGTTGGCGCAACGGTTCTCGACTTGTCGAAACTTTACATGTTCGAATTTCATTATGACGTGATGAAACCCTTCTACAATGATAAAATATCACTTTTGTACACGGACACCGACAGCTTTATTTACAGCATACAAACACCTAACCTATACGAAGACATAAAAAATCCTTCCATGCTTGAGTATTTCGATACTTCTGCATACCCTCAACCCAACAGATTTGGAATTCCATCCCTCAACAAAAAAGTCCTAGGTAAACTGAAAGATGAATGTAACGGTGATATTATTGTTGAGTTCGCGGGTTTGCGTTCGAAGATGTACGCCATGAGAACAGAGAGTAGCGTCACGAAGAAAGCAAAAGGTGTGGGCAAAAATACGGTGGAGAACAAACTCACCTTCCACGATTACATCGATTGCCTTTACTCACAATCGACGATACTAAGCATAGAACAAAGAATCCAAAGTGTAGACCACGTGATTACAACAAACAAAGTTAGGAAAGTAGCATTAGATCCGCATGACGATAAAAGATGTATTTTGTCTTGTGGAATCCACACGTTGCCTTGGGGACACTATCGTTTAGAAATTAGTAAAAATTGTAGGCAATGCAAATGAAAAAAAATGAACTTAAATAACTATAACTAAAATAAAAAAAATTAACTATCTCACATACACAATAAATAACTAGCAAGGACAATGAATCACTTTGGTTTCCGAAAGCAAACAATGGAGACTGTACACCGCACGGCAGATCATGAATTTCTACCTTCCATGTTAACTAAACTCAACGGTCTGTTGATCAATCAATTTTCGGAACGCTGACGATTTCGGATTCGCGACGATCGACGTGACGAGAAAACCCAACGACGGAAAATACAGAAATAAAATCAACGACTTTCTAAACGTTGCAACGTTGTGAGAATAAATAACCAGCATGCCTATGAATTTGTTCGGTTTCAAAAAACAGATCATTATGGAAACCATACCAGATCATGAAGTCTTACCTTCCGTGTTACCTAAACTCAACGGTCTGTTGATCATTCACCTCAACAGCATTTGGACGAAACTGAATGACGATGTGGGCAAGATGTTTTATGTTTTTAATAACAATTTACATTTCTACGAAATTCCGATCGACGGGAAACTTCAAATCACCGTGAATCCGGAAAACGCAGGCGAAATCAAAATTTCTACCGGCAAGAACATTTTTCGAATCAAGCACGACAAGATGCTTTCTAACATTACGTACGATGTGTCTGCAGGAGATTATTTTTACATAGAACTCCTCGGAGATTACGACAAACTTATTCCTCTTTTTGTAGAATTACGAATCGTCTATCCTATTATAAATAACCGTTAACAAAATGCCTAACGACATTTTCGGCAACACCAAGCGTGTAGACCACGCAGAAGAGATTCTCATGTTGGACATTCGAGTTAAGAAGTTGAGGACCGATTTGATCGCTTTGCAGGAAACCTTAAACAAAAGTTTAGAGTCGGAAATCGCTACGCTCCAAACGCAATGTCTCGACCCCATTCTGAAAATCGATTCCGAACTGAAAACGCTCATAAAAAATTATGTCGACGTACCTTCTTACGACAGCGTTCAAAATATACAGTTGAGCGTGGATTCGCTTCAAAATGATTTGGCCAAATTACAGCAATTTCAATCGAAAAATGAAGATTTGGAAAAATTGAAACTCGAAATCGAAGAACGAACTTCCGCAATAGAAAAGAATTTCTCAGAACTTCAAACCGTGGTGAACGATATTGATGTAGAACGCTTGCATGTCGTTGTTTCCAAATTACAAGAAGAATTCACCAGCACGTTGGAAGAAATTAAATCCAAGTTGCAGACTTTGGAAGATACAATGACGAACCTACCATCGTCGGACGAACTGCAGGTCATCGGTAAAAGCGTCGCGAACATAAAAATTCAATTGGAGGCCTATCGAGATTTCGAACACATTCAAACCACCATCGCTACGCTTCAGGCGTCCTTGGAATTGATCAACGAAGAAATTAAAAATATTCACGCTGAAGCGAGAGCGTTGACGAGCATTCAAGACACGTTGAGCACGGTTCAGCAGAAGATCGAATATTTAGAAAATTTGAACGTCGAAACGAATCTCGCTCATTTTCATCACGTACTCGACAACATACAGGGTGACTTGGAATCGTTACGGACGAGCGTGCCTTCGAGCGAAGATTTGGAAAAATTGAAAACGGCGGTGACGGCACTATCCGAATCGAGCGACATCAAAAGTTCATTGAGCGATCTCGAGAGTAAAGTGGCCAATCTCCCCACCTCCAAAGAATTGCACGCTTTGAAAAGAAACATATCTCGAATGCTGAAACGACTAGAAACGGAAACGGCGAACGTGGAACAGATTCGAGACGAAATTAGTTCGCTGGTGTCGACGCTGCCCACTTCGCAGAGCGTAGCCGACCTTCACACGCAGTTTACAGAGATGCGAAGCATCGTGAACGATCTTACCGAGAAGAGCTCAAAATTGAATCAAGTCGAGAACCTTCAGAACATTGTCGTCAACATCAGAGATCAAGTCGGAGTGCTGGAATCCACGCAGGAATCGACGCTGGCTTCTTTCGGCGCCAAGTTGCAAGAACTCAACGAAAACTACAAGCAGTTGAACGTGGAAGTGAAAATCAAACCGTCGTTTTCTGCCGTAACGGATACCATAGTCGAGCATTTGCTGCCCATCGAAAATAAACTCGGACAAGTTCACAGTAATCTGCTCGGCGTCGACACTAAATTCGCTAAACTGCATTTTCTGCAAGCCATCGAAATCAACAGCATACCCAATCAACAGAGAATCTCCACGTTCGTCGAAGGTAACAAACTGTACATGTTGCATCCTTATCATCCGTACTACAAGTTTCTCCTCGATGGCACGATTCAGATAAACGAATTTTCGTACTGGTCTCACGGTAGAAAAGCTAGCGTTCCCACCATGACTTTGATATCGAATCGTGGTGTCCAGAAAGCAGGAAACATTCCTCTGGCGCGTTGGAACGAAACGCGCAACATATATGAAATACACGAAGACGAAGATCTCACCGTTTTCGACGTGAGTGCCGGCGATAAGCTGATCATTCAAAACACGAGCGAAGTGCCACCCTCTTTGAATCCCATCACGCTTGTGCTTCTCTTGAAACGTAATCTCTAAGAAAATGTCTAGGCAAGCCATCGTCGAAGAATTGCATAAACCTGCACGCCGCAACTACGAACGTTTGGCTGTGGTAACCAAGGGCATCGACGACCTCTGGCAAAGTGACCTCGTGGAGATGAGTAGCGGCAATTTGAAAAACGTGCATAAATTGAACAAGGGCAACAAGTACCTCCTCACCGTCATAGACACGTTTTCGAAATTCGCATGGGCTCTACCTTTGAAGGCGAAAACGGGAACGTGCGTCACGGAAGCATTCAAATTAATTTTTCGCGAAAGCGGCGGGAGACAACCACGGTTTCTGCAAACGGACAACGGTAAAGAATTTTACAACGCCGTATTCCAAAAGTTTATTCAAAAACACAAGATTCGACATTATTCGAGCTTCAGTCACATCAAAGCCAGCATCGTGGAAAGATTCAATCGAACCTTGAAAACACACATGTGGAAACGATTCACGCTTCGGGGAAATTACAAATGGGTCGACATCCTGCCGGAACTCGTCGACACCTATAATGATACTGTACACAGAACGATAGGCATGAAGCCAGCCGACGTTACCAAGTCCGACGAGCAGCGTTTAATTTCTACAGTTTACTGTCCAAAGTACACACCCACGACAAAAAAAGCTAAATACAAAATTAGAGACCAGGTGAGGATCAGCAAATTCAAACGCACCTTCGAGAAGGGGTTCACAAAAAATTGGAGCACGGAACTTTTTACGGTGGTTCGAGTTTTACCTGGAAACCGACACACGTATATAATAAAAGATAGTAGCGGCGAGATTTTGAAAGGAAGATTTTACGAAGAGGAACTCTCTAAAACGAAACACCCCGACACGTACCTCATCGAGAAAGTATTGCGTAGGAAAGGTGACAAACTGTGTGTCAAATGGCTGGGACTTCCGGAAAAGAGTTGGATCGACGCGGACGAAGTGATCTTGTGAGTACGTGGAACGTGGTGAAGCGTCTACCGGATCCGGAAAGTCAAACGAAGAAAAAGAACGGCGAGTTGCTTCCCGACAGCATCCGCTGTCTGATCGTAGGTCCTTCGGGGTGTGGGAAAACGACACTGCTCGTGGACAATTTTCTCCTCGCACCGAATTGGTTAAATTGGAAGAACAGGCACCTGTACGTGTTCTCGAAAAGTTTGGAGCAATCCAAATACCAGCAACTGATGATACTGTACGATGGTCTGGACATTGCAACGTTCGCCTCGGAAATAAAACCACTCGACGATTGTCGTGAAAATTCAGTCGTTGTGTTCGACGACGCCATCCTGGAAAATCAAAATGAAATTCGCAACTTTTTCACGCAAGGTCGTCACAAAGGAATGGATTGTTTTTACCTGGCTCAAACGTTTTCCAAAATTCCAAAACAGTTAGTGCGCGACAACGCCAATTTCATATGTTTGTTTCGTCAAGATCACACCAACCTCAAGCACGCGTACGATGACTACGTAGGCGGAGACATGAACTACAATCAATTTTCGGAAGGCTGCTCTACTTGCTGGAACGGTGACGATTTCGGATTCGCGACGATCGACATGACGAGGAAACCCAACGATGGAAAATACAGAAACAAAATCAACGACTTTCTAAACGTTGCAACGTTGTGAGAAACGACGTATATAAATAACGTCATGACGAAACGAAAAATCGAAGACGAAAATCTCAAGCTTCGCGATTACCTCGCGAAACGCTTCAAAGGTTGGAAATCCGAGAATCGCGGATTCTACGAAGAGAAGAAACGTCAGGATCAACCCGTGATCGATGCCATCAGCAGTCTAGGTAAAGAAATTAAAAGTGTCACGGAACAAAATAAAAATTTGATTAATGAACTCGTACCGCTCGCAGCTAAAAATTACGCCGTACCCACACCCATTTCGAGCATTCCTTCGACGCCGTTCGAACTGAAGGATGCACCGGCACGACGTCGAGCCATAGGCAGCACGTCGTCGTCTTCGGATAAAATCGAGTTGGGACCTTTGGCACGAGACTACCTGAGCACGGGGAAATTCGACAAGGATGAAGTGTTCGGATTGTATTCCAGCATGGAAACCAGCGAAGGCGGCGGTGTGGTGTGGAAGATTGGGAAATCGAAGGTGACCTTCGAAGGCAACGACATTAAAGTCAATTTAGGCGACAAGGATAGTTGGAACAGGTATCCGGGTACGGTGGGACTGTGGGAACTCGTTGCCAAAAAGCAGCCGAAAGATTACACCGACGAAGATTACCAAAGTTACAAGGAAATTCTGATCATGACGGATGCCTTGTACCAGAACAACAACGCCTCGCAGAATAGGGTGAAATCGAGCAGCGGCGAGAAGTACAGGAATCTCATCAAACCGATTTGGAACCAGGTCAAAACAGGCAGCGGCGTCAAACGCTACAACACGTTACCCAAAGAATTCGTTTGGGTGGACGACGTTAGGAAACTCGTGGACCGATTGTTGGTGATAGCCGGCGAAGAGAATGCAGGCAACCGTAATTTCTACAACGAGAAGGTTGGCATCGTGGACATGATCAGCACGAAACTTTCCAACTTCATCGTGAACGACGACAAGGGTATAGGTTACCTGATCAAAATCATCAACACGCTGCCTCCGAAATTTTGGAACGTGGCCGAAGGAAAGGGACTCGTGAACGACATCATCAACAAGTTACCTTTCGAGATGCATTTACCTGGCTACCAGTACTGCGGGCCGGGTACCAAACTCGAGAAAAGATTGGAGAGAGGAGACAAGGGTGTGAATCCGTTGGACGCGGCATGCAAAGATCACGACATCGCTTACAACACCACGCAGACGGATCTGGATGCACGTCACGAAGCAGACAAAAAATTGGAACATGCAGCTTTCGAAAGGTTCGTGAGCAGAGACGCATCGCTGGGTGAACGGGTCGCCGCACTGGGTACCACCATCGCCATGAACACGAAACAAAAATTGGGGTGGGGTATATAAATAACATACCGTAAAAAAAAAACTTGATATATAAATAACACACATCGTAAAAAAATAATCTTCGGTATATATAAATAACACACATCGTGAAAAAAAAAGCAATTAAATTTCTCTCTAACACTCTGACAACTGAAAAAATGAGCGATCTCCAAGCATTAAAACAAATGCTAAATTTGTCAGTCGAGTATGTAAAAATTCAGGAATTGGAAGTCGACAAACCTTACACGATAACTTCCGGTTCAATCGTTTCCACCCAGTATGGCCCCAAGGTACGCCTGTTGCTCAACGCACAATACAGTCTATTTTTACCGGATCGATACGCTAACATGTTATCGGACGAGAAGCTATCTATTTTAATCGAGAACAAAACTCGAATCGTGTACAAGGGGACAAAGGAACTTCTTGGCAAGAAAACGAAGCACGTAATAGAATTTGTGTAACGACTGCGAGGCCGTGAAAATATATAAATAACATACCGTAAAAAAACTACACAAAAAAAATCTCAGAATATATATATAAATAACATACCGTGAAAATAACACATAGAGCATCAACATGAAGCCCAAGGGTGTCGTGTACCAGATACCATACTCCAATCTTAAAAATCTAGGTGCCCTCGATGGGTTACTCACCAAGAAACAACGCGAGAAGAAACGTTCTTGCTTGTCGAAAGGACATGGAATGAAATTGCTGCTCAGCACACCTCAATTGAAAAGATTGCAGCGTTCGCGGAAACAGCAAAAAATCGGAGGTTTCATATTCAGCATCCCGGCCATCCTGGCAGCATTGGGGGCCGTTGGAAGTTTGGCCGGCGGAAGTGCCGCCATCGCGAAAACCGTCATCGACTCGAAGAAGAACAAGGCGGAATTGGAAGAACAGAAACGTCACAACCTGGCCATGGAGAAGAAAAAGGGGAAGGGCGTGATGAGAAAGTTTAAAAAAAAGAAACAGAAGCACTCACCAACCGAGACATTGAATCTCTGATCGAACCGTTACAAATCAAACACTTCAGAGGAGTTTTCATGTCCGACTCGTTACCTTCAACCGCTAAAAAAAAAGAATGCGGAGTAGTCAACTTGGACGATCAAGAAAATCCAGGCACGCATTGGATATGTTACTACAAAAATGATGATAAAGCATTCGTTTTCGATTCTTTCGGAGGTGTTCCACCTACAAATTTAGTTCATTATCTGAAAACGAACAAAACCTCCATATACTACAACGACGAACGCATTCAAGATTTCGGAGACGTGAACTGCGGTCATCTCTGCCTCTCCGTGCTCGCGTTTCTCTCTAAAATAAATAACCCTACGATCGAGGATTTCCAGAAAGCATTGTGGAACCTCAAACAGCATCACTAGGATGGGCGTGTTCCATCTCACGAGCGAATCTTCAATCTTGAAACTCACGCTGCACGACGACATTGTCTATCCTAAATCCGTGGCTCTGCGTGCATTCTACAGCATGTACCTCATACCTAACGTCACCCAGCACAACAACAAAATTAGCGTCGGAAGCGAACACATCGTCGTCACGCCAGGTCAATACAATCTTTCCACTTTGCAAGCTCAATTACCCAAAGGCACATATCTTTCTCAAAATTCGGTCACGCACAGAGTGGAAATCCTATCCGCGACGGAGACCGTGGACCTGGGCACCATGGGAGAACTTTTAGGTTTCGAGAACAACACAAAACTCGAAGCTGGCATCAAGCACGTAGCAACCAACATTCCTAAATTTTTGGCCATAGAGACTCTGAACGTACACTGCAACGTGGCGGAAGGTATGATCACGAAATCTTCGGACGGATTGTTAGGAAGTCACAAGCAGACGGGAATCATAGCCACTTTCAAACCAAGTTCCGAGTTCATGGAACCGATCATCTACACGCCCTCTTCGCCGATCTATTTTCCAGTATGTCGCAACCGCATAGACGACATAGAGTTGGTGGTGACGAACGAGAAAGGAGACGTGGTGGATTTCGCAGGTGCCACTACGACGGCCATCGTGGAGATCAACGTATAATAAATAACCATACATGTAAAATGGAGCAAATCGAAAGTTACGAATTGCAATCTTTCCCTCCCAACCGTCGCACGTTCGCCAATCTCAACGAGGCGAACAGGGAGATCGAATACGACGTGGACGTAGGCGATGGGTTCGTTCATCCTCACAGAGCGGACCTCTACCTTCAATTCGACGTGGTGAAGAAGGAAAGCGGAGACGCGTTTCCCGCAGCAGCAAACTTGATACTCGTGGACAACTTCGTGCCTCACCTGTTCTCGCAGGTGGAGGTGAGGAAACACAACACCGTCATCGACAGAATAGATTATCCAGGCATCACGTCGACGGCAGTGGGAACGTTGAAATTATCCAAAACGGACGCAGCGTACTACCAGGCCGGGGGATTCGAAGCCGGGAGCAAAATATCGACGAAAAGTCACACGGTGCTCTTTCCCATGCGTCTGCTGCCAGGTTTCTTCTCGGACTACAAGGAGATCATATGGAAGGGAGGACTGAGGGTCACATTTCGAAGAGCGGCCAACGACAACGACGCACTGATGCGATACGCTACTTTAGGTCCGGACGGCACCACGCCGATAGCCAACACTTTACCCGAAGCGGCGAAATGCGTCATCCGGAGCATGGAATTGAGAATGCCGGTGGTGGAATACGAAACGAACTACGCTCTCAAGTACAAAGCGGAGATCTTGAAAAGTCCGCAGGTGTTGATTCACTTTCACGGTTACCAGTGCGTGCAGAAGATGGCGTCGGGAAGTCACATGGAATTCGACGTGACGACGCAGTTCAACAACATACAGTTCGACATGCCAGATTTCGTCGTAGTGCTTTTTCAGACCGGGCGCGATAACAATCAGGAGAAAGATTCCAGCAAGTTCGACGACTGCAAAATCAAGAACGTTTATCTGAAGAATGGACGTAACGAAGTGTTCCCGCGCGAGAATTACAACCTCGACGTGACCAAAAACGATTACCTCAAACTTTACGAAGCGTTTTCGGCTTACAAACGCGTGACCGAGGGAAGCGTGGACATGTACTACACGCCCAGCGAATTCAAAGCCCGGAGACCCATGACCGTCATCAACACATCTAAGAGGAAGAAGGTTGTGGTCAACGATCGAACCAACATCAAGGTCGTCTGCGAGTTCCACGATGCCTTGCCCGAGGATACCCTATGCAGTGTCATCCTGATTGCAGAGAAGTCCTTCGCCTACGACGTGAAGAACGAGAGGGTCACGGAGCAGTTTTAAAATTCATAAAAAATTGCCACATACTAAAAATCAACATCCAACACATTTTAGGTTATATAAAATTTGTGAAAACCTTATAATACTGAAATATTAAAACAAACAGAGTCCCTTGTAGGTTAGTTCGATGCGTAAATAAAAAAAAATAATAGGTTAAGTTATATCACTTAGGATCGTAAAAAAAATTAAATAATCGTAAAAAAAAAAAAATAGGTTAAGTTGTATCACGTAAGATCGTGATATACCTACCAAGTATAAATAGAAAAAATAAGTGCAGCGAAAATTTGTACTAAAACATCGCTAAACGCTATAACATCGACAAAAAATTGTCAAAATATGTCAAAAACTTATATTCGATTGATAAAAAAAAATACCTACAAAATATGATCCTCAAATGATGACGTTCAAACAGTGCATAAATAAAAAAAATGCTAGGTTAAGTTATATCACTTAGGATCGTAAAAAAAATTAAATAATCGTAAAAAAAGGATAGGTTAAGTTGTATCACGTAAGATCATAATATACCTACCAAGTACAAGTGGGGGAAAAATAAGTATAGTGAAAATTTGTACTAAAAACATTGCTAAACGCTAAAACATCGACAAAAAATTGTCAAAATATATCAAAAAGTGATATTCAATTGATAAAAAAAGAGGATACCTACCAAGTACGAGTGGGGGAAAAATGAGTATAGTGAAAATTGTACTAAAAACATTGCTAAACGCTAAAACATCGACAAAAAATTGTCAAAATATGTCAAAAAGTGATATTCAATTGATAAAAAAAGAGGATACCTGCCAAGTACTACTTTGAAACAACTAATATACACTACTACCATAATTACTTTTTCCTCTGTACGAAGTAAGCAGCAGCCGCATTTCATGGGGGGAACGAAGGCTGGTGCTTCAACTACCCTTTAGGACCACCAACTCTAAACATGCATATCGGCCATAGAGGAATGGAGGAGGAACTTACCATAGGTTTAACCACCAGAGGCATCGCGAATACCATCTCCGAATTCTTTTTGTTCTTCACCGTCTTATACCTTACTCCTAGGAGGATGACTGCATACTCCAGCAGGGCTGCCACCACAAAACACATGCACACCATTAGCCACACCTCCACTGGCTTCACGGAGAAGGACTGCTGAAGTTTCTGCCTGTTGGAGTATATGGAAAGTACACAAAGCTTAAATTGTCTGTTGCATTATGACAAGTACTAGGTAACTAGGGAATATATACTTTATTTTCCTGGTAGTGGAAATGGAAATCACATTTCAATGGTTGTGTACACAGTTCACAGCTTTCCTGTTGTACGCAACATGGGCATTACAAGTGTTAATTCTGATCGTTGTCTTTAACATTCAACACACGAAATTTGCATCGTGGCATTTTTGACAATATGCGAGCGATAGAAAATGTGAAGGTTTAGTTGAGCGTGAAACTCAGGTTTATTCTGAGGCATCATGGGATTTCTGTTGCTATTTCTTCAGCTTTTGTGAACTGCCTGCAGGGGGACAAAGTACACTGAAGTATAAGTTGCAGTTGCAAAAGCAATCACTGAAAATTTCACAACTCGCTGTACTTGCCTATGGAAGACTGAAACATTTAACAAACATCGACCATCTTTGCGATGAACATGGTGATGAAAATGAAGTACCAAATATAATTTTAAATAAACTAGAAGTGGACGGAGCGGAAGTTAAAAGTGTATGCTTCGAGGAAGACAAGAATCAAATTATTAGAATCGTAAGGAAATTTGTGAAAAGTATGCTTAATGAAATGGAGCAAAAGCTTAAAGACAAGGACGTGAAAGTGATAGATCTAAGTCCATAATTTGAATGTTTTAGAACATTTCAAGAGTTCAGTGAAAATGACTGCAAAGAACTGTCCCTGAAGATAGGACTTTAAAATGTTGACGCGGTTATTGCAGACTTGTGTTCTTTTCAATCCGTTGCTCCTAATAAATCAGAGGAATCATCTCCTGCTTTTGGCTCTTTCATATTAACGGTTGATATTGGGTATGAAGCTATAAGGGCACTCGCTGAATGTGCACGGTGCATTTCCGTTTCCCCTGAGTAAGAGTCAGGTAAGAGTAAGGTCATTCATCACCATGAATAGGGTAATGATAAAAATAAGAAATATGATGAGTCGGAATACGATTCATGCTAGTGTGAAGGTGTTAACTGTAGGAGACGATAGTTTCATTGATGATGTCTTCCACAGATATGCTGTAAAAAGTCTTTACGCATTGGTTTGCTGTAAATGTAAGTTATTGCATGTTTAACATTATTTCATGAGTCTCATAATCTCATTCTTAATTTGATAGTTAATTATACCTAATTATATTTATTCATATAATTACACGTGAGACGTTAATTTATGCTTACCTGAGCGAGCTGAACATGGTGACGAGCGTCAGCAGGGAGGTGACCATGAGAGCCACCCTCCCGGGAACCTTGTCGGAGTCGATGATGAAGCTACACCAAGAGATGATGACCAGCAAACCGCTCGGAAAATACGTCATGAGGAGGTGAGTGGACAAGTTCCGGCGCAGGTAAACGGTGAGGTACAGTCTTTGAGGCATGTACACTGAAATTTGTGAAAATATCCATAACAGTTTGATGTTCACTTGTTCTTTTATGTTTAAATCATAAAATTTATGTAATATATCTACACACATACACACACACACACAGTCCTGAAACTTTTCTGACAAAGGTTGTATATATATACACACACAACCTTTGTCAGAAAAGTTTGAGGACTGATTTTTTTATTCTTTACCTGTGATATTCAAACACAAGAAATGGGTGTTATTCAGTCACCTGATATGTGTTCTGAATAGAAATGGCCTTGAAAGTGTTTCCATATAAACACACTAGGAGGCAGCGCTGTGCTTAGCAGCCCCCTGTTTGGCTTGTTGGCGCATTTAGTTGGAAGTTATACAAGTGTCGTGATGGACGTGCATTTCGAGCAGAGAGTTAACATTAAGTTTTGTGTTAAGCTGGAAAACCCCTAGTGAAACATGGAATATGATACAACAAGCATTTGGTGACAAGACATCATCGAGAAGCCGTATTTTTGAATGAAACAAAAGGTTTCGGAAGGGCAGAGATTCAGTGCAAGATGATCCAAAGACAATGTTCATCCCACTTTTTCATGCGAAAGGTTTGGTGCACCATGAATATCTGCCGGAAGGATAAACGATAAACAAAAACCTTTATATTGACGTCCTGAAACATCAAGCAATTCTGCGGCGCCGTCCTGATTTGTGAGCATCTGAGCAGTGGTTCTTATTGCACGACAATGCAAGGCCACATACTGCTTAATCAGTCCAGAAATATCTGGGCAAGCATCGTATCTCTGCTCTACTACATCCCCCATATTTACCCGACCAGTTACCTTGTGATTTTTTTTGTCTCCCCGTGTGCAAACACCACTGAAAGGGAAGCGTCATGAAGATATTGGTAGCAATCGAAACGGTTTTGTGATAAATGTGCTGAGAAGCATCCTAGAAGAAGCTTTCCCTGCTTGCTTCCATGACCTCCAGAAACGATGGCAGCTGTGTATAGATAGCAGAGGGGACTATTTTGACAAAACCTAGGACCATTAGTTCCTAAGTTGAATAAATTATTTTCTACTAGCTCAGTCCTGGAACTTTTCTGACAAAGGTTTTATGTGTGTGTGTATATATATACACACACACGAACATAAGAGCGTCCGCCTAGCCAAATGGTTAGCGTCATCGCCTTTGTTGTGGTTCAATTCCCGCTCGAAGTTCCAAATTTTCGGTGTGGACCTCTTCTCGTGAGGACCATTGGGGAGCTACTTGAGATGAACAAGTAGCGGCTCTGATCTCGGAAGAAAAAGAAAGATAAAGAAGAAAAAAGCGCCGATGAAACTCGACGCGCTGGCACCGAAGGTAAAATCACTTGGCCAGCTCTGGCCCTTATATGGCTGTTCCGCTATGGAGCTTATATATAAGAAAACTGATGAAATTAAGGAGACCACCATCGTAAGATATTTTATGGAATGAAATTTTTATATTCGGCATTAATATTTTATTAGTCAATTTTAATGAAATGAAATTATGACCAGCGGATAAATCTATAGGTTATGAAGTAACCACCATCTAAACCTTTTTTGATATTTGTCCAGTGTTTGTGTTAAGTGAATTAATGCAAAATGTTTGATATTCTAATTGTTAGAGTTATGAAGTAACCTAACGCATTATCAAACTTGCAAGAGCGATGTAATGGCAATTTGTTAATTGCATTACCTTGATGACTTGAGAGCTGGAGGATTTATTTTCAAGAACGAAATATGCTGCGTTGTGTTGTTCTTATCTTGCGTATGGAATGTTATGCTGGGAAAACATGACGCGCATAGAACTGATTTGATACTTGTGTCAACAGTTAAATGTGCTTATTGCACATTCTGCGGACTGGCTTCACAATTTTAAATTTATTTCCCTTTTCTTCCGCGGAACGTAACGGGTTATCGCTTTTTTTGAGTAGCTTATCCAGCTCTGCGAATGCATACCTTTCCACTTTATGAAAGCCTTCATGGTCATATGCAATGCACACAGAACGACTTGAATATAATCTTACTTTACATATTCACGATCTATTAACAAAGCCAAAAGTAAATCTTTGTAGATTGTCCTCACATTATCTCGCCCTTCAAAATCGGCCTGCTTGTTGTAGGTGAGTCCCCTCCCCTCGCCTCTCACCATCGGGGTGCTTGTTGTAAGTAATTCCCCTCGTCGTTTACCATTGGGGTGCTTGTTGTATGTGAGACCCATCGCCTCTCACCATCAGGGTGCATTTTGTAGGTGAGTCCTCTCGCCTGTCACCAACGGGGTGCTTGTTGTAGGTGAGTCCCTCGCCTCTCACCATCTTGGTGCATGTTGTAGGTGAGTCCCCTCGCCTCTCACCATTGGGGTGCTTGTTGTATGTGAGACCCATCGCCTCTCACCAACAGGGTGCATTTTGTAGGTGAGTCCTCTCGCCTGTCACCAACGGGGTGCTTGTTGTAGGTGAGTTCCCTCGCCGATTATCATCGAGGTGCTTTTTGTAGGTGCGTCCCTCGCCTCTCACCATCTTGGTGCATTTTGTAGGTGAGTCCCCTCGCCTCTCACCATTGGGGTGCTTGTTGTAGGTGAGTCCCTCGCCTCTCACCATTGGGGTGCTTGTTGTATGTGAGACCCATCGCCTCTCACCAACAGGGTGCATTTTGTAGGTGAGTCCTCTCGCCTGTCACCAACGGGGTGCTTGTTGTAGGTGAGTTCCCTCGCCGATTATCATCGAGGTGCTTTTTGTAGGTGCGTCCCTCGCCTCTCACCATCTTGGTGCATTTTGTAGGTGAGTCCCCTCGCCTCTCACCATTGGGGTGCTTGTTGTAGGTGAGTCCCTCGCCTCTCACCATTGGGGTGCTTGTTGTATGTGAGACCCATCGCCTCTCACCAACATGGTGCATTTTGTAGGTGAGTCCTCTCGCCTGTCACCAACGGGGTGCTTGTTGTAGGTGAGTCCACTCGCCTCTCACCATCTTGGTGCATGTTGTAGGTGAGTCCACTCGCCTCTGACTCTCAAGGTGCATGTTGTAGGTGAGTCCCGTCAAAGTTCACGATCGGGGTGCTTGTTGTAGGTGAGTCCCCTCGGCCTTCAAAATCGGACTGCTTGTTGTAGGTGAGTCCCTCGCCTCTCACCATCGAGGTGAATGTTGTAGGTGATTCCCCTCGCCTCTCACCATCGAGGTGCTTGTTGTAAGTAATTCCCCTCGTCGTTTACCATCGGGGTGCTTGTTGTAGGTGAGTCTCCTCGCCTCTCACCATCTTGGTGCATGTTGTAGGTGAGTCCCCTTGCCTCTCACCATCGGGGTGCATGTTGTAGGTCAGTCCCATCGCGGTTCACCATCGGGGTGCTTGTTGTAGGTGAGTCCCTCGCCTCTCACCATTGGGGTGCTTGTTGTATGTGAGACCCATCGCCTCTCACCAGCAGGGTGCATTTTGTAGGTGAGTCCTCTCGCCTGTCACCAACGGGGTGCTTGTTGTAGGTGAGTCCACTCGCCTCTCACCATCGGGGTGCTTGTTGTAGGTGAGTTCCCTCGCCGATTATCATCGAGGTGCTTTTTGTAGGTGCGTCCCTCGCCTCTCACCATCTTGGTGCATGTTGTAGGTGAGTCCCCTCGCCCTTCAAAATCGGGCTGCTTGTTGTAGGTGAGTCCCCTAGCCTCTCACCATCGGGGTGCTTGTTGTAGGTGAGTCCCTCGCCTCTGACCATTGGTGTGCTTGTTGTAAGTAATTCCCCTCGTCGTTTACCATCGGGGTGCTTGTTGTAGGTCAGTCTCCTCGCCTCTCACCATCGGGGTGCTTGTTGTAGGTGAGTCCCCTCGCCTCTCACCATTCGGTGTTCTCGCCAACCTCAATTCATTTCCTGCTCAAATTTGTATCCCCCCTTTTCTTGGCACAGTCCCACCCGAAGATACAACATAGGAAACATTCTGTAACATCTCCAGACTAATTGCATTTGACACTGTACGAATCCTGTCTTTCAATTCCTCGATATCGTTGGCTTTGGTTTCAAAAACTTTGCTTTTCAAGTATCCCCAGTAGAAGAAATCAAGAGGTGACAAATCGGGTGACCTCGGTGGCCACTATATGGTGCCCCTTCTACCAATCCACCTGTCAGGGAAAACGTTGTTCAGCACATTGCGAACAATTAAGGCAAGATGAACTTGAGCTCCATCTTGTTGATACCAAACATTCGAGAATGCATCCCCAACGATAGTTGGTATTTCAGGTATTATCTCATTGGTCAACAAATTTACGTACTTTTCAGATGTCAAATTGCCATCAATGAAGTATGGCCCGATAATACGATTACACAATATTCCAGTCCAAACGTTAATTTTTTGCGGGTACTATGTACGATGCTCCCTCATCCAGTGGGGATTCTCTGTGGCCCAATACCTCATGTTATGCCGGTTGACAGATCCGCTCAACTCAAAGGTAGCTTCATCGGAGAAACAAGTCCCCCCCGTCGATTATTTCTGTCGAATCTTAGCATCATTTCCTCGCAGTATTCAAGTCTACGATCATAGTCGTCTCCGATGAGTTCTTGCACTAGTTTTATTTTGTACGGATGATACCGATGCGACTTCACAGTTCTAAGGATAGATGTTTTACTTACTTCGGGTTGTTGAGTTACTTTTCGACTCGAAGTATGTGCGTTTTCTTGAAAATGAATTGGAACTTCCAAAGATCTCTCGGCGTTTGTGCGGTTTTAGGTCTTCCACATCGTGGTTCATCCCTGACTGCTCCAGTTCTTTCGAAGCGATCAACGGTTCGATGACCAGTAGATTGTGAAATAGGTGCACGATTCGGGAACGTATCGTTGAATAACTGCGCAACATCTCCGTATGATCGTTCCCTATCACCAAACCCCCGCTTCATGAGAACTGTTATCCTTTCCCTCTCTGACAATGCCATCGTTGACAGAATACGAACAGTAATGGATTTTCTATTTTTTCGTAGACCTATTAATACTCCAGTACGATTCCCCCCTCCCACCTTCGTGAGTTGAAAAGAATGCACACAGGGTTACTGAAACTAAATTTGACCGCCGACTTTCACATTCTGTAAGATCTCACCTCTTACACAACGATCGCCTTAAGCAAGCGACCTTCACCGTGGTAGATTACAGGCAGCCCCTCACGCTGAACCTACCTGGTGGCACGATGAGCAAGCCCACTGTGTGTGTATCGTTGTTGGTTTGGAACTGCTCACGCAGTGAATTGCCGACGCACGTCAAGGTAATCGCATTCCCTCATAGAGTCGCCAGATGCCAGACCAGTCGCCTTCGAGCGGCCCTATGGGAGCGCGGAAGAAAAACAAATCGGGCTGTGACGTAAACAATGAAAAATTCAGACGTTTATGCTTTTCGACGTTGGGAACAGAGAAAAGGCGGTGGTGAGCGGGCATTTAAGTTCCGGTCACTCACCTAAATAAGCACCCCGATGGGAACAAAATACTACTACGTCCGCGTCGTCGTTCCTGGGTTACGCGAAGGGGGTGGGGAATCAAGTGTGATATCATTGAATAGCTTTCTTTCACTTATTAATTACGTGCTTTTTCGTTTTCCGATTCGATATGTATTTCTCACGATATTTGACCATTCCGGGACTTTTTGACCACCCGGTAAAAATATTAGAATACAAAAGTAGAATAGCATTCTCGAATAGTTTTAGGTTTTTGTATATTTTACCCCACATTCTTTTCAAAAGCTTTTAAAGGTATATTTACAAGAATATTTGTCTAGATTTTGTTACAGAAAAAGCCTTAGTCTAATGATAAGCAGATTTTCTTCTCAGTTTTGTAATTGTCGTCTTCGTGATGTGGTGTGCGTATTCACATACTGAATTTTCATTGAAACAATAAATAAGAAATACATAGTGTACACCGAGGGATCGTGTGTACATATATATACATGTATATAATTGAGAAACAATAAACATGCAACATCTTTCTAAGAACATGCGCATTGAACTTGCTTGCTTCTATTTTCCACTGACACATCTGAACAACCATCGGGTACAAGTCGAATTCCATCTCGCAGATTAGTTCGAGAGAACAACTGAAACAAGGGACGGGAATCGTTGGAGCCTTCCTTTTACACAATATAGTCACAATAGAGTATACAAATGTGGAATTTTCATAACTAGTTACAATGTAAAGACTTTAAACATTATTTAGTTAGGCTGGCGAGTTTTAATGTATAAGGGTTGCCCAAATGAAAGTGAGACGTGTTTTTTTCTGTAATGATTTATTGGTGGAATATATGAACATACAAGAAGTAAAGGTGATCCATGGGTGACATATCCTCTACACATAGTCACCTTGTCTGTTCAATCAAGTGTCCTAGCGCGTCACAAGGGCATGGATACCCTGAGTGAAGATCGTCCGTGGTTGACTGCGGAACCAATCTTCAATGGCGTCAAGAACCTCAGCATCGTTGCCGAACCGGCGGAACTTCAGATATTTATTAGTAGCCCGAAGATGTGGTAGTCGCAGGGCGAGAGATCGGGTCGGTAGGGAGGATGGTCGAGGACTTGCCAGCGGAAACGCTGCAGCAGATCACGGCAAACCTGTGCAACATGAGGGCGTACGTAGTTGTGTAACAGAAGAACCCCATTGGGGCCGACTTCAGTTTGTTTAGGGTAGTGCAGTATGTGGTTGAGTTGACAGTCTCACCTGCCTCCAGGCAATCCAAAAGCAATAAGCCCTCGTCGATGAGAAAAGTGAACATCTCTTTTCCAGCTCTGATGGAGGAATGAGTCTTTTTTGGGCGTGGTGAGTTGGGATGCCATCGATCTGCTGCGGCGTTTCCGCTGGGAAGTCCTCGACCATCATCCCTACCGACCTGATATCTCGCCCTGCGACTACCACTTCTTCGGACCACTACAAAACATCTGAAGGGCCGCCGGTTCGCCAACGATGCTGAGGTTCTTGACGCTGTTGAAGGTTGGTTCCGCAGTCAAGCACGGACGTTCTTTGCTCAGAGTATCCATACCCTTGTGACGCGCTGGGACACATGTTTGAACAGACAAGGTGACTTATGTGTAGAGGATATGTCACCCATGGACTACTTTTACTTCCTGTATGTTCATATATTCCAACCAATAAATCATTACAGAGAAAAACCAAGAGTTTCACTTTCATTTGGGTAAAACCCTTATAGTTTTGAGTTTTCCTACAAACCTAGACACAAAAACAATTATGAAACATCGCAAACGTGTACGTTTTTGAAAAGGTCGACAAATATGGAATACCAGCAGCATTTGTGACAGTTAAATAAAATGAGACGAATAGTTTATCTGTTCATTGACAAACCATTTTGTTCAAATGTTACAAAGTATAACACAGAATTTTAAAAAAAATTGAATGACAATTCACTAATTCATTTGAAAAATTCATACACACTCCGTCGGAATAAAAATGGTCAAGTACCCCCTTCGCCACGACACTGTAATAGCAAAGAGGGTAGAGAAAGAAAAATACATATTTAAAATATTATTGGCAAATATTAAAAATTCACTGCAAGATGCCGCTATGTTACAAAGGAAAAAAATGAAGGTTTAAATTACCTCACTCGGTAAACAATGTGAACATTCCTACCAGGCTCCGCACGAATGTACATTATCCTTGTGTCGCCCATACCGTTGTTGGTGTACTTCAGTTCTTTCATAGGCATAAATGTAATCCTGGGCAACCATATTTTATCCATGATTTCAGGTGGGGTGTATGCAAAGCTGTAGCCCGTACGAGGCATAATGTAGCCCGTGGTGCGTACGCCATTATCATCCCATTCAGCTCCCATAACACCGTTCAGCGTTATCGCCTGAGAGACAGAAAATGAATGAAGCAGGGTGAATAAGTAGTGTAAACTTGTTTCAAAGTAGCACTTTGTAGGTATGCATTTGTAGCCTCTTTTTTTTATCAATTGAATATCAGTTTTTGACATATTTTCACAATTGTTTGTCGATGTTTTAGCGTTTAGCGATGTTTTAGTAAAATTTCCCTTTTTTCCCACTCGTACTTAGTAGGTATGCATTTGTAGCCTCTTTTTTTTATCAATTGAATATCAGTTTTTGACATATTTTGACAATTTTTTGTCGATGTTTTAGCGTTTAGCGATGTTTTAGTAAAATTTCCCTTTTTTCCCACTCGCACTTGGTAGGTATGCATTTGTATCCTCTTTTTTTATCAATTGAATATCAGTTTTTGAAATATTTTGACAATTGTTTGTCGATGTTTTAGCGTTTAGCGATGTTTTAGTAAAATTTCCCTTTTTTCCCACCTCGCACTTGGTAGGTATATCACGATCTTACGTAATATAACTTAACCTATTCATTTTATTACATGCTAAACTACACGAGAGCCTCTACGTGCTTTGACCTACTTAGAGAGTAGGTGGAACCGTACGTTCTGGACACGTCCTTTGACCTACTTTTTATTTTACGACGTTTTACGGACTAAACTAACCTACAATGAGAGAAAAATGGACAGAAAAAGCTCTGGCATCACTTTTTAAGCTATTCTTTACCTCCTGCAAATTTTGCTCTTATGCTAACTCGTCCTTTGACCTACTTTTGAAATGACTTACGACATTTTCCTATAAGGAGGCTGTCTCCTCTTACTGTAAGGTCCCTTAGTGTAATCTACTACGACCTGCTAATAGGCTTCTGCTCTCAGTGTAATCCGTTTTACGGACTAAACTAACCTACAATGAGAGAAAAGTGGACAGAAGCAGCTCTGGCATCATTTTTTTAGCTATTTTTTACCTCCTGCAAATTTTGCTCTTATGCTAACTCGTCCTTTGACCTACTTTTGAAATAACTTAAGACATTTTCCTATAAGGCTGCTGTCTCCTCTTACTGTAAGGTTCCTCAGTGTAATCTACCACGACCTTGGTCTCAGCGTAATCTGCCACGATGTGTTTTTTTTTTAAACTCATGTGTGATCTTCTACAATGTGTGCCCTCCCCCTGCTACGACCTAAACGGGACACCTCTCTCCTACGATGTTTTTGGGCCCCCTCTCCTCCTGCTACGATGTTTTTCTCCTCATGATGCAAAAAAAAAAAAATTATATTGTAGCGACTGTGCTGTGTGAAGGGCACATGTTCAGTGAACAAATAGGAGAGTGGGAGAGTATAAGCAAGCGCCCCCTCAATTTTTTTTTTTTTTTTTTTTTTTTTTTAAGAAATTCGATTTGTCAAGTTAGTTTTTTGATCCTAAAAAACACTCTGCAAACCTATTGGAGTGCTTTGGGTGTGTTTTAGATTAAAAATTTTGTAATTGGGATTGTAGAAAAGCCATTCTTGCTTGTTGGCGATATTTTTAAAACTGCTCCGTGACCCTCTCGTTCTTCACGTCGTACGCGAAAGACTTCTCGGCGATCAGGATGACGCTGCACACGGTGCCCTCGGGCAGCGCGTCGTGGAACTCGCAGACGACCTTGATGTTGGTGCGATCATTGACCACAACCTGCTTCCGCTTCGTCGTGTTGATGACGAACATGGGTCTGTGGGTTTTGAATTCGCTGGGCGTGTAGTACATGTCCACGCTTCCCTCGGTCACGCGTTTGTAAGAGGTGTAAGCTTCGTAAAGTTTGAGGTAATCGTCTTTGGTCATGTCGAGGTTGTAATTCTCGCGCGGGAACACTTCGTTGCGTCCATTCTTCAGATAAACGTTCTTGATCTTGCAGTCGTCGAATTTGCTGGAATCCTTTTCCTGATTCTTGTCCCTCCCGGTCTGAAAAAGTACAATGACGAAGTCTGGCATGTCGAACTGTATGTTGTTGAACTGAGTCGTCACGTCGAATTCCATGTGACTTCCCGACGCTAACTTCTGCACGCACTGGTAACCGTGAAAGTGAATCGGCACCTGTGGACTTTTCAAGATCTCCGCTTTGTACTTGAGGGCGTAGTTCGTCTCGTATTCCAACACCGGCATTCTCAACTCCATGCTCCGGATGACGCACTTGGCTGCTTCGGGTAAAGTGTTGGGTAGCGGCGTGCCGTCGGCGTTCAAGTTGGTGTATCGCATCAGTGCGTCGTTGTCGTTGGCCGCTCTTCGAAAGCTGATCCTCAGTCCTCCCTTCCACATGATCTCCTTGTAGTCCGAGAAGAATCCCGGAAGCAGACGCATGGGAAAGAGCACCGTGTGACTTCTCGTCGATATTTTCGTCCCCGCTTCGAAACCTCCCGCCTGATAGTATGCTGCGTCCGTTTTGGATAATTTCAATGTTCCCACTGCCGTCGACGTGATGCCTGGATAATCGATTCTGTCGATGACGGTGTTGTGTTTCCTCACCTCCACCTGCGAGAACAGGTGAGGCACGAAGTTGTCCACGAGTATCAAATTTGCTGCTGCTGGGGGAAACGCGTCTCCGCTTTCTTTCTTCACCACGTCGAATTGAAGCTAGAGGTCCGCTCTGTGAGGATGAACGAACCCGTCGCCTACGTCCACGTCATATTCGATCTCCCGGTTCGCTTCGTTCAAATTTGCGAACGTGCGACGGTTCGGAGGGAAAGATTGCAACTCGTAACTTTCGATTTGCTCCCTTTTTTTTCACTATGTGTGTTATTTATTATACGTTGATCTCCACGATGGCAGTGGTCGTTGCACCTGCGAAATCCACCACCTCTCCTTTCTCGTTCGTCACCACCAACTCTATGTTGTCTATGCGGTTGCGACATACTGGAAAATAGATCGGCGAAGAAGGTGTGTAGATGATCGGTTCCATGAATTCGGAACTGGCTTTGAAAGTGGCGATGATTCCCGTCTGCTTGTGACTTCCTAACAATCCGTCCGAGGATTTCGTGATTATTCCTTCCGCCACGTTTCAGTGAACGTTCAGAGTCTCTATGGCTAAGAATTTAGGAATATTGGTTGCTACGTGCTTGATGCCACCTTCGAGTTTTGGGTGGTTGTTCTCAAAACCTAAAAGTTCTCCCATGGTGCCAAGGTCCACGGTCTCCGTCGCCGATAGGATTTCGACTCTGTGCGTGACCGAATTTTGAGAAAGGTACGTGCCTTTGGGTAATTGAGCTTGCAAAGTGGAAAGATTGTATTGGCCTGGTGTGACGACGATATGTTCGCTTCCGACGCTAATTTTGTTGTTGTGCTGAGTGACGTTAGGTATGAGGTACATGCTGTAGAATGCACGCAGAGCTACGGATTTAGGATAGACGATGTCGTCGTGCAGCGTGAGTTTCAAGATCGAAGATTCGCTCGTGAGATGGAACACGCCCATCGTGTTTAAGGTTCCACAATGCTTTCTGGAAATCTTTGATCGTAGGGTTATTTATTTTAGAGAGAAACGCGAGCACGGAGAGACAGAGATGACCGCAGTTCACGTCTCCGAAATTTTGAATGCGTTCGTCGTTGTAGTATATATAGGTTTTGTTCGTTTTCAGATAATGAACTAAATTTGTAGGTGGAACACCTCCGAAAGAATCGAAAACGAATGCTTTATCATTTTTGTGGTAACATATCCAATGCGTGCCTGGAATTTCTTGACTGTCCAAGTTGACTACTCCACATTCTCTTTTTTTAACGGTTGAAGGTAACGAGTCGGACATGAAAACGCCTCTGAAGTGTTTGATTTGTAATGGTTTGATCAGAGATTTAATGTCTCGGTTGGTGAGTGCTGTTTCTTTTTTTTAAACTTCCTCATGACCCCCTTCCCCTTCTTATCCATGGCCAGGTTGTGACGTTTCTGTTCTTCCAATTCCGCCTTGTTCTTCTTCGAGTCGATCACGGTTTTCGCGATGGCAGCGCTACCCCCAGCCAAACTTCCAACGGCCCCCAATGCTGCCAGGATGGCCGGGATGCTGAATATGAAACCTCCGATCTTTTGCTGTTTCCGCGAACGCTGCAAGCGTCTCAATTGTGGAGTGCTGAGAAGTAATTTCATTCCATGTCCTTTGGTCAAGCAAGAACGTTTCTTCTCGCGTTGTTTCTTGGTGAGTAACCCATCGAGGGCACCTAGATTTTTCAGATTCGAATATGGTATCTGGTACACGACACCCTTGGGCTTCATGTTTTTTTTCACGGTATGTTATTTATATATATATGTTCTGAGGATTTTTTTTGTTTCCCTCTCTAGTGTATTTTTTTTTCAAGGTATGTTATTTTATATACTCCGCGCAAGCGTTACACAAATTCTATTACGTGCTTCGTTTTCTTACCAAGAAGTTCCTTTGTCCCCTTGTACACGATTCGAGTTTTGTTCTCGATTAAAATAGATAGCTTCTCGTCGGAAAACATGTTAGCGTATCGATCTGGTAAAAATAGACTGTATTGTCCGTTGAGCAACAGACGCACCTTGGGACCATACTGGGTAGAAACAATTGAACCGGAAGTTATCGTGTAAGGTTTGCCGACTTCCAATTCCTGAATTTTTACATACTCGACTGACAAATTTAGCATTTGTGTTAATGCTTGGAGGTCACTCATTTTTTCAGTCATATCGAAGGAGAAATTTCAGGGTGTTATAGAAATTTATTTTTTTCACAATGTGTGTTATTTATATATACCGAAGATTATTTTTTTCACGATGTGTGTTATTTATATATCAAGTTTTTTTTTGACTTGTACATTTTTTGACATGTATATTATTATTAGTAGAGGAGCCAGGCCGGTTCACAGCCCGAAAATGGCGCTCGGTGGCGCTCGCAGTGTTACCAACTCCTCACTTGAAAAAATCACCAAGGTTTTTGTTTTTGGGTCTAACCTAACCTCAAGCAAGGAGCTGGCAACACTGCTTGAGGCTTTTCTCGCAGTGTGGCCAACTCCTCACTTGAAAAAATCACCAAGGTTTGTTTTTGGGTCTAACCTAACCTCAAGCAAGGAGCTGGCAATACTGCTTGAGGCTTGTCTTGGAGTATTGCCAACATCTTACTTGAAAAGTCACTATGGTTTTTATTTGGTCTAACCTAACCTAAAGCAAGGAGCTGGCAATACTGCTTGAGGCTTGTCTTGGAGTATTGCCAACATCTTACTTGAAAAGTCACCAAGGTTTTTGTTTTTGGGTCTAACCTAACTTAAGCAAGGAGCTGGCAATACTGCTTGTGGCTTTACAGTGCATAAAGCAATTTGCCAACCTACTGGTACTTTTGCCATAGCTTTTTACAAAAAAAAAAGAGAGAAGAGAGAGAGGGAAGAGTTAAACAACCGATAGTGTTGCTAATATTTACCTACAGCTTTTTTTACTTGGCAAGGGCTTAGCCAAATTTATATACTGGCGTAACATACACTGGGCAAGAGAGCCGGCAACAAATATATACTGCCGTAAAAGAGAGAGAGGGATGGATGGATGGTAGCACAGTATGTGTGTGCGTGTGTGTGTGTATAATATGTAGCATTATTAACTAGAGTGTGTTGGCAACTCGCTTATAACTAAAAAAATAGAGATGCCAATGTTGCTGTAAGATAAAGAGAGAGACTAAGCTGGCAACAGTGGTGAGCGAATACGTATTATTTCCAAGTCCCGAGCGCCAATGTATATCGTGATTTTTGCAAACCTCTCTCGCGGCAACGATGTGCCACACATACACGTACGTACTTCTTTTTATTTTCGTATTTTCATCTACTGAAGTGACTGAAGGGCAAGCTGAAAATCTGTAGTCAACTCAACCATGTAAAAACTTTGGGTGGGTGACTGCGGGAAGCCATCAATCACAGCCTATCTACAATTTTCATCGACTGTTGGGGGTGACTGAGAGGATAAGCTGAAAATCTGTGGTCAACTCAACCGTGTTGTGTGGAAACTTGGGCGGGTAACTACGGGAAACCATCAATCACACAACAGGAAGCTGTCAATCGCCTGGGTGCGACTGCAGGAAGCTGTCCATCGAGTTGATGGTATCATTACTCGACAAAAATCAAGATTATTTGTTACTGCCGGAAACTGTGCAAATTCTCAGCTTTTGCGACGGCTATGTGATTGACAGCTTCCTGCAGTCGCACCCAGGCTGTGCGATGAACTCAACGATATTTTTTTCCTGGATTGCACTAAAGGGCACACAAGATTCAAATCTACTGGGTGACTACAGGAAGCAATCACTCACACAGCTGTCATAAATTCTGCACGAAACAAGTTCTACTTGTTTCCGGCAGAATACAGCTGGGCGTCAACGATATTTTTTCTAGGAAAGGGCGTTCACGCATAGCTCGAACCAACCTTGAAAGTTTAGCTGCCGGCAGGTATAAGTTTCTATTAGAAACCTCGCGCACATCAGTTGCAGTCGAGTATTGCTACTGGGTAGTTGCATAAAAGTGTACGCTATACCAAGTGTAATATCAAGTGTAATAGAAACCGAATTAGTTTGGTCTGTCAGGTGAGTACTATATTAGCATAAGTTATACGCACACAAGTCGCTTGACCAGCTATAAAACTAAAATTTACACAATTATACTACTGTTTCGTGTGTGTTAAATTGCTAGCAGCTTTTTATAAATAAATTTTATTTTTTTTTGTTATTTTTTTTACATGTGTGTGTGTTAATAATAATTGCAAGTGGCGTTAGTGAACAGAAAGTGTTGTCTTCATTAAACAACGAAATTATGCTAAACAAAAAAATATGAGCATATATAACATGCGCTTGAAAAAAAAAACTATTCTTCATCGCGAATAACATAAAAGCGAGGTAACAATCGGAGGGAGAGGGGCAATGATTATGATCATGTTAGTTTACTTATAGTGGATAGTATTGACGCGTGTACACTGGGTTGGATTTGTTATTTTAAGTCTATTTTATGCACAGTAAGGCTAATCGGGACTGGGCCTACAGTTTCAAGAACCATTTGTGCGGGTATCGAACTTTTGATTACAATGCTATTGCTGTGCCATTGCAGAGGCTAGTAGAAGTACTGATTGATTTGATGTTTTAAATCCACTTTATGCACGTAAGGCTAATCGGGACTGGGCCTACAGTTTTAAGAACCACTTGCACGGATATCAAACTTTTAATTGCAAAACTATTGCAGTGCCATTGCAGAGGCTAGTGGAAGTACTGATTGATTTGATGTTTTAAATCCACTTTATGCACGTAAGGCTAATCGGGACTGGGCCTACAGTTTTAAGAACCACTTGCACGGATATCAAACTTTTAATTGCAAAACTATTGCAGTGCCATTGCAGAGGCTAGTGGAAGTACTGATAGATTTGATGTTTTAAATCCACTTTATGCACGTAAGGCTAATCGGGACTGGGCCTACAGTTTTAAGAACCACTTGCACGGATATCGAACTTTCAATTACAAAACTATTACAGTACTATTGCAGAGGCTAGTGGAAGTACTGATAGATTTAATGTTTTAAGTCCACTTTATGCACGTAAGGTTAATCGGGACTGGACCTAGAGTTTCAAAAACCATTTATACGGATATCAAACTTTCAATTACAAAACTATTACAGTACTATTGCAGAGACTAGTGGAAGTACTGATAGATTTGATGTTTTAAGTCTATTTTATGCACGTAAGGTTAATCGGGACTGGACCTACAGTTTCAAGAACCACTTGTACGGGTATCAAATTTTTGATTACAATGCTACCACTACACCATTGCAAAGACTAATGGAAGTACATAGTTATTCGAATCTAATTTATTTAAAATATTTAGTTTTTTTTTCTTTTTATGCAGGCTTATTGATTTTTAAACCTAATGTTAAATAAAATCCGACAATTATATCCAAATATACTTATGGCCACAACGAGCATTCGCAAAAATGGCTTGAGATTTTTTTTGCTACGTAAACAAAATGGTCGACATGCCAAATATGAACAGGCTATATAGATTTGAGAGATGGATAGGAAAAAATTAATTAAAATTTAATTTCATGATTACAACACGAACTTAATGATTGATTGATTGATTGATTTAGTTTATTTTAACTTCGCATTTTGTGCCTCTTGGCTAATTTGCGAAGATGGGGATGAGTGATGAAATTGATGAAAATGGATATTCACAAACAACCATACCTGACCGGGATTTGAACCCGGGGAACCCTTGGCGTTGTAGCGCGATGTGCTAACCACTCGGCCACGGGGTCGGGCAAGTACTGGTATATACATAAACCAAAGTTACATGGTTCTAGCCCCCATAGGAGCCGAGAAAATCAATGTCTTGGAAAACGTCTTAAGACAAATATCTTAATCTTTAAGAAAGTCGACTTCCGGTATCTCAAGATGTTACTTCCGGTCTGTCAAGAAAATTTTCTTAAGACAATTATCTTAAGACGTTTTCCAAGACATTGATTTTCTCGGCTCCTAATTGAACTAGGATGATGATTTTAGGTTTGTTGGATAGGATTTGACGAAAACTATTCAACTAGCAAATAAAATCGATTCCACCCCCTCAAGTTTCGAAAATATAGACAATTTTTTTTTATTTTTTGAGAAACTTGATTTGCTGGCTTAATTTTTACCCTATTTCGAAAATTTTAATGACATTTGATAAAAAATTGAATGTACTCTACAACCTATTGGAAACATAATGATTAGTGCTTACTGTTTTCGAGTTATTTTAAATTTAAATTTCAAGATGTAATTTCTAAGTTGTTTTGTAACTCGTAAACTATAGGTCGTAGAAAACCCATTCTTGTTTTATCTGCTATTGCCCGACAAATACTATAAACACAAATAATGTTTATTGTTTGATTTAAAAAATGGAGATCGAAAATAACTTTGTTTTCTGAAAATAAAAAAAAATGTGTGTATGGAAAAAAAAAATACGATTGTATAAGTTTTTATGATGTATGTTTGCATGTAAAAATAAGTATACCTGAAAGTTTTAGAATTTCAAAATAGCTATATATATATTTGCTATTATATCAGCCAAAACAATAGAATATATATAAACAAAAACATTTTCATAGTTTCACGCCTCTACTAGAATAGTCGAAAAATATACTAATTGGCAATAAAATCTGAAGAAAATTCGTGTCTAGCAAAAATAAGCTAAATAGAATTACACATGCATACAATATTTATTGTGTTTTTTCTATCTACAATCATATTTTTCTTATATATATATTTTTATTTTTTTTATAGAGTTGATTAAAGCATATATTTGAGGAAGGCAACATCGCCCATATATAAATAAACATACCCCGAAAAAATGCGCTCCATGAAAAGTTGCCCTGTGTGCGAAAAAACTATATCAAGCGAACATTTTGCAAGACATTGTCGCACCTGCGCGCCAGGCAAGCATTTGGCTGCCACCGAATTATGTTCTGGATGCAATAAACACATCACAATTGCGTATGCCAAAAAACATAAGCTTACTTGTTTAAGCAAAAGTACATCTGGGGCTCAACCGTCGACCAGCTCAACCAAGAGGAAGGCAGAAGCAGCCTCCATCAATGCACCACCCGCCAAACGCGTCAAGCCTGCGATAAAAGCAGACCAGTCTGCTTTCCAGCGTTCGTTAGAGGACTTTCCTTTTATTTCGGAGGGCTCATGCGACGTGCGTAGCTTTTTGGAGAACGTGCAAGCGCAAATTATTTCCGTCCTCGGCGATGCGCTTGCAACGCACTCCACTAAATTCTACGCATCGCTATGTTGCTGGTACAAGAAGCCGTCTGATGAAATTTACAGCTTCTGCCACAACACCAAGGCGAAGACGTTGCATCTGGCGGATGTCGAAAACCTAGAGGTAATCTACAACAAGTTTGTCGAGGAGCTGCTGGCAAAGCAAGAGGAGCATGAAGCTAAGGGTTCGGGGGGTTCGCTGTGTGGCGAGCCTCACGAACTGCGCGTCAAACTTTCCAAGTTTATGCCTCTCTCCGCCTCCAGCTACGTCCCCTTACCATCTGCTATTGAGGATAAAAAGGCCATCCTGAATATTCAGAACAGTGACGCCAAGTGCTTCATATGGTGTGTGCTTGCAGCGTTACACCCTGTCCACTGGAAAAACCACCCATACCGAGTTAACCACTACATGCAGTACGAGCCAGAGCTGGAAGATGTGATGGCTGGGATTGACTACCCGGTGGAGGTCTCGGACATTCGCAAGTTCGAGGCTCGTACACACAACCCTCGGTTGGCCATCAACGTTTATGGCCTCACCGACAAAAATGTGGTATACCCTATCCGGGTGAGCGACGTAGACGACGACGGTGCGCAGGAAATTCACCTTCTGCTCATCAAGGACGAGACCCATCACCACTACACCCTCATTCGCTCGCTCTCTCGGCTTGTTTCGAGCCAAACAAGCAAACACGAACACCACAAAGAAGTTTGTCGCAGGTGCTTGTCAATGTTCGACGGACGAGATCAACGCAGTTACCAACACATCAGAGGTCCCAACATCGCTGCCGAGAAGCTCGCTAACCACAAGCTCTCCTGCAATGCCAACAAGCCTAGGGTGACAGTCTTGCCCAAACCTGGTACCATGATGCGTTTCAAAATGCACGGTGCCATGGTAGAGCACCCCGCCATCGTCATCGCAGATTTCGAAGCCTTCCTCAAACCCCTGTCCACTTGCGATCCCGATCCCGAAGTTTCCTCCACCACCCCTTACCAACTCCACGAGGCATCCAGTTTCGCCTACGTTGTGGTGCGACGAGACCAGCATATTGCCCCCAAGCCCTACGTGTACCGTGGTCCCGATGCAGCCAAACACTTCCTCGAGAGGATGGTTGTCGAGGCCATCGAGATAGGGAAGGTGCTGTTGGCCCCCAAGTCTATGCTCCCACTGTCCCCCGACGATCAACGTAGACACGACGAGGCCATCGCTTGCCCTGTCTGCGTCGAGGAGTACACCGCCAACAACTGTAAAGTCCGACACCACGATCACTTTAATGGTAGGTATGTTGGTCCTTGGTGTAGCGATTGCAATCGCTTGGCCCGGGACCCGTGCTTCATCCCTGTGTTTTTTCACAATGGCTCGGGATACGACTTCCACCATCTGGTGCCTCACTTTGGGTACGACGACATGCGAATCAACGTTCTGGCGCAGAACGAGGAGCGTTACATCAGTGTGAGCAAATGGGCTCGAATCCCAGGATTAGACTCTACCGTCGAGCTTCGCTTCCTCGACTCCCTGAGGTTCCTCCCGGCAAGCCTCGATGCTCTCGCGGGGAAGCTTAGCGACGAGAAAATGCTCATCACCTCTGCGAATTTTCCGAACTTGGACGCCGGTCTCTTCAGGCGTAAGGGGGTCTACCCCTACGAATACGTCACCGACTCTACCAAGTTTGCGGAGACGTCGCTTCCTCCTCGAGCAAACTTCTATAGCAAGCTGCGAGGCTCGGGCATCTCTGAGGATGACTATAACCATGCTCAGTCCATGTGGCGCGAGCTGGATTGCCAAAATCTCGGGGACTACCACGATGCGTACCTCAAACTTGATGTGACGCTCCTCGCCGACGTGTTCCAGGCGTTTCGTGCAACTGCGAAGACCATCTACAAGCTGGACCCTGCATACTTCTACAGTCTTCCCGGACTGGCATGGTCGGCCATGCTTCTGGTGACGAAAATTAAGCTTGAGCTTCTTTCGGACGTGGACATGATGCTGTTTGTGGAACGTGCCAAGCGGGGTGGAATGGTCCAGGTGTCGCAACGGCACGCGCGCGCCAACAACCATCACATGGCTACCGGCTACGACCCCTCACAACCGTCAAGCTACATCATGTACACGGACGTCAATAACCTCTACGGGCACTCCATGATGCAGCCACTCCCCTTTAGAGGGTTCAAGTGGGCTGATCCTTCCGAATTCGACATCGAAAGCTTCGACGATTCGGAACATGGGTTTTTTGCCGAGGTGGACCTTGAGTTCTCCGAGGAGCTGCAGGATTCGTTCTGCGATCTTCCCCCTGCACCCGAGTTCAAGTGTCCACCCGATTCCAACCAGAAGAAGCTCGTCATGGATTTCGAACCCAAGAAGAATTACGTCCTGCACTACCAGAATCTCCGGTGGTTGATGCAGCGAGGGGTCACAGTCCACGCAGTTCACCACATCCTCAAGTTCGAGCATTCTCCATGGTTGAAGCCATACATCGAGCTCAACACCGAACATCGTACAGCCGCCACTTCTGATTTCGATCGCGATTTCTTCAAGTTAATGAACAATGCGGTGTTTGGGAAAACTATGGAGAATGTGCGAAATCATGTAGATGTGAGGCTAATATCAAACAAAGCACAATGTCGCAGGCTCGTAGCAAACCCGTTATTCAAATCGAGGACTATTTATAATGAGCAGCTTGCTCTGGTGCATATGAGGATGAACAAGGTGATGCTCAACAAGCCAATTTATGTTGGTGCCTCAGTATTAGACCTGAGCAAACTGCACATGTTTCAAATATATTATGAGATACTACGCCAGCACTATAACGACAATATCAACCTACTCTACACGGACACGGACAGCTTGGTGTACCACGTTCGCACAGCCGACGCATACGGGGATATAGCCACAGCTCAATCTTTCATTGAGCTTTTCGACACCTCGGGCTATCCCCAGCCGAACCAGTACGGAATCCTGGCTCACAACAAAAAGGTGCCTGGCAAACTCAAAGACGAGAAGGACGGAGACGTGATTCTCGAGTTTGCAGGTCTTCGTGCCAAGGCCTATACCATCAAAGCCGAGGGCAGTGTTACCAAGACGGCCAAGGGTGTCGGCAGACAGGTGGTTCGGGAGCATCTCACATTCGAGGACTTCGTGGATTGCCTCAAGACCGGGTCGTCGGTTCTAAGAGCAGAACAGCGTATCCAGAGTGTCGACCATGTGTTAACCACCAACAAAGTGAGGAAGATTGCCCTGGATCCCAACGACGACAAGAGGTGCGTCCTCCAATGTGGAATCCACACACTGCCGTGGGGGCACTATCGCTTAGCAGAAAGCAAAACCTGCAACATATGCCCTTCAACAGAAGATTCATAAAAACAAAAACAAACAAAAAAAAACAAAACAAAAAAAAAAACAAAAAAAAAACACTGACAGTCATTACAAAAAACTTTGACCGTATTTTAAATAACCAGCATAATATGAATCTCTTTGGTTTCCGAAAACAAAGCAACATGGAGACTGTACACCACACGACGACAGATCATGAATTTCTACCTTCCATGTTAACTAAACTCAGCGGTCTACTGATTGTTCACCTTAACAGCATTTGGACGAAATTGGATGACGATGTGGGCAAGATGTTTTACGTCTTCAACAACAATTTACATTTTTACAAAATTCCGATCGATGGAAAACTTCAAATCACCGTGAATCCGGAAAACGTAGGCGAAATCAAAATATCTACCGGCAAGAACATTTTTCGAATCAAGCACGACAAGATGCTTTCTAACATTACGTACGATGTTTCTGCAGGAGATTACCTGTACGTCGAACTCCTCGGAGATTACGACAAACTTGTTCCTCTCTTCGTAGAATTGCGAATCGTCTATCCTATTATAAATAACCATTAACCAAAATGCCTAACGACATTTTCGGCAACACTAAGCGTGTAGACCATGCAGAAGAGATTCTTATGTTGGATGTCCGAATTAAAAAGTTGAGGAGCGATTTGATCGCTTTGCAGGAGACCTTAAACAAAAGTTTAGAGTCGGAGATCGCTACGCTCCAAACGCAATGTCTCGACCCTATTTTGAAAATCGATTCCGAACTGAAAACGCTCATAAAAAATTATGTGGACGTACCTTCTTACGACAACGTTCAAAATATACAGTTGAGCGTGGATAAGCTTCAAAATGATTTGGCCAAATTACAGCAATTTCAATCGAAAAATGAAGATTTGGAAAAATTGAAACTCGAAATCGAAGAACGAACTTTCGCAATAGAAAAGAATTTTTCTGAACTTCAAACCGTTGTGAAGGATATTGATGTAGAACGTTTGCATGTTGTTGTTTCCAAATTACAAGAAGAATTCGCGGGCACATTGGAAGAAATTAAATCCAAGTTGCAGATTTTGGAAGATACCATGACGAACCTACCATCGTCGGACGAACTGCAGGTCATCGGCAAAAGCGTCGCGAACATAAAAATTCAATTGGAAGCCTATCAAGATTTCGAACACATTCAAACCACCATCGCCACGCTTCAGGCGTCTCTGGAGTTGATCAACGAAGAAATTAAAAATATTCATGCTGAAGCAAGCGCGTTGACGAGCATTCAAGACACGTTAAGCACGGTCCAGCAGAAGATGGAATATTTGGAAAATTTGAACGTCGAATCGAACCTTGCTCATTTTCATCACGCGCTGGACAACATACAGGCCGACTTGGAATCGTTACGGACGAGCGTACCTTCGAGCGAAGATTTGGAAAAATTGAAAACAGCCGTGACGGCACTATCCGAATCGAGCGACATCAAAAGTTCGTTGAGCGATCTCGAGAGTAGGGTAGCCAATCTCCCCACCTCCAAAGAATTGCACGCTTTGAAAAGAAACATATCACGTATGCTGAAACGACTGGAAACGGAAACGGCGAACGTGGAACAGATTCGAGACGAACTTGCTTCGCTAGTGTCGACGTTGCCCACTTCGCAGAGCGTCGCCGACCTTCACACGCAGTTTACCGAGATGCGAAGCATCGTGAACGATCTTGCCGAGAAAAATTCGAAATTGAATCAAGTCGAGAACCTTCAGAGTATTGTCGTCAACATCAGAGATCAAGTTGGAGTGCTGGAATCCACGCAGGAATCGACGCTGGCCTCTTTCGGTGGCAAGCTGCAAGAGCTCAACGAAAACTACAAGCAGTTGAACGTGTAAGTGAAAATCAAACCGTCATTTTCTACAGTAACGAATACCATAGCCGAACATTTGTTGCCCTTACAAAATACACTGGGACAGCTTCACAGCAACCTCGTTAGCGTCGATACTAAATTCGCCAAACTGCATTCTCTGCAAGCCATCGAAATCAACAGCGTACCCAATCAACAGAGAATCTCCACGTTCGTCGAAGGTAACAAACTGTACATGTTGCATCCTTATCATCCGTACTACAAGTTTCTCCTCGATGGCACGATTCAGATAAATGAATTTTCGTACTGGTCTCACGGCAGAAAAGCTAGCGTTCCCACCATGACCCTGATATCGAATCGCGGTGTCCAGAAAGCAGGAAACATTCCTCTGGCACGTTGGAACGAAACGCGCAACATATATGAAATACACGAAGACGAAGATCTTACCCTTTTTGACGTGAGTGCCGGCGATAAGCTGATCATTCAAAACACGAGCGAGGTGCCACCTTCTTTGAATCCCATCACGCTGGTGCTTCTCTTCAAACGTAATCTCTAAAAATGTCTAGGCAAGCCATCGTCGAAGAATTGCATAAACCTGCACGCCGCAACTACGAACGTTTGGCGGTGGTGACCAAGGGAATCGACGACCTCTGGCAAAGTGACCTCGTGGAGATGAGCAGCGGCAATTTGAAAAACGTACATAAATTGAACAAGAGCAACAAGTACCTTCTCACCGTCATAGACACGTTTTCGAAATTCGCATGGGCTCTACCTTTGAAGGCCAAAACGGGGACGTGCGTCACGGAAGCATTCAAAACAATTTTTCGCGAAAGCGGCAGACGGCCACGGTTTTTGCAAACAGACAACGGTAAAGAATTTTACAACGCCGTATTCCAAAAGTTTATTCAAAAACATGACATTCGGCATTATTCGACCTTCAGTCACATCAAAGCCAGCATCGTGGAAAGATTTAATCGAACCTTGAAAACACACATGTGGAAACGATTCACGCTTCGGGGAAATTACAAATGGGTCGACATACTGCCGGAACTCGTCGACACTTATAATAATACAGTACACAGAACCATAGGCATGAAGCCAGCTGACGTTACGAAATCCGACGAGCAGCGTTTAATTTCTACAGTTTACTGTCCAAAGTACACTCCCGCGACTACCAAGAAGTCAAAATTCAAAATTGGAGACCAGGTGAGGATCAGCAAATTCAAACGCACCTTCGAGAAGGGGTTCACAAAAAATTGGAGTACGGAACTTTTTACGGTGGTTCGAGTTTTACCCGGAAACCGGCACACGTATATAATAAAAGATAGTAGCGACGAGATTTTGAAAGGAAGATTTTACGAAGAGGAACTCTCTAAAACGAAACACCCCGACACGTACCTCATCGAGAAAGTATTGCGTAGAAAAGGTGACAAACTATTGGTGAAATGGCTGGGGCTTCCGGAAAAGAGTTGGATCGACGCGAACGAAGTGATTCTATGAGTGCGTGGAATGTCGTGAAACGTCTACCTGATTCGGAAAGTCAAACGAAAAAAAAGAACGGCGAGTTGCTTCCCGACAGCATCCGTTGTCTAATCGTAGGCCCTTCAGGGTGTGGGAAAACGACACTGCTCGTGGACAATTTTCTCCTCGCACCGAATTGGTTAGATTGGAAGAACAGGTACCTCTACGTATTTTCGAAAAGTCTCGAACAAGCGAAATACCAGCAACTGATAAAACTGTACGATGGTCTGGACATTGCAACTTTCGCATCTGAAATAAAACCACTCGACGATTGTCGTGAAAATTCAGTCGTTGTGTTCGACGATGTCATCCTGGAAAATCAAAATGAAATTCGCAACTTTTTCACGCAAGGTCGTCACAAAGGAATGGATTGCTTCTTCCTAGCTCAAACGTTTTCCAAAATTCCAAAACAGTTAGTACGCGACAACGCTAATTTCATATGTTTGTTTCGTCAAGATCACACCAACCTCAAGCACGCGTACGATGACTACGTAGGCGGAGACATGAACTACAATCAATTTTCGGAACGCTGCTGCTCCCACTGTTGGAACAGTGACGATTTCGGATTCGCAACGATCGACATGACGAGGAAACCCAACGACGGAAAATACAGAAACAAAATCAACGACTTTCTAAACGTTGCAACGTTGTGAGAAACGACGTGTATAAATAACGTTATGGCGAAACGAAAAATCGAAGACGAAAATCTCAAGTTGCGAAACTACCTCGCGAAACGCTTCAAAGGTTGGAAATCCGAGAATCGCGGATTCTACGAAGAGAAGAAACGTCAAGATCAACCTGTGATCGACGCCATCAGCGATCTAGGTAAAGAAATTAAAGGCGTCACAGAACAAAATAAAAATTTGATCAACGAACTCGTACCACTTGCAGCTAAAAGTTACACCGTACTCACGCCCATTTCGAGCATTCCTTCGACGCCGTTCGAACTGAAGGACGTACCGGCACGACGTCAAGCCATAAGCAGCACGTCGTCGGATAAAATCGAGTTGGGACCTTTGGCACGAGACTACCTGAGCACGGGCAAGTTCGACAAGGATGAAGTGTTCGGATTGTATCCAAGCATGGAAACCAACGAGGGTGTGGTTTGGAAGATTGGGAAATCGAAGGTGACCTTCGAAGGCAACGACATTAAAGTCAATTTAGGCGATAAGAATAGCTGGAACAGGTATCCGGGTACGGTGGGACTGTGGGAACTCGTTGCCAAAAAGCAGCCGAAGGATTACACCGAAGAAGATTACCAGAGTTACAAGGAAATTTTGATCATGACGGATGCCTTGTACCAGAACAACGACGCCTCGCAGAATAGGGTGAAATCGAGCAGCGGCGAGAAGTACAGAAATCTCATCAAACCGATTTGGAACCAGGTGAAAACAGGCAGCGGCGTCAAACTCTACAACACGTTACCCAAAGAATTCGTTTGGGTGGACGACGTGCGCAAGCTCATAGACAGGTTGTTGGTTATTGCAGGAGAGGAGAATGCAGGCAATCGTAATTTCTACAACGAGAAGGTTGGCATCGTGGACATGATCAGCACAAAACTTTCCAACTTCATCGTAAACGACGACAAGGGCATAGGTTACCTCATTAAAATCATCAACACGCTGCCTCCGAGATTCTGGAACGTGGCCGAAGGAAAGGGTCTCGTGAACGACATCATCAACAAGTTACCTTTCGAGATGCATTTACCTGGCTACCAGTACTACGGACCAGGTACCAAACTCGAGAAAAGATTGGAGAGAGGAGACAAGGGTGTGAATCTGTTGGACGCCGCATGCAAAGATCACGACATCGCTTACAACACCACTCGCTCCGATCTGGATGCACGTCACGAAGCAGACAGAAAGTTAGAGCACGCAGCTTTCGAAAGATTCGTTAGCAGAGACGCTTCGCTGGGAGAAAGAGTTGCAGCACTGGGCACCACCATCGCCATGAACACGAAACAAAAACTTGGATGGGGTGTGTAGAAATAAAAAAAATTCTCGAACCGTGAAAAAAATTTCTTCGGTATATAAATAACACTACGTAAAAAAAAACTCCAGTTGTGTTTGCCATTTATAAAATGAGTAAACAATCACTAGACGCCCAAGCATTAAAACAAATGCTAAATTCATCAGTCGGATATGTAAAAATTCAGGAATTAGAAGTGGACAAACCTTACACGATAACTTCCGGTTCAATTGTTTCTACCCAGTATGGCCCCAAGGCGCGTCTGTTGCTCAACGCACAATACAGTCTATTTTTACCAGATCGATACGCTAACATGTTATCCGACGAGAAGCTAGCTATTTTAATCGAGAACAAAACTCAAATCGTGTACAAGGGTACAAAGGAACTTCTTGGTAAGAAAACAAAGCATGTAATAGAATTTGTGTAACGGCTCTGCGCGGAGTATATTCTTGAAAAAAAAATTACACGGAACAAAAAAAATTTCAGAACATTTATATATAAATAACATACCAAAAAAAATTACACAAAACAAAAAAAATCTCAGAACATATATATAAATAACATACCGTGAAGATAGCATATAGAGCATCATCATGAAGCCCAAGGGTGTCGTGTACCAGATACCATACTCCAATCTGAAAAATCTAGGTGCCCTCGATGGGTTACTCACCAAGAAACAACGCGAGAAGAAACGTTCTTGCTTGACGAAAGGACACGGAATGAAATTACTTCTCAGCACACCTCAATTGAGACGCTTGCAGCGTTCGCGAAAACAGCAAAAGATCGGAGGTTTCATATTCAGCATCCCGGCCATCCTGGCAGCATTAGGGGCCGTTGGAAGTTTGGCCGGCGGTAGCGCCGCCATCGCAAAAACCGTCATCGACTCGAAGAAGAACAAGGCCGAGTTGGAAGAACAGAAACGTCACAACCTGGCTATGGAGAAGAAGGGGAAAGGTATAACCAAAAAACAAAAAAGCAACCTCGATGCTTTGAAGAAATATAAAAAAAAGAAGAAGCCCTGTCCAACTTCGATATTGAATCTCTGATCGAACTGTTGGGAATAAAAAACTTCAGGGGTGTTTTCATGTCCGATTCTCTACCCTCTGCTGTGAAGAAAAGGGAGTATGGCGTGGTCAACCTGGACAGTTACAAAAATCCTGGTACACATTGGATATGCTACCTCAAAATTGACGATAACAATGCATTTGTTTTCGATTCGTTCGGTGGCACACCACCTGCCAGGTTGGTGAAGTATCTCAGTGTTGCCAACCTCTACTACAATGACAAACGCATCCAGGGTTTCACCGATGTTAACTGCGGTCACCTATGCCTTTCCGTTCTCGCATACATGTCTAAAATAAATAACCCCTCGGTGGAACATTTTCAGAAAGCATTGTGGAACCTAAAACACGATGGGCGTGTTCCATCTCACGAGCGAATCTTCAATCTTGAAACTCACGCTGCACGACGACATCGTCTATCCTAAATCCGTGGCTCTGCGTGCATTCTACAGCATGTACCTCATACCTAACGTCACGCAGCACAACAACAAAATTAGCGTCGGAAGCGAACACATTGTCGTCACGCCAGGCCAATACAATCTTTCCACTTTGCAAGCTCAATTACCCAAAGGCACGTACCTTTCTCAAAATTCGGTCACGCACAGAGTGGAAATCCTATCGGCGACGGAAACCATAAACCTGGGTACCATGGGAGAACTTTTAGGTTTCGAGAACAACACCAAACTCGAAGCTGGCATCAAACACACGGCAACCAACATTCCTAAATTTCTAGCCATAGAAACTCTAAACGTTCACTGCAACGTGGCGGAAGGCATGATCACGAAATCCTCGAACGGATTGTTAGGAAGTCACAAGCAGACAGGAATCATAGCCACGTTCAAACCCAGTTCCGAATTCATGGAACCGATCATCTACACGCCCTCTTCGCCGATCTATTTTCCAGTATGCCGCAACCGCATAGACGACATAGAGTTGGTGGTGACGAACGAGAAAGGAGACGTGGTGGATTTCGCAGGTGCAACGACCACTGCCATCGTGGAGATCAACATATAATAAATAACACACATAGTGAAAATGGAGCAAATCGAAAGTTACGAATTGCAATCTTTTCCTCCCAACCGTCGCACGTTCGCCAATTTGAACGAAGCGAACAGGGAGATCGAATACGACGTGGACGTAGGGGATGGGTTCGTTCATCCTCACAGAGCGGACCTCTACCTTCAATTCGACGTGGTGAAGAAGGAAAGCGGAGACGCGTTTCCGCCCAATGCAAATTTGATACTCGTTGACAACTTCGTGCCTCACCTGTTCTCGCAGGTGGAGGTGAGGAAACACAACACCGTCATAGACAGAATAGACTATCCAGGCATCACGTCGACGGCAGTGGGAACATTGAAATTATCCAAAACAGACGCAGCATACTACCAGGCGGGAGGTTTCGAAGCAGGGACCAAAATATCGACGACAAGTCACACGGCGCTCTTTCCCATGCGTCTGCTGCCGGGATTCTTCTCGGACTACAAGGAGATCATGTGGAAGGGAGGATTGCGCGTCACTTTTCGAAGAGCAGCCAACGACAACAACGCACTGATGCGATACACCAACTTGAACGCCGACAGCACGCCGATAGCCAACACATTACCCGAAGCAGCCAAGTGCGTCATCCGGAGCATGGAATTGAGAATGCCGATCGTGGAATACGAAACGAACTACGCCCTCAAGTACAAAGCGGAGATCTTGAAGAGTCCGCAGGTGCCGATTCACTTTCACGGTTACCAGTGTGTGCAGAAGATAGCGTCGGGAAGTCACATGGAATTCGACGTGACGACACAGTTCAACAACATACAGTTCGACATGCCAGATTTCGTCGTAGTGCTTTTTCAGACCGGGCGCGATAACAACCAGGAAAAAGATTCCAGCAAGTTCGACAACTGCAAGATCAAGAATGTTTATCTGAAAAATGGACGCAACGAAGTTTTCCCGCGCGAGAATTACAACCTCGACATGACCAAAGACGATTACCTCAAACTTTACGAAGCTTACACCTCTTTCAAACGTGTGACCGAGGGAAGCATGGACATGTACTACACGCCCAGCGAATTCAAAACCCGCAGACCCATGTTCGTCATCAATACCACGAAAAGGAAGCAGGTGGTGGTCAACGATCGAACCAACATCAAGATCGTCTGCGAGTTCAACAGTCCGTTGCCCGAGGATACCGTATGCAGTGTCATCCTGGTCGCCGAGAAGTCCTTCGTCCACGACGTGAAGAACGAGAGGGTCACAGAGCAGTTTTAACAAGTTTTTAACCTCTTTTCTCGCACAATAAGAAATTTCTGTACTAGCACAATCAGTTTCAATAGCACAATACGAAAATTTCACTAGTTCAAAATCAGTTACAATATTAATTTCATCAGTTATGAATTACAATATCATCAGTTTTTGCACTATAGCACAAGACAATCAGAATTTTTGCACAAAAATTTTGTTGTTGTTGTTTTTACATGAGAAAATTAACAATAAAATTCTTTTTTATCGTTTCAGATGCTGTCGAACATCAAAAAACACATACACATACACACACACTAGAAAAAAAAAACATGCAACTTTATTTGTAACACACACATACATTCTCCATCTTCATCAAAAAATATTATAATAAACATAATTATTATTATCTATATCTCACAAAACTCTATATCCAAAAATATTACAACATCATAATAACACTAGAGTCGTTAGTACACGTTGCATGCATTACGGAGGTCCTCTGTAGGGTTTCATGGAAGTTTGGGGAAAAAAAAAACACGTGAAACTCTACAGAGGTGTGGTTATCTAGAGCCGCAGCCATTAGAACCTTTTTGGGTTGGGCACCACGCACCCTGGCGGGGTTAGGGGCCAGGCATCCTAAAAATAACAATTATTATTTGTTTGTTTGCGCCACAATACTGAAATAAAAAGAAGTACGTACGTGTATGTGTGGCACATCGTTGCCGCGAGAGAGGTTTGCAAAAATCACGATATACATTGGCGCTCGGGACTTGGAAATAATACGTATTCGCTCACCACTGTTGCCAGCTTAGTCTCTCTCTTTATCTTACAGCAACATTGGCATCTCTATTTTTTTAGTTATAAGCGAGTTGCCAACACACTCTAGTTAATAATGCTACATATTATACACACACACACGCACACACATACTGTGCTACCATCCATCCATCCCTCTCTCTCTTTTACGGCAGTATATATTTGTTGCCGGCTCTCTTGCCCAGTGTATGTTACGCCAGTATATAAATTTGGCTAAGCCCTTGCCAAGTAAAAAAAAGCTGTAGGTAAATATTAGCAACACTATCGGTTGTTTAACTCTTCCCTCTCTCTCTTCTCTCTTTTTTTTTTGTAAAAAGCTATGGCAAAAGTACCAGTAGGTTGGCAAATTGCTTTATGCACTGTAAAGCCACAAGCAGTATTGCCAGCTCCTTGCTTAAGTTAGGTTAGACCCAAAAACAAAAACCTTGGTGACTTTTCAAGTAAGATGTTGGCAATACTCCAAGACAAGCCTCAAGCAGTATTGCCAGCTCCTTGCTTTAGGTTAGGTTAGACCAAATAAAAACCATAGTGACTTTTCAAGTAAGATGTTGGCAATACTCCAAGACAAGCCTCAAGCAGTATTGCCTGCTCCTTGCTTGAGGTTAGGTTAGACCCAAAAACAAACCTTGGTGATTTTTTCAAGTGAGGAGTTGGCCACACTGCGAGAAAAGCCTCAAGCAGTGTTGCCAGCTCCTTGCCTGAGGTTAGGTTAGACCCAAAAACAAAAACCTTGGTGATTTTTTCAAGTGAGTAGTTGGTAACACTGCGAGCGCCACCGAGCGCCATTTTCGGGCTGTGAACCGGCCTGGCTCCTCTACTATTATTATTTTTTTCACGGAGGAAGAAAGTCCGTGCTTCTGAAAGCGCGATGATGTGCGTAATAATATCTTCAGTCTCCTGTTTAGACTTGCGCCAATCATCCGTGTATCGTCTTCTCCCCTGCCTCGCCTCGTGCAGTTCGTCCATCGTATTGTTTAATTTTTTCCCTGCGGCCGAAAGAAGAGTGTCGAGATCACCGCACATCATGCCACTGATCTCCCGAAGATAATCCTTGACAGCCATTTCACAAGGGATACGAAATTCCGGCCTTGATCTCGCTATGATTAAAAGTTTCCCTACATCTCCGTTTACTGCGTGTTTGAATATTTTACATAACAGTTCGTGCGGTAAGTCGGTTATACAAGACATGTTTTTTTACTGTATGTTATTTATTTACACACCCCACCCAAATTTTTGTTTCGTGCTCATGGCGATGGTGGTGCCCAATGCTGCAACTCTTTCTCCCAACGATGCGTCTCTGCTGACAAATCTTTCGAAAGCGGCATGTTCCAATTTCTTGTCTGCTTCGTGATGTACATCCAGATCGGTGCGAGTGTTGTTGTAAGCGATGTCGTGATCTTTGCATGCCACGTCCAACGGATTCACACCCTTGTCTCCTCTCTCCAATCTTTTCTCGAGTTTGGTACCCGGTCCGCAGTACTGGTAGCCAGGTAAATGCATCTCGAAAGGTAACTTGTTGATGATGTCGTTCACGAGTCCCTTTCCTTCGGCCACGTTCCAGAATCTCGGAGGCAGCGTGTTGATGATTTTGATCAGGTAACCTATGCCCTTGTCGTCGTTCACGATGAAGTTGGAAAGTTTCGTGCTGATCATGTCCACGATGCCAACCTTCTCGTTGTAGAAATTACGATTGCCTGCATTCTCTTCGCCGGCTATCACTAACAATCGGTCCACGAGCTTCCTCACGTCGTCCACCCAAACGAATTCTTTGGGTAACGTGTTGTAGCGTTTGACGCCGCTTCCGCTCTTCACCTCGTTCCAAATCGGTTTGATGAGATTCCTGTACTTCTCACCGCTGCTCGATTTCACCCTATTCTGCGAGGCATCGTTGTTCTGGTACATGGCATCCGTCATGATTAGAATTTCCCTGTAACTCTGGTAATCTTCGTCGGTGTAATCTTTCGGCTGCTTTTTGGCAACGAGTTCCCACAGTCCCACCGTACCCGGATACCTGGCCTAAATTAACTTTAATGTCGTTGCCTTTGACATGCTTCGTTGCTTTCGATTTCCCAATCTTCCACACCACGTCACCCTCGTTGGTTTCCATGCTCGGATACAATCCGAACACTTCATCCTTTGCGAATTTCCCCGTGCTCAGGTAATCTCGTGCAAAAGGTCCCAACTCGATCTTATCCGAAGACGACGACGTGCTACCTATGGCTTGACGTCGTGGTACGTCCTTCAGTTCGAACGGCGTCGAAGGAATGCTCGAAATGGGCGTGGGTACAGTGTAACTTTTAGCTACGAGTGGTACGAGTTCGTTGATCAAATTTTTATTTTGTTCCTTGACACTTTTAATTTCTTTACCTAGACCGCTGATGGCGTCGATAACAGGTTGATCCTGACGTTTCTTCTCTTCGTAGGATCCGCGATTCTCGGATTTCCAACCTTTGAAGCGTTTCACGAGGTATTCCCGCAACTTGAGATTTTCGTCTTCTTGAAATTGACGTTTTGACATTTTTCTATATACGTCGAAACGTTTCTGAAACGTCGAATTCTCAGCCTATACGTTCGGTTCTCCTAGTTTTCTTGCCGTCACCCTCTTGAGACTATCCACTTTTCTAACACTCACTTTTTGTTTGTAATGGTTATTTATATATGCTTGTCAGACGTTTGAAAAAAAAATTCAAAATTTTATTTTTTTAGATTCTCACGACCTTTTGATTTTTTTTTTGGGATTTTCTTCTCGTTGCAAATCTGAAATTTTCCTCTTGTTAGCTTCAGGGTGATTAATATACTCTGAGACGTCTAGATAAACGTTTATTTTATTCCTATACTTTCCATGGTTTGCCTTTCGAGTCATGTCAATGGTCACGAATCCGAAATCGTCACTGTTCCAACAGTGGGAGCAGAATTTAGAAAATAGATTGTAATTCATGTCAGCCCCTACGTAATCATCGTGTGCGTGTTTTAAATTGGTGTGGTCTTGTCGAAACAAGCAAATAAAATTAGCATTATCGCGTAGCAGTTGTTTCGGAACCTTGGAAAAAGTTTGTGCCAGGTAGAAACAATCCATTCCTTTGTGACGACCTCGAGTGAAAAAATTACGAATCTCGTTTTGATTTTCCAGGATCATGTCGTCGAACACCACAACGGAATTCTCGAGACAATCGTCCAGTGGATTGATTTCAGATGCGAAAGTTGCAATGCCCAGTCCCTCGTACAGTTTCATCAGTTGCTGGAAAGTCGGTTGTTCGAGACTTTTCGAAAATACGTAGAGGTGTCTGTTTTCCCAGTCTAACCAATTGGGTGCGAGGATAAAATTATCAATGAGCAGTGTCGTCTTCCCGCACCCCGAAGGTCCTACGATCAGACATCGTATGCTATCGGGGAGCAATTCGCCGTTCCTTTTCTTCGTTTGACTTTCCGAATCAGGTAAACGTTTCACAACATTCCACGTACTCATAGAATCACTTCGTTCGAATCGATCCAACTTGTTTCCGGAAGTCCCAGCCATTTCACCAAAAGTTTGTCACCTCTCTTACGCAAAACTTTTTCGATAAGGTACGTGTCGGGGTATTTAGTTTTCGAGAGTTCCTCCTCGTAGAAGCGGTCCAATAAAATTTCACCGCCACTGTCCTTTATTATATACGTGTGACGGTTCCCGGGTAAAACTCGAACCACGGTAAAAAGTTCCGTGCTCCAATTTCGTGTGAAACCCCTGTCGAACGTTCGCTTCAATTTACTGACCCTCACCTGGTCTCCAATTTTGTATTTAGGTTTTTTTGTCGTTGGTGTGTAATTTGGACAGTAAACTGTAGATTAAGCGCTGCTCGTCGGACTTCGTAACGTCAGCTGGCTTCATGCCTATCGTTCTGTGCACCGTGTGATTATAGTCGTTAACGAGTTCCGGAAGAATGGTGACCCACTTGTAGCTTCCCTGAAGCGTGAAGCGTGACCACATGCGCGATTTCAGAGTGCGATTAAATCTTTCCACGATGCTGGCTTTGACGTCACTGAAGGTCGAGTAATGTTGAACGTCGTGTTTCCGAATAAACTTTTGGAATACGGCATCGTAGAATTCCTTCCCGTTGTCCGTGTGCAGAAACCGAGGTCGTCTGCCGCTTTCGCGAAAAATTAATTTGAATGCTTCCGTGACGCATGTTCCCGTTTTCGCCTTCAAAGGTAGAGCCCATGCGAATTTCGAAAATGTGTCTATGACGGTGAGGAGGTACTTGTTGCCCTTGTTCAATTTATGTACATTTTTTAATTTGCCGCTACTCATCTCCACGAGGTCACTTTCCCAGAGGTCATCGATGCCCTTGGTTACCACCGCTAAACGTTCGTAGTTGCGGCGTGCAGGTTTATGCAATTCTTCGACGATGGCTTGCCTAGACATTTTTTTTTAGAGATTACGTTTGAAGAGAAGCACGAGCGTGATGGGATTCAAAGAGGGTGGTACCTCACCTGTGTTTTGAATGATCAGCTTATCGCCGGCACTCACGTCGAAAACGGTAAGATCTTCGTCTTCGTGTATTTCATATATGTTGCGCGTTTCGTTCCAACGTGCCAGAGGAATGTTTCCTGCTTTCTGGACACCACGATTCGATATCAACGTCATGGTGGGGACGCTAGCTTTTCTGCCGTGAGACCAGTACGAAAATTCGTTTATCTGAATCGTGCCATCGAGGAGAAACTTGTAGTATGGATGATAAGGATGTAACATGTACAGTTTGTTACCTTCGACGAACGTGGAGATTCTCTGTTGATTGGGAACGCTGTTGATTTCGATGGCTTGCAAGGTGAACAATTTGGCGATTTTAGTGTCGACGCTGAGCAGATTACTGTGAACGTGTCCAAGTTTATTTTCAATGGGCAGCAAATGCTGGACTATGGTATCCGTTACGGCAGAAAATGACGGTTTGATTTTCACTTCCACGTTCAACTGCTTGTAGTTTTCGTTGAGTTCTTGCAACTTGGCACCGAAAGAGGCCAGCGTCGATTCCTGCGTGGATTCCAACACTCCAACTTGATCTCTGATGTTGACGACAATGTACTGAAGGTTCTCAACTTGATTCAATTTCGAACTTTTCTCGGTAAGATCGTTCACGATGCTTCGCATCTCGGTAAACTGCGTGTGAAGATCCGTGACGCTCTGCGAAGTGGGCAACGTCGACACCAGCGAAGTAATTTCATCTCGAATCTGTTCCACGTTTGCCGTTTCCGTTTCTAGTCGTTTCAGCATTCGAGATATGTTCCTTTTCAAAGCGTGTAATTCTTTGGAGGTGGGTAGATTTGCCACCGTACTCTCGAGATCGCTCAACGAACTTTTGATGTCGCTCGAATCGGATAATGCCGTCACCGCCGTTTTCAATTTTTCCAAATCTTCCTTCGAAGGCACGCTCGTCCGTAACGATTCCAAGTCACCCTGTATGTTGTCGAGTACGTGATGAAAATGAGCAAGGTTCGATTCCACGTTCAAATTTTCTAAATATTCGATCTTCTGCTGAACCGTGCTTAACGTGTCTTGAATGCTCGTCAACGCGCTTCCTTGAGCGTGAATATTTTTAATTTCTTCGTTGATCAACTCCAAGGACGCCTGAAGCGTAGCGATGGTGGTTTGAATGTGTTCGAAATCTTGATAAGCCTCCAATTGAATTTTTATGTTCGCAACGCTTTTACCGATGACCTGCAGTTCGTCTGACGATGGTAGGTTCGTCATTGTATCTTCCAAAGTCTGTAACTTGGATTTAATTTCTTCCAACGTGCTGGTGAATTCTTCTTGTAATTTAGAAACGACGACATGCAAGCGTTCTACATCGATATCGTTCACGACGGTTTGAAGTTCAGAGAAATTCTTTTCGATTGCGGAAGACAATCTCCTGCTGAAACATCGTACGCCATGTTAGAAAGCACCTTGTCGTGCTTCATTCGAAAAATGTTCTTGCCGGTAGAAATTTTGAGTTTTCGCCCTTCGTTCTCCGGATTCACGGTGATCCGAAGTTTCCCGTCGATCGGAATCTCGTAAAAATGTAAATTGTTATTGAAGACATAAAAAATCTTGCCCACATCATCGTCCAATTTTGTCCAAATACTGTTGAGATGAATAATCAGTAGACCGTTGAGTTTAGATAACACGGAAGGTAGATCTGTCGTCGTGCGGTGTACAGTCTCCATTGTTTGCTTTCGGAAACCAAAGAGATTCATTGTCCTTGCTATTTATTTATTGTGTATGTGATAATTTGAGACAGTTTAAGTTTATTTTTTTTCATTTGCATTGACTACAATTTTTACTAATTTCTAAACGATAGTGTCCCCAAGGCAACGTGTGGATTCCACAAGACAAAATACATCTTTTATCGTCATGCGGATCTAATGCTACTTTCCTAACTTTGTTTGTTGTAATCACATGGTCTACACTTTGGATTCTTTGTTCTATACTTAGTATCGTCGATTGTGAGTAAAGGCAATCGATGTAATCGTGGAAGGTGAGTTTGTTCTCCACCGTATTCTTGCACACACCTTTTGCTTTCTTCGTGACGCTACTTTCTGTTCTCATGGCATACATTTTCGAACGCAAACCCGCGAACTCGACAATAATATCACCGTTACATTCATCTTTCAGTTTACCTAGAACTTTTTTGTTGAGGGAAGGAATCCCAAATCTGTTGGGTTGAGGATATGCAGAAGTATCGAAATACTCAAGCATGGAAGGATTTTTTATGTCTTCATAGAGGTTAGGTGTTTGTATGCTGTAAATGAAGCTGTCGGTGTCCGTGTACAAAAGTGATATCTTATCATTGAAGAAGGGGTTCATCACGTCGTAATGAAATTCGAACATGTAAAGTTTCGACAAGTCGAGAACCGTTGCGCCAAAGTAAATTGGTTTTCTGAATTTCATCAATTTTATATCTAGATTGAAAAGTGCCAAATTCTCGTTGTAAATTTTTCTCGACTTGAATCTAGGATCGGCCACCCACTTCATGCATTTATTTTTATCTGAAACCAATTTCACGTCTACGTGATTCCGCACGTTTTCCATAGTAGTTGTATTTGTGGTATTATAAACTCAGGAAAGTATGAACCCCCCTCAAGCAGATTTACCTACACTTAAAACAAGCTCAACATGCCCATATGAGCTTTTTGCTCAAGTGTGGAACCCTGTCTAATCCAAGATTTTTGTAAAAATGCCCTCGGGAATTTTCTCAGAAAGTATGAACCCCCTCAGATTGATTTGCCTATACTTACAAAAGGCACTTCTGTGAGATTGTTGTGCATAAATTTGTTAAAAATAGGCCCCTCTTGATATTTTATGATATCTTAAGTATAGTAACTGCTATAGTGCCCTAGCATGTATAGATTTCAAAATTCTGTTAATATTGCATTTTTCAGAAAATTCTATTTATAGAACAGACATAAATCAGAGATTTACAGCTTAAGTATTGCATATATCAGGAAAATTATAGAGACTTGAAATGTAGAGAATCATGCCTAGAATATACCTACAAAATTTCAAGTCTCTAGTACTGATAGTTTTTGAAAAAATCTCAAATTAAAAAAATTATCGATTTTTTAACAAAACTTCTAAACAGCCTCTAGAGTTGAAATAACCAACCCCCATGCTCCTATCTTGAAAAATAGGCAAGTTATTCAAGATCTAGAGAACAACAAGATATTTTGAAAAATTTATAGAGATCAAAAAGTTGCATCTTGAAATGCCCATGAGAAATCACCAAGCCCCATGTCTCTAGGATTCATGGTTCCAGAGATAGTCAAAATTATTGTTAATATTGAATTTTTCAGAAAATTCTATTTATAGAACAGATATAAATCAGAGATTTACAGCTTAAATATTGCATATATAAGGAAAATTATAGAGACAAAAAGTGTAGAGAATTATACCTAGATTATACCTACAAAATTTCAAGTCTCCAGTACTGATAGTTTTTGAAAAAATCTCAAATTAAAAAAATTATCGATTTTTTAACAAAACTTCTAAACAGCCTCTAGAGTTGAAATAACCAACCCCCATGCTCCTATCTTGAAAAATAGGCAAGTTATTCAAGATCTAGAGAACAACAAGATATTTTGAAAAATTTATAGAGATCAAAAAGTTGCATCTTGAAATGCCCATGAGAAATCACCAAGCCCCATGTCTATAGGATTTATGGTTCCAGAGATAATCAAAATTCAAAATATTATCGATTTTTTCAAAATTTGAGTATGTTGCTCTGGGGAACATGCAGAATCACCCCCATAAATATAATTGGCCTAGGATCAAAACTAGTGAAAATTGAAAAAATAAAATAATCGATTTTTTCAAAATTTCAGTATGTTGCTCTGGGGACCATGCAGAGTCACCCCCATAAATATAATTATCCTAGGATCAAAATTAGTGACAGAATAGAGAAACAAAAATTATAATAGGGCTTGGATATAGCTACCAGCCACTATATTTTTATTTTGAACACAGCACTTAAAACTAAGTCAAGATGCACCCCCACCCCCACACCCCCACCCCCACACACACCCCCACACACCCACACCTACCCACCCCCACACACCCACACCCACCCACATCCATACATATTTACTTCCCGGCACACTTCTATTGCATCATGTTGTGCAATATTAATTGATTAAATGCCTATGACATATAGTGATTATGTGTTATATTCTGATTGGTTTAAATAAGCAGTGTTTCTATTGGCTCTGTAAATCTATATAAGCCAGGGCACAGTGCAGATTCTTCACCATTGCTGGATCGGCAGTGGAACCCACAAGTGGGGGGCAGAACCTGAACAGGCTCCACCAAAGTATAGGAGAATTGAAGCATATAATTTGGCGGAATAACCCAAGTAAGGTCATAGAAACAATATACACTGATACAATAAAAGCCAATTTTTGGCAGGGAAGAGGGGGGGAAGCCCAAAGTGGTTCTTAAATACAAAATCTCAAGAACTAATTGACATAGAGCTATGCAGTTTTTTTGTCTGTACTGAACCCAACTGATTAAGCATAGAATTTTGATCATAGAAACAATATACACTGATGCAGTAAAAGCCAATTTTTGGCAGGGGGGTCAAAGTGGTTCCTAAATACAAATTCTCAAGAACTAATTGACATAGAGCTATGCAGTTTTTTGTCTGCACTGAACCCAACTGATTAAGCATAGAATTTTGATTTGATTCCCAAGAAATTTTATATAAATACCAAAGCCAAAAATATTAACACATATACACATACACACATACAAAATATACAAAACACACAGCTGAACCCAACTGATATTTTTTATTAAGCATAGAATTTTGATTTGGACCCCAGGAAACATGCAAACATATTTTGAAAGAAGAAACATTGCAAGATATATAAAATCAGACCACCTGTTGGATTGTTTTAGGGAAAAATTTGAAAATCTATCAGAGTATGATTTTTTTAAAGTGCAAAATGAAACAGAGGCAAGATGGGTACTTGACAGTGATGTTGGGTTTGGGTATGTGAGCATAGAATTGGGTTCTGAATATGATGATTTTGAATCCAATACATACTGGCATAGAATTGATGCATACCTGTTGCATTGTTATTGGGGAAAATATGTTGCTTTTTTTACAAAAAGTACTTCAAGTTTAGAAAAATTTAGGTTTTACAAATTTTTCCATGATCATAGAATTTATACAAACAGCAGGTGGCCTGTTGATGACACAACAATTTCCATACTTGATGAGGCAGGAAAATTGGATGTAAATTCTGGTTTATATTTTAATGAGTTGATTATGTACCTGCTTAAAAACAATATCAATTCTGGCTCCTTCAATACAAGATGGATTTAAATAATTAGAGTTTTTACACAAAATACAAAGCTCTGATTCAAATATACAGATTTTTGCTAAACTTAGAACTATGCCATGAACAAAACTGTGCAGGGATATAATTATTGGGAACAAGCTTCAAATCCCTGCACAATGCTGAGCTTAGAGTGAAGATACCAGTGATATAATTATTTGGGAACAGGATTCAAATTATGGATAGGTGATTACCATGAAGATACTCAATATTTTTGTTATTAGGTATAAATATTATTTCATTCAATTCTTCACCTCCATATCTATAACATCTCTGTGTAATTCCATAACAGTTCCATGATCAGCTCACAAACAAATCTCATCTAACAGTTCCATAACAGTTCCATGCTCAGCTCTGTGTCTGTGTGAGGCAAGCACAGCTCTGTTAGAGATAGGGATTAAAAATTATTTCATTCTTCACAAATCTAACAGTTCCATGCTCAGCTCTGTCTGTGTGGGGATTTGTGCCTAATAACATCAAAAACAACACAGCTCTGTTAGTTCAATTCTTCACATCCATATCCATAACATCTCTGTGTAATTCCATAACAGTTCTATGCTCAGCTCTGTGTCTATGTAGAGCAGATAGGGATATTATATAAATTTAAAAATTATTTTATTCTTCACAAACAAATTTCTTCTAACAATTCCATAGCAGTTCCATGCTCAGCTTGTATCTGTGTGGGATTTGTACAGCAACATTAGAGACAGAGTAGATGGGTATAAATATTCAATTCTTCACCTCCATATCTATAACAGCTCTGTGTTTATAATAGATCTTCACATCTAACAATTCCCATAACAGTTTCATGCTCAGCAAGGCTCTGTGTCTGTGTAGTTTCATAACAGTTCCTGTGTGGGATTTGTACAGAGCACAGCTCTGAGATAGGGACTAACAGTTAGGGTATAATTAATTCTTCACATCTAACAACTATAACAATTCCTCCTATCTATTGAGTGTCTAGATGTTATTTCATCCCTATGCCATGACAGTTTCAACTCTGTATTTGTGTGGGATTTAAAGCTTGTCCAATTCTTCACATCTCCCAATGTGTGGCATGAAATTGTGTTTTTTGCCAAAAAAATCTCAGCATGGCCCTGTGTCTGTGTGAGATTTGAGGCCTGTTCCCGGTATAGGTAGATTTGAAATAGGATCTGTGCCTCCCGGCTTGAGAAGAAAGGGACTATGCATATTGTTTTGAGGTGGGATCTGAATCTCAGCAAAAGCCCTAATCACAGCGGGGCTGTGTCAGGGATCATAATTGATAGGATATAATTGTATTCAGAACAAACCCCCCTATAAGATATGATAACTTTCAAGCTCTGCTGTTACAAACACTTCCCTGTATACATACTGGGCTATCACTATAATAATATTTGCCACATGTTCTGTGATCTTGTAATAATTATTCCTGTCGGTGATAAAAATATTGTTCAATTCTAACTAGTTCAATTCTTCACAATTCCATAACAGTTCCATGCTCAGCTAGCAGATAGGGATATTAAGTATAAATTTAAAAATTATTTCATTCTTCACAAACAAATCTCATTTAACAATTCCATAACAGTTCCATACTCAGCTCTGTGTCTGTGTGAGGCAAGCACAGCTCTGTTAATAAATTTTATTTTTTCCAATTGTATAATTGAGCATAGCAAAAAATCTCAGCATGGCCCTGTGTCTGTGTTTGAGGCCTGTTCCCGGTATAGGTAGGTACAAATCTGGCAATCACATAGGATCTGTGCCTCCCGGCTTGAGATATGCACATTGTTTTGAAACCTTACTGGGTGGGATCTGAATCTCAGCAAAAGCCCTAATAAAATATAATTTGGATGTGTTTCTGTATTTTTCAAGCTCTGCTGTTACAAACACTTCCCTGTATACATACTCTGCAACATATGGGCCATCACTATAATAATATTTGCCACATGTTCTGTGATCTGTAATCTTGTAATAATTATTCCTGTCGGTGATACAAACATTGTCACAAATTTCCTGTCTTGAGGAAATATCAACAAGGCTTATTCTTCACAAACAAATCTCATCTAACAATTCCATGCTCAGCTCTGTGTCTGTGCGAGGAGGATTTGTACCTAATAACATCAGTACAGCACAGCAGCTCTGTTAGAGATAGGGATGATTTAATTATATTATTATTGAAACATCTAGAAATTATTCTTCACAAACAAATCTCATCTAACAATTCCATGCTCAGCTCTGTGTCTGTGCAAGGATTTGTACCTAATAACATCAGTACAGCACAGCTGCTCTGTTAGAGACAGAGCAAATAGGTATAAATATTATTTTATTTATTTCTTCATAACAGCTCTGTGTCTGTGTGAGGCAAGCACAGCTCTGTATAGAGATAGGGATATTGAGTATTGAAACATCTAGAAATTATTTTATTCTTCACAAACAAATCTCATCTAACAATTCCATGCTCAGCTCTGTGTCTGTGTGGGGATTTGTACCTAATAACATCAAAACAACACAGCTCTGTTAGAGACAGAATATTCAATTCTTCACAATTCCATAACAGTTCCATGCTCAGCTCTGTGTCTATGTAGAGCAAAACTGTTAGAGATATGGATATTAAGTATAAATTTAAAAATTATTTTATTCTTCACAAACAAATCTCATCTAACAATTCCTTAACAGTTTCATGTTCAGCTCTGTGTCTGTGTGAGGCAAGCACAGCTCTGTTAAATATAAGAATATTAAGTATAGATTTAAATTTTATTCTTCACAAACAAATCTCATCTAACAATTCCATAACAGTTCCATGCTCAGCTTTGTGTCTGTGTGGGATTTGTACAGCAACATAGCTTTGTTAGAGACAGAGTAGATGGGTATAAATATTATTTCATTCAATTCTTCACCTCCATATCCATAACAGCTCTGTGAAATTTATTCTTTACATCTAAAAATTCCCTTAACAGTTTCATGCTTAGCAAAGCTCTGTGTCTGTGTAGATAGGGATATTAATATTTTATTTCTTCATAACAGTTCCTGTGTCTGTGTGGGATTTGTACAGAGCACAGCTCTGAGATAGTGACTAACAGTTAGGGTATAATTAATTCTTCACATCTATTGAGTGTCTAGATGTTATTTCATCCCTATGCCATGACAGTTTCAACTCTGTATTTGTATGGAATTTAAAACTTGTCTGAAAAGTGGCAATCAATGCCCATTGTTTCTATATAAACGTTTCAACGTATGTTCAAACGTATGTTCTACAACATGTTCAACAGATTTGTTTGTGAAGAATAAGCCTTGTTGATATTTCTTCAAGACAGGAAGTTTGTGACAATGTTTGTATCACCGACAGGAATAATTATTACAAGATTACTTATAATCACAGAACATGTGGCAAATATTATTATAGTGATAGCCCAGTATGTATACAGGGAAGTGTTTGTAACAGCAGAGCTTGAAAGTTATCATATCTTATAGGGGGGTTTGTTCTGAATACAATTATATCCTATCAATTATGATCCCTGACACAGCCCCGCTGTGATTAGGGCTTTTGCTGAGATTCAGATCCCACCTCAAAACAATATGCATAGTCCCTTTCTTCTCAAGCCGGGAGGCACAGATCCTATTTCAAATCTACCTATACCGGGAACAGGCCTCAAATCTCACACAGACACAGGGCCATGCTGAGATTTTTTTGGCAAAAACACAATTTCATGCCACACATTGGGAGATGTGAAGAATTGGACAAGCTTTAAATCCCACACAAATACAGAGTTGAAACTGTCATGGCATAGAGATGAAATAACATCTAGACACTCAATAGATAGGAGGAATTGTTATAGTTGTTAGATGTGAAGAATTAATTATACCCTAACTGTTAGTCCCTATCTCAGAGCTGTGCTCTGTACAAATCCCACACAGGAACTGTTATGAAACTACACAGACACAGAGCCTTGCTGAGCATGAAACTGTTATGGGAATTGTTAGATGTGAAGATCTATTATAAACACAGAGCTGTTATAGATATGGAGGTGAAGAATTGAATATTTATACCCATCTACTCTGTCTCTAATGTTGCTGTACAAATCCCACACAGATACAAGCTGAGCATGGAACTGCTATGGAATTGTTAGAAGAAATTTGTTTGTGAAGAATAAAAATAATTTTTAAATTTATATAATATCCCTATCTGCTCTACATAGACACAGAGCTGAGCATAGAACTGTTATGGAATTACACAGAGATGTTATGGATATGGATGTGAAGAATTGAACTAACAGAGCTGTGTTGTTTTTGATGTTATTAGGCACAAATCCCCACACAGACAGAGCTGAGCATGGAACTGTTAGATGAGATTTATTTGTGAAGAATGAGAAACCACAGTTCTGTATGCATCTAGATATTATATCTGTGTCTGTGTAATTGAATTTTGTACCTAATAACAGCAGTCTTCCATGACAATCACCTATTAAGCTCAGCAAGAATCTGTATCTGTGTAGGATTTGAATCCTGTTCCCAATAACAGCATTATTGCACAGGGATCTAGATATAATTTCATGGCAATCACTCCTATCCATAAATCTGTGTAGGATTTGAATCCTGTTCCCAATAACAACATCACTGCACAGCTCTGTTAGGTTTAGGAACTAGATATTCATCATCACAACATGCAGCAGAGCTGTTCATAATTGATAAGATATAATTGTACTCAGAACAAACCTCTATACCAACAAATATTATAAACACATCACCTCTTGCTCAAATATATCATGCAGAAGCTGAGATAGACCCGCTTGTAGAATGGCTTCACTTTTATGAACTTCCAGACAGTTTGGATTCTGTTTCAAATTTCAGGAACCTGAAACACATAAGTTTTGGGAATTTTGTATGCAACCCGTACAATATTATTTTTCCTACATTTGTAGACAATATATTGCACAGTCCCGAACTGCTGAAGCTCCAATTGCAGTATGTATGATATGGAATCGTGGAATCCATGCCATCGCTTGGAATTATGATTTTATGCGGTGCGTGCCTTGTAATATTAATTGTATTAGAATAGGTGTGACAGAATCCAGGGACTTAACATGTTCCACAGCAATACTGTACTACAGAATCAATGCTGATCTTAGAAACAAGATACTCAAACAATGGGCCTGTGTAAACATAATCTCCATAGAATGGATTATAATCTGGTAGAGGTTCCATCTACAAAAAAATATATTGTGTAAAAACTCTAATTATTTAAGTCCATCTTGTATTGAATGAGCCAGAATTGATATTGTTTTTAAGCAGGTACATAATCAACTCATTAAAATATAAACCAGAATTTACATCCAATTTTCCTGCCTCATCAAGTATGGAAATTGTTGTGTCATCAACAGGCCACCTGCTGTTTGTATAAATTCTATGATCATGGAAAAATTTGTAAAACCTAAATTTTTCTAAACTTGAAGTACTTTTTGTAAAAAAAGCAACATATTTTCCCCAATAACAATGCAACAGGTATGCATCAATTCTATGCCAGTATGAATTGGATTCAAAATCATCATATTCAGAACCCAATTCTATGCTCACATACCCAAACCCAACATCACTGTCAAGTACCCATCTTGCCTCTGTTTCATTTTGCACTTTAAAAAAATCATACTCTGATAGATTTTCAAATTTTTCCCTAAAACAATCCAACAGGTGGTCTGATTTTATATATCTTGCAATGTTTCTTCTTTCAAAATATGTTTGCATGTTTCCTGGGGTCCAAATCAAAATTCTATGCTTAATAAAAAATATCAGTTGGGTTCAGCTGTGTGTTTTGTATATTTTGTATGTGTGTATGTGTATATGTGTTAATATTTTTGGCTTTGGTATTTATATAAAATTTCTTGGGAATCAAATCAAAATTCTATGCTTAATCAGTTGGGTTCAGTGCAGACAAAAAAACTGCATAGCTCTATGTCAATTAGTTCTTGAGAATTTGTATTTAGGAACCACTTTGACCCCCCTGCCAAAAATTGGCTTTTACTGCATCAGTGTATATTGTTTCTATGATCAAAATTCTATGCTTAATCAGTTGGGTTCAGTACAGACAAAAAAACTGCATAGCTCTATGTCAATTAGTTCTTGAGATTTTGTATTTAGGAACCACTTTGACCTCCCCTCTTCCCTGCCAAAAATTGGCTTTTATTGTATCAGTGTATATTGTTTCTATGACCTTACTTGGGTTATTCCGCCAAATTATATGCTTCAATTCTCCTATATTTTGGTGGAGCCTGTTCAGGTTCTGCCCCCCACTTGTGGGTTCCACTGCCGATCCAGCAATGGTGAAGAATCTGCACTGTGCCCTGGCTTATATAGATTTACAGAGCCAATAGAAACACTGCTTATTTAAACCAATCAGAAAACACCACATCATCACATTATGTCATAAGCATTTAATCAATTAATATTGCACAGCATGATGCAATAGAACTGGACTGGGAAGTAAATATGTATGGATGTGGGTGGGTGTGGGTGTGTGGGGGTGGGGGTGGGGGTGGGGGTGGGTGGGGGTGCATCTTGGCTTAGTTTTAAGTGCTGTGTTCAAAATAAAAATATAGTGGCTGGTAGCTATATCCAAGCCCTATTATAATTTTTGTTTCTCTATTCTGTCACTAATTTTGATCCTAGGATAATTATATTTATGGGGGTGACTCTGCATGGTCCCCAGAGCAACATATTGAAATTTTGAAAAAATCGATTATTTTATTTTTTCAATTTTCACTAGTTTTGATCCTAGGCCAATTATATTTATGGGGGTGATTCTGCATGTTCCCCAGAGCAACATACTCAAATTTTGAAAAAATCGATAATTTTTTGAATTTTGATTATCTCTGGAACCATGAATCCTAGAGACGTGGGGCTTGGTGATTTCTCATGGGCATTTCAAGATGCAACTTTTTGATCTCTATAAATTTTTCAAAATATCTTGTTGTTCTCTAGATCTTGAATAACTTGCCTATTTTTCAAGATAGGAGCATGGGGGTTGGTTATTTCAACTCTAGAGGCTGTTTAGAAGTTTTGTTAAAAAATCGATAATTTTTTTAATTTGAGATTTTTTCAAAAACTATCAGTACTGGAGACTTGAAATTTTGTAGGCATATTCTAGGCATGATTCTCTATATTTTTTGTCTCTATAATTTTCCTGATATATGCAATATTTAAGCTGTAAATGCCTAATTTTTATAAATAGAATTTTCTGAAAAATGCAATAGTAACAAAATTTTGAAATCTATACATGCTAGGGCACTATAGCAGTTACTATACTTAAGATATCATAAAATATCAAGAGGGGCATATTTTTGACAATTTTATAGACAACAATCTCACAGAAGTGCCTTTTATAAGTATAGGCAAATCAATCTGAGGGGGTTCATACTTTCTGAGAAAATTCCCGAGGGCATTTTTACAAAAATCTTGGATTAGAGGGGGTTCCACACTTGAGCAAAAAGCTCATATGGGCATGTTGAGCTAGGTTTAAGTGTAGGTAAATCTGCTTGAGGGGGGTTCATACTTTCCTGAGTTTATAATACCACAAATACAACTACTTTCCATCGTCTTGCCATACACCGCGTTATTCATCAATTTAAAAAAATCTTTGTCTAAACCGGAAGTGGCAACCGTCCTATGTTGCGTGTTTGTTTCAATGTACGGTTTGAGCCACTCGGAATGTTTAAACCTGAGGACTCTTCTAATATTCGCTACCTTAGCACCCTTCCCGATCATGAATCGGAAATTCGAGTAATGAACAACGTATCTCTTTTTTCCCTCTAGAGTCAATAAAAGCTTGCATTGATTAGAATGAGGCGAAGATTTGAACTCGGATGCCGGTGGTAAATCGCTGAACAGATCGTGTAAATGGTCGGGGAATTCGATATCCACCTCTGCGAAGAAGCCATGCTCACTATCGTCGAAATTTTCTATATCTATTGATGCCCATTCGAATCCCCCGTAAGGAAGTTTCTGTACCATGGCATGTCCGTAGAGATTATTAACGTCGGCGTAGAAGATGTAATTCGATGCTCGATTTGAATCATAATCTTCTTTCATGTGCACGTTGTTGGCTTTTGCATATCTCTGCACACATTGTACCATCCCGCCCCGAATCCCCCTCTCGATGAAAAGTAACATGTCCACGTCCGATATCAGTTCCAGCTTGACCTTTGTCTGGAATAACTATGCCGACCACGCTAATCTCGGTAGGCTGTAGAAATACGCTGGATCTAATTTATAAATATTCGTTGCCGTTTTCCTGAACGCTTGAAAAACATCCGCGAGTATCGTTACGTCTAATTTTAAGTAGGCATCGTGGTAGTCTCCGAGTGTCCTACATTCTAATTTCTCCCACATGAGTTGCGCGTGTTGGTATTCTTCGTCCGTAATTCCTTTCTCTCTGAGTCTGCTGTAAAATTCTCTTGGAGGTGCGAGAGCGTCGTCATTAAATTTAGAATTATCACTAACATATTCGTAAGGATAAATCCCTTTACGTCTAACGAGTTCTATGTCTACGCTGGGAAAATTAGCTTTTGTAATTTTGAATTGTTCGTCTAAAAGTTTGCTGGCAAGAGCGTCCAGGCTGGCAGAGAGAAATCTGTATGAATCCAGAAACCTCATCTCGATGGTATTTTTAGTCTCAGGAATCATAACTTTCTTACTTATAGAGATGTATCGTTCTTCGTTTTGAGCAAGAATATCTATTTTTTGAGTGTCGTATCCGAGTTTCCTAATTAAGGGATGAAAGTCGTAATTAGAACCATTGTGAAAGAATATGGGGACAAATTTTGGTTTTTGGATTTTGAGGTTGCATGCATTACAGATTCCGCTTATGAAGCGACCGTCCGTATGCGAATGGTGAAACACTTTACGATTGTCGTCTGTGAAGTGGTTATCGCACACAGGACACTTGACAGTGTCATAGTAATTTTGAAGTTCGATAGCAGATAACGGAAGCATCGGTTTCGATGTTTGCAGCATGCATCCAATTTTCCCAACCTCCTCGATCATGTTTTCGAAGAAGCGTTCGATTGCATCGGGTCCTCGGTATACGTACGGTTCATCTATTTTATCCTGTCACACGACAACGTAACCGAACCTGTTTGGTTCGTGAAGCTGGTAAGGTGTGGTGGAAGAAAGTTCGGGATCCGGATCGCAGTATGAGAGTGGTTTGAGGAACGCCTCGAAATCAGCAACGATGATGACCGGATGTTCCAACAACGCCTTGTGCATCCTAAATTCTTCCACTTCGTTCTTTTCGGGCATCAACATTCGAACCGGTCTGTTGTTGCCGCAATAAATTTTATGTTCGGCAAGTTTCTCGATAGCAATCTGACGTCCGGTGTATTTTCGATAATCGACTTGTTTTATATCGTTGAACGTGGTTAGGCATCTCGGGCAAACTTCGATGTTGTTTGCATGCTTGGTTGATTGACTTCTGACCAAGCGTGATAGTGAACGAATGAGACAGTAATGGTGAACACTGTCGTTTGAAATAAGAATAAGATTAATCACACGAGCGTCGTCATCGTCGACATCGCTTATCCTGACGGGATGCACGACATGTTTATCCAACGTATAGGAATACACGTTGATGATTAAGCGTTTTCCTTCTGCATCTCGTGCTCGTGTTTCGAATTTTGATATATCAGAAATGGTCATCGGGTATTCGATGCCAGACATTGCATTTTCCAGTTCAGGTTCATGCTGCTTGTAATGATAAACCTGTTCTGGATTATTTGACCAATGAATCGGGTGAAGTTCCGCCAACACACACCAAAGGAAACACTTGTTATCGCTGTTCTGTATATTTAACACAGCCCTCTTGTGTTGAATGTTCGGTGGAAGAGGAACGTAGCTGGAAGCGCGAAGAGGCGAGAATTGGTTCACGTAAACGGTTAATGTGTGAGGACTTCCACACAGAGACCATCCCGACCCTGTAGCCTCGAAATCGTCGTGTTTCTTAACCAGTTCATTTGAAAGATCAGAATAAAATTCGTCCAAATTATCGACGTCCGCCAAATAAAGAGCCTGGTTTTTTGTTCGATGATAAAAGACTCTTGTTGTACCATCGACTTTTTCGTATTCGGAAAATAGATCAACATATACTTTTATGGAATTATTTTCCAATTTATTTTTTAGAATATTTATCACGGATGTTTTCGTTTCACGCAAGAAACTAAGAATGTCGCAGCCTGGTTCCGAAGTAAAAGAGAAATCCTGAATATGACGGTTGAATGCAGATCTAATTGGTTTTCGTTCATTAGATAATTTAACTTGTTTGGAAGTGGAAGCTTCCGTTTCTGAATTATCGATTTTCCTTTTCGATGCTTGTCCGGTCGATGGTTTGCAAATTTTAAGGTGTTTACTTAAATGTGTAATGCTGATCATCTTTCCGCATCGAGCACAAGACTTAGAAGGTAACGAACGATTAATTCTCGAACCTGTTTCGCTACATCTTGCCCTGTGTACCGATAAATTGTTCCTTGAGATTAGCTTCCCACAAGTAACACATTCAGTTTTATCATTTTTACGATTGAAACTGGTGGTGGATGCCATTATGATTTCTCCAAAATCACAGAAATCAAAAAGTCTAGCGATACAATTTTCAGGTATGTTATTTTATATAGAATTTCTTGGGTGTGAATACAAAACTCAAGAATTCAATCTATACTGTGAATAGAATTTCTGGTATGCTATTTTATATAGAATTTTCTTGGGTGCGAATACAAAAAACTCAAGAATTCAATCTATACTGTGAATACAATTTTCAGGTATGTAATTTTATATAAAATTTCTTGGGGGTGATTACAAAACTCAAAAATTCAATCTATACTGTGAATATAATTTCAGGTATGTTATTTTATATAGAATTTTCTTTGGGGGGTGATTACAAAACTCAAAATTCAATCTATACTGTGAATATAATTTCCAGATATGTTATTTTTATATAGAATTTTCTCGGGGTTCATACGTCCCCTCTACCCGAGCGTCATGGTCGCAGCAGGGCTCTCACCACTCCAAGTTCACGTTGAAGGGCGTGAATTCCACACCGGAACGTCCGTTCCACCAGGCACGGAAGTCGATGTTTATCGCGGCAGTACGAATCCCACACCGGCTGCACGGAAGCGGATTTCCACGTGTATTTCTCGCCCGATACGCTCAATGCCATGTGCATTCGCAAGATCATGACCTTGCGTAAAAAAATCAAGGAAGTCAAGAATTGCAAGAAGACCTTGCCGCCGGGCAAATTGCTCGAAATGGACGCGAAACAGAATACGGCGAAATTGATGATGAACAGCATGTACGGTCAGATGTACGAGCTGAAAGACATTCCCGAAGAAATTCGCGCTCACGTGAACCAACGTTACGTTCGAAGGCCGTACGGGAAAACGTGGGGCTCGTTCGTTTCGAAGAACCCCGCTTGCGCGTCTCTCGTTACTTTTCTGTCGAGAACCATCCTACTGAAATCGCGCGACGTGGTTGAAAATTTCCCCTCGAACCCCAGCGACCGCGCATGATGTACATGGACACGGATTCGCTTTTCATCCTCATGGATAAACGCGATCAGGCTAGCTTGATCGATTACCTGCACGAGCGGTTGGTTCCCGAACTTGCGGGTGAAGGTCGAATTCGTACTGAACGATCGCACCAACATCAAGGTCGTCTGCGAGTTCTACGACGCGCTGCCCGAGGGCACCATGTGCAGCGTCATCCTGATCGCCGAGAAGTCTTTCGCGTACGACGTGAAGAACGAGAGGGTCACGGAGCAGTTTTAAAAATATCGCCAACAAGCAAGAATGGCTTTTCTACAATCCCAATTACAAAATTTTTAATCTAAAACACACCCAAAGCACTCCAATAGGTTTGCAGAGTGTTTTTTAGGATCAAAAAACTAACTTGACAAATCGAATTTCTTAAAAAAAAAAAAAAAAAAATTGAGGGGGCGCTTGCTTATACTCTCCCACTCTCCTATTTGTTCACTGAACATGTGCCCTTCACACAGCACAGTCGCTACAATATAATTTTTTTTTTTTTGCATCATGAGGAGAAAAACATCGTAGCAGGAGGAGAGGGGGCCCAAAAACATCGTAGGAGAGAGGTGTCCCGTTTAGGTCGTAGCAGGGGGAGGGCACACATTGTAGAAGATCACACATGAGTTTAAAAAAAAAACACATCGTGGCAGATTACGCTGAGACCAAGGTCGTGGTAGATTACACTGAGGAACCTTACAGTAAGAGGAGACAGCAGCCTTATAGGAAAATGTCTTAAGTTATTTCAAAAGTAGGTCAAAGGACGAGTTAGCATAAGAGCAAAATTTGCAGGAGGAAAAAAATAGCTAAAAAAAATGATGCCAGAGCTGCTTCTGTCCACTTTTCTCTCATTGTAGGTTAGTTTAGTCCGTAAAACGGATTACACTGAGAGCAGAAGCCTATTAGCAGGTCGTAGTAGATTACACTAAGGGACCTTACAGTAAGAGGAGACAGCCTCCTTATAGGAAAATGTCGTAAGTCATTTCAAAAGTAGGTCAAAGGACGAGTTAGCATAAGAGCAAAATTTGCAGGAGGTAAAGAATAGCTTAAAAAGTGATGCCAGAGCTTTTTCTGTCCATTTTTCTCTCATTGTAGGTTAGTTTAGTCCGTAAAACGTCGTAAAATAAAAAGTAGGTCAAAGGACGTGTCCAGAACGTACGGTTCCACCTACTCTCTAAGTAGGTCAAAGCACGTAGAGGCTCTCGTGTAGTTTAGCATGTAATAAAATGAATAGGTTAAGTTATATTACGTAAGATCGTGATATACCTACCAAGTGCGAGGTGGGAAAAAAGGGAAATTTTACTAAAACATCGCTAAACGCTAAAACATCGACAAACAATTGTCAAAATATTTCAAAAACTGATATTCAATTGATAAAAAAAGAGGATACAAATGCATACCTACCAAGTGCGAGTGGGAAAAAAGGGAAATTTTACTAAAACATCGCTAAACGCTAAAACATCGACAAAAAATTGTCAAAATATGTCAAAAACTGATATTCAATTGATAAAAAAAAGAGGGTACAAATGCATACCTACCAAGTGCGAGTGGGAAAAAAAGGGAAATTTTACTAAAACATCGCTAAACGCTAAAACATCGACAAACAATTGTCAAAATATGTCAAAAACTGATATTCAATTGATAAAAAAAGAGGCTACAAATGCATACCTACAAAGTGCTACTTTGAAACAACAAGTTTACACTACTTGAATAAAAATAATGATTTTTATAAATAAAAAATTGATATTTTTTTAGATCGATTTAAAACACGCCTAAAATTGCTTGCATAGTTTTGGCACGATAAATACAGATGTTTTTGTAGAGAAGCTTTTTCTAGTAATCCCTCCTCTGAAATATTTGTCCAGTTTCATTGAAGCAAATATTTTTGTTTGTAATTATACATTTTTAAGTTTCTGAACCTACTATTTAAATGTTTGTTGAGTGTGTTAATGAAACTAAAATAATTTCAATAACTTTTTTCCAGTGAAAATAAAACATTCTATACTTGAAACTTAAAATATTTTTTGTAGTCCTTGTAGCTGAATTTTGATATTTTTCATGAGAGTTTGTAAAATATCAGTTCCCATGTTTATTTAGTTTAATAATAATTACACTATTTACGGTTTAATATGATAAGTATTGTGTGTATTTTTCTGCACGAAATGTGTTACTACTTTTGCCTATAAAAATTATTGAATTTTAAATCAGTTCCTTTCGTATGAGCTTCACCCCATCAGTACATATATTTTGTTTCCTTTCCTTGAACCTAATAAACGCCATTCAATGATTACCAGATTAATGTACTTTCACCAAAAGTGATTCTGAACAAAATTATTATGCACAATTTACCAAATGTTACCTGATCGCCCTGAAAGATTTCCAAGTCCAGAAATAGTTATTTGGCAATATTGCTCTTGAGCACGTTGTTAGGTAGGGGCTGGGGGCGGGCTAATCCCCTCTGAGCCTTACAATAGCACCTAAAACGTATGCGGCATATGCACGAAATTATTAAGGAAAGATAATTAGAAAATTCATCATAAAACATTTGTGTGTTGCTCTTGTGGTGTGACAGTCACACTTAATGAAATAAGTTCAAATTATTTTTTGATGCAGGCAGTATACAACAGAAGGTTGAAGCAGGGTGGGATGGGATTTATTCTCTATAAAAGTTGAAGCGCATGTCCTTTTTTGGACAAGATTTCAAAGTACGTAAATATATCACCGTTATTTCCCTTGATATTCCATCTTGAAACGCATTGTAAACATTAGTGTTGTTGCTTTCAAACAATAGCTGATTGGCGTTCAGTGTTAGCATAAATGAAGTCTTTCGACAATGACTTCCTACAATTGAGTTTTTCTGAACATGAGAAAGAGCCGTCTTTGTAGAGACTTGACTTTGTAATCAAGGGTCAACGGTCCCGATTAGCTTGTATGTGCATAAAGTGGACTTAAAAATAACAATAGCGATTTAATGGCACGCAATCATTTGGTTAAATGATAATTACAATTCATTAGTGGAATCGTTCCTCTCCAAGTCATCTGTGTACGTTGCGCCACGTCACGTCACGTCACGTCATGCGCGGGAATTTGAATTTTCCATTGTGCGAAGGCGGTGCAGTTGAAAGTTGGGTGATAGATGTGGTCCAGAAGATTCACCTAATGATGCTGCTCTAGGAATCTCAGGTATCTCTTGGAGTCTCAGGATAGATTAATTCTTCTTGGGGGCAAGAAGAAGCTTATTTGTTGTTTCAAGTACCCCACAGGAAGATTATTGGGGAAGGATATTGGTTATGTTGGTTATGCAAAAACAAGAAATCTTAATCATCTTTAAAACAGTAAATAACACGCAATAACATTCCTTTCATAAAAGTAGCACTCGACATAAACACAATTTTGTTTCTTATGGATAAGATCATGTAGAGATCAACTGTGTCACAAGGAGATTGACCATGATGATTTTCGTAATGGATAAAAGCATGAATAATGATAAGCAGCATTTAGCCCTCCCAAGTGGACAAAAACTACGCCTCTATGCAGAGAGCAGCCAACTTTACTGCAGGTCCCTCTTCTAGGCGAGAAACACTGCAGTGAAAGATTTGCATCCTTGTTCATAACATTAATTCAGAAACTTTATTCACCCAACATATTAATAGAAAACAAAACGGAAAACTTAAGTATGAGGAATAATTATGGAGAATATTTGCGATTCGGCATGTTAAAATTCGAATCAGGGAAACTATTTGGAGGTTGTAAACAGTACTATTGCTTGTATTCCACCTGGAGGAAATCTCTGTCAAGTTTAATCATAATAGGGCAGAATTACGAATATTTTACACAAATAAAATATAAGAACACCTTCGAAAGTATTGTGCGATGAGCGAAAATTAATAATTCTCTCAATGTTCAGCAAAAATGTGTTCGTCGCATAGCAAAGTGGTAGCTTGCGCAATCATCAACTCGGTTGAAGGCATTTGCTACAAGCGATGTTGTAGAGTATTTGGTAAAATACTCGCGCCAGATATCTGTTTTTCCTAGGAATTAAGAGTCGCTGGATCAAATCCAAAACTCACCAAAGATTTTTTTGTAAGCATGGTATTCAGATACATTGAGTATGGACTAGAGTAATTTAGTTGAATATTTTTTTCTTCAGAATTTTCGCAAAAATTAATTCGGTATGGAATTCGATGAATGATTCCAACAGCTCAACTTATTTGGTTTTTCCTTCTGGCACTAAGGTATACAATTCAGAAATGAGATTTATTTCAAAGCACTAACTTTCCACTTAACCTAGGAATGCTACATGTCTGCAACTAATCAGTAACACAAATTGAAGTTCCGATGTCCAAACACTTCTACGTGTTTTTTGTGAGTTTTCGATATCTAGTAGTGGGGGAATTATTTTTCTAACTTTCACATAGGTTTTTTTTGCACGATACCGCTTTTGTACATTTGTTTTGTGCCATTATTTGCGCGATTTAATAATGATCATTTGTTATTATTTTGTTTTTGGAGGTAAAAATCAAACCGAATCACAAATAGAACTTTTGTTCTTTTTTATTCGTGAAATAGATGACATCGGTCGTGAAGAAAATTAACAAAAAGGTAAAAACATAAATATATTGTTTTCTTTAAAATAATTTGACCTATACTTCAGGGGAACAAAATATTAAAATCTTTCACGTTAAAATATAAAAATTTACAGTTTCAGATAACAAAATACGTAGTATATTAACGGTCCTAATCATCCTCATAGTCCGAGTTGAAGCATTGAGCATCTGTTGTTGGCCACAGTAAATTGTTGTCGTAGAATCTCTCATATCCGCATGTGTAATCCAGTAACTTACGAATATCGTCTTGTTTCTTCCTCTTTATGGGGACCTCTCCTGCTGGGTAAGCTTCTGCTGAGCGTAGCTGAAGAGAAACTTTCGTCTTCTGCAAAGTGAACGTTGAGCAATGAGTCCACCAATAAACTGCTGAGCTATAATATTTCCCTTAGCTCTGTTGCTGAAAGAGAAGTGCTTGAATGATCATATCTTGAAAGATAGCCGTTGTTCCTTCGGTATACCTCTTTCTGATGTTCCATAGAAGTTGATTGTTGTCTTGCATGAGTGACGCCGCCACTTCTTGAAAAATATTGATTTCTTCAGTTTGAACCTTGTGTATGGAGAAACGTCAGACTCGGCCTGCCTTAGACATCAGATCAACATATTCTTCAGGCGTATAAATTCGGTCTGTCTTTCTCAAAGAGCGTTTGATGGAGCCTGAATCACTGTCACACGGTAGGAATAAATGAATAATCACGAACTGGGAAGTAACGGTCAATTGTGTCGAACCGACCTCTGTCACATAGATTTATCAGAAAACTCACAATGGTGTGGTTTTTATTTTGCTGCAGTTAGACGTAGATTTTTCTTGGATACAACTGTACGGATCGCGAGATTGAATCACTTAGTACCAACTAAAGTTTCGTATTTGCTGCAGCTATGCCGTGGCGCTTGAGAGGATTGTGCAGTAAACCGATATTTCAAGGCCACTGACCTGCGTGAGGTACGCGGTTATATGAACAGTTTCTGCATCAAATGTTGCGGCTTGGCAAGTGCTACATGAAACTGTACAAATATAATTTTTGCCAGAAGTGGTCGATAGGGGGTTTCTAAAATAAAACGATTAAATTATTTTCTCATATAGAATGAGAATGTAATTAAAGTTATGTCACCGATCTATATATTTAACAAAGGAAACAACATATTTCAAAACATTAACAAGCACTATGATAATTAACGTAGACTATTACAATAAGTATATGTCATCTGACTTATCAGAAAGTTTGGGTTCATATTCAGTATTCCGAACAGGAGCACTTTTGGAATTAAATGAAAATCAGATCCAAATTTTAAAAATGCCATACATTCACATGACCACATTGATTTGTTTCATCAAAAAGAGGAAAAAATAATAAAAAAAAATATGATGTTCACGTAGCCTGTTTTCATCCATAATCATACCATTTGTATCAATGTTATAGAAAATTTTTCCATCTGCCAGATACTATACGCTATCAAAAAAACTCAATTATTAACGAAGTGTTTGCAACATTAGGTTTGTTGCAGATTCCTTGGTAATATCACGGTCATAGGAATGTAAGTTCATTGTTTCTATAGTGTGTACATATTTTTACTTAGTTACTTAGTTTTTTCCTTAATCACGACCAAATGCATGGAATACGAAATGGTGAATTGGATGCCGCAAATTAGCCCCGATTTCCACTTAAATTCCTCAGCAGGTTGCGTCAGCCATTACATGTAGTTTGCCATTCTGTGAGTTGAATTGTATTAAAATTTATTAAAATTAAATTTTACATCGTCATTGCATTAAGGAGTCGAGAAAAAACGAATGCAGTATTATGAAACAATAGAGTATTCGTCCAGAAACTTTAATTGTTGTACAAAATTTAGAGCACATGAGATAGGATAATGCAGTTACCTGTTCTTCTTCCTTCACTATTGGATTTGTCAGTATCTGTAAACCTAATGTCACCTGCACAGGATCGAAACCTAAAAGACAATTATAAATTATTTGTATATCAATGTCTGGATAATCACAAACATTTTAAATTTAAGTTGATATTAAAATCCAATGTAAAACGATTCTTTTCCTGATTGGCACATTTTTATTTATTCGACTGATGCCAATAATATAGAATGCATGAAATCATGTAGCAATGTACTGGAAGGGCTCCCACAGTAACTGCATATTTGTGATTCTCCATTTTTCAGTTCCAGGTTTATGCTAGTAGCGGGGGGAGAGGGGGGTGAAGCCTAAGGTGCCAGGCACAGAGGAGCTTCTTCTTTTGAATAAAGCAGAAAGCAAAATTACAATATGCGAAGGAGAAATTTAACCTTGTCAGAGATAAGGGGAGAAGAACAACACACAAGGTGTTACTCGACCCTTGTTCACATTGAAGACTTTCAAGTGATGAAGTAACCCCTAGATACTTCCTTTGGGGGATAACATTTACCCTGCAAATAGATGTCACCATTCAACTCTGTTACCTGTTCGATCAAGTCACGAAAAGATGTCTACCATTCTTTTCGATTTACGAACTTGATACAAAGTTATAAACTTGGCCTGTACATAGATATACGTATATATTTCACATTATGTTTACTTACTTTCTCAACTTGTCCCTAAATGTCTTTCTCTGCGATAAACAAAGTTCTGGCTACCTTATTTTCTTATCTTACTTGGAGGATCATATGCTGGTAAAACATGAATTTTCTGTTTCCCAAAGTAATGGTAATAGTATGTTTCTAAAGATGGTATTCAGATACTAAGACATAACTAAAATATTCTTAAATAAGCTAAACATTTTGTTTAAAATCACGAATGCTAACTACGAATCTCTAAATATAACCTATATTATATTAATGAGTTTTACCATTCTTTCTATAAATTTTGTAGGATGTAAATATCACAAACCATGTGCAACAGTTCTTTAAATCAAAGACATTTTTGCAATCTTGTTATTTTCTATTGTGCATATTCTAAAAGGAACAAAGAACATTCTATTATGCAAACTTTATTGAATGTTGATGTTCTTTTGTCTTGCTATTGGCTTTTATGGTGATTGTAGTTATACGATTAACACTTATGTGTGTGACATTTGTCGATTTATTTAACTTAATTGTTGCAACAAAACTGCCTCGCACTGGCGACAGTTGCACATGGCATAAAAATAAAATATCGATGAACGCATGTAAAATATCGTTGCTTGGTAATGGAGGAGGGGGGCTAGGGGAACCACAATACTGCTAGGGCTCCAAATTTCTATGAAGCTGTCCAGGTTGTTTGACAGGAAATCTCCATAATCTCAGTGTTGGCCCGAAATGGTGAGGGCAAACTTGAAAGTGGTCGGAACTACACACAGAAAATTAAATGCATTAAATCTATTTGTAGTACCAGAGACGCATCGATTGATGCACTAAAGTGTACTTTTGTTACTTTTGACAAGAATCGGATTTGCAGTTTAATGCATTTTTAAATGTCGTTTGTAAATGTAATTGCAAAGTCCATCATATGATAGAATTTAATGATTATTTCTGTGTCGATCTGCACTTGAATGCATCAATTGATGTTTTTATGCACCTTCCTGCATCTTTCTCGACGATGCATTTAAACATTTCGTATGAGCTAAATACTCTGTATTTTTTGTTCCAACATATGCATTTAATTCATAGTCGCCTGGTTAAGTAGTTAATGCATACCGATATCGCAAATCTCACGCATCAAAGCTAATCTAAGTGTTTGAAGAAATGTGATTTGATTAAGTCAACAGGGGAATTCATGTGACAAAGGTAACGTATGTCACATGATGACGTCAATCATTGTAGCGTATTACTATATGAATTAACCTAATATATAATTAATGTTATTTATTATGAATTAATGAAGGAGAAGAAGGCAATAGAGAGGGTACTTAGGTTAACTTTGTCCAATGATATCCCCGTAAAGTTAATTAAAACACTTCTCTTCAAACCGCCAGAGGTCCCGGGTTCGAAGTGTCCACTCATCAATATCATCACTCATCCCCATCTTTGCAAATTAGTCAAAAGTGGCACAAAAGGCGAAGTAAAATGAAGGAAATAAAAAAAAAACTTCTCTTCAAAGAGTTAGGTCTTAGAAGGGTGCAAGTGGGGACATGTGTATGCCTTAACTACTACTCTCTTAGCACCTATGAATATTACATGCGAGACAAATCCTCGAAATCCTACAAACACTTTTAAATACGTGCGTGGCACAATAGTGTGTGGGCGGTTTCACGCACGCATACTTACGTGTCGAGTTATTATTGCGTATAACAGGTGGTACATTCTTCTTATAATTCTTGTCCAAAATTACAGTGACCATAGATTCAACTTGTTTCTCGTTTAAGGTAGTTTTAGAATCACAGCAACACAGATGTACACTACAAGGATGAAACATGAAACACATTAAAGAAGTTGCAAGGATAGAAACAGTACGGCAGAAGTTTCAGTTGTTCTCTAAAACAACAGAACAACAGACAACAACAACAACAACAACAACAACAAACAAACAGAATGTAATAAACCATCACAATTTGCATTAACCTACTTATTAAATGTTGTTGACTATGGGTGAAAGTAGATTTATCATGCCTTCTATAATATACGTCATTGATTATGGTAAATGATAGTGATAACGACGTCGTCGTGTGAACAACCCTGGTTCCATACCCGGTGGAGGTATATATTGGTTCGGTCTCGATTAGGCTTTCTGTGCATAAATATCACTTAAAACAAACTCAATCAATAACGGCATAGGAGGGGAGACTGATAGAGTCAGACTATTTTCATAACAACTCCAGCTGACCGCGCGAGTCCAGTTAGTGAGCCTACCAACAGTCCAGAGCGCGAGCAACAGGGATAGCGATAGGTGCTGGGTAGAGATGACGCCAGCGGCTCGTTTGTTAATTGGCTGCTCTGGGACTTTTGACTCGCTCCAAAGCTGCCAATGCAAAACAGCCAGAGATGTTACGAAAGTAATTCACTCTACCCTTGTCAACAAGAGGAAAATGCCATTCTCCCCATAACAATATAATTGTCACATCTGTAATACAAACATTTCTCAATTTAAATTTTCAAAAAAGTAAATAGTTTTTCATGCTTTTCCTAACATGGCAGTATGCAACCAACTTATTTAAAGTTAGGTGTAAGAATTTAATGGAAGTCTTTCTCGTGCCTTGTCATGGTAAGAAAATACGATGTTGAAAGGTTTTCGAAAGTTTGTATGTAAATATTCGATGTAAATGTAATTGTTCGACGAATTTAAATATTAATCTATAGTTCTATAAAAACAGCTTTGTTGCAAATGAAACATCAGGTTTTCCAGAATGTGATAATAATGAATGAAAACATAAATTTTAGTAAAGCTAGCAGTGAAGGAGTGAATAATCGGAAAAGTGATTAGATTAGTGAAAGAAAATTAATGATTAATTATGCAGTTATTACATTATCTTAATGCTTTTGTTGTTCAACACTTAGTTTTGCTATTACTAAATTTGACCATTTATGCCACAAGTTTCACACTCGGCATGGGCGTCGGTAATGGAGGGGGGTCCAACTGTTCCGTTGGCTCCCATGGAAATTGGAATTATTCATTTAAATAACAAAAAGCAGAATATGCGCAGTATGCGCACAGCCGCCATGTTTGCGACCAATTGTATTTGTCATTTGCAAGGAAATATACACCACATAGCGTTCGTTACATCTGCACCAAGTACACGTTTATTTTAAATCACGAATGCCCACTTAAATTCCGCATGCTTACAAGAAATGACCTCAGCCATGGCTGATCGAATCCACAATTCAGCAGTTTGTGACGTAGGTGAAACACACCTATTTAGTATGAGAAATTGTCTTCAAATAAACAAAGTATAAAATACGTACGATCAAGAAAATGAGTTTAAAATGAAGGGAACAGGTTATATTGTTCATATTTAATCAAAAGAATAACTGGTTCGACAGTTTTCAAAATTCCAGAAATGAAGACTTTTTGTTGTGAGAGAACAGGGAAATGGTTTTATGACAAAGCACGAGGCGCATTAAAAAGAAAAGGAACGATGTATTATATGAAACCAGAAATGAAGTGTAGCAACACTGTCTTAATAAATACATTTTCATTATTTTTCAACGTAGCAACTATTATTTTCCAAGCACTTTTGGTACAATGGCATCTGCATAGAAGTTCGCCGCCTATGACTTCAACAAATCCAACACTGCCGTTTACAACACCTCAGTTTCTGCAAATCGTTGAGACGGAAGCCATTTTTTTGAGGTGCAGGAAGACGTCATAGTCGCTAGGTGTAAGGTCCGGACTATAAGAGGGGTGATCATTTTTTTTTTCATCCCAGCTTCTGGATCGTGTGTGGTCTAGAGTTGTCATGGATAAGAACAGTTTACAGGAGCAGCATTCCACGTCTTCGTTTTGATAGTATTTCATAGCACGCCTGCGATGTGATTGTTTTCCCAGGCCCCATTAAATCAAACAAAAGCACACCTTGTTGGTCACAGGAAACAGTTGCCTTGACTTCCGATCAGATGGAGTTTGCATGAACTTTTTTTTCCTCTTGGTGGGTGTAAGTGCGTTTGCCGTTCACTAATTACACTTCACACAATTCTCGCTGAATTTCGTATGCATTAGATCTTTCGCGTTTAGAAATCGAATCACAGACCGTGATATTTCATCGCGCAGCCATTAACTATGACCCGTTGGATTTTACGGCATGGCCCTTTGGACCGTAGTTTGGGCGACACTGGCTGACGGTATATGTCCTAATCCCACTTTTGATTAATTTATTCATTGATTTGGTGTTTTAAGTCCACTTTATACACAGTAAGGATAATCGGGACTGGACCTACAGTTTAAAGTGGGATCCGAACAACTATGTGCCTCCACCGGGTATCGAACCCGGAACCCCTTGATTACAAGGCGACGACGCTACCACTGCGCCATCGGGGAGGACCTAATCCCACTTTTGATTAGTGTCGACATATCCATTGGGTACAAACTGAAAACAGTCATTCCGTCATCGTTAGTACCGAAAGGACCTAGGTTCGGAGTCAGAACGCGCTACTTTCTGTGCCGCCTGGGCCATAAACTGTCTGACCCCGACGTAAAGTCGGATAAATATGTTTGACTGATCTAAGAAACCATATACAGTTGCATTACCTGTGGAGGTACTGGTGAATTTCTCCCATAAAGCATTGGTCCTATTACCATACATTTTCTGCATAAGTTTTATTTTTCAAATTTCTAGCAGTAATCGCGATTAAAATTATCCGATATGCCATCTGGTCAGATTTTCAGGTACCACTCCACGTAGGACACTTGGCTGCGATTCGCCGTGTTGAAGCCGTTCAAAGCTTGGGGAACATGCGGAAAAGTAGCGTATACTGTTCAGCTTTTTGCTCTAAATCGTTTCGTGGTTCAGGACAAGTGAAAACTTACATGTGTTTTCCACCCAATGTAATCAACAAAATGAAATGTTTAAATAAATCATGGAAAACAGAACTGATTGGCATAACTGAAATGCGGCAAGGAAATTACGAGGAATGCACGAGTCTGTTCATTCTATTTTCCGAAATAATCTTTCGGAAAGATGATTTTATTGCCATGAAAGTAAATTTTAAATTGTTCTTTATGAATATAACATTTTTTTCGGAAACAATGTGTTATGTATGTAATTTGGAACAGGTGCAAGTCGATTAAGTGCGAAGATGAAAATAGTTTGAGAATTAATTAATGTCCGTAATCATAAAGGTAAGTCAGAAAAACATAATTGACATGCTAATGTTGCTGTTTCATTCAGTAAGCAATTTTCAGTGAAGACTGAAGATAGCCTCAATGAAATTGTTATTATTATTATCATTATCCGGTGTTGTTATTAAACCAGCCTGCCTCTTTGGGGAAGAAAACTACAGCGGCATTTTTACATTTATTTCCTCCCAAGCTTTGCAATACAGGTGAATTGCTTTATTTTCAAATCATTTCTGAGAGCTCCAGTTAGGCAGTTACAACCGAGGTGCAGTGCAGATGAAACAGCACTGCTTTGAAGAACCAGCGCGTATACATTAGTTTCGTCTGCGTTTTCCGTGTTATTTTTGTTATCATAATTAAATGCTTCGCTCTCACACAGCTTCACCTTCATTATAGTTCCTCCGATTCACATCGCATTCACAATATTTAAATATAACGCGTAATTTAAACGTTTCTTCCATACCAGCAATGACAACACGCTGCTCTTTACGTACTACTACTGAATGTAAACAAAGATCTATCCTACTTAAAGCTTCCTACATATTGGAAACGACACTAGCGCTCAGGTGGTAATTTTAATCGCTTCTTCTTCTTCTTCATGACCCTTACAGCCGGGTATATGGCAGTTTTGGTCAAAGATAATTTTAATCGCGAATTGTTGATTTTAACGAAAACATGATAATCACAACAATTGAAGATCTTGAATTGAAGATTGAACTTATAGCAATACTTCATATGTCTTAGTTTCAGTAACTGATATCATCATGCATAAAATCGTACCATATTATTCAAGTACTTTGGAAAAAGTTGAAGCTTACATTTTAATACATAAAGTATCTTCATAAGTCATTATGATTATAAATCAATGTTATTTGGTGGTATTTCTTTGGTTATCAACTTCCAAACATTGGTTATGAAACAGGAATACATAACAGCTTCTTTCCATACATACAAATAAAGAATGCTGCCAGGAGTCCCGGGTTGGAATCAAAGTCTTGACATGAGTGTTGTTTGTGAGTGTTTGTGAGTGCCCCTTCATCAATTTCATCATATCACTAATCCTCATCGTCGCGATTAGGCAGAAAGGTAAAAATCAAATGTTATAAAAGAATGCTACATTTAAACTTCCTTAACATAGTAAAGAGAAATGAATAAATCATACGTGACTTTTGTAAAACAAATTGTTGTGAGCGATAGTTAAAAAAACAAATTATTTATTTGCAGAGTCTAATTGGAATGAACCTATTATCTTCTATGATTTATTATATGAGGAAATTTTGGGTGCTGAAGGGGCTGCAGGCCATAAAGTGGAGTTGAGTTGGTGTTTTAAGTCCAGTTTGTGCACAGTAAGGCTAATCGGGACTGGACATATAGTTTAAAGTGGAATCCACCGAGTATCGAACCCTGGACCCCTTGATTACAAGGCGACGCGACGACGCTACCACTGCGCCATCAGGGAGGCCCACAGGGCATAAACTAGGCTATGGCAAGCACCATCTTGCACCTCCTGCCCTGGTGTTGCCTACACTGAAACTCATAAATGTATGGCGTCGACTCTGAAAGCAAATGGGTTAATTCGCACACACTAAACAAGAGCTTATTTCAAATACACAAAAAACAAGAAAAAGTACAAGTTCTAATAAAGACCACATACCTTAACATGAATACTGCAAATATTGCTACACCCATCACATCAGATTACTCCATTCCAGATTCATATGGGACAGGAAACCAAGTGCTACATTGCGTTTTGCTGTGCGTTCAATGGTAAAGGCTGGAAAATAAATGTAAACAGATCACAACTGGACGTTTAGGTTTCAAATTGTGTTAATTTGTTAAATTTCTAAATCCACATGTAAATAAAGATTCCCACAGTTATTTTTCTATTTGTTTAATTTATTTCGTTTTGTTTTCCATAGTAAAGTTAAGCCTTATGGAGTTTTTTTTCCTCTTAACCATGTGATTATTAGTACCATGTGAAATTTGGTAGAGTGCATGAGCTAAGTTGTTGCATGAAGAGAAATATTTCCAAGTATAATTGAAAGAATAAAAAACAAAAGCTAATTCAGGAATTCGTATAAGTCTGACCTAAAGATTGGTTAATGGAGGGGATGAAGATGATAACATGAAATTGTTAATTGGACAATCTTATAGGTAGATGGACAGGATACGAACACAAACCCCAGAGAAGATTTTACTGGCTGTGAGCCCAGACGCCAGAGCTTCTTTAGCCTGCAAAATGCAGTCCAGGGACGCAATGACGTAAGCATTCGTAGAATGGGGTTGCTCTTGGTGTGGTGAAAAGAGAGCTAAACTATTTTGCATCCCCTGACCTTATTTGCTAGTTACTTCTCGGAAAACAGTCGCAGGACGATAAAGGCTTCAACTACAGAGCATTCTCTGACATTTACTACGAGACTCGGCGGCAAGCAGCCCGGCGTCAGCGCTTGTCTTTGCCGGTGAACGGGGTCCGCGACAGTCGCACGCTACAGTCGGTTTTTTTTTCGCTCTCCCTGCCTTCACTCTCTTTCCCTTTCTGTTGACGCAGACTGACCCCAATATAATCCTCCCTGGGAAGTTGTGTTGTGTCGTGTCCGTGTGTTGAAGATTGTGGCTTAATATGGCACCACAAAAGTTTACATTACAAGAAAGGATTTATCTTGTCGAGTGTTACTTCGGAAAGAGGAATTGTTGCGAAGTGCGACGACGTCTTGCAACGAAATTTCCTGGTGTTCCCGTTCCACATAGGACCACTATATTAAACCTCGTAAAAAGTTTTTAGAGTAACAGGGTCAGTTCTCAATAAAAGTGGAAAGAAAAATGGGGAAATCTAAAAATAAAGTATACAAAGACAAACCGCACATCATCCGTGAGTTAAAAGAGAGTATTGTAAGAGAAATCGGGAGAATTACAGTAGACTAACTTACACGTGTAAATGCCAATTTCCTTCGGAGATGCCAGGAATGTGTTGCAGAAGAGGGACATCATTTTCAAACCTTCTGTAGGCAAGGTTAGTACACAATATGAAAACTAATTTTAATAGCAGACTCTAGCGACTGTCGCGGACCCCGTTCACCGGCAAATATAAGCCCTGACGCCGAGCCGATTGCCGCCGAGTCTCGTAGCGAATGTAGTTTTTATTTTGCAAAATAACTTCGGATTCGGATGTTGACAGATACTTCTCTAAGACAATGTCCAAAGAACACTCTCACATATACACAACACAAAACATTTATATTTTCTCGTTTCGTCGACATGAGTAAGGAATCTAGTAATGCCTGGTATTCGTCTTTCATTTAGTCAATGCTAACCTAGTTCATTTCCATGACAGCAATCAAAATACATCAAACTTAAAAAGAAACAAGTGTCGACCCGCACGCACACACACGCAAACACACATAGGAAGGGGCACATAAACGTCTTCCGTAAGCTACTCAGCTAATGTCGGACAAGACTTCTAACAGAAAACTCGCAGGAAACAAGTTTGCATGCACAGCCTTCACCACAGGACAGTGATAACTAGCGCTCGGAAGTTGAGGAAAAATCCTTTTTATCCTAGTGTCCGAAGACGAGACCCAACATAATATATGTTCATTTTGGGTCATTGAAGGCCAGAAAAAGGTGGGGTTTATTTGTTCTTTTTTGCCTTTTTCGGCATTTTTTGGCTTATTGGTCCTTTTTCAGCCTTTTTTAGGTCTTAACGGATTTTTTTTTTGCAACTTCACCTTCTTTCGACTACGTTTTTACTGCCAATTCTCAATTCGAATCATCATCAGTTCATCACCTCTTAAACATCCATATGTAATGTCTGAAAGAAGATGAATTTCATTCATATTGTTCGCACTGTGTGTTCCATACCACCAGAATTTTAAATTTTTTATTCATTAAATATGTAATTAAAACTGAAGTTATTAATTAATTTGGATCACATTTATACGTCCTTTTTTCCGTTTTTAGGTCCTTTTTGATATTTTTAGGTCTTTTTACAGGTCTTTTTTTGGCAATTTATATGTCTTCAACTTCCAAGCCCAAGTGATAACACTGCCTACAGCAACCTTTCTTCCCTATTCTCTCTTATCAAAATACACGAATATACAAGTGTTTCCAACTCAATATCGCCCGTTCTGTAAGAAGAGCGGGCTTTCTTTTGTTTTTCCGTGTACAGTCAACATCTAATCAAGTGGTCCCGGGTTCAATACCCAATGGAGGCACAAAGTAGATGGAATCTCATTTTAAACTCTAGGTCTAGTCTCGATTAGCTTATCTGTGCATAAAAGTGAACTTAAAACACAACTGGAGTCAACAGTTATTATCAGTAGCTATGAAGGTCTGGTCTCAGAAACGTTCCAACCCCTATGCCATTTGTAAATATGGCGAGTAATATTTGAAACCAAACTCGTGTGGATGCTAATGTTTCGAAACTGAAGGGGTGCGATGTAGACGAGGACGCATACTGATGATACGCAACTTGGTACTACCATAAATAATTCATATCTTATTGATGCGTATATATTTGGTTATTCTTGCGCAACACAATGTTTACCAACAAGAGTTACTTATCGATTTTCTTCATTCTCCTGACGTATGCAAGCTATAAGATATGGTATGGTACGGTAGAATTTCTTTATTTACTGACGACTCTTGAGTGTCTGCATTGATCATCTTACCTCGCTTCTCTGTCTTCTTGCTTGGGTTAATCTCGAGAACTGTGATGAATGATGAAGTGGATGATGGGACACTTACAACCACTCTCTGGCAACGATCAGCATCTGTCTGTGTTATTGCGAAGGAGGTGGGGGAGGGTTGGCACACCCCGTCCCCCGATAGCCTCAGCGCCAACCAATGTTCACCCTTAGGCTAACCCTGATGGGGAGAAATTTCAAGGCAAAGAAAATGGAAAGATGATAGATATATCATGGCCTGTATTGAAAGCACAATTACAGCATTCACCTGGACTGACTGTATTTGTTTTTCATTATTAATTAAATCAGTTTCTGCCTCCTGAATCAATCGCTATGATGAAGATGAACGATGAAGTGATAGAACAGAAGATGCGCCAAATTTAAAATAGTGTTTGTCGAATACAACAGGACTTGCGCTTTGCACTTCATTTTTAACATAGCTGATTTTATACTAACGTAATTGTGCTGGAATTCTTCATAACTGAAAGATGTTTTCCTTATGGACTGCCATAACAACAAACTTTTTGCATTTTCTATAATTAAATGAAGAATGTCGATTTCGAAGGAGGTTGGGTCAACCCGCCACCATGATGACCCTAACAATAGTCTTTCGTCTTAACAGTACAAATTCTCCCCCTTTTAGAAATGGAAATATGTCATTGAGCTTCGAATTTTTGTTTCAAGTCAATTTTATGCACAAATAGGCTAATCGGGACTGGACCAACAGTTTAAAGTGGAATCGGAAGCAGTAAGTGCCTCCACCGGGTCGAACTCAGATCCTCCCGATTACGATACTACAACGCCAACGGGTAGTCCCAGAATTTCACGTCATCTACCTTACTTTGTGTAGCCTTGGCATGGTGGAGGCCACATATTAATTGCAAAGAGAGGGCAAAATGTGGATAATATTAATCATAATTAAGGACCTACTTTTTTTGCAAATGCAATAACAACGAATAATTGTTGCACAAAATTGTTTATATACGTGCAGTGACATGTTCTGAACACATTTTGCATCCATTCGAAATCGCGAAATAACCCGAATTTCACACAAAATGAGAGTTGTTACCTTTTCGCCAATTTCAACACATTTCGTATTTTTTTTTAAAAAATAATAATAATGCCGCGAAAAGTCAACATTCTCGTGTTTGTACCACATGTATAGCGTTTACATTTTCGAAAATGATATCACTCCCCCCCTTCCCATCAAAAATCTATGGTGCGTGATACACTTGGAATAGTATCGATAGCTACATGAAACCACCTGTAAACCGATACTTCCCATGATTCTTCAGCTTCTATCGGAACGTTTTGCATCACCGAAAAAAGTGCCGGCGTTCTCGCTGAGCTTCAATGCACACCTACCGCCACACGGGAGCAGTAACACCGGCATTTGTCGCGCAAGAAATAATTATAAATAAGTTCATCACTAATAGCCGTAGGTCATGTGACCTACAAATTATAATACTAGTTTATAAGCACAGTGAAGATATACATTTAGGTAGATCTACATTTGCTTAAAAAGTTTGCTAATCATAAAACGCGAATTTTGGGAAAAAATAACAGAAAAGTAAAAAGTATAACCGTAAAACACCACTTTTAGAAAAAGAGTAACACCTAAAAAGGTTCCTACTCGTAATATGGTACAGTATTCTAATGTTTCTAAAAAGTACAGTAATCTATTATCTTTGGTATCCATTATTAGTAATGAAGCTCCATGGGATATTTCAGTGTTCGCAAAGATGGAACTTTACCGTGTGGAGGCGCGTTCTCTTGAAGTAAATATCGACAGACGAGCATCTTTCTTTAGTGTCGCACGCAACTCTTGATTGAATGGGAAAGTTCGCAAGGGAGGTACCGTTTAGCGTATTTGTGTCCGTGAGTGCGTTCAGAGCGGGGAGATGAATGATCTTCTCTCCTGGGGGAAGAAAAACCTTGTATAATCCGTCCCCGCTGGGATCATTGCAGTTCTAGTGTTAGTTTGAGACATGTTGGGAGGTGACCTCAAAAGAGATGTCCTCCTCAAGGGTGCGGTGACGCAGGGGGGGAGGGTTTGAGGAGTACAAAGCATCCTTCTGAATTTCTGGAAGGAGGTTCAGTAACCCCTGAATCATTTCATCCGAATCTTAGCTGAAGCCGCATTTGCTCTTCATGCACTCATGCACTCATTTCACCCCTAACGCGTTCATTGGGCGACCCCTCGCGATTGATTGATTTGGTGTATTAAGTCCACTTTATGCACAGCAAGGCTAATCGAGACTGGACCTACAGTTTAAAGTGGGATATGAACCACTATGTGCCTCCACTAGGTTTCGAACCCGGAACCACTTGATTACAAGGCGACGACGCTACCACTGCGCCATCGGGGAGGCCCCACGATCCTTCTCGAGTCTACTTACACAGAGTCTTGTTTTCGTTCGTATAGCTAAAAAGATTATCTTGTCCATATTATCCTCTTACCCAATAGAATCAATCACATACAATGTGAACCTAGCTAGCTCAATTCAGCTTTGCTCTCGGTAAACTTCGAGGAAATAAATATGATTTAAAATGTCTTCAAAACAGCTGAATAAGGCCTAGAATTTCATCTGTTCAGGAATTGACAAGGTTTTAAATAACCTGTTATAAACTATCTTGAATATAGTCATAAAATCTATGAAAAAATTGAAGATGGAAATCTTGTGAATATTGCTTGATTAGCATTACGTGTGATGCAATTATATGCTTCAAAAACTGAACGCTGTGTGGCCTGTTCTGAAATGGAATACACACATCCACACAGGGCCCAAAGACAACCTCAACAATAGTTGCGTGCTGGTATATATCATAAAAACGATTAACTTTTCCCTTTAGACACTACGCTCGGTTTCTGCGCTGTAAGTGCGCAAAATCTAACCTGAAGGTATGCAACCCAACACCGGACAGATGCTTTGACGTAACTTCCATGGACGCAAGGCAGGGTTGCCACTAGCATCCCATTTTAAGATAGACACCTTGAAAACAACAACTTGGATGTCTTACCTAACAAAATCCCAAACAGTAACAATACCTGCGAAGTTGTAGGAAGGCAACAAATTTACAAACTGGCGAAGACAACGAATTTCCAATGAATTTCAGACTGAAATTGAAGACTGTTTGTTATAAAATGTCTCCATCGTGTTTTGACTGAAATCGACAAACAAACAAATGCAAACATAATAATATATTTGCCACCTCGTTTCCAACAAGCAGACTGTAATGTTATAACAATTTATTTTTTAAGAAATATACCTATTTATATTTGTTGTAACTCTGCTGTAAAATGGGGCTCATATTGAAGTTAAAACATATTCTATTTCTTACTGTTTTACTGTAGAAGGGTGTAATGTGCATTGCCTAGTCTTCTGCTGGTATTAAAGCCCAATGGAGGAAGAACATTTTTGCACATCGGTGCGAGAGTATTACACACCACGGTCATGAAAAAAGGTAAAGTGCTCCCCTGTGCATAGCACCACGCCATGAAGGCGTATAGGGAGGGTGGGGGTAACGCCCCACACTTTCTTGATCCGGTCGTGAGTGGGGGTGATGTGATCAGCATCATGCCCCTGACCGCCTTTACCCCCCAGGGTTTCCCCCAGGTACCCATGTTATTCGACGCTGGGTGGGAACCGGGGCCGCTTCCACATGAACAGAGTTCCAATTTGTCTTTCCTCTACGCCTAGGACTTCCAACTCAGTGACGAGAGTTGAATTGGTCATTGTCAAGGCCTCTTATTTCATAATTTATTAATTTTACGCCAGAATGGTAATCTAGAAGTGATGAAATTATGACACACCACAAATAGACGGAAGGGAAGCTCCAGAGAAAGAATGTGGATAGAAATTCATTGATCGCGAAGAAGGTCAAGGAATATGAATAAATAACGAACAGGCATGAAGTAATTTTATGTAATGCAAGTATGAGAAATGTTGAGATCGCGTCAGAATGACATAAATAAGCACTGTTGCCAAATCATATCAGGCGACTATACTCTACTTCGGGAATCTCTGAAGCAAAGCCCCGCAAAACGGTACAGAAGGGGAGAATTCATTTGGTATTTTTTGCTTCGCTTTTCCGCCACTTTTGGCTAATCGCGAAGATGAGGATGAGTGATGATATGAAATTGATGACGGGACACTCACAAAGAACATCAAAGCCCAGGCCGAGATTCGAACCCGGGACCTCCGGCGCCGTAGCGCACTGTGCTAACCACTTCACCATGGAGGCCGGCGCTTCAGAGATAGTATAACTTTAGTTGTTGTTATTAGTCTATGACAGTATTAGTTTTATCAATTGATAATTGAAGTTTATTTAGAGACATATTTCATTTTCTTATTAAGGTTCTGTCCTTAGTTTTATTCTATGTGCTGATGTACCCATAATATAGGGTGACTACATATTTGTTGACCAAAAAGAGTATAGTCTATAGGTTGAAGGTGCGCATGCACAAAACATAAAAAGAAAACGAAAGTAAGGGTGGCTATTTGTTATTGCTTCTATTATAGCCCCTATAAAATAGGCTCTACAGATTCAAATTACTTATGTTTCTAATGTAATTAGCTAATTCCAAATACTTTCTCACCAATGGACACCATCATTCAGTAGTGTAATTGATGCTATAACCAGGACGAGAAATGAAGAGCCCCCCTCAATCAGATTTGCCTACACTTAAAACTAGCTCAACATGCCCATATGAGCTTTTTGCTGAAGTGTAGCACCCCGTCTAATCCAAGATTTTTGTAAAAATGCCCTCGGGAATTTTCTGTGAAATGAAGAGCCCCCTCAGATTGATTTGTCCACACTTACAAAAGTTGCATCAGCCAGATTTTTGTCCATAAGCTTGTTAAAAATATGCTTTTTTTGATATTGTTTTGGATACACCTGAAATTAAGCCAAAAACCCACACCCACACATATTTACTTCCGGTTTAAGTTCAATTGGATACCAGGTTCAATTTGTTTATCTAATATTAAAACAATGTAATATGCAGAGACCCTCTAGAATTGCTCTGTGACTCTCTTATTTCTTACATCATAAACATATGATTTTTCACCTATGAGAATAACACTACATATGGTGTCATCAGGTAATGCCTCATGGAATTCACAGATAATTTTAATATTTGTCCTGTCATTAACCACAACTTGTTTCCTTTTTGAAGTGTTGATTACAAACATGGGTCTCTGTGCTTTGAATTCATCTGGTGTGTAATACATGTCACAATTACCAGTAGTGACCCTTTTGTATGATGAAAATGCCTCATATAATTTGAGGAAATCATCCTTGGACATGTCTAAATTATAATTTTCTCTAGGAAATACCTCATTTCTGCCATTTTTAAGATATATGTTCTTGATGTTGCAGTTATCAAATTTACTTGAATTTTTTTCCTGATTATTGTGTCTTCCAGTCTGAAACAATACCACCACAAAATCCGGCATGTCATATTGTATACTGGAGAATGAATTTGTAGCATCAAACTCATAATAGGTACCAGTGGCGGCTTCTGTACACATTGATATGTATAAAATTGTAAAGGAATCTGTGGATTTTTTAGGATATCAGCTTTGTATTTAAGAGCATAACTGGCCTCATATTCAACAACAGGGATTCTTAGCTCCATAGTCTGAATAATGCATTTGCCTTCATCAGGTAGGGTATTAGGCAGAGCTTCCCCTGTGGAGTTTAATGTGCTGTACCTCATCAAAGCATTATTATCATTTGCAGCTCTTCTAAATGTGATTCTTAAACCACCCTTCCACATAATATCTTTGTAATCTGAGAAGAATCCTGGCAACAGGCGCATGGGGAACAGCACTGTGTGGCTTTTAGATATTATTTTATCACCAGCCTCAAATCCACCTATTTTGTAGTAAGAAGCCTCGGTTTTGGATAATTTTAATGTGGCCAAAGCTGTGGAGGTAATGCCGGGATAATCTACTCTGTTTATAACAACACCATGTTTTCTGACCTCAATTTCAGAGAATAGATGTGGCACAAAATTGTCCACCAATCTTATATTTGAATTTGCCGGATAATCTGTACCATCGAGTTTTACAACATCAAATTTGATATATAGATCTGCTCTGTGGGGGTGTATAAAGCCATCCCCTACATCAAGATCAACCTCAATCTCTGTGTTGGGTTGATTTAAATTTGCAAATGTCCTCCTGTTTGGAGGGAATGATTGTAGCTCATAACTCTCAATATTTTCCATTTTTTTCTTGTATGTATTTTTATTTAAATATTAATCTCTATGATTGCAGTTGTTGTGGCTCCAGCAAAATCAACTAATTCTTCTTTTTCATTAGTGACCATCAATTCAATATAATCTATTCTATAATGGCACACAGGAAAATATAATGTTGGGGATGGATTGTAGATGATGGGCTCCATAAATTCAGAATTAGGTTTGAATGTTGCAATGATGCCAGTTTGTTTGTGAGTGCCTATGCCATTTGATTTGGTGATCATACCCTCTGCCACATTACAGTGAATATTCAGAGTCTCTATGGCTAAGAATTTAGGTATATTAATAGCAGTGTGTTTAATGGCCGGTTCAAGTTTTGTGTTGTTCTCAAAGCCCAACAGCTCTCCTATAGTACCCAGATCCACTGTTTCTGAAGCAGATACAATCTCTACTCTGTGAGTGACAGAATTTTGACTTAAAACTACACCTCTGGGTAATTGAGCATTTAGAGTGGACAGATTATACTGCCCTGGAGTGATGACAATTTTTTGATCCCCTACTGCAATTGTGTTGTTGTGGTGTGTAATATTAGGGATCAAGTACATGTCATAAAATGCTCTGAGAGCTATTGTTTTGGGATACACTATATCATCATGTAATTTGAGTTTCAATATTGAATTTTGGCTGGTGAGATGGAATACCCCCATGATGTTTTAAATACCACAAGGCTTTTTGAAAATCTACAATTGATGGTTTATTTATTTGAGACATATATCTAAGAACAGATCAACACAAATGTCCACAATTAACATCTTTGAAGTTTTGAACACGGGTATTATTGTAATAAAGATTAGTTGATTTTAGATATTTTATTAAATTTTCAGGTGGAACACCTCCAAATGAATCAAACACAAATGCCTCATCTTTTAAATATTTAAGATAACAGATCCAGTAAGTGCCCTGATTTTTGTACTTATCCAAATTAACAATGCCACACTCTTTGTTGAGTGGTTGTTCTGGTAAAGAATCAGACATGTACACACCTCTAAAATTTTTGATGCCCAGTGGCTTGATTAAAGCTTCAATATCTTGGTTTGTAAGCGGCTCTTGTTTTTTTTAAACTTATTCATGGCTCTCTTAACACCTTTGCCTTGTTTCTCAATGGCCAGGTTATGGCGCCTCTGCTCATCTAATTCTGCCCTATTCTTCTTGGCATCTATTACTGTTTTTGCTATGGCAGCTGATCCCCCGGCCAAGCTCCCAACAGCCCCGAGAGCAGCTAAGATGGCAGGGATGGTAAATATAAATCCCCCCACATGTGATTTTTTTCTTGATTGCTGTAATTTTTTTAATTGGGGGTGCTAAGCAACAATTTCATACCATGACCCTTGGCAATACAAGAATTTTTTTTCTTGCGCTGCTTTTTGGTTAAAAGGCTATCAATAGTTTTAAGAGATTTGAGACCAGCATAAGGTATTTGATACATAACACCCTTGGCCTTCATTGTAGGTTTATTATATACATATTCACAACCCCCACCCCAATTTTTGTTTGGTGTTCATACCTATGGTAGTACCCAATGCGGCTATTTTTTCACTTAAAGAAGCATCTTTGCTTACAAATCTACCAAATGCAGCCTCTTCTAATTTCTTGTCTGCAACATGTCTCTTGTCAAGATCAGAATTTGTGTTGTATGCTATGTCATGGTCTCTACAAGCAGCATCTAGGGGATTAACACCAGGATCACCTCTGTTTAATCTATGGTCCAATTTTGTGCCGGGACCACAATACTGATAACCTGGAATGTGTAGTTCAAATGGCAGCTTGTTTATAATGTCATTATCCAAGCCCCGACCCTCAGAAATATTCAAAAATTTAGGTGTTAAATTATTAATAATTTTTATAAGATATCCAATCCCCTTAGTGTCATTCACTATAAAATTAGACAATTTGGTGCTTATCATGTCCATAATTCCAACCTTTTCATTGCAAAAATTGTGGTTGCCAGCATTTTCCTCCCCAGCTATCACCAATAACCTATCTACAAGTTTCCTGACATCATCAACCCACACAAATTCTTTAGGCAGGGTGTTGTATTGTTTGATTCCACTGCCAGTCTTGATCTGTGACCATATGGGCTTGATTAAATTATTGTATTTTGCTCCACTGCTAGACTTGACTCTTTTTTGTGTGGGATCATTGTTCTGGTATAGAGCATCTGATTTTATTAATATTTCTTTGTAATATTCATAATCTTGATCTGTATAGCTGCCAGGCCTTTTCCTAGTCATCAGTTCCCACAATCCAGGTGTGCCGGGGTTACTTAACAAAAGCACCTTTTTCTCCAAGACGAGATTCTGAATATACAATCAGATCATCCCCCATAAATGTTACTCTGAAATTGCCAATTCTATGTATGATGCTACCATCACGCTCTGTGTCAGCATATAAGCCAAAAACCTCATCTTTGTTGTCTTTAGATGTGCTTAAATATTTTTGAGCAAGAAGACCCAATTCAATAGGATCCTGAGTAGCTTCAATTCTTCTAGGAGCAATAGGACTAGGTGTATGAATACTGGAAAGTGGGGTGAATGGATAATCTAATATGTTCCTTGCAGCTACAGGTACAAGCTCTGTGATTAAATTTTGATTTTGCTCTGTAACAGTTTTGATATTTTTACCTAATTCACTAATAGCGTCAATAATAGGCTGTTCTGTTTGTTTGTGTTTTTCATAAATTCCTCGGTTCTCTGATTTCCATCCCTTAAATCTTTTTACAAGATAATCTCTTAATTTAAGATCATCAATGATTGGCCTTTTCATGTTTATTTATTTATGTTTCAATGTCTAGAAAATTGTTGATTTTATTTCTGTATTTGCCACTATTGGGTGTTCTTGTCATATCAATTGTGACAAACCCATAACTGTCCTGGTTCCAGCACCTGCTGCAAATCTTAGAAAAATCATTGTAGCTCAAGTCCCCACCTACATATTCATCATGTATGTGTTTGAGGTTGGTATGATCTTGATGAAACACACATATAAAATTGCTGTTGTCTCGGATCAGCTGCTTCGGTATTTTTGAAAAAGTCTGTGCCAGGTAGAAGCAATCAATATCTTTGTGTCGGCCCTGTGTAAAAAAATTTCTAACCTTGTTTTGATTATCCAGTATAATGTCATCAAACACAACAACAGAATTATCGAGACAGTCATGAAGTGGCTTAACATCTGGTTCAAAAGTGGCTATATCCAATCCATCATATAGCTTCATCAGCTGCTGATATTTTAATTGTTCCAAGCTCTTAGAAAAGACATACAAGTGCCTGTTTTTCCAGTCTAACCAGTTGGGTGCCAATAAAAAAATATCAACCATTAGTGTAGTTTTACCACAAGCAGATGGCCCAACAATAAGACACCTAATATTATCAGGCAGCAATTTTCCATTTCTCTTATTCTGCTGTTCAGGTTCTGGCAGCCTCTTTATAACATCCCAGGTATTCATATTATCACTTTGTTTGCATCGATCCAGCTGTGTTCTGGAAGTCCTAGCCATTTGACAAGTAACTTGTTGCCTTTTCTGCGGATGATTTTTTCTATGAGATATGTGTCAGGCTGTTTAGTTTTGCTGAGCTCTTCTTCATAAAATCGGCCTTTGAGAATTTCTCCTCGGTGGTCTTTTATTATATATGTGTTAAGGGTCCCAGGTTTAACTTGAACCACTGTAAATAATTCAGTGCTCCAGTTTCTTGTAAAGCCTCTTTTGAATAAGTGCTTATATTTGCTGATTCTTACTTGATCACCCACCCTGTATTTGGCTTTTGTTGTTGTTGGCTGGTATCTAGGATAATAAACAGTCCTGATCAAATTTTGCTCATCAGATGAAGTTACTTCAGAGGGTTTCATGTTGATTGTGGAATGGACCGAGTTGTTATATTTATGTAGAAGTTCTGGAAGAATATTAATCCATTTATAATTACCTTGAAGTGTGAATTGTTTATACATATGATTTTTTAGGGTTCTGTTGAATCTCTCTACAATTGAGGCCTTGAGATCACTGTAACTCGAGTAATGTTGTATTGCCTGGCTTTTAATAAATTGTTGAAACACTGAATTATAAAATTCTTTGCCATTATCTGTTTGCAAATAGCGCGGTGATCTTCCACTCTGATTGATGATTGTCCTAAAAGCTTCTGTAACACATTTTCCAGTCTTGGATTTGAGTGGCACAGCCCAGGCAAATTTTGAAAATGTGTCTATTACAGTGAGTAGATACTTGTAGCCCTTGTTGATTTTGTCTAAGTTTTTCAGCTGTCCACTTGCCATCTCAATCAAGTCGCTCTGCCATAAATCATCTATGCCTTTTGTGACTACTGGCAGTCTCTTAAAATTATGTCTGGCTTGTCTGTGTAATTCATCAACAATAATTTGTCTAGACATAATATGTAAACAAGAATATTGCAACTATAGGGTGTTCAGCAGCTGATACTACAGGATTTTCTAAATATAATTTGTCCCCTATTTGTATTTTAAATTCCAGAGAGCCATCATCTTCAACATAGGATGTTTCTAATGTATTGGGATCTGTAAAATCTTCTAACTCTGCACTGGTGATTTTTGCTTTGTTGTCAGCATTTGTTATTGATAAGGTAGGGTAGTGGTGTGCCTGTGGTTGAAGCCAATATTTGATCTTGATTGGTCTCAATGTGCCCCCAACAAAAAACTGGTAATAAAATTGTGCAGGGGACAGCATATATATTTTGCCACCTGGTGTAAATGGTGAATCATATTCTTTGTTGGGGATGCTGTACAATTCAAGAATTACTGTATGTTTAGGATTTTCAATTATGCCTGTTATTTCTTTTTCTGCTGTGAGCAATCTACTTGTTACAGATTCAAGGTGCTCATTGATAGTCCTAACAACATCATCATGGCCTGGCTTGATTTTTATGTCCACAACAAGTTTCTTGTATTGTTGCACAATTTCTTGTAGCTGGGTGGCAAAAACAGACAGAGCATTTGCTTGATTGGATTCCATGGTCCCTAGCTGTTGCTTGATATTTTCTACAATTTGCTGTAAACTTTCAACAACTGCCAATTTTGAATTTTGAGCTGTAAGATCATGGACCTGTCTTCTGATATCCTCAAACAGGGCATGCAGTTCATTAATATGTTGATTGGTTGGTAGAGTGGCCACTGTCTGAGTGAGTTGTTTGATCTCTGCCTGGATATTCTTGATATCTTCTGATTTCAATATGCGATTCACTGCCCTTTTTATATTTTTAAGTTCCTGTGATGTAGGCAGATTTGACACAGTATTTTGTAAAAATTCAAGTGCCAATTTCACATTGTTTAATTCAGAAGCATCAGCCACATTTTGCATAGCATTTTGGAGCAGGGCTATATCTGCCTGAGAGGGTGTTGATTGTTGTAAAATTTCAAGCTTTGTTTGGATATCATCAATCAAGTGATGAAAATGAGATAGCTCAGATTCAGTGTTGAGGTTTTCAAGCTTTGTGATTTGTTGCTGGACACTGACAAGAGTATCTACAATCCCAGGCAATCGGGATTCTAGAGATTCTTGTACATTTGTCAAATCACTTTGCACTGCTGCTATGGTACCTTCAAGATGGGTTATGGTACTTTGAATTTTTCCAAAATCTTCATATGTTTCAAGTTGCAGCTTAATATTGGCAACACTCCGAGTTATTGCACTCAAAGCATCAGAAGATGGCAAGTTGTTCATAAAATTTTCAAGTGTCTCAATTTTTTCTTTAACCTCGGCTATGGCATTGTTCAGAGGGTCCAGATTAGGTATTTGGAGTGATTGAATCTGTTCCTTTAGAGTGGAAATCACTAGATCAAAATCTTCTTGTGATTTTATGCTTTTGACAATTGTTTGGAGCTGTGCCTGGACATTATTTATTTGCTCTTCCAATTGTTGTTTCAATTGCTCAGAGTTGGTGGCCTGGGACTTAAATTTGGCTTGAAGAGCTGCTACAGCTTCTTCTAAACTTTGAAAATTATCCAATGTGGCCAAATCAGTATATTTCTGAAGCAGCAATTTGAGTTCAGAATCAATTTTAAGAAGAGGGTCCATGCATTGTGATTGCAAATTTGTAATTTCTAATTGAAGACTGGCATTGAGTGTAGTTTGTAAAGCTTGTAAATCACTTCTTAATTTCTTGACTCTGACATCAAGCATCAGAATCTCATCACTGTGATCTTCATGTCTTGTATGGCCAAATATATCATTAGGCATTTTTGTTTTAGTGGTTATTTATTATTGAATATCTGATTCTTAATTCTATAAAAAAGGGTATAAGCTTGTCATATGATCCCGGGACCTCAATATATAAGCAGTCACCAGCAGAAACAGTATAAACAGTGCCAGAAATCATGTTTGAGTGCTTAATTCTATAAATATTTTTCCCTATTGAAATCTTGACATTGCCCTCAGGGGTTGTAATAAATTGCAATTGCCCACCTACAGGTAATTGGTAATGATTTAAATTATTGTTAAATATGTACAATGTTTTACCTGTTTTATCATCAATATCTGTAAGTATGCTGTTCAGATGAATAATTAACAAAGCACTTAGTTTAGATATCATATCAGAAGAGGGTTGTGGTGTCGGCAGGTCCATAATAGCTTGTTTTTTAAACCCAAATAAGTTCATAGGCATGTTTATTTATTTCAAATCATGCTTTGTAATTGGGCATTGATTCCCACTTTTCAAATCACAATGACCCCATGGTAAAGTATGTATGCCACATGATAAAATGCATCTCTTATCATCATGTGGGTCCAGAGCCACTTTTCTTACAACATTTGTAGTCAATAAGTGATCCACACTCTGAATTCTGCATTCTGATGTTCTGATTAAATTCTGGGATTTGAGGCAATTTTTATAATCTTCAAATTGGAGCTCTTTTTCCACAGTTACTCTGCCAATGCCCTTGGCTTTTTTGACAACAGCACTACATGTTTTAAAACTGTACATCTTGGCACTTAACCCAGCAAATGCCACAATAACATCACCAAGTGTCTCATCTTTTAACTTGCCAGGCACTTTTTTGTTGTGGGGTTGAATTCTTGTATGTTCACTGGTATCAAAATATTCAAGCAATGCAGGCTGTGACATATCTTTATAAACATCTTCTGTTTGAATATCAAGAACAAAACTATCCGTGTCCATGTACATCAATTTTATATTATCACCATAAAAAGGTTTCAACACATCATAATAGAGCTTTAACATATGTAATTTGGCCAATTCCAATATCACAGCCCCTACATAAATAGGTTTATCAAACTTAATCTTTGTTTTTTTCATGTTGAAAAGTGCCATATTTTCATCATAAATTCTTCTATAATTGAAATTAGGCTTTGCAACCAATTTTTTGCTCAGGCTGGGGTCAGTAATTATTTTAACATCGGTATGTTTTCTGACATTTTCAATAGTTTTGCCATACACAGAATTGACCATCAATTTAAACAAGGCCTTATCAAATTGGCTTTTTGCAGATGTTCGAAGCTCTGTGTTTGTATCAATATATGACTTCAACCATTTTAAGTGCCTGAACCTCAAAACTTTGCCAACTTTGCTCACTTGGACACCATGATGCATCAGGAACTGGAGGTTTTTGTAATATATGACATAACCCTGTTTTGGCTCCAGTGTCATCATGAGCTTCTTCTGTTTAGAGCCAGGTGAGCACTGAACCTCAGGAATTGGGGGCAGATCAGAAAATGTGTTGTGTAAATTATCTGGAATTGTCAGATCAACCTCTAAGAAGAGGCCATAGTCACTGTCATCAAAATCCTTAAGATCTTCAATATTGAAATCTTCAACCCACTCAAGCCCTGAATATGGCAATTTTTTCATCATGGCATAACCATAGAGGCTGTTTGCATCCACATACAATATATAATTTGATGGCCGTGCTGGATCATAATCAGGCATATATTTGTTATTTGCTCTGGCATATCTCTGAGAGCATTGCACCATGCCCCCTCTTATACATTGTTCCATAAACAGATACATGTCTTGATCTTGGATCAGATGCAATTGCATTTTAGTGTTTAAAAACATTGCAGACCATGCTAGGCCCGGAGCACTGTAAAAATACATTGGATCCAGTTCATAATTTTGCATGGAAGATTTTCTGAATGCCTGCAGTATATCAGCTAAGAGGGTCACATCAAGTTTTAAATATGCCATGTGATAATTACCAAATGTCTGGCATTTTAAATTGTTCCACATCAATTGGGCATGGTGATAATCTTCATCAGTGATTCCAGATCCTCTGATTTTGCTGTAAAACTCTTGTTGTGGTGGCAGAGAACACTCATCAAATTTAGAAAAATCTGTAACATAGTCATATGGATATACACCCTTCCGCCTAATTAATTTCAGGTCCTGATTTGGAAACAAGGCACATGTGATTTTGAATTGATCATCAGATAATTGAGTGGCCAGTGTAGCCAGGCTAGCAGATAAAATTCTGTAGGAATCAAGAAATCTTAAGTGAATAGGAACGCCATTAACTTTAATTATTTTGCTAATAGCAATATATTTTTCATCATTTTCAGCTAAAATATTTAAATTCTGCTTGTCAAACCCCTCGTACCTGATCAAATGATGAAAATCATAATTGGATGCTCCATGGCAAAATATTGGGACAAATTTTGGTCTCTGGATCTTAATATTACAGCTATTACACAGGGCCATTTTGAATTTACTATCTGTATGAGAATGGTGTTTCACCTTGATTTTTGTATCTGAAAATTCAGAATCACATAACGGGCATTTTTCTGCATTATTGAAATCTTCAATCTGTTTCTCTGTTAAAGGCAACATAGGTTTTGATTTTAATAAGATATTAGATGCTATGTCATGGCACTCATTTTCTATTCTATCTGCAAATTTTTTGATGGCATCTGGTCCCATGTGTGAATATTCTTTACTAACAACACCATCCTGTACAACAACATAATAAAAACTAGAAGGTTCATGTAGCTGGTATGGTGTAATTGAAGATTCTTCAGGATCTGGATTGCAGAATGCAAGAGGTTTGAGATTTGATTCAAAATCACAGACTATATATGCTGGGTGTTCCAACAAGGCTTCAAACTTTTTGAATTTTGCATTTTCACTTGGCATTGGCATCACCATATGAACAGGTTTATAGTTGCCACAGTATTTTAAATGTTCAATTAACTTGTTTTTAGCAATTTCTGCATTTTTTTCACGAACCCCATTCACCATTTTTTGACCATCAAATACAGTTAAACATCTTCGGCACAACTTGAATATTCTATTGGATTTGCCTTGTTGTTTTCTGACTAAAGCTTCAAGATTATGTATCAGAGTGTAATGATATGTGCCATCCCCTTCAATTAAGAGCAGGTCAATCGGAAGAGCAGATTCATCATCAAATATACTGATTCTGAGAGGTGCTATTAAGCAATTGCCACGGCCAGTGGAACAAATAAATACATTAATAGATAATTGTTTACCATTGATATCCCGGGCCTTTTTTTCAAATTTATCAATATTCTGAACAGACATTGGATATTCTAAACCCTCCATTGCATCATCAAAATCATTTTCATGTTGTTTATAATAACTTATTCTCTCAGGATGCCTTGAAACTGGATACAAAGCAGCTAAAATACACCACAAAAAGCATTTCTCATCATTATTTTTTATATTAACCACGGCTGTTTTGTTTTTAATATTGGCAGGTAATGGCAGATATGTAGATCCTTGTAATGGGCTGAATTCAGAAATATTAACATATAACTTGTGTGGAGAACCGCATAGGCTCCATCCAGACTCTTTTGCAGCAAATTCAGAATGTTTAATATTCAATTGATCTATCAAACTGCTTATTATTTTGTCTAAATTTGCATTTGAATATACAGGTACAGTTTCTGTTATGTGGGGCTGTGTAAATTTTGTGCCATTTGGCTTCTTATATTGTGTAAACAATTTAAGGGACAGCTTATAAGAGCCATTTTGTGCATTTAGAATTGCCTGCACATCAGGATTTACACTGTTCAAAAAATTCTTAATACCGCATCTTGGCTCTGATACAAACCGATAATCTCTTAATTGGCCATTAAAACTGCTATGGATAGGTGGTTCATAGCGTGGCTGCTTTGCAGGTCCAGCATTAAACGGTGCTTCATGCTTTCTTTTCAGACCAGATGTAGATGGTTGTGGGGGCAATATTGATGACTGTGCAGAACAAGTATCTTTATGTTTATATGTGAAATATTCCATGCTATATTTTCTATGGCATTTAGGGCATATTTTAGTGGGAGTTCTGTATTTGCCTGGGTCACAATTTTTTTGGTGTCTAGCCCAATTAGAGCTAAATATATTTTTATTGCATTGATCACAATATTTTTGTTTTGGCATTTTTCTTGTTGTTTATTATATAAGATTTCCTGGGCTTCAATTCAAAATTTTATACTGAATAAAAAATATAAGTTGGGTTCAGCAATGTGCTTTATATATTTAGTGTATATACTTAATATTAATATTATTAATATTAATATTATTATTAATTTTTATCCTCGGTTTATTATATAAAATTTTTTGGGTTTTAAATCAAAACTCTATGCTTACTACGACAGGTTATAAAGCCAATGGCCTACAAGTGGAAAAAGAGAATAAATGTTGATCTAAACTGGCCTTCCACAAATGCCTGCACAGACATGCATATCCTAGAAAAGCAATGACCTTACACTGTGTTATATATTGATTTTTATATAACAAGCTGGGACAGATATAAGCCTGACTCTAAATAAGAGTGGATTACAACAAACAAGCTGGATGTAACAAATATCAGATTTTTTATACAAAATATTGTTCAATATACCAGAAATATATTTAATATGAATAATTATATATTAAACCAAACAAGCCTGTAAGTATGAGAAGCACTGTAACAACACATCTGTTCTCCTCAGCCACTCTCACAATACTGGCTGATGCAATTTTGTTTGCACGCAAAGCTTCAATACTCGGAAATTGTACACATTAATCACTTTGATCTAAACACTGACGCAGAAGAGAATCACTTGAAACATGCAAAGCAAAAATTCAATACTACCGTGTCGGGAATTGTGCACATTAATCACTTTGATCTAAACACTGACGCAGAAAAGAATCACTTGAAACATGCAAAACAAAAGTTCAATGCTACCGTGTCGGAAATTGTGCATATTAATTATTTTGATCTAAACACTGACGCAGAGGAGAATTACTTGAAACATGCAAACATATGATGTAAGAAATAAGAAGGTCACAGAGCAATTCTAGAGGGTCTCTGCATATTACATTGTTTTAATATTAGATAAACAAATTGAACCTGGTATCCAATTGAACTTAAACCGGAAGTAAATATGTGTGGGTGTGGGTTTTTGGCTTAATTTCAGGTGTATCCAAAACAATATCAAAAAAAGCATATTTTTAACAAGCTTATGGACAAAAATCTGGCTGATGCAACTTTTGTAAGTGTGGACAAATCAATCTGAGGGGGCTCTTCATTTCTCGTCCTGGTTATAGCATCAATTACACTACTTCATTCATACTTCTGGGATGATTTTGCTTTCTTGAGTATAGACCTATAAATCGTCCTCAATTGTGGTCATGTCCACATTAAATTTCACTTTCATTACTTGTTAGCGCTGACACCAGGAGTGTACGTTTTTCCTCTCGCCAATAAGTTTTAATGACACTGAAGAGTTTCTCACAATCAGCATTTGTACCAGGCAGAGTAGAGCAAACAAGAATTTTATAAGAGGCACAATCACTTTTAAATTTGACCCATCCTGTACTAAATATTTGTACACTCCACTCCACTTACCCATCATTGCTTCTTTTCTCCCCCCCCCAATCTTCAAGATGTTTTTTAACGGCTTTTGAAATTGCACAGCAAGTGTCAAGAATATCATTATCATTAAATTCCAATGAATTTGAATTATGTTTTGCTTGTTGATCGATATATGAAAATGACTCTTGAAATTGTTCATAGGAAATTCTTGAGTCAAGGAGTAAATACCTCAGTTTCTTGACATCTTCAAAAAAACGAAGTGACCGTGTTTCTAAGTATTTTACCACTTCACAATAAAACCTGGCCGCGGTGGCTCAGTCGGTAACGCGTCTGACTACCATGCTCAAGGTCCCGGGTTCGATCCCCGGCCGGTTCAAATCCGGGAACTTTTCTAACGGTGGAAGCGGCCCCGGCGCCCACCCAGCGTCGAATAACATGGGTGGGTACCTGGGGGAAACCCTGGGGGGTAAAGGCGGTCAGGGGCGTGATGCTGATCACATCACCCCCACTCACGACCGGATCAAGAAAGTGTGGGGCGTTACCCCCACACCCCCTATACGCCTTCATGGCGTGGTGCTATGCACAGGGGAACACTTTACTTTTTTTCTTTACAATAAAACCTATTTGAAACAGAGAAAACATATTCCTCCTTCATACTCCCTTCTTTTACAAGTTTCATAAGTAAACTTTTTGCCGAGAATGGGAAAAAGTTCTGTTCTATTCTGTAGGAGTTGAAAATATATTGAACAGAAACTACAATTACTGTTATATCACACCTTTCAAATTTTAAAATAGTATCATTAAACAGGAGTAGCTGTGCATGCAGAAAATATAGCCATAGTTCACTTGTATCATCTTGAAAAAAATTGACAATAGCAATTGGGGCATTTTCCTCACTCAAAAAATAGGCCTTTATCGCTTCATACTGACGTATAATTAAAGTAAAGAGAGGAATCTTATCTTTGAGTGGTATAAAAGACCCTCATAATGGCGCCCAATAAATTCCCAGAATCTTTTCAAATTTTCTGTTCTCACAGTAAAAATACTAAAATGATTGCATATTTTGAAAACCAAGTTCTCAACATCTATGGGTATTATTTTTGCACAAGGTACAGAAATTGCATTATGTAGAATATGAGCCCACAACAAATAGGCAAAATATGTTTTTCTAATCTGCACTCTAACTCTCTGTGCACATTTTAATTTCCTGATGTCTTGTTTATGCTACCAACATTTAATGGTGCATTATCTGCTACAAATCCAACAACCTTGGTTTCCAAACCATATTGACTTACTGTATCCATCAATACACTTAAAGAAACTATCCAACTTACGTGTCTCAGAAACCGATGAACATTCTGTGTGACTTCGATTTTATATGTTGTTCAATATCATATTTACCTTTGTTTTAATGGAAAAGAGTATATTTGGGGATTTTTGCAAATTGAAAAGAGTATAGAGTATATGAATCTCTAAAAGAGTATAATACTCTTAAAAAGAGTATGTCTGGTCACCCTACATAATATGAACATCAATCAATCAATCAAGCTGGTAGGCACGTTACTTTTGACGTAACGATGAGCTGTAGATTTTGTCAAAATTTGCTGCTTATGTAACAGTTTCAATAGTACGTCACAACATTTCTCAAAACAAGGAACTCTGACTTGGATTCCTATAATAGAATATCATTATGGATAGCTTTGCTTGTAGTTCACAAGATGTGAGACATAAAGTCGAAATATTGAACACGAATGTAAAAATGTACTTTTTGTGGTTCATTATTGATTCGACGATTATTTAACGAGAACGAAATGAATTAAACAATGCATTGGAAATTACAAAGAAATCGTGATTGGAACAACAATACTATAATAAGAAATCCAATAAAGAGGAAGCTAAAAATCAATTGTATTGTTTAAACTTCTCTTCTTAGACCTGTAATCCACATTGGAAAGTTGAAAATATTGTTTAATTGCAATATACTTTACGTTTAACTTTCACGTTAGGGGAACCATGTTGCGCATTGAACACATAATGAATACGAGCAACCAGCCACAGCTTTAGAACTTGGAGATATAAAATTAGCACAACTTATCACGTCCCATATTTATCGTTTACTGTGCGAAATACGCTAACGGGATTAAAACTAACCTATTCACGTTTCTTTCTCTTATTAGATGCATACGCGAGTAGGTTAGGCAGTCAGGCTTGATATTGTAAGCATAAACATGCTATCTGTCTGCCAACCAAAATAGTACATTATTTTATATTGGTCTTTAACGAAAAGCTTGTAGTTAAACGATTTACAAAATTTATAACGTAGAAATGTTAAAGACACAGCCTTTGATTGGGATTCTCCACGTTTCTCTGTGCATTGGTATGTTAAGTGTTACCAGGTACTGTACTCGTATACACAGTAAACCTGTTACATCTATCAACTTCCTACCGACAATAGAACGGAACAATACATTGAAAAAATGAAGTATAACTTACCCCGGCAATCCTTCCGAACTGTCAAATGCAATATCAACGTATAGCAGAACACCTCACAGAAGAAACATCTTTTCTTGTCGTTTCACTCAAGCTTTCCTGCCTGAATTGCAGAACTTCCCACAAAAGGCAAATAGGAGACTGTGCGCAAGGGGCTGAATAGCTGTTACAGAGCACATAATACCGTTGCTTAATGTTTATATCGATCACTCTGTCTCGATTTGAATTAAATTTTCTTTGCGCTGTATAGAAACACATTTCAAGACCATGTGGTAGACTCATTTCTATGTTATGAAAGCTTGGATTTGTATCCAGTATTAACTTGTAAAATATGTAGCAAAATATGGTGCAAATTTGTATCTACGAAAAAGCATATTTATTGCACGTTCTTACTAACATTCTAAATTTTCCATACAACTAATTGTGCTCATATTTAACATACTTATCTTAGAAGATTCATGAATATTTTTGACAATATAACTAGAGTGAGTCACATAATTATTCGGACACACATTAAATTTCTAACGTTTAAGAGCGGAAAGGGAGTGAAATCTGTGTACAGCGTTGAAGTTGATTTTCGTTTAAAAAATGTCATGTTTAGCACAAAATTGGACGATAAAAAGTTAAAAAACGAACATCAGCAACAATATAACGATGAATCCCTACCGTTACAAAAATAGTGCCACAAAATTATTCGGACACATAGCAAATGTTAACGTAAGTTTGCGATACAGTGACAATTTCGATTTACGGATTGATTGATGTATGTATACTCTGTTCATATATATTAACTCTAGTTTCCTGTAGGTTTCTATAGCAATTACGATCGCGTTTTGTTTAACAAAGTTGTGATATAAGAACATTTTCTATGTAGAAATGGGGCGAAGAGGAAAGGAAAGTTCATTTGAACAACGTCAGTTCGTGATATGACACCACGCTAAGGGTAAAACTTACCGTGCAATTGCCTCAATGTTGAAAATGAAAAAAAGTACAGTTGCAGATATTATTAAGCGATTTAAAGATGAAGACAGGATCGAGTCCCACGGTCATACAGGGATTTTTCTTTTTTATTTGATTTAGTTTATTTTACTTCGCGTTTTGTGCCTCTTGGCTAATTTGCGAAGATGGGGATGAGTGATGAAATGATGAAATTGATGAATGGACATTCACAAACAACCAAGCCCGACCGGGATTCGAACCCGGGACCCTTGGCGTCGCAGCGCGATGTGCTAACCACTCGGCCACAGGGTCGGCTGGTCATACAGGGAGACCAAGAATTTTCCCCCCAGAGAAGAGACAGTAACCGTGAGGAAAATTTTAAAAAACCAAAGATGAGTGCTCCAATGGTGTGTGCTGTGGTAGCTGAGGAGTGTGGAAAGCATAGTCATCCTGAAACTATACGAAGAGTGCTCAGAAGGGCAAACTATCATGGCCGTGTAGCCAGGAGAAAGCCATTTGTAAGTAAGCCAAACAGGACAAAAAGACTGGTGTTCGCAAAGGAACACTTAGGAAAGGATCAGACATGGTGGAATCTGGTAATTTTCACTGACGAGAGTAAATTCAATATTTGTGAGTCAGATGGGAGGGTAACTGTGTGGCGCAAACCAAATGAAGAGCTCCGAGGGAAAAATTTGCAAACAACAGTGAAGCACTGGGGTGGTCACGTAATGGTTTGGGGCTGCATGTTGGCCCAAGGCGTTGGTAAATCGGCTTTCATCGAAGAGACAATGGACAGGTACCGTTACCTTGACATTCTGAAGTCAAATCTAAAGACTAGTGCTGAAATGATGGGCATTCTTTGTAACTTTATGTTTTATCAAGATAATGACCGAAGTACACTTCCCGCGTAGTACAGTGGGATCCATGAGTATTACCGCGCAAAATGTCCATCACCATGTTCGTACATCTTATTTGATCCAATAAGAGCTTCAAAAATTAAAAGAAAACTCAAAACAAGCTGTTGACAACTTCTGAACCAGCATACATAAAAATCCATCGCTTAAAAACACATAGGATGTAAGAGAAAAATTAATGAAAATAGTCATGGACAATTTGCAGGGTAATACGCATGGATCCCACTGTACAAGAATGGTTATTGTACAACTGCCCAAAAGCGCTCCATCCTCCACCGCAGTCTCCAGACTTGAACGTCATTGAGCACCTCTGGTGTAAGTTGGAAAAAGAAGTGAGGAAAACACCTATAACCTTGAAGGCAGACCTCAGGAGAGACTTCAACACGAATGGGCCAACATATCGCCGGTGTACACCAGAAAATTGGTAGAAAGTATGCCAAATCGTTTATCCGAGGTGTTAAAAATGAAAGGGATGCCTACCAGATACTGACATTTCTGTTCGTTGCTTTCAAGCGTGCTTTCCTGTTTCTCCGTCCATGTGTCCGAATAATTTTCTTTAACCCACAAAAAATGTTTGTTTTGTTTAATGAAAATATTTTACTAATATATTATATTAAACATAATTGAAGATAATAAACAGTGTGCTCATATTGTGTTTTGTTTGTTAAATAAAAATTAAACATTTATCATCGTATTATATCACGACTACGTCAGTAAATATTCAGAAATCTTATCTGTCCGAATAATTATGTGACTCACCGTACCTCTCTACCCTTCTTAAACCCGAAGGTTTACTGCTCCAGCGATACAAGCCTTCCATCTGTCCATATCCTGGGCAAGATCAATCCAATCTTTTTAATCTTTACCGGTTTCCTTTAGGTCCATCTCAACGTTATCTCTCTATCATCGGCTTGGCATTCCTACAGGTCTCTTACCATCAGGTTTCCCACAAGAAACCTGTAAACTCTTCTTTCCTCTCCCATTCGTGACACATGGCCTGCCCACCTAAGTCCCCTTAGGACTTAAATTATGTAACATTCTCCACTCACCTGTCTCCTCATCCCTTTTAGGTCCAAATATTTTTTCTAAAGATTTTATTTTCAAATACTCTTAATTTATGTTTCTCTTTTAATATAAGGACGAAGTTTCACATCCATATAATACTACAGGCAAAATTACTGTTTTGTATATTTTAACTTTTAGCCTCTTAGATATTATACGAAAAGATGCAAGTTTATGAATAGAGAAGTAACACACATTTCCTGAATTAAGTCTGCTTTTCATTTCCTCTCTAATATAATTTTCATTTGTTAGCATTACTTCCAAGTTCTTGAATTTGGAAAATGATTCAAACTAGTTGTTATCAATAATCAGATTTTGATTTTTACATAACACTTGGTTTCGGCATGTAAGCTATTTAGTTTTTCTCTTTGCTAACTTCCAAACCTATCTCTTTAGCCGCATTGAAAAATATTTCAGTATTATTCTTAATTGTATTTATATTATCCCATAGTAAGTATACATCATCTGCATCATCATCTGGTGAACTTTGTACCGATTTTACTGAAGAAATTACGTTAAATATCAATAATAATAGCAATGGTGTAAATATTAATCATGAAATTAACTATATTTTGTTAAATGATGCTAAGGAATATATTCCCTCAAAGGAAGCAATTAAGAAACATATTCTTGAAAATGAAATTTTGGATGCTTCGCAGAAGGACCAGCTGTTCGAGTTCTTAAGAAAATACCACATTCAGTTTTCAGGTAAGCCAAGACATGCTAATGTTGAACCATATAGAATCCAGATAGACACACAGGTTCCAGTTAACAATGTTCCGTATCCAATGCCTATATCACAAGGACAAGCATTAGAGGAGGAATTAGAAAAAATCAGGAGTGGAGATTATGTTTCAAGAATCGCCTCCATAGTTGAACCCATAACAGTTCCAAAACCAGGAGGTTTGTGGAGACCAGTAATAGATTTTCGGAAATTAAATCAAGTGAGAGTTGAGTCCATAAATAAAAAGCTACAACGCCTTTTGGGAGCAAACTATGTTTCGTCCATCGATTTATCTTGTGGATACTTTCAAATACCCAGGATTCATGCAAATATACAGTGTTTTCCTATCGAGGATGGCATAATTAATTTTGTTATTTACCTTTTAGAATTCGATGAGTTTTTACTCTATATCAAGGTAGAATGAGTAAAATTTTCTCTGAATTTTAGTAATTTCGTGATATCTTATTTGGACGACGTTCTTTATTTTTAACAAAACGCAAAACGTGGACAGAACACCATCATGTAGAATTGGTTTTACGACAGCTTAAGAATGTGAACATGTCTATAAAGTTGTCCAAATATAAATGTGCACGCAAGGAAATTTCGTTTCTGGGTCACATAGTATCTGATTGTAATACCATGGCTGATCCTAGCAACAATTCAGATATAATTAATTTTCCTGCTTCTACGAATAAAAGGGCGTCGAGAAAAATGTAGAGTTGGCAAATTGGAGATGCAAATGTATCGAGAAGTTTGCATAAATAGATCAATCTTTATGTGAACTTTTGAAAATGGAGGAGGTTTAGGATTGGACTGAAGTTCATAATCATTCATTCAGAAAGTTACGGAAATTAATTATCTCATCTAAAGCATTATCTCAACCTGTTTTATCAAAAACTCTTAATATTAACACCAATGGTTCGAAACGTGCTATAGGAACAGTGCTGTGGCAAGATTGGGAGGAAGGTTGTGGTGATGAACCGAAAGTAATAGAGAATGTTAGCAGAATACTTCAGAGGCAATGAACTATCTTATAGCATTCATGAAATTGAATGCTTATACCGATAATTTTTTCATTTGAAATTATCTTTATTTATGTAGCAGGATCCGAGGTAAATCTATACACTATCATCAGTCTATATCCTGGTTGGAGTCCAATAAAACATTAAACTGTCGCATAAATATATGGTAATTACACTTGAAAATTTCGACTCACGTATCTGGAATTTCAAATCGAATAGCTGATACTTTAAGCAGATATCCAGAACATTCTTCTGTTTCTGACTGACATTATTAATATAAATTTAGGCTCAGAAGACGAGGATACAGTCAATTTTTGGAAAATCTTATTAGGAAATTGAAGGGCGGAAAACATGAAAATGCACTGAAAGGATTTATACTTTAGAAGACGATATTTTATGTCTGAAACATTCCCATGATGATTCTTGGAAATTAGTTGTTCCGTTGTCATTAGTAGGAAAGACATTGCATAAATTACACGATAAAGAAGGACATTTAGGATGCTTCAAGGTCTACAGAAAATTTAAATCGTTATATCATTGGCCAAAAATGAAACAATCGACAAAGAAATACCTTAACAGCTGTGTTACTGGTGTTAGAAATAAACAAGCAGTTATGAAGATAAAGCAAGAAGAATTGCATGTTTATTCCATAAACCCACATCTACAGATATTTTTAGGCCATTACCCAGATCTCAAGATTATACACGAGCGGTTAGGAACAGCCTTAGTACCTTGGGGAATATATGGTAACAGCACAAAACATGACCTTTTTAACCTATATAATAGCAGAAATAACCATGCAAATAGGTTAAGCAGATTAAATCTATTTTTAATCTAATATATGGATATGTCGATAGGTTAGGCAGGTCAGGTTTGGTGAGGTTAACATGTATTTCCAAGGTACTAAGGCTGTTATGGCTTATCCACTAAAAAATGCAAGTGCTAAGCAAATTATCAATAAGATAAAATTAGAGTATTTTTGTCAATATCCTATTTGGAAGGTAATATCAGACAATGGTTCATAATTCGGATTTCAAAATTGGAATCTATGTATATGCAAGAAAATAACATTAAGGCATCAACAACTTCTATTTATTCACCATTTGCAAATCCAATACAGAGATACAATAAAGAAATAATTAGGTTATTGTGACCTATATACCATCAACATTGGTATAAATATTTATCTGAAATCATAGAACTTTTAAATAACTTAATTTCAGAAGTAATGAGCTACACACCAACAGAATTATTTATACATAACGAAATATGGGATACCATTTTGGATAAAGTTAATTAGCCTGATGATTTAGAATGTTACCTGTAAGAATAAATATTTAATGTGTAAAGCTAGAATGTGACAGCAATGCAAGTCAAAATTGAAGGAAGTAAATGGAAATAAAGTTACTATTAAACCTGATGATTTGGTCTTAATTAAAAATTATCAACAAAGTAGTGCATTCACACAAACTGTTTGGTCTATGGCTTGGTCCATACCTCGTTAAAAATGTTAAAAATAACTATGGAGAATCAGCATCTTTGAATGGAAAGAATGAATTAATCAGACAAAATTTATAAAATGTTAAGAAATAAAATTGCAGTGCTGGGAAAAGGAAGGAACTCTTGAGTATAAGATGAAGAGTGTTCTTGCGGTTCGTTCTTGATTTATTTTTAAATGTAAAAATGATGTTATTGATGCAAGGACTGATGATTGTAATTAATTATGATTAAGTGAAAAATGAGTTATTGGTTTTGAAAAAAATGTGAGGAGCATATGTATTTAATACACATTGTAAGGTAAGGCTGATAAACAATGTTATACTATGTGTTATGATTTGAAGAAGTCAATGTTTAATTGAAGGCAATGCTGCGGTATATTTATGTTTCATGTTTTGTCGAAATTGCTTTTTTCTTTCAATTTCCTTTTGATACTTGTTATTACTCATCGCAAGAAGAAAAATTTTAAACTTTTCGATAGTTAAACATTTTCCCGGAGGAGGGGGAATTTATTCTCGCTGTCCAAAATTGAGTCTCAATTATTATGAACTTATTGATAAGAATTAAGGCGTTTGCAACAGTGATACATATTTATTTTGTTCAACTAGCTGTTGATAAGAATTGAGCATCTAAGAATGGCTGTTAAATTAATGCTATCATAGTGATTGTACAATTGTGTTAATATAGTTATATATTCGAAGTTAATGATGTGTCAATATTATTATTTCGCAATCTTGGAACTTAACTAAAAAGTAATTTGGGATTAGACTAAAGCCAGGGTCTCCTGCAGCATTTATTGGCTAGTAGTTACCCTGTAAAAGCCTACATACACATTTTGGCTTTGAAAATACAAACTCATGTGGCAATTTATGTAGTAGAAAACACAAATAAAAACCACTTCAAATTTATATTTGCAAAGTAAGTTTTAATGATTCTGGATTATTTTTTTCAATCTTCCGTTGTGCTTATGAAGAATGTTTTTGAAGGAAATTAAAATTGGGGGGAAAATCCACATGTTAAACTTTGTATGATAATTTACTTTTATGAATACTTCAAATACTCTCCCATATATTAACAAATGTAGGAGAATAAACTATTCTTATTTCCAAGAAAATGAATTTAATGCTTCTTTGAATAATATAATCTAATTTAAATTTATTCCTTATTTCAGAGATTGATTGCTCTCTCGACACCTCTCATGTTTGAAGAAGATCCTAATTTTTTGAATGGAAAAGTAAGTAAATAAATAAGTTAACCTGCCTCATTTAAGCTGATTATTTTTCGGAATCACATATGTAGAACTAAAAACATAAAACAATGCTGCATGTGCAAACCATACAAAAAATGCTCAAAAAATTCAACCGAGGCACGTCAAATTTGGTGTACTACATCGTTGCAGGGGACGAAACTTGGATCTATTCATACGAACCCGAAACTAAACAGCAATCCACTGTTTGAGTGCTTCAAAGTGAGCCAAAACTAACAAAAGTTGTTCGTTCGAGGAGTGCTGCGAAGCAAATGATTGCTTGTTTCTTCCGTTATACCGGACATGTAGCAACAATACCTTTAGAAGATCGAAGGACTCTAAATGCTGAGTGGTATACAACAATTTGTTTGCCAGAGGTCATCAGTGAATTGCGTAAAACAAACCCAAATCATCGCATTATTCTTCACCACGACAACGTCAGTTCCCACTCAGCACACCAAATTGTTGATTTTTTGTCCAGAAAAAATGTCGAATTAATGACTTATTGTCCGTACTCATCGGATTTATCACCTAATGACTTCTTTTTGTTACCACACATGAAAAATGCCTGGTGAGCGATTTGTGTGGCCTGAAGCAGCTATTGACGAATTCCGAACAGCGGTTTCTCAGGTATCAGCTTCAGAGTGGGAGAAATGCTTTCAAAATTGGTTTGAGCTTATGCAAAAGTGTATCGGTCTTAAGGGTGAATACTTTGAAAAACAATAAAGCCATTCCCAGAATTTCACATGTCTTCTTTCATATTGATTGCAGAAACATTTCCAGCAGCCCTCGTATATGAAACTCTCCCTATCCATTATCATCATCGTCTTAGATTCCGGTGTTAAACAGCTTATTGTGCATTTGGTGAAGATGACTGCTTAACCGGAACATTGCTGACTTTTCACTCATCTGGCTTGCCTGCCAGAAACCCTTCCCACTTATTGTTCATCTTAGTCAGGTGGTGGATCCAGTAGTATGCGTTGAAGACCAGGAAAGCCAGGGGGAATATCAAGAGTGAAATTGCATCCAGACATCCGTTTCTCCGTAGCACATTTCCGACAGCACGGCACCATCTTAGACACACGTTGACACATTTCCATCTCCTGTTGGACATTTTCTGCTGCATCTGGAAAAAATGAAGATAGGAGACAATTAGGACCTTTAACATTATTAGAACAGGTACCTTTTAACAAAGACTGGAACAGACGAGACTTGTATTGTTCTGACAAATGCCACAGTTAGTTTAATCTGAAAAATACTTTAGTACTTCCGATTACTTTGAAATAATTGAATTGTACATTGGGAAATGATAAATCAATTATCTGCATGAACAATACTGCTTACGGTTTTTAAAATTCATAGACGAGTAATAATGGGATAAACAAACAGTTCCTTACTTCAAAACTTCAGATAAGAAGCACAATAAGTTTGAGTGTGAGTTGGTGTTTTAAGTCCACTTTATGCATAGTAAGGCTAATTTGGACTGGACCTATAGTTTAAAGTGAAATCCGAACCACTTGTGCCTCCACCGGGTATAGAACCCGGGACCCCTTGACAGTTTTTGATCATGATCTAAGAAGATTTGAAGAATTTCTATATTCGGGAAACAACAAAGTCTCGAACTTCAATATTTTCCCAGGCTGAAAAATGTAAGGCGTTCGGCATTTTCCAACTACTCAGAAGTTACAACAGTTTCGAAATCTCTCAATGTGCCAACAAAATTTAAGACCAGAATGAAAGTCTTATATTCTTGCCAAAGCTCTTTTGTTCGAATTTTTTACGTTTGGCCCAAGCATCTGTTTCACCATTTCTTCGGTTTGAATTAACCTTGGAGGCAGAACAACTTTAAAACTAATTGTACTCGTAAATAGTATTCAGTGTTACATTTTACCCTCTAGAGAAAGAAGCGACAAATGGGAACCCTTAAGTTCCACTAAGCACGAAACTACCCACACACCCCTAAGAGTTACGACAAAGTGAATATTTGCATAACTGAAATGTTCTTTAATTCATTCCCAACAGTTATAAGCAGAGTGGATAAAAAATCATTTTTGATTATTTTTTTACTTAAATCGGATTTTTTTATTAAAATCGATTTCTTTCTTTCTTTCTTTAAGGAACCACGCTTAAAAATGCTTGTATGGTTTTTGACACCATGCATATAGATATGATTTCTATAGAAAGGCTTTCTCTAGTAAACGACCCTGTAAAATATATGAACACTTCGATTAAATCAAACAAAACATTGTTTGTAAATATACATTCTTCTGTTTCCGATACTGTATACATGAACCTAGTATGGAAATGTTTGTTGGGTGTGTTAGTGAAACTATTAGTAAAACTAATAGAATAATTTCGGTAATTTTTCTTCCACTGAAAAATAAAGCATTCTGGATGTACTCTATAGTTGTAACTTAAAATATTTTATAGTATGTTTGGCAACTTTTTTAATAATAATTTGCAAATATCAGCTGCTATGTTTATTTACAGCTTAATCATAATAACACTATTAACGGTTTAACATGATTAGTATTTTGAATATTTTTCTACACACAATGTTTTGTATGTTTGCCCATAAAAATTATTGAATTTTAAATCAAGAGAAATGCAAGTGTGTTTGCAATTGGCATATTACATTTTCTTTTGCATGAGCTTCACACCATCAGTACATATATTTTGTCTCCTTTCGCTTTCTTTCATTGAACCTAATAAAAACCATTAAATTATTACAAGATTAATGTAATTTTATGAAAAGTGATTCTGATATGTACAAAATTCTTAAGTACATAATTCGATAACGTGATTTAAATCAGTGACGTTTTTTCAAGAAATCACCGGATTCAAATGATTGAAATCACCATTTAAAACAACCTGATTTAAATAAATTCACCTTGGTTATAAGAGTTGATAATCCGATAAACCTATTAAGGAATAAAATTTCATTTGCACCAGTTCATGTAGTATATCCTGAGTTCACTTTACAAATTATTCCATAAATTCACAAGTTAGTACAAAATTCTTATATCATGTCATTAGGCCTACATGTTAAAAGTCAAAACACTTTCTTCTCTAAAAAGTGAGGAACAGCTGCTTTATTTTGTGGAAGGAAGACTGGAGCTTAATCTCCCTTCACGACCACCATCGTATAGCATGCATAAAAATCATAAATAGAAGAAAGGATGAGGAACGTACCATAGGCTTAATCACCAGAGGCAATGCGAAGACCATCTCCGACTTCTGTTTGTTTCTCACTGTCTTGCACCTCACTCCCAGGAGGATGAAGGCATACTCCAGCAGGGCTACCACCACGAAAGACATGCACACCATTAACCATACCTCAACTGGCTTCACGTTGAAGGATGGCGAGAGTTTCTGCCTGTTGGAGTATAGAGGAAATAAATATACAAAGCTCAAGTTGTAGCAACAAACTAGGGAAGATGTCCCTTATATCTTTGCGAACTCTTATTGGGCCTCGTGTGGCACACGATGTGGGCATCGCCAATATTAATTCTGGTTGTTTTCGTTAACAACCGATTTGAGTCATCATTTTTGATGACGCAGCTCTTGAAACGCAGCCAGGACGCTGTTTCCCTATAGAGAGCTGGCGAAATTGCCGAAACAACTGGTTACTTCCAATATGTGCGAATGTGTAAGTCAAAATGATATTCCCGATTTAGTTCATTTATTATACGAAAGGTAATAAGCTTTTCTTCCATATGTAATTTTCTTATGGAATAATCCAAAAAGTATTTTTTCTTTCTATTGCAGACTCGTAGCTGCGCTGTCGGCCACCAGGAGGCAGTTTAGTCACAGTGAGGAAACTGGCTACCACTGGACAGCAGAAAGCGTTCTGTATTCTCGATTTTCATACCAATAAGTCTGTCGTGCTTGTTCAGCGGCATCTCCGAACAAGATTTGGGGTTGAACCATCTTCTGTAAAGTCAATTAGAAAATGGTACGCGACATTTGAAGAAACTGGTTGCACCTGTAAGGGAAAATCGACCGGCCGGCCTTCAGTAGGGGAAGACGCAATAGAGCGTGTGGCAGGAACTTGATTATAGACTAAATGTGTGTCGTGTAACACGTGGATCATTTTTAATAACATTTATAATATGCGAGGAAAAACGTTTTTTTGAGTTTTTCAATCTGTGTGCATAATCTGTCATTTACGTATCATTACAATGAAATAATTAGACACTGAAATCGGGAATATCATTTTGACTCACGCGGTACAAGTGTGACAATACTGCATATAAAAAGTTAATGATGTGATAAAATTAATTTCTCGTGAAGACGGACGAGACAATAAAAATTATCCCTCATCGAACACCTATTTACAAAATCTTTAACTTTGGAGACCTTTTAAATTTTCACATTAATAGTCTTAGAGATACCAACAAATCACCATAGATTTATTTTTCCTTGTTACCAGACAAGTTATGTGGCCGTAAAACTGATATTTGTATAACTCCATCAGTCCACCAAACTGAATCGTATATCTCTCACAGTTACTAATATCAGATAGTGTTAACACGTTTGTTGATAAGGACAGATGGACATGAGAAATACAGCAGACATTTCTTTATTTCAGCTTTGCAGATTAGTAACTTGCAATTCATTATTGTATTAGTACGAGAGAAGTGATGGAAAACGTCAGGATCTTGTCTAAAAGCAGATACTTCTAGCTTTCCGATGAGGTATATTTGACTTTTTTCTCCCCATGGAGTACAATTTTACTAGCACGTAAACAGAGGGCTTAATATTTTTGACTTAGTAAGGATTTGAAAGTTTTAAAACATTTGAAGAGTTCAGTGAAAACGATTGTAAAGAACTCTGCTTGATGTTAGGACTTTAAAATGTTGCGTTCTTTTCAATTCATTTTCCGATGTTGGGTATGAAGCTACGTACAAGGACACTCGTTGAATGTGCTTTACAGTTTTTACTTCCAGCGTAGAAAATTCATTGACTGCCGTGAATAGGATGATGACAAAATCAAGAAATAGAATAAATTGGATACCCTTGAAATTTGTGTGAAGGTAACAGTAGTGAACGAGGAACTCACAGATAGTTTCATTCATGATGTCATCCACAGATATGCTGTAAAAAGTATTTGCGCATTGGTTTGCTGTAAATATAATTTATGAAATGTTATATTATTTTATGGGTCTCATAATCTAATTCTCAAAATTGGTTAATTATCCCTAATTTAACATAATAACATATCAGCGGTAACTTTGATGCCCAATGACACTCCTCCGTGAATTTTGGTATTTCCCCCGGAGGAAAGTGGCTGGATTCAACACTGGTTGATATCAATGGTTTCCAAAGGTCTCAGGTCCTATCCGCAGTGGATTAACATTATGCAGTGATTATGTTACTATGATAGCTTGTAAGTTCAGTCCCGACTAGCATATCTGAGCTTCAAGTGTACTTCAAACTTGAAAAAGAACTCAACATTTTCTCTTCTTTTTGTGGTTATAACAAGAACATACGTGGAAATTCCAAAATAAGGCATCTAATCTTCAAGAAAAGATGATACATATGGCTGAAATCCCATACATATAAATAAGGAAGGTATCCTACCTGAGCGAGCTGAACATGGTGACGAGCGTCAGCAGGGAGGTGACCATGAGAGCCACCCTCCCGGGAACCTTGTCGGGATCGATGATGAAGCTGCACCAAGAGATGATGACCAGCAAACCACTCGGGAAATACGTCATCAGGAGGTGAGTGGACAGGTTCCGGCGCAAGTATATGTTGAGGTACAGTGCTTCAGGGCTAAGATCTGAAATTTGTGAAAACATCCATCACATTTCTTTACATTTAAGTAGTGTAAAATACTATAATATAAACCCGAGAAATGATGAACCCCCCTCAGGCAGATTTGGCTACACTTAAAACTAGTTCAAGATGAGCATATGAGCTTATTGCTCAAGTGTGGTACTCTGTCTAACCCAAGATTTTTGTAAAAATGCCCTCGGGAATTTCCCGTGAAATGATGAGCCCCCTCAGATTGATTTGCCTACACTTACAAAAGCTACATCTGTGAGATTGTTGTCCATAAGCTTGTTAAAAATATGGCCCTCTTGATATTGTTTTTGCTACACTTAAAACTAAGCCAAAGAGCCACCCACACCCACCCACACCCACACATATTTACTTCCGGTTTAGTTCCGGTCCACTTTCGGCCCACATCCGGTCCACTTCCGGTCCACTTCCGGTTTACCCACTTCCGGCCCACTTGTGGCCTACTTCTGGTTTATTTCTATTGTATCATGTTGTGCAACAAATTATTACCCAATATTATGCAACAAATTATAATGCAAAAGCTCTTGCATCATGTTGTGCAACAAATTATTACCCAATATTATGCAACAAATTATAAGGCAAGATCTCTTGCATCATGTTGTGCAACAAATTATTACCCAATATTATGCAACAAATTATGATGCAAGAGCTTTTGCATCATGTTGTGCAACAAATTATTACCCAATATTATGCAACAAATTATGATGCAAGAGCTTTTGCATTACATATCAGTTAGTATTGTGAGAGTGGCTGAGGAGTACAGATGTGTTGTTGCAGTGCTCCTCTTATTTTTTAAAAAACACAAAAATATAGCAGATTTGTATAAATTGAATTATAGGTTTGTTTGATTTAATATACAGAATTTTCTAATATATTGAACAAAGGGTTTATATCTGCCCTAGTTTGTTATACATGATACATGGTATTAGGTTATTGCTTTTCTAGGACATGCCTGTGTAGACATGTATTTGTGCTACGGCAGTGCTTCTGTACTTATTCTATTTTTGTGCAATAAGGCTATCAGCTTTATACAACCTGTCATAGGTTTATTAAGTATAGAGTTTTGATTTGAACCCCAAGAAATTTTATATAATAAACCAACAACAAAGCCAAAAATATTAAGACACTTAAGTATATATACTAAATATACAAAGCACACTGCTGAACCCAACTGATATTTTGTATTAAGCATAGAATTTTAATTTGAATCCCAAGAAATATATATAATAAACCAACAACAAAAATGCCAAATCAAAAATATTGTAATCAATGCAATAAGAATATATCCAGCCCCAATTGGGCTAGGCACCAAAAGAATTGTGATCCAGAAAAATGCAGAACATCCACAAAAATATGCCCAAAATGCCATAGAAAATATAGCATGGAATACTTCACATATAAACATATAGATACTTGTTCTGCACAATCATCAATATTGCCAAACAAAATTGATTGGAAATATTGGTGTGATTGCTCTGTATAGCTTAGATTGCAAGGTTAAATTTTGCAATTTTCAAGACCAGGAGCTAGATATTGCACACCAGAAACAAGCCATAAAATGCCTCTCCACAAATTATGTGAGCATCATGGAGCACACAATAGGATTTTAATCCCTATCTTGTACAAGTGACCATGATTTGTGGTAACAAATTCAATATAACTATTTATTGTTTTCCCAAAAACTTTCTTCAAAAATATGTAATGCACCCAATTTGCACTCTGATCTGCAATAATATATATCCTGTACTCTGGAGAAAATTCATAGCAATTGCAGAACCAATAATAAGAGCTGTTCTTTTGAAAGCTAACAAACATTCCCACAATTCTCCTAGATCTGTTGTATATAATTCTTTCAAACTTGCTGAGTATTTTCAGGGATATGTATTGAAAAAACCTGTCACTGGCAAGCACCCACTGCCTCTCAGTCTTACTCTGCACTGCAAATGGGTCATACTCGGACAGGCCAAAAAACCTAAGCTTGAAATTATTCACAAGTAACTCGGATTTTATGTATCTTGAAATGGATCTTCTCTCAAAAAAATCCATACAGGCAGATATTTAACAACATATCTGTAAAAACATATTACACAGTCAATGATTGCTTCCCACAACTGCACATAATATTAGCCTCATGCAGTGATTAAATAATACACCTATAATTGCAATCTCTGAATTTTTGTCTCAAAAAATACAAAACAATCTCACTAATATGTATGTGCTCGTGGCATTCAACAAGATCCATATTGAAATCCTCACCACTGTACAAATTCCCATCATCTGTTGTGACAAATTTAACACTGTCACCTAGAAATATTTTGTTCATCCTATTGAAATATTTGTAATGTGTCCAGTTCAAACTCTGATCTAAAATCATATACATACTGTACTCTCTGTTAAATTTATTGCAGCTGCTAAACCAATAATTTGCATATAATCTCAACATGCTAAGATTGTGATAAGACTTGTTTTTGTAAAAACTAACAAACATCCCTACAATCCTCCTGTGCCTGTTGTAAACAATTCTTTCAAACTTGCTGATCATCTTTAGGAACAAATATTGGAAAATTCTATCACTGGCAAGCACCCACTGCATCTCAGTTTCATTTTGTACTGCAAACAGGTCATACTCAGACAGGCCAAAAAACCTGAGCTTGAATTCCTCAACAAGTGACTCGGATTTTATGTATCTTGAAATGCATCTCCTCTCAAAAAATGCCATACAATTCTGAATGCTACCCATATGTACAACACTATATAGAACAAAACAGGGTACATGTATAATTATTGCACAATTACTTTGAGCTGTCTCTGCTGGGCTGCCTGCTGCAACTCTATGGCACAAAACCAGATTCCTGTACCTGAAATACATATCACACTGAGAGGCTGCACAATTGTTTTCCACAGTTGCATATGTCATGCAAATTATTCTCCTCCAGTGATTTAACAATACAATCACAAGTACAGTCTCTAAATTTTTGCCTTAGGAAATACATAACAAGCTTATTCAAATATGTATAGTTTTTGCAACAGACAAAATCTGGATTGAAATTCTTACTATTGTATAGATGCACATTATCAGTTGTAACAAATTCAACCTTCTTATCTATAGACAGGTTGTTAATTTTATTTGAATATTTATAATGTCTCCAATTTACACTCTGAAATGTAAGAATGTACATATACTCTGCAAACAATTCACAGCAATTGTTGAACCAGTGACTGTCAAACAATTTTAACATGTAATAATAATAATAATATTAATGACTATCTGTATGAAAATTTACAAAACACCCAACAATCCTCCTGCCCCTGTTGTATGTAAATCCACTGCATCTCAGTTTCATTCTGCACAGCAAACAAGTCATACTCGGACAGGCCAGAAAACCTAAGCTTTAAATCATCAACAAGTAACTCAGATTTTATGTATTTCAAAATTCATCTCTGTCAAAAAATCCTGTATCAGAATTATCCATGCAATAATATAAAATTTTCACAATTATCTTGCCTGCTGCCTTATATTGCTTAGTAATTGATGATTGTTAGGAATCTTGCCTGTTGTATCTATAAAAATAAATAATATTGTTAATTCATGTATTATTCTTTGTTCAAATCTGGATTATGCTGTACTTTACAAACTTGTTTTACACCGAGATATTAGAGAATTTTTTTCCCACAGCTGCATGTATCATGTTGTTTTCTTCCAGATTTCTGCATGTTTTGAGTAGCATACAAGTTCTGGATTGAAATCCTCGCTACTGTACAAATTCCATCATCTGTTGTGCAAAAAATTATTATGCAATTTGAACTCTGATCTGAAATTAGGTACATTTTATGAGTTGTTGAACCAGTGATTATCATATATTCTCAGTAGGGAGTTATAATAATAATAATAATAATAATAATAATAATAATAATAATAATTGTTTTTGTAAAAATTGACAAAGAATCCAACAATTCTCCTGTATCTGTTGTATATAAATTTTTTACACCTGCTAATCTGTCACTGGCAAGCACCCACTACAAACAGGTTATACTCAGACAGGCCAGAAAAACTAAGCTTGAATTCCTCAACAAGAGACTTGGATTTTATGTACTTTGAAATACATCTCCTGTCAAAAATCCTGTATCAGAATTATCCATACAATAATATACAATTATCTTGCCCACTGCTGCCTTATAGCCCTCAAAAACTGCTTCTGGAACTTGTTGGACCTGTTAAATAAAAAAAATTTGTTAGGCAATACATATTTACAGGATAACTGCTATTTATTCATATTTTTTTGTCATGTTTGATTATTCTCTACAAATTTGTATGTTTCACTGCTGTTTGTTCTGGCAGGGTCTGCCTGCCTAAACAGAATAGGTTGTGGATAAGCAATATGAATAATTATGCAGCAGGCCAAGATTATGCTGGCAGCCCATAAGCATGTACAGATCTGCAGGCATTCAAAGCCCAGTCACCAGAAGTACAGCCGGCCCAGAATCAGAATCAGTGACAGCACAGAGAAGAAGCCAAGCATAACTTTCAAAACTGTAGCACTGCACTGAGATTCCCCTGATTCGGGATCAACAAGGCAATAGCAGCAGTCTCTCTTCACCCTATCTTCCCTATAGGGTGGAGGAGCAGATGGAACTAACTCTTCCTTGTATTCCATGCTTGGGTGTATATACAATATTTACCTGCTCTGAGAAGTTACATCCACCAGGTAGGTAAAATTGTGAAGAAGTGAATCTAAACCAAGCCTAGCTCTGCATTGCAGGTCTACAAAGCTTTTAAGTTAATGGATCCCATGCCATGTTCTTATCAGCCACATCTGCTTCATAGCTGGTCCTATGTTTCCTGTAGTAGAGCCTATTCTTATCAGCCACATCTGCTTATGCTTTTAAGCTAATGGATGCTTTTAAGCTTTTAAGCTAATGCTTTTAATCTTAATGCATGCTTTTAACCCAATGGATGCTTTTAAGTTAATGCATCAATGCTTTTAATCTTAATGCTTCCATGAGTCATGCACGAACCTGCTCATAAAAGGCATTTCTGAACCTGTTTTTATCAGCCATATCTGCTTCTGACTCATATCCTGTGAATATACAATATTGTACAACTGCTTATATTTTAGGCCATGGAATTGTTTATACACTGTACATACATAAAATTGTTTACAATTGTACAGGCATAAAATTACTTACAACTGTACATGCATAAGACTGCTTGTAATTTCTATACAAGCAGAATTGCTTACAGCTGTACAGGTTGCTTACAGCTGTACAGGCATAAGACTGCTTGTAATTTCAATACTGTACAAACATAGAATTGTTGATAACTATAAAAACATAAAACTGCTTATAATTATACAAGCAGCTGTACAGGTATAAGACTGCTTGTAATTGTACAAGCAGAATTGCTTACAACTGTACAGGCATAAGACTGCTTTTAATATACATATAAACATAAGTACTTACAAATTACTTAATTTATAGGTATAAAAATATTTAATAGTTCTAATACTGTGCATATGACTGTACAATATTTTGATACAACATATTAAGTTCAGAGAACATGTGCAAGAATCTGAAACTGCTCAGAATCAATTAATTGATCCTATAAAACCTGCAGGCTTTTAGTCTAAGTGCAGGCTTTTAATCTAATGTAAGGCTTTTAGTCTAAGTGCAGGCTTTTAAACACACTCAATCCAAGTGTTTATATATTGATTGCTTAGAAAATATGTATTCCTTTTCTTATAACAGTGCCGTCACAACTATACTGCTGTACAATTTAAAATTTAATTTCAAGATTAACAGGGCAGTAGTGTAAACATACAAGCAGTTAAATTTTAAATTGTATGAGCAGGTTCGTGCATGACTCATGGAAGCATTAAGATTAAAAGCATTGATGCATTAACTTAAAAGCATCCATTGGGTTAAAAGCATGCATTAAGATTAAAAGCATTGATGCATTAACTTAAAAGCATCCATTGGGTTAAAAGCATGCATTAAGATTAAAAGCATTAGCTTAAAAGCTTAAAAGCATCCATTAGCTTAAAAGCATAAGCAGATGTGGCTGATAAGAATAGGCTCTACTACAGGAAACATAGGACCAGCTATGAAGCAGATGTGGCTGATAAGAACATGGCATGGGATCCATTAACTTAAAAGCTTTGTAGACCTGCAATGCAGAGCTAGGCTTGGTTTAGATTCACTTCTTCACAATTTTACCTACCTGGTGGATGTAACTTCTCAGAGCAGGTAAATATTGTATATACACCCAAGCATGGAATACAAGGAAGAGTTAGTTCCATCTGCTCCTCCACCCTATAGGGAAGATAGGGTGAAGAGAGACTGCTGCTATTGCCTTGTTGATCCCGAATCAGGGGAATCTCAGTGCAGTGCTACAGTTTTGAAAGTTATGCTTGGCTTCTTCTCTGTGCTGTCACTGATTCTGATTCTGGGCCGGCTGTACTTCTGGTGACTGGGCTTTGAATGCCTGCAGATCTGTACATGCTTATGGGCTGCCAGCATAATCTTGGCCTGCTGCATAATTATTCATATTGCTTATCCACAGCCTATTCTGTTTAGGCAGGCAGACCCTGCCAGAACAAACAGCAGTGAAAAATATAAATTTGTAGAGAATAATCAAACATGACAAAAAATATATGAACAAATAGCAGTTATCCTGTAAATATGTATTGCCTAACAATTTTTTTTTATTTAACAGGTCCAACAAGTTCCAGAAGAGTCATTCCATGAAAAATCAACACAGATATGTGCAATTTTTAACCTGACCACCTCCGATTTTCATGAAATTTGGGGAGTTGAAACTATGCATAGAACTTAGTAACTATGAAAATTTTTAGTCTCGTATGTCTTGTAATTGCTAAATTTATTCAAGGTCAAAGTTTGCAGAAATTGCCTTTTTTGAGCCCGCTTAGCTATACTAAATGTGCTGTAACTCCGCCGCTATTTTGCCTAGGAAGCTCAAATAAAGCTTATTGTACAGGGAATTGAACAAGCTTTCCAGAGATATATTAACAAGCCTACCTTTGGATAAAAATATAATTTTGTCACGTGACCTTGACTTTTGACCTTGAATATCTCAAAACATGTCATCACCAAAAATCGTGAAAAAATATATTTGGTCCCTCATACCATACTCTAAAACATATCAAAATATCATTCTGGGAATGCAATGGGATCAGAAGATACAAAATAATATGTGTAACTATGTGACTGATAAAAGCCCGATTACATGAACTATGAAGAGTCAAATGTTCCTTAACACCCCCTACAAAATGTGAAGGAGTTATCCTGGGTATAATTGGTCATGAAAGAAATAGGTTAGGCACAGGGAGATCCCTAGCCGTGTGTGTCAAGCGCAGATCCGGCATATTGTTGACCGCCATATTGAATTCAACGCAAAAATTTCAAAGGAAAGGGGGTGATGTGATATATCAAATGAGGCTAGAATTTCACGAGAAATGAAGTGACGAAGGATTTTCAAACGTATCTTACGCCAGCAAAAAGTTATACACATATCTTTCACTTACGATATATGCACATTATAATGTTGTCAATGTTCCTGTGAGCACACTCGTTGACGTCTCTCACACTCGCATAGAACATTTGGTAATGTAGCATGTACAACAACATCGCAAGCAGCAACTATGCCTTCTCTTAGATGGTCAATATCAGGGACTTTAAGTGCATGCACCATTCTCTTCAAATGTTTCTGAAGGTAAAAGTCCTCCTAAGATGTTAGATCTGGGGAATGTGCAGGCCTTTTAATAGATCCCCGTGTGCCCACCAATCTATCTAGAAAATTATCATGAAGAAATTGCGAAAATCTCTACATAGTGTAGTCACACTCTGTCCTGTTTCAAAACTCGAAAAGTGCCATATCCCGTAAGCAAGGGTGAAAAAAAATGTTCACTTAACAAATCCAAGACGCCCTCACCATTTAAGGTTCCGTTGTTGAATATGGACCAACCATTTCCGTTCGACATACATTATACCACATAATTAGCTTACCAGCAACAACCATTCGACTGAGCAAATCACAGGTATTGCATATTATTTTTATTAATTTAACGTGAACATAATAATTTGCCTCGTCACTGAAGAATTTTTCATTCCAAAGGAAGTGTCACGTAATTGTTTGAGATACTTTTCCCAATATTCTTCACTATTCAACTATTTGGTGAATGTAGCTGATTAAAATCATATGCAATGGTGCGTATAGTTCTTTCTCTCCCAAGATGTCAGCGCGATCTCGTCGAGTTCCTAACACGTTAGGAGCATTCCAATGCTTTGTTTTAACACCTCGAAAAGGAGAAAATGGTTACAAGCATGCAGTAATAAATTTTTGCTGGTTAAATATATGTTGGATAAACCTTCGTCACTTCATTTCTCGTGAAATTCTAGCCTCATTTGATATATCACATCACCCCCTTTCCTTTGAAATTTTTGCGTTGAATTCAATATGGCGGTCAACAATATGCCGGATCTGCGCTTGACACACACGGCTAGGGATCTCCCTGTGCCTAACCTATTTCTTTCATGACCAATTATACCCAGGATAACTCCTTCACATTTTGTAGGGAGTGTTAAGGGACATTTGACTCTTCATAGTTCATGTAATGGGGCTTTTATCAATCACATAGTTACACATATTATTTTGTATCTTCTGATCCCATTGCAGTCCCAGAATCATTTTTTGATATATTTTAGAGTATGGAATGAGGGACCAAATATATTTTTTTCACGACTTTTGGTGATGACATGTTTTGAGATATTCAAGGTCAAAAGTCAAGGTCACGTGACAAAATTATATTTTTATCCAAAGTTAGGCTTGTTATATATCACTGGAAAGCTTGTTCAATTCCCTGTACAATAAGCTTTATTTGAGCTTCCTAGGCAAAATAGGGGCAGAGTTACAGCACATTTAGTATAGCTAAGCGGGCTCAAAAAAGGCAATTTATGCTAACTTTGACCTTGAATAATTTAACAATTACAAGACGCACGAAACTAAAAATTTCCATAGTTACTAAGTTCCATGCATAGTTTCAATTCCCCAAATTTCATGAAAATCGGAGATGGTCAGGTCAAAGGCTGTGTTGATTTCACATGGAATGACTCAGAAGCAGTTTTTGAGGGCTATAAGGCAGCAGTGGGCAAGATAATTGTATATTATTGTATGGATAATTCTGATACAGGCTTTTTGACAGGAGATGTATTTCAAAGTACATAAAATCCAAGTCTCTTGTTGAGGAATTCAAGCTTAGTTTTTCTGGCATGTCTGAGTATAACCTGTTTGTAGTGGGTGCTTGCCAGTGACAGATTAGCAGGTGTAAAAAATTTATATACAACAGATACAGGAGAATTGTTGGATTCTTTGTCAATTTTTACAAAAACAATTATTATTATTATTATTATTATTATTATTATTATTATAACTCCCTACTGAGAATATATGATAATCACTGGTTCAACAACTCACAAACTGTACCTAATTTCAGATCAGAGTTCAAATTGCACTATAAATTTTTGCACAACAGATGATGGAATTTGTACAGTAGCGAGGATTTCAATCCAGAACTTGTATGCTACTCAAAACATGCAGAAATCTGGAAGAAAACAACATGATACATGCAGCTGTGGGAAAAAAATTCTCTAATATCTCGGTGTAAAACAAGTTTGTAAAGTACAGCATAATCCAGATTTGAACAAAGAATAATACATGAATTAACAATATTATTTATTTTTATAGATACAACAGGCAAGATTCCTAACAATCATCAATTACTAAGCAATATAAGGCAGCAGGCAAGATAATTGTGAAAATTTTATATTATTGCATGAATAATTCTGATACAGGATTTTTTGACAGAGATGAATTTTGAAATACATAAAATCTGAGTTACTTGTTGATGATTTAAAGCTTAGGTTTTCTGGCCTGTCCGAGTATGACATGTTTGCTGTGCAGAATGAAACTGAGTTGCAGTGGATTTACATACAACAGGGGCAGGAGGATTGTTGGGTGTTTTGTAAATTTTCATACAGATAGTCATTAATATTATTATTATTATTACATGTTAAAATTGTTTGACAGTCACTGGTTCAACAATTGCTGTGAATTGTTTGCAGAGTATATGTACATTCTTACATTTCAGAGTGTAAATTGGAGACATTATAAATATTCAAATAAAATTAACAACCTGTCTATAGATAAGAAGGTTGAATTTGTTACAACTGATAATGTGCATCTATACAATAGTAAGAATTTCAATCCAGATTTTGTCTGTTGCAAAAACTATACATATTTGAATAAGCTTGTTATGTATTTCCTAAGGCAAAAATTTAGAGACTGTACTTGTGATTGTATTGTTAAATCACTGGAGGAGAATAATTTGCATGACATATGCAACTGTGGAAAACAATTGTGCAGCCTCTCAGTGTGATATGTATTTCAGGTACAGGAATCTGGTTTTGTGCCATAGAGTTGCAGCAGGCAGCCCAGCAGAGACAGCTCAAGGTAATTGTGCAATAATTATACGTGTACCCTGTTTTGTTCTATATAGTGTTGTACATATGGGTAGCATTCAGAATTGTATGGCATTTTTTGAGAGGAGATGCATTTCAAGATACATAAAATCCGAGTCACTTGTTGAGGAATTCAAGCTCAGGTTTTTTGGCCTGTCTGAGTATGACCTGTTTGCAGTACAAAATGAAACTGAGATGCAGTGGGTGCTTGCCAGTGATAGAATTTTCCAATATTTGTTCCTAAAGATGATCAGCAAGTTTGAAAGAATTGTTTACAACAGGCACAGGAGGATTGTAGGGATGTTTGTTAGTTTTTACAAAAACAAGTCTTATCACAATCTTAGCATGTTGAGATTATATGCAAATTATTGGTTTAGCAGCTGCAATAAATTTAACAGAGAGTACAGTATGTATATGATTTTAGATCAGAGTTTGAACTGGACACATTACAAATATTTCAATAGGATGAACAAAATATTTCTAGGTGACAGTGTTAAATTTGTCACAACAGATGATGGGAATTTGTACAGTGGTGAGGATTTCAATATGGATCTTGTTGAATGCCACGAGCACATACATATTAGTGAGATTGTTTTGTATTTTTTGAGACAAAAATTCAGAGATTGCAATTATAGGTGTATTATTTAATCACTGCATGAGGCTAATATTATGTGCAGTTGTGGGAAGCAATCATTGACTGTGTAATATGTTTTTACAGATATGTTGTTAAATATCTGCCTGTATGGATTTTTTTGAGAGAAGATCCATTTCAAGATACATAAAATCCGAGTTACTTGTGAATAATTTCAAGCTTAGGTTTTTTGGCCTGTCCGAGTATGACCCATTTGCAGTGCAGAGTAAGACTGAGAGGCAGTGGGTGCTTGCCAGTGACAGGTTTTTTCAATACATATCCCTGAAAATACTCAGCAAGTTTGAAAGAATTATATACAACAGATCTAGGAGAATTGTGGGAATGTTTGTTAGCTTTCAAAAGAACAGCTCTTATTATTGGTTCTGCAATTGCTATGAATTTTCTCCAGAGTACAGGATATATATTATTGCAGATCAGAGTGCAAATTGGGTGCATTACATATTTTTGAAGAAAGTTTTTGGGAAAACAATAAATAGTTATATTGAATTTGTTACCACAAATCATGGTCACTTGTACAAGATAGGGATTAAAATCCTATTGTGTGCTCCATGATGCTCACATAATTTGTGGAGAGGCATTTTATGGCTTGTTTCTGGTGTGCAATATCTAGCTCCTGGTCTAGAAAATTGCAAAATTTAACCTTGCAATCTAAGCCATACAGAGCAATCACACCAATATTTCCAATCAATTTTGTTTGGCAATATTGATGATTGTGCAGAACAAGTATCTATATGTTTATATGTGAAGTATTCCATGCTATATTTTCTATGGCATTTTGGACATATTTTTGTGGATGTTCTGCATTTTTCTGGATCACAATTCTTTTGGTGCCTAGCCCAATTGGGGCTGGATATATTCTTATTGCATTGATTACAATATTTTTGATTTGGCATTTTTGTTGTTGGTTTATTATATATATTTCTTGGGATTCAAATTAAAATTCTATGCTTAATACAAAATATCAGTTGGGTTCAGCAGTGTGCTTTGTATATTTAGTATATATACTTAGTGTCTTAATATTTTTGGCTTTGTTGTTGGTTTATTATATAAAATTTCTTGGGGTTCAAATCAAAACTCTATACTTAATAAACCTATGACAGGTTGTATAAAGCTGATAGCCTACATGCACAAAAATAGAATAAGTACAGAAGCACTGCCGTAGCACAAATACATGTCTACACAGGCATGTCCTAGAAAAGCAATAACCTAATACCATGTATCATGTATAACAAACTAGGGCAGATATAAACCCTTTGTTCAATATATTAGAAAATTCTGTATATTAAATCAAACAAACCTATAATTCAATTTATACAAATCTGCTATATTTTTGTGTTTTTTAAAAAATAAGAGGAGCACTGCAACAACACATCTGTACTCCTCAGCCACTCTCACAATACTAACTGATATGTAATGCAAAAGCTCTTGCATCATAATTTGTTGCATAATATTGGGTAATAATTTGTTGCACAACATGATGCAAAAGCTCTTGCATCATAATTTGTTGCATAATATTGGGTAATAATTTGTTGCACAACATGATGCAAGAGATCTTGCCTTATAATTTGTTGCATAATATTGGGTAATAATTTGTTGCACAACATGATGCAAGAGCTTTTGCATTATAATTTGTTGCATAATATTGGGTAATAATTTGTTGCACAACATGATACAATAGAAATAAACCAGAAGTAGGCCACAAGTGGGCCGGAAGTGGGTAAACCGGAAGTGGACCGGAAGTGGACCGGATGTGGGCCGAAAGTGGACCGGAAATAAACCGGAAGTAAATATGTGTGGGTGTGGGTGGGTGTGGGTGGCTCTTTGGCTAAGTTTTAAGTGTAGCAAAAACAATATCAAGAGGGCCATATTTTTAACAAGCTTATGGACAACAATCTCACAGATGTAGCTTTTGTAAGTGTAGGCAAATCAATCTGAGGGGGCTCATCATTTCACGGGAAATTCCCGAGGGCATTTTTACAAAAATCTTGGGTTAGACAGAGTACCACACTTGAGCAATAAGCTCATATGCTCATCTTGAACTAGTTTTAAGTGTAGCCAAATCTGCCTGAGGGGGGTTCATCATTTCTCGGGTTTATATTATAGTATTTTACACTACTCATTTAATATTCATTCGTTCTCCTTTCATTTCTTAAGGGATAAAAAAATCATCTGACATTAGTATATGCGTCATTTAATGAAACACCTTATATCCCAGTCAATGAAGGGAAAACATCGAACGATCGGAATACTTCCGTATAAGCTGAATTTTGCAGATTACGGAAAAACCGCTGAGATTAGAAAAAATAAAATATAACCTTTTTGTAGTCCATCGAATGATAATCATGGCGGAAAAAATGACTGTTTATGAGCATTAGTTACTGGGATATACGTAGGTCAGGAACTGATGTTTCACCGAGGAGAGGGACTGGGTTTCTAGGATATTGCACTTCTCTTGGTGTTCTAACACCAGACCAAAATTCAGCTTTTACGGAATTAATCCTGACATTCCATACTTTCCCCTCTTCATTGACTGGGATATAAGGTGTTTGATTGAATGAAGCATGTACTACTGTCAGATTATTTTTTATTCCTGTTTCCAAAGACATCTTAAAACGAAACTTACACCAAATGGAGACTACATTTAACTGTGTAACCATAATTTATTCCCCACAAAAATTTAACTTACATATGTCCATATATGCAAGGTCAAAGGCCACATCATGTGACCTCGAGGTGAAAATTTCAATATTTTCATATATGGATATTTTTAAAAAAAACCTACGATCCCTTTGTTTAAAAACAAGCCCAAGATGAAAGTTATACAATAATTGGAAGCAAAGTTATGAATTGTTTTATTTGACCTTGTAAGCACATAAATTCTACATTTGTTATAATGTTGGCAACCCTGCTGTATGAATACAGTGTATCACTGAGGGCTCACATTTTACAAATGTAAGTTAATTCATGTCTTCTATCATCCTACCAAATTCTTGAAAATACGAAATGATCAAGTTGTAAAGTTCATTTGGCATGGAATAACGCATATGTATGTACATAAAATTTGTATTAATATAGATTTATTAATAGAAGAAGTAAAAATAACACTAATTTTATTTTATAGCCTTTTAGAACATACTTTGAGCTTCAATTTTTAAAAAAATGAACGCGATAACTGCAGTTCCCTTTAGTAATAATGCAATTTTTGTCACGTCATACGTTGACACAAGAAACAACATTATTTACAATACAAGAATTTTTCCTGACTCTCAGTGCAACGGAATATTAGTGACAACCTGTTAAATGAAATATACATATACCTATTGACTTTAGAAAAAAAATCAAAATGATATATCTATTTGACTGAGAGAGGTATAACTTTTTCTGTTCAGCACTGCAGACCACCACCATCAACTCGGCAATGACCAACCCGGGAAAAATTCTGAAACACTCCTTGTTTTGAGTTTTGAGATAAATCAACATGTTTTAATGAGTGCTATGAGTGATACGTCGTAGAATACACTAGAAGATGAGCAATGACGGTTTTGACAATGAAAGTTTAAGTTCTCTTACAAATTGATAATAATCATAAACTTGCTAATTTTTCCATGCGAGTATTTGGTTCGAGAAACAAAATTTTCTTACAAGAAAAATATAAGCAAAAGTAACTGCAAGAGCTCTCATTTCGCAAAAGTAAGTGTACTCGTTAATTTCAAAGACTATCGTTTAAATAGTGATGGGTATATCTGTTGATTCACCTAATACTTACAATTTCTTGAAAAACCCTGTGTCGTTTCAAATCTGAATTGGAAACTTGGCAGTTCCAGTTCGCGAGCCCATTTCTTCTTTGTTATCCACAGAGATTTTTTGACTGGCCATGTCAAATTCACGAAGTCCTGCTCTGTAGGTAAAAGAGGATATTGTACATCGGTAAGCAAAAGTTTTCAGACAACGACATTTTATACTAGAGGAGTCAATTAACAAAACGTGTTGGTGCGTTTCACATAGAGGTGGGCTTAATTTCAGGGTTGCCGTGTGCAAAAATTGAAATTTGTGAAATACGCGAGAAGATAAAATATTAAGTATTTAAAAACAAATATGTGAGTATCATACCACAAATAAGAAAATACAGTATGAAATTAAAGTTTTCCGGCTAAAAATGAATCAATTTTCCATTTCATTATTTTCCTACACAGAAAAACTTATTGCTTGATTTAACACAACACGTTTGGTTAAACTTTTTGGTAAACAAAAATAACAATTGTAAGTATCCTGTACTAATTTTGGTAATTCTGAGTAGTTTTTCGTTTACTCTAAACATATGTGTACTATTACTACAGCGCCTTGAATAACGTAGTGTGGAAAACGACCCAAGAAACTGGTTCCCCGAGACGATGACAAGTAGATGGCAGTGCGATCGACCCAAGTGCTAATTTTGTTATGAAAGTAATGCGGCTTAGTTAGTTTTTGGAATATATTGTGTAGATTTGTTTCTCTAGAAAGGCGGTAAGTGAATTGATGGAAACAGTTATATTTGTGGAGTGATTTGCAGTCACGAAATGGCATTAATTTGGAAAGAAAAGTAAAATAAAATTAATAAATAAATAGCATGCGTAACACAAGAAGAAACATCGCAAAGTGATTCCGGACGTCAGGTCTTGGATTGTGTATTAGAGTTTACTTTTCTATGTTATTAGAATATAAATAGTATCCTGAGAGATATTTCATACCGAGGCGACAAACCACAAATGTCGCTTGAAAGCGAGCAGTCGGAAATCAATGCAGCCTTTCGAACCGTAGGGACAAAAGCTCTGACTGCACAGTTTCCTCAAGGAGATTTTACACCAAAGCGACACGCAACAGACGATACGAGGATTTCACACCAAAGCGACACGGGTAATTCGGTCCAAGGCAACTTTCATACCGAAGCGGCACATGTTGCTTGGAAAGGAGCCAATCAAGAGCAACATTTACATCGTAGCGGCATGACGGGAAGCACAGGCCAGCGTTCGGTTGGTGAAATCCTCAAGCGATAAGTGTCGCGTGCCGCTTGTCGCTTTGGTGCGCAATCTCACTAAAGCAAGACACTCATTGCATCGCGTATGCGCGAACAACAAACCACGGCAACATGTTGTAAGCTATTGAGGAAATGGCCCAGTTTGAGCGACGCACAAGCGACAAAGCGACACGTTAGGCTTATCGTGTCGCCTAGATCTGTTGTTGTATTGTGCGGTTTATCGTGTCGCTTATCTGTTGTTCGCAAGCAACGCTTGCTAATAGACTGAAGGCACCATGTCGCTTGTCACTTAGTTGGGAACTCCCCCTGCAGCGCGTCGCTTCGGTCTCAGCACCCTTCCTTTAAGGAGCTTTCCGACCGAAGTAACAAGTAGCACGCGAATACGCCATATGAACGTGTCGTTTGCTGTTTGGACCCTCATGTGCAATGAATGCTATTTTACAGTCTGGAAGTGTGTGTCACTAGTGTGACAGTGTGAACATCCCGTGTCGCTTGTCCCATTGGTTTGAAAGTTGCCTTACACTCATGTCGATGCCACTAAGAAAGTTTTGTGGGGTTCCCCTTGTCGTTTCATGCAATCATCATTATTATCATCGCCGCGATTAGTTTAAAGCGGAAGAAAAGAGACAGTAAATATCCAAAATACAAATGCTTCAGTGTGTATATCTTTAAAAGAAATGATGATGATGATAATATTAATGAACCTAATTCATACACAAAAATTTAGTTGCCAAGAACATTCCACGCGTATTTTTTCTCCCGTATTATTAACGAAAGTATGACGATAACAGGACGTGGTCGACTGTCTAGAATGTTCGTTAATATCTTCGCGACCACTGTACCAAATATCATAGCAATTATCACATTCATAGAAATGCTTCATGTAAAAGAATCGGACGTTGCAGCGAAAACTCCATTTACTTCCATTATAACCAGTCGAACACCAAGCACTGGGGTCAACACCAGCGCCTCTAGCGGATCATTTTCGAGTGGAACCAGCCAGTGCGCTCAGAAGCATGCCGTTTTCCACACTACGTTATTCTAGGCGCTGTACTATTACTAAAAGGATTTGTTTCTGGTGAACAATCATTTGTTTGCCGTCTCTTTAAAGAAATGTTTGGTTGCCGGAAATTTTTTATTTGGTTATTCCAAACGAACCTTTTTTTGCCTCTGTGTACATTCACTTCCCACTAATTTTACAGGATAGTAGAAAGAAAAGTATAAGGTCATAAAAAAATGAGCAAGGAATAATGAATAATCTTGTTGCACTTCAGACTCTGCCTTCTTCTTCTTTGATTTTTTTCTCGGCAGAGAAGGAGATCAGTACGTATTTATTGTGTTTTGTAATATTACAGGGTGTCCACAAAGTCCCTTCCTCATTATAAACCTTTGTGCCTTGTGAAGTTTTTAAAATAGAGCAGTCAAATATATGCAAACTGCGGGGAAATTTCTCTAAGTTCTTTTTGGTGTAGTATTAGTGAAACAGAAACTGTGTTCAAGAAATTAAAAATGTGTTCAACACCGCAGTCCAAGCGCTCCACTCGTAAAGGGCTTTGCGCTCACTTACATTTAATCACAAATATTGTATTTATTTTTCAGCAGAAATGTTATATTTTATCATTTCACACACCACTGAATATTTGGCTAAACGTCTGTAATGATTACTTTATATGTTGGTAATAATTACGGGAAACTTGTGCACCAACATGAAATTGAATGTTGTATTGCATACAAACGCACACATTTACTTCTAATTGATCAGGATATAACTATGCTTAATTTGAGATAATAATTTCTATTCTTACTCTCAAAATAAATACATATACAGGAACTATTTTTAGAGCAACTCGCTCATTTAAATATATGTATGTCTCCAAAAATCAGGACCAATCGTTTGACGTCACCAGTCCTTTTAGCATCGCACATTGAAGCCCGTAGAATTTCAGAGGACCAGTTTCGTATCACTTATTGGCAAAACTCGTTGCCCAGTTGATATCTACAGGCTTGTCCTGTTACTGGTTATCTGTGGCACAGTTAACAGGTTACAAGATACAAAAGTAACTGAAAAGATGCCCAAGATAAGTAACATACAACTGTAATGTAATGTTCAGGGCATTAGGGCTACACGTGGGTTGTGGTGTTGGTCGTCTGCTTATAACCGATGCATTCGAGGTTCACGTGGTTACATTATGGCTCAAAATACGTACAAGCACAGTACCAGCTTAATAATGAATCTGCAGCGAATATGTTGTCATGCTCACTCTTACATGTGAATGGTTCTGTAACAAACTAATGTTGCAGTCGTTCAGAGAGCTTGTTTTACCAACACCGACAATAGTATTCTATAAGATTTACTTCAACCTATTAGTACTTAGATCCCTGTATTTTCAACCATATTTTCCTGGCGACGAATGATGAAAAGATTCTCTCGGAATATCGACCAGGTGAGTTGTGGAGAAGATTCCAAGCTTGCGAGAGCTAACGTCACTCGCATCTTCTTCTCAGCTTGGAATCTTTTCCACAACTCACCTGGTCGATAGCCCGAGAGAATATTTTCATTTTTCTTCCTTGCAGCATAATGCCCTGAATTTTACATGACAGTTGTATGTTACTAATCTCAGATATTTTTAGTTCGTTTATTATTTATTTTGTCCATTATATGTTTATAGTGTCACAGACAACCAGCATCAGAATGGCAAATGGATAGAACAACCTGTAGATGACAACTAAATTCCACGTAGGCTAAGAGACTAAATAAGATAACCACTTCCTATTGAAGACGATGTTTTGATACCGTTCTTTTCTGTATCGTTGGCTTACTTCCCGCTGGATTACTGAAGGAGTTCCTCGCTTTGTTTTACTGCACATAATATGGCTGGTAGTAGCTACGTCGTTTTTTTCACAGAATATACGTGCCCTTGCAGCCCTAACACAAGACGATTCATAACAAGTAGCATCGTCACACATGCGATAAAATGTCGTGTTGGGTTGTCAACATTTGGTGACAAAACAGGCCTTTTTGACTACTGTAGCGCCGAAACAACGCACCAACGACAAAAATTAGAAAAGTTTGTTATGATGTCCTCTATACGTCTGTAGCCCTTGGCCGCCATTTAAATGAGACCCTCTCTACATAATGATATTTATTAAACATACAACATCTATCTAACAAGATGCACATTGAACGTACTTGCTAATATTTTCCATTGACAGATCTGCACGTCCATGGGGTACAAGTCGAATTCCATCTCACAGATTAATTCGAGAGAACAACTGAAACAAGAAAAAAGACTCATTGAGGCCTTCTACTGTCAGAACACAATAAAAATAGAGTAAATGAGACAAATTTGGAAAACTATTTTTCACAACTATTTACAATTTAAACAGTTGCAGCATCATTGAGTTAGGGTAGCGAGTCGTAACGTAATTTTGAGTTTCCATACAAACCTACACACATCACTCATAACTTAAACAATTATGAAAAGTCGCGAATGTGTACGTTTTTGAAGTGGCCGACAAATACAGAATACCAGCAACTTTGTGATAATTAAATTAAATATGAGACGAAAAATTTATCTGAGTCATTCATACAACAAAAGTACATTATTAATAAACCAATACAATTGTGGAACATAATATCGATGACCCATAAAAGCGTAACACTGATAAATTTACAAAAAAAAATAGAATGGAAGTTCACTAATTTACTTTAATAAAGCAGAGACACTCCATTCGAATAAAAATAGTCAAGAGCCGAAGGAATTGATCTAACACCTCGCTCGACCCGACATTGTAATAGCATAAAGAAAAATACATATTTCAACTCTTATTGGTAAATTCACTGTAAGTTCCAAAGGAATGGTACTTACCTATGTGTATATCGAACGCGAACATTCCCATCAGACATAGGGCTAATGACAGCCTTCCTTGTGTCACCTATACCGTTGTTGGCATACTTCAATTCTTTCATAGGCTGAAATGTAATCCTTGGCAACCACATTTTATCGATGATCTCAGGTGGGGCGAAAGAAAAACTGAAGGGCACGAAGGACACATTATAGCCCTTGGTACTTAGACGATTATCATTCCAGTAAGCATCTACACTGCCATCGAGTATTATCACCTGAGAGACAGAAACATGTCTTGAAAATATTCCATAAATCGCTTTAAGTATCTTATAGAAGATGGTTAGAATTACGCAGGGCCCTATGGAATGCGTTCGAAGTTACGGATTGCGGTTAAAGCTGGTATAGAGGCATGGACGTCCGCAGGAAGGGGCAAGCAAGGTAATTTTCCAAGGGGGGCAAACTAGACACATTTTCCCCCATAATACTGTTGTCGCCTCAAAAGAAACATTGCTTCATTTTGAATTTATCATGTTCATGCAATAATTAACATATATCATTGTGGCTGAAATGAAATTATATGTGTGAAATATATAATTTTTGGTTGACTTTCATTTTCCATGGGGGGAGGGTGACTGTGGCCCTTTTTGCCCCCCTTGCGGACGTCCGTATATGGAGGCTATGCAGACCATGGGGAACGAACGCTGACGAAATATATTCGCAACCAGTTGAAAATGTGGCTCTGAAATAACGACAACTAGAACTCGGTCTTGGAGAACTCTATTTTCAATGATTTCGGTACAGTCGTGTTCAATTGCGTGCCATCAGCGTGAATGGGCCTTCGTTCAGTGTGATCAATGGTAGCACGACACTTTTCTTGGAGAATGGTAGCTATTTGTCGTGTTATCCTGGCTTTCAACCCTGACCGAGTCCGTACACTTCCTGATAAACACGATCTTTCACGAATCCCCACAGCCAGAAATTACATGGGTTGAAGTCCGGAGATCGGAGCGGCCAATCAATTGGAAACCTCTGGACACGCTCGCAGAGTATTCAGCGGTAGGATGTTGTCTACTGTGCACAAGGTTTTAGTGCTACATTTTAACCTGTTGAGGAGCATTTGCACCATTTGCTTTTTAGTAGGCACACGCTTCCTCATGGTCTGCATAGATATTTCGATAACAGTGAAAAATAAAAAAAAACACTTTTGAAAATGAAAAAAAATTCTTTTTCCATAAATGCCATCCCAAATTGTAAGTTCATTATTTCTATATCTTGTATATGTTCTATTAATTACTTACTATCTACCCTTTCCCTTATTTAATCACAAGCAAATGAATGGATGACGAACTGACTTTACACGCCACTGCTCTACAGAATCGAGAAAAAACGAATTCAGTATTAAGAAACAATAGAGTATTCGTCTAGAGACTTTAATTATTGTACAAAATTTATGGCACATGACATAAGATAGTGCAGTTACCTGTTCCTCTTCCTTTACTATTGGATTTCTTTCTATCTGTAAATATACCACCACCTTCAGAGGATTGAATCCTAAAAGAAAAATATAAATGAACACGTCAAGATTAAGATACAAATATGTAATACGGGAAAGGCAGCAGCCTTGTCGTACCTCTCTTCCAATTTTCAATTCCCTGGCTCATTTCTTCTCCTCTTTTCACTTTTACACGTTGTTTCATATATAGGTTGCAGATAAGCCTCATTTCCTTCCAATCTACACCAGGATTCCTGAGAGCTTGGTCCAGTTCACTCTACCAAAAACTTTCTCCAAGTCGACAAATGCTACAAACATTTCTTTACCTCTTTCTATATGTATATTATGATGGCCCTTATTGTACAAATTTTGAATTTCTTTCCTGGACACACCCTCAACTGATGTTATTCGACAAGCTAATAAACCGTTTCAAATTTCAATTCAATTCAACAATGAAAAGGCAAAGCACTTGAAGTTTAAAGATTTTTTCAAAGGTAATAAGTCAGTCAACGAAGGGAAAAATACGTCTAACGTCGGGTCAAATTGCCTAAAAGCTCAATTTTGGCCAGTTATCGGAAAACGACTTCAAGTTGAAGTACAATATCCCAAAAGTTAACATTCTCCCTCTTGCTTCCCCTCCCCAGCAGCTCATCTATCCAACCTCAAGATTCACAAACTCTTAATTGCTGTTCTACATATCCGTAACTAATGTGGTATGCAGATAATCTTTTGTAATCTTGATCCTCATTAAATGGGCTACAAACGTAGTTCCGATTGATTTTTCACTAATGAAAGTGTTTTTGTCGTAATTTAAAAAATAATATTTTAAAAAGTTGATTTTCTATATTTTGTAAAAAAAATAATTATAAGTTTTAAATAAATTAAGCGATAGGAAAGTGGCTTTTCTTACCTACCTTTTGCCAAGTTTCAATAATATTCCCTTTTCCTTTCACTACAAACTGTTTCATAATTTTCCAACTTCAATGAAAATATTCCTTCAGTTACCATTGATCTTTCACTATTGAGTCAAATTTTGGCTATTCGTTAAAGCATAGCCGTGTCGCACCTTTAACGCTTCAAAGATAACTTAAACGTTTGAAAGAAGTGACTTGATTTAAACTAACAGGGAAAACATGTGGCAAAGGTAACCTAAAAGTCACATGTTGATGTCAATTGTTGAAGCGTGTTAATTCATTAATTTACCTAATATATAATAAACATTGCTTATATAAAAGAATGAGGGGAGGAGAAAAACGTTCGCGCGATAGAGAGAGGGCACTTAGGTCAGGTTAATCAAGTCACTTGTTTGAAAGCGGGTTGGAAGCCTTCAAGAAGGGACATGGTTGTGTCCTATCTACTATTCCTCAAAATTTGGCTCAATAGCGAAATATTAATTTTAATTGAAGGGATATTACCCTTGATGTTGGGAAAATTTGTAGTTTGACAGGAAAGGCAAAGGGTAAATGTTATTGCAACTTGGCTAAATATAGGTAAAATGAACGCACATGAAAATATAGTAGTTAAGGATATACCTTAACTACTTTTTTTTTTTTTTTTTTTTTTTTTTAAAGATTTGACTCCCAAAGGTTACATATTAAGCATCTAATGAGGTACTAATGTCACATCCCAGACCTTAAATAATGTCAGAAGATTGAATTGAGTTTAAAACCTTTACAAACGTACTCGAGCGCAAGGGACCAGACTGCCTGCAAGAAATAAGTAAATACTTGTGATTCAGACTTGTATTGCCACTTGTCTATGAAAATGTGTGCTTAAAAATAAAAATATATTATCACAGTATAAAATACAGGGTGTGGCAAACGTTCAGGACAACCCTTTCAGGCTTGACGGAAGACTATGAAACTTGGATGTGAGTAATGGGGGTGGTGCACACCAGATGAGGCCAGTATGAATCATGCCCGCCATCTTGAAAACCGCCATTTTGGAATTACCTCCAGATTTTCAAATGGAAATGGGGTCATGTGACACGTCATTTAAAATGTGTGTTTTCTCAGAAATATGAATATGCCGTTATTTTCCACTAACTTTATTTGGTGAGGATATTTTGACATTTGAAGTTCACATTTGGCGTAATGCAATTGCTTGTTATTTATTCGTTCCAGCTCTACAAGAACGAATTAAAATTATTGTCATAAGTAGGGAGCGCGGTGCCAGGCTACACACACATACGACACACACACATATACACGCATACTTACTTGTCGAGTTATTTGTGCGTATAAGAGGTGGTATGTTTTTGTTATAATCCTTGTCCAAAATTACAGTATACAGAGATTCAACTTCTTTTTCGGTTAAATTGAAATAACGATAACCGAAGGAAGAAGCATAAAACACATTAACCTCTTGTTTACCAAATATCTCGATCGAGATATTTACCTGTAACCCTTCGGGTACAAAATATCTCGATCGAGATATTTCGACATGTTCGTAGTTTTTTCGTCATAATGTTGCTAATATTCGCTGGAATTGCGATTTTCTTCTGTTATATTGTTGTTAACACATATATTGCATGGAATGACTGTTGCATATCTTGGTGATACAGAAAAGTGGGAAAATGACGGCTTCTTTTGTCGGCTTTTTCTGAAGAAGAAAAACCATTGTGCCCATCAATGGCAGGATTTTTTGTTCCACCACAATAATGCAGTTGGAAATCTATTAGGGAAAAGTTTGTTGGTCGGTAGCACAAGGTTGTCAAGTACTTTCAGTTTCGGCAAAAACGGGGGGAGTAAGGGGTGGAGGAAGGAGGGGATGTAACAAAGGAAACGATCAAAGCGCAGGCGGAAAGAAAAATCCGTATACTCGAGAACAGGTGTTTGTCACGTGACTGCAATATTACCGGCAACGTCCAAAATAGACTGATAACACACTTCTAAGAAGTTCCGCAGTACTGAGTCACTCACAATCGTAGTTATACAGTGAGAAGTTCTTGTAATGCGTGGCTGTGCATTGACAAGTTTCAGTGGCGCACAGATATGTCGTTTGGGAAGTACAAGTCGTGTTGTATTGTTCATATCATAATAGTGCAATTATTTTCTTGTTCCAGAAATGCCAGCAATTATTTCCATGTGTATTTTGACTATGTCCTGTACTTTGTTGTCCAGAGGCGGAGGGGGTTAGGGGCAATTTTTTTCAGAAACATTGGAATTTTCCGCTTCATCCCCTCCCGTAGCATCCATATATACACTAAATGTGCATAAATTGTATATAGTTCGAATCTATGGTTCATTTCGCGTATAACGATATATCATTCGTCTGTCTAGGGCAATTAGCCTCCGATCTACAGTCATCTAAATGAAACTCTGCATTTTGCTAAAACTTGGCCCGGTCCCGGAGGGCTTACATGGCAAAATGGCCTCGGTAATCAAAAGGTTAAGTAAATGTAATTGTCATTAATATTCAGTTGTTCTCTAACAGTTAGACTTACAGACTGCAATAAACAATTATAAAATTGCATTAATCAACTTATTAAAGGCTTTAGACTATGAGTGAAAGTAGAGCTATCATGTCTTCTAAACTAATTTATGTAAATTATAATACCTTCGTCAACAACGGGAAAAATATTTTCTCCCCATAACATTATAATAGTCACATTTGAGAAATTCACTATTTCTAAATTTGACGATTTAATTAGGTAAATAATATTTCGTGTTTTTCATAACACGGGAGTTGAACGGTTTTCGAAAGTTCATATGTAAATATAAAGTACATGTTCGATGAATTTAAATAATAATTTATTGTTCTGTGAAAACAGCTTTGTTGTAGGTTTTTCAAAAGCAGTAAGAATGGGCGAAAACAGACATTTCATAAAGCCTGAAGTGAGAGAGTAAGTGAATAGTAGGGAATAAGATAAGATTAATGAATAAAAATGAATGCAATAATTATATTATCTTGATGTTTTTTTCGTTCACTACTTACTCTTGTTATTATTAAATTTTCCATTTATGGCACAAGTCTCACACTAGGCATGGCCGTCGGGGGATCCAACCCTTTCGTCAACCATCGGAAATTTCCATCGTTCATTTCAATTTACAAGAAAGCAGAAAGCAGTTATTTTATAATTAATAACAGAAATTACATTTAAATGACCAAACTAGGAAATACGTAGGATCGAAAACATTGAGTGTCGAATACAGGAACCACGTTATTTTGTTTATATTATATCATTTAATTGAAAGAATAATTGGTTCCACCGTTTTCAAAATTCCAAAAAATAGAAGTACGTATATGTGAGAGGACAAGTTACTTGCACTTTATGACTAAAATATTACCATAACTTTTAAAGTTTTTTCTTGAACGTAGTATATAAAAAAAAGAAAATTGAATAACTATAATAATAATTACTCTGGTCGAAATATAAAGAAAAAATAATGGAAAGCATCTGTGCAGTATATTGACTCATATAGTGGATCGAAGAGAAAAGTCTGTCCAAGGATATAATAATAACTTTGGAATAGAACTGATTTATTTTCATTAGTTTATTATAGTTATTATTGTAAATAATTTTCATTAATTCTGCTATTCAAGACCAATAAGCCAAAAAACGCCGAAAAAGGCAAAAAAAGGACAAATAAAACCCACCTTTTTCTGGCCTACAATGACCCAAAATGAACATATATTATGTTGGGCCTCGTCTTCGGACACTAGGAAAAAGAAGGGTTTTTCCTCAACTTCCGAGTCCTAGTTATGAATGATGAATACATAACATATTTTTGCTTTGGTACAATAAAGAATGTAGCAAAGGGTCCCGGGTACTAATCCCAGTTTGGGGATAAGTATTGTTTATGAGCGTCCCTTCATCAATTTCATATCATCACCCATTCTCATCGTCGCTATTTGCCGAAAATTGCAGAAAATCAACGCTAAATAAAAACAATCAAATGAAAGAAACTAAAAGCAATGCAATAGCAAGACATCTCTAAATTATTATAAAGAAATGAATCGTTCTTGGCTGCTCTAAATTAAATTTTTATAAAAGTTAATTTAGAATTTTATTTATTCGAAGGCGCAAATCTCGAATGAGATTTCTTCTATGGTTTATTTTTTTTACTACTGTTGAGAGCAAATCTGATGCTGCTGAGGTGTACATACAGAGCGTAAACCAGTTTATGGCAAGAACAACTTTGCACCTTCACGGTGGCCACTCTAGGACCATGATAGAATTCAAGTATAATTCCCGGTTTTCAAGACGAATTTTTGAAAAATTCTAGAGTGTAAGTAGATGTTTTCTCTATTTCAACCTTACGAATTACCGCCTCTCAACGACGACACACACACTAATATATTAACAATATAAAGGGTCTGTGGTGTCAATTCAATTACATGGTATATTCAGTGATGGGCTATATTTAAACTATTTAAAGTTCGGAGTTTAGATTTCCCATTGCACATACTCAGACTCGAAATACATCTACAAATACAAGTCACAAATTCAAAATGGCGACCGGATCTCAAACGGTTACACTTGGTCAGAATCTGTTTTTGGGAATTAACAAGGACATGTGCTACAAAAAGAAAGTAATAAACGCTTATATACGTACATGTAACCTGAAAGGGAACAACCTATCTTTTTTTCTTTTCAAAATGAACTCTTCAACAGCAACTCTCAGACGAGATGAGGATCTTCTTTCAGGCAGTTTTAAGAAAAAAAGGTTTAGAATAATTTTAAAAGAGGCTTATATACATGTAGGTTTAGAAAAAGCCTGAAAGGTAACAAGCTATCGTCATTTTTTGAACTACAACAACTTTCATATCCGTGGCCGGTACGCGTCAAGACCCAACTTTCATTGACCGAATTCCATCGAATAATCTTACACGGCACACTTAATTCGGGTCGGGGAATCGGAATTTAACTCGCTGGTCGAGAGTTTTCAGTGAGGGAAAATTAGCGGCTGTTCTGGAATCCGGGATTCCTCTCTACTATAGTTTAGTCCGTAAAAAATCGTAAAAAAAAGTCCTCGTGACAGGTTACAACTGGAGTGAAAGAGAACGACCTGTATGTTATCTAACTCGTGAAAGATCGTAAAAAAATGAATAGGTTAAGTTATATCACGTAAGATCGTAGCATACCTACAAGTATGAGAGGAAAAACCGAGTTGGGGTGAAAATTGTACTGGAACGTCGTCGAACGCTATAAAATCCACAAAAAAATCGTCATAATATGATACAACTGAGGCTAAATCCATAGAGAAAAAGGGATAACTACAAGTATTGCGTTGAACCCCCTAATTTACACTACGTACGGGATATACTAATCCATGAAAATTGTTAATTGTAAGAGAATTTCAAACTCAAATGTACGTAATGAACTTCAAGATATCTTATCTTCCAATAATGTTTGGTGTGTGAGGTAGATTGTTCTGCAAAGGACAATAACAAAGTAAACTGACTGAGAGAATTCTGTTTTATTTCCCACCCAGCTTTCCTTTCCTTTCTCTATAAAAAATAAACGCTAAACTGTGAAAAACTTGCCTCAGGGCATTTATAAATGTTTATAAATTCAATGAGATTTGTATTAATAAAAGTTGCAATTTTTCACGTCTACAATGAAAAATTCAAGCAGATTTCACGCAAAATTCCCGGAGTCAAAAATTCACGCATAATTCTTAAAATTCAAGGTATGTGCGTGAGTAGCCACCCTGGCCTCTTGCCCTGGTGATCCCTGCAACAGAAACTCATAAGCACCGAAAGCAAAAAGGCCATTCACGCACGTACGCACGCACACACGGTAAACAAGACTATATTGCAAATATACAAGATAAGAAAAAGTATACCAAATTCTAATAAACACCATATACCTTAACAAGAGTATTGCAAATATTGCTGCACCCATCACATCTGATTACTCAATTCCAGATTCATATACAACAGGAAATCAAGTGCTACATTGCGTTTTTCTTTTGCATTCAATGGTAAAGCCTGAAAAATAAAATATAAACAATGAAGACAATTAAGCAAGTCGGGATTTTTTGGTTTTTCAAACTGTATCCATTTGTTGATTTTTTTAAAATTCACATGTAAATAATAATTCGGCACACTTATTTTTTTCCAGTTATTTTAACTCTTTTTAACTCTATGGCCACACTAAGCCTTGGGAGAGTTTCTTTCACTTAAACATGTTTAGTTGTATGTACAATGGGATTCATGAGTATTACCGTGCAAATTGTCCATCGTCATGTTCGTGCACTTTATTTAACCCAATAAGAGCATCAAGAATTAAAATAAACTCAAAACAAGCTCCTAACAACTTCTGCACTAACATACATCCTGTGTGTTTTTAAGCGATGGATTTTTATGTAAGAGAAAAATTAATGAAAATAGTCATGGACAATTTGCACGGTAATACTCATGGATTTCACTGTACGATTTTTTTTCTATATGTATAATTTAGTAGAGTGCATACAAGCCGTTATATAAAGGTGAATATTTCTAAGAATAAAAATACAAGTCACAAATAAATGTCTGACCTACAGGTCTCAGTTTCACAAACGCACGCACACACACACCTGCTAGAGGTGCCGCATTCGAATCCCGAACTGGGGGCATCGCTGTTCTTTGCTAGTGTCCCCTTACGAATTTCATCATATCACCAATCACCCTCATTGTCGCGATTAGCCAAGAGTGTCTAAATCAAATGAACATAAATCAATCAATTTGACACAATTGTATGTAAGGTTATTTAAGTTGGAAGAGAGCGTATGTAACGCAGGGAAACAATAACTGATTTGATTTATTTTGTTTCACTTTTCTGCCGCTTTTGATTAATGGCGCGGATGGGGATGGTTATGGGATGAAATTGATTAAATGACAATCGCAAATAAAATATGCAGATGGGCAGGTCAGAAAGATTTGCTTTGATGTTGGTTGATTTGGTGTTTAAAGTGCACGTTATGCACAGTAATGCTAATCGGGACTGGATCTACAGTTTAAAGTGGAATCCGAAGCACTATGTGCCTCCACCGGGTATCGAACCTGGAACCCTTGATTACAAGGCGACGACTCTGCGACTGCGCCGTCGGGGAGGCCCTAGTACAGAAACACAAACCCCAAATAGGATTACACTGGCTGCGAGTCCAGATGCCAGGTCCTTGTTCGTCTGAATTGAGTTGATTTTGAGTTTTAAATCCACATTGTGCACCGGAAGACTATACGGGACTTGACCCACAGTTTAAAGTTGGATCCGAACGACAACGTATAATATTTTAAAGTAAAGCCAAGTTATGTGGATGCTAATATTTCGAAACAAGATGGGTAGACGACGACGCGTACTGATGATATCTGCGTTCCTGGATGCACAGCTTGGTACCACCATAGATAACACTGGGGAACACAGTTGTTGGCACATGAAACATATATTTGGTTTCTAATGTAAAATGTTACGCTGAATTCAAATATGCACTCAGAATTTTTCTATCACTCACAGTTTTTGTAGAATAACATTTTTTAAGTATTGCTTGTTCCGAATTTTAGGTATTCTTTCTGTGATAAGTAATGTATGTAAAACAGTTTTTAAATGATTTCCAACAGAATTCGGGCACAAACAATTTAACCTGTACGAATGCACAATGACACACGCAGGGGTTTATTTCGGGGGAGGGCTGAATTGTATTGAAAGGGGAGAACGAACCTTATAGATGATACGACTTCAGTGGCAATGGAATTGTGTGGCTTGAACCGCAAGATCATTCATCGGACTGTTATTTCTGTATTACAAAGATAAAAGGAATAACTAGTAAATTTAAATATACAGTCAAGTACCCAAATTTGACATCTGCTATGAGGCCAGTACTTGTGCCACACCCCCTGCATATCTAACTGTAGAGATGATGAGGCAGCTACCAAAGATCAACATGAGGAGCAAGATCATTCTACTTTCGAAGCCTCTTCTTGTGAACCTCATCTGTTAACACAAAGTGAATTATACAACCTTGTTCAGGATTTGAAATTGGCAAAGGAAACAGGCCGAACTTTTCGATTGAATAGTAATTGCGTTGTTAAAGGGTTTGCAGCTCGGCTATACTACATTTTGCTGTTTCGTGTGCGAATAGGACAGCAGGGACAAGAATAATCATAACATCAAGAATGACCAAAGCGTGAACCACATACGCCTGGACAGAAAAATGTTGTGCATCCCTTACTAGTCAACTCAGATGTGATTCTTGTTCCTCCATTTCATATCAAGTTAGGGAGGGGCTTTTGAAAAACTTTGTTAAGACTATGAACAAAAATTGTGTTGCTTTCATAATTTGAAGGAAAAATTTCCATGTGTAAGTACACTAGAATAAGGGAAGGGATTTTTGTGTGACCCAAATTAGAACTTTGATAACGAATAAAAAATTTGAAGTTCCGTTAGGCGAAGTTGAAAGAAGAGCGTGTAGTTAATTTAAAAGCGTTGTGTATAATCATAGCTTGGAAATATCATGAGACTGTGGGTGAACTGTTACAGTCATGCATGGTGTGTAATATGACCCTCAAAGTATATTTCTTGGAATCTCACCTGGATTTCTTCCCTGACAACCTTCGCGCCGTTTGTGACAAACATTGGGAGCGTTTCCACCAAGACATCTCTGTCATGGAAAAGAGAGGTACCAGGGACAGTGGAGTGCAATAATGCTTGCTCATTACTGTTGGATGCTGAAGAGAGATGTTCCAGGTGCACAATACAGAAGGAAATCAACAATGCTCACATTTTAGTTAAGTTGAATAGCGCCATGTATGATGCACAAAAATGTTTCACACTTAACCTGGGCATCACAAAAAAACTGTGGGTGATGGAGAAAAACTACTTACATATTTGAATTCAGCGTGAAAAGTTCTATTAAGATCAGCTATTTTTCCTCGTGTGCCAAAAAAAAGTTCAATTTTATTCCCCAGTGTGGTATCTTATTGATGCGTATGTATTTGGTTATTTTGCGCAACATAATGTTTACCAACAAGAGCTACATATTGACACTCATTGCGTATGTCTATCGATTTTTCTTAAACCTCCTGACGTAACCAAGTTATATGATATGGCATGGTACGGTAGAATTTATTTACTTACTGACGGCTTGTGAGTGTCTCCATTGATCATCATACGTTGCTTCTCTGTCTTCCTGCTTGGGTTAATCTCGAGGACAAGGATGAATGATGAAGTGGATGATGGGACACTTACAACCACTCTCTGACAACGATCAGCATCGTGTCTGTGTTATTGCGAATGGGGAGGGGGTGTCATTCACATGGGCTGACTGTATTTGCATTTTTTCATTTACGTCACTTTTCTACCGCCTGTGTTAATTGTAACAATGAAGATGATGCGTCAAATTTAAAATGAATTGTGTTGGGCGAATATGAAAGGACAAACTGTTTTTTTTTTAAGCATGAAGGAGTTTATACTTAGATTATTTTCCTGGAATTGTAATTAACTGAAATAAATTAATTGTGTGGAATACCATAAATAAAAACCTTTTCTTTTTCTACAATGGAATGAAGAATGTCATCATTATGACCTAACAAGAGTCTTTTATGGTAACCGTACGAATTCTCCCACTTCTAAATATGGTAATAATAGGAATTGAAAGTCATCGAGCTTTGAATTTTTGTGTTGAGTCCACTCTATGCACAGTAAGGCTAATCGGGACTGGACCTACAGTTTATGTGCCTCCATCGGGTATCGAAACCAGGCCTGCTTGATTACAAGGCAAGGACGCTACAACTATACCATCGAGGAGGGCCAGGAATTCAATTCATGAAGCTTGCTGTGCATATTCTTTGACATGCTGCGGGCCGCACATCAATTGCAAAGAGAGAGGAAAACATAGGCGTCCGTACGGGGGGAAAGAGGTTGTAGCTGCGCCCCCTAATAACCTCACTTAGAAATTTAGTGTAGAGGAATCTTATCAGTATCACTGTTATTAAATAATAATATGCTCTTTACATGCCGAATTAAGTATTTTCAATCCGACGAAAGTTCCAAGCAACTTGGGAGGGGAAGGAAGGTGTATTACTGTATTTCCTATGAAATTGAACCGATGGAGGCACATAGTGGTTCGGATTCCACTTTAAACTGTAGGTCCAGTCCCGATTAGCCTTACTATGCACAAAGTGGATTTAAAATATCAACTGAAACCAAACCTATGAAATTGAAATATCCAACTTCGTTTTTTAGAAAATTTATTGTTATTAACAATACGAGACACTTTATTCGTTAGTTGTGTAACCTCTATGCGATTGCAGAATACATTGATTGGATGGCAAAAGTGGGGAGGGGGAGGAAGGAAAGAACAATTCACTTCTTTTGTAGGCATGCACTAAGGATCCGCGGGGGCAAAAAGTGTCAAAAATGTCCCCTTAAAAGCCGACACTGTTAGAAATTCATAAATTATGCGAAAAATATGCTGTAACAAACCTTGTTTATAATGCAAACTAATCTCTGAAGCACAGAGAGGGGAAATAAAGAAGAGGGGCAAACAACACTGGTGCATCCCCTAATCAGAATCTGCGCACGCCTATGAGGGAAAGATGGTTAACTGAACTCATAAGCAACAATATTCTAGACCTTCTCAAAAGTACAGCAATCTATTATCCGTGGTATCCATTATTAATAATGAGGCTCTATGGGGTACTTCAGTGTTCGCCAAGATGGAAGTTAGTGATATGAACTTTGCCGTGAGGAGGCGCGTTCCCTTGGGGTAAACATCAACTAGCGGGCATCTTTTGTGTCGCACGCAACGCTTAATTGAATGAAGAAGTTCGATTTTTTGCATGTTCCAACTTTATACCATGACACATTATGCTGCTATTCAACCAGTTTCTCATTTGTAAGGTGACACAAGATAGCCACTTCCAGCGAGTAAACAGAAAAAAAGGTAATGTTTAGTGTTTACTTGTTCATGTGTCTGCGCATGCGTGCAGAGTAGTGGCGAAATGATGATCTTCTCTCGTGGGGGAAGGAAAACTTTGTATTTCCGCCCCAGCTGGGCTCATTGTTGGGATGGTCTAATCCTGTTAAATTTTATGCAGACATCGGATAATGTTCTATACGGATATAGGATATTATGATATCTGGATTATCTGGATATTCCAATTATCCAGATATCCGAATGTGTGCATTATCCTGACAGTTTTATCGTTTATGCGTTTTATGGGCTATCAACATATTCCTTTGTTCGTTGTTTTCGTATTTCACTGAACGTATTTTCTACAAATCCTTCATTAGATCTGTCCTATCCGATTATTCTGATTATTACGTCATCCAAAGTTTTAAGAAACAACTAAAGAACTTACTATTGTCCCAAAAACTACATTAACCTTCATATGTAAACAATTGCACCTTCACTTACACATCACACAATGCATACCTAACCCTCCCCCCCCCCCACACACACAATGAACTACTGAAGACTTATTACTTATCTCTTATATTTATCAATTCAATGTATCATTTTATTATTGTATAATCTTTATATTATCTTTATTGTATTATCATGAATTCATGATCAATATGTTTTTTTCCTATGTTTTTATTCATTTATTGTATCTTTGACAAGGGTTGGTTGTAAGAACGGCCCACGAGGCCGAAACATGCCTGCTTAAATAAATACCATTCTATTCTGTTCTATCCAAATTATCCGGATTATCCATTACATCTGAAACGGATATCAGATAATTTGAAATACGGATATCCGTTATCCGGATATCGTGGCCATCTCTACTTCATTGCAGTTCTAGTGTTAGGTTGGAACATGTTGAGTGGAGATGTCACCAGTGACGCAGGAACGGGGGATGTAACCCCCCTTGTAACCCTCTAAAATATTTGACAAAGACTATGGAGTGTGTTTGAAAGCCAATTTGTTCATCCCATTCGCGTGGTCAAGGTTCTCAAGAGAAAAGAAAACAACAGCAGACACGATCATCAAGTTATTATATGTGGCCCTGGAAGAAACAGACAGGAGTTCTATGGCAATCTCAAGTCTTTTCTAAAGGCATTTGATTACGATAATGGCAGACGTGTCAAAATCTTTGTTTTCATATCGGAACAAGAGGCAAAAGCACTCATCCAAGAGTGACACATAGAACTATCCACCATCCACGGTTCAGTCGGCAGAAATCAAAAGCTCTTTCTCTATTGGAATCGATCTCAAAAGAAGAAGGGGATATTATTAATCTGCAGCACTTGTGACGTTTTACATGTTGGTTACTAGAGCCAATGTGTGTTTACGTAAAAGACTTTTCCAAACTTGGAAACCAAATGTTGTTCTATCAGGGCAGTGAGTGATGGAGTAGTGTGGCCTTCTGACATTAATCTGGACACTGTAAGTTACACATATTACCTTTACTATTGTTCTTAGTATTGTTACTATTTTTATATTACTACTACTGTTACAGAGGATTTTCGTAAGTTACTTAATGTCGAATAAGGTCCGCTTAAGACGGAAGCATTTCCTTTAACATCTTTGCTAGCATAACTCCTACGTAAATACTTCCAAGAATCTTATAGTAGTACTTTCTACAGCGGACAACACTTTACACGGAGGATTTCATGTAACATCCCTGTTAGCTTTTGCGATTGCGACGCAAAGCATGTTGAAAAAAAATAGATAAAATATATAGCACGAAAGAGTTACGATGTTTTCTTTAAATTACTAATGAATTAGAGGACAAGATGTTAGTTAAGACATGAAATGATTATTTAATTAATGAGAGATCATTTCATGCATTTCTTGTAACATTAAGTAACCACCAACCTCATCAATATACTGAGATATTTCTGTCCATGAGCCAGTGCCTGGTATATTTAAAACGATAAATGTATTCTACCACACGTGTTCTGTATGCCCTATAAAGTATGTATTTAAGCAGCGCCATTGATTTGTACCCAAAACAGTTCCATAGGAAACGTTCGTTCTACTCGATTGAACAGTTAACCTTTAAGTGGGTATGTGGGGTGGCCACAACACCCCAGGTCTAAAAATTGTTAAATAAAATAGTCTTATAAGTTGGCAACACTGTTCATCTTTCCGTTACCTTCATGTTGTTTACTCCTTGAGGGGTAGGTCTTTTAGTCGCCTGATTCTTGTGCGCTGCTCCACAATAACAAAGAGCTCTGTGTTCTGGGGTGTTATCAGCACCTCACCTACCTACTTGCGTATTGTTTTAAACTTTATGTTGCTCGAGTGTTGCAATACTTGTGGCTTATCTTTTTTTCGAAATGGAATACAAGAAAGACCAGGAACGTGTCAAAAAGCTATTAGAGTTATTGGACGTGGTTAGTAGTGCAGAAGAAAGTGACAGTGAGGAATTAGTGCTCCTACACTCTACCGATGAGGAATCTGACAACTGCGAAGAAAGTGCGCTCCTGACGAATAGTGAGGAATCTGAAAGTGACGTAAGTTTGCATGCTGATGAATATCAAATTCTTACAGGTAGAGACCATAAAACGAAATGGATGACACAGCCAAAGAGTAAGTGCAGTCAGGACAAGAAAATGTAATCTAGTTACTCAAGCAAGCCACTTGCTAAATCGGCTAAAATCCCTCAGGAATGTTTTGATCTTTAGGTAGATGACTCCATTATAAATATAATTTCTGAGTGCACGAACATGTATGTAAAATTCATTGAACCAAATTTCGTAAACAGAAGTAAATGCCGGGAAACTACTCAAGATGAAATTAGATGTTTTTTGGGGCTATTGATAATTGCTGGAACTTTTAGAGGAGGGAAACTAAATCTGCAGGATCTTTTCAATACAAGTGGACTCGGGATCGTAATTCATACATCGATGTCCCTCGACAGATTTTTATTTTTGCTGCGGGTTGTCCGGTTTGATAATATTTCGGACAGAAAAGAAAGAAGAAGGTAGACAATTTAGCTCCAATCAGACGTGTCTTGGAATTTTTTGTCAGCAGATGAGCAGCTTGTCCCATTTCGAGGAAGGTGTCGATTCAGGCAATACGGACTAAAAATTCAAACCCTTTGCGATTCTCGCACTTGGTATACTACCAACATGGAATTATATGCAGGATCTTAGCCAGAAGGACCTTATAATAAATCAAATTCACCACAGGATGTTGTACTTCGACCAATAGTTCCCATTTCTGGTACAGGTTGCAAGGTTACAACAGACAACTGGTACACTAGCTTCCCTTTGGCTGAAGAACTGTTAGGAAATAATCTAACATTAGTGGGGACAGTGAAAAAAAATAAGCGAGAACTTCCTCCACAGTTTGTAAATACGAAAGGGAGAGAAGTGAAAAGTACTCTATTTGGTTACTCAGGAACAACAACTATACTATCTTATGTACCAAGGAGAGGAAAGAATGTAATATTATTGTCTACCATGCATTCCAATTCAAGCAGTATCGATCCGTCCACCGGTGATGAAAAAAAACCGAGATAATAACTTTTTATAATTCTACAAAATGGGGAGTAGATACAGTGGACAAACTATGTTCTACCTAGACTACTTCTAGAAGATGCCGGCGTTGGACCTTGGCTATAATGTTCCGAATTTTAGATATTGCAGGAATAAATTCTCAAGCAATGGCCCTATCCAATGATCCAGAACTGAAATTAGTAAGATCACAATTTCTCAGGAAAATTGGTTATGATCTTATTCGACCCCAGGTAGCTAAACGGCCCAATGAAACAATGCTGCCCAGAGAATTGAGAACAAAAGTCAGGAGGATTGCTGGTGTTGAGAAGAAGAAAATGGTTGAAACACCAGATTCAAGGACATCGGGAAGGTGTACAATTTGCCCCAGGAAAGCTGACAAGAAAACTAAATTCTGATGTTATAAATGTAAAATGTTTATGTGTATGAATCATATGGAACATATTTGCCCAAAGTGTAAATGCTCTTGCAAATATTTATGTGACACTGATTCTGGAGTTGAACTGGAGTGAAAATTATGAATCTAGTTGTAATCTAAAATCTGAAGTTGCACATGTAAAATGTTAGTGTATACATCGTGAGAATCACGTTTGTCCAAAGTGTAAATGTTGTTGCAGATCCTTATCTGACAAGTTTTATTTAGGAAAACTGTAGTGATATTCAAAAATTAAAGGCCTGCATCTGTTTTCTATATTTTTGTAGCCTCAAATTCATGTTCATGTTTTACTATTTAATTAGTAATGATTAAATATAAATCGTCGTACATTTGTTTAATACATATGCTACTTTTCAGTAACTATTGTGTATTCTGTTTGGAAGGAAAAAATAGAAGGAAAAAGGAAAATTATAAAAATGTCCTTAAAAAGTTTCAAATTTAGTTATTTTTATTGTTCGCAATCTTACAACCGTACAAATATTGTAAAATTACATGTATTACAATTACAGTTGTTAGAAAAATAACTGTAAGTGTATTTTTTTCTGTGGGGTGTCGTGAGCACCCCAATACCCACTTATGTACAATTTGGCCACCTACCTACTTAAAGGTTAACGGCTGTTAAAAATGTGAAGTGATGCATTGTTTACTCGCACTTGACCGCCATTACACCTGCACTTGTGCTAGGTGATAAAATTAGGACCGATTCAGTTAAATAAGGTAAAGTGCCAGAAATCCGTCCCCTGCCCTAAATTCGTCACCCTGTTTAACTTCCATGGAAAGTGCTGCCATCTGGCAAGAGCGGCAGGAAGATCTTCAGAACCATTCGGTTGCCTACTGGCAGTGACGTAGTTGCTTTGTTCTGCTCATTCACACTTTAATTTTTCAAGAATAGTTTGTTTGAAAGCTTGCTAAAGTGTGAAATCGACTTGAAACAGTTATATTGCCGCCTCGCTGCAAGTTTTTCATCATTTACCGATTGATAACTATAGATAAGTACTTGAATATTGCGCTCCAGTTGTCACACCCATGTAGCTGTTGTCGTTTGGTCAGGAGCAGTCGCCATTGTTGTTATAACTGGAGTCCTAAATCCGTCCCCTTTGAGATTCTCAAATCCGTCCCGGGGATGGATTTAGGACCCCCTATTGAATGACCACTTGGACTAGTTTCGATTGATGTATGATCACTTGTCGACCTTCTTATAATGTGTTTAACACTTCTATGCCTTATTCTTGAAAATAAAATTAATGCTAATTAATGAAAAGTATATATTAAACTTAAAGTTCTATGAAGAAAATAACAAATTTAAGAATGACATCAAGGGTGGCGCCAGCGGGGTGTCCGAGAGGGCACGTGCCTTCCTCCTCACTCAACAGACAAGCTACAGCCTTTGGATGTAGCATTTATGTTTCCTCTGAAAACTCATTACGCAAAGGGTATAGAGCAATGGTTGGCCTCTAACCCAAACAGAATTGTGAGGAAACTACAAGTATCAAGTTTGTTCTGTTAAGCGTACCTTCGTGCTGCTACTCTTGAAACAGCCGTCAACGGATTTACGAAAACTGGAATTTATCCGTTTGACCCCGATGTCTTTCAAGAGCATGACTTCATAGCTAGACAACTTGAAGAGCCAGAGGTGCCTGACAATGGAGGGTATGATGACAACCAGAATGCTCCAGCTCCACCTCAAGTGGTCAGTCCAAGAGACATCCAGGAAGTTCCAGTAATCCATCCTTCCACATCTTCTAGAGCCGGGACCTCATTCTTGGTAACAGAAAGTCCCTAAGATGTCTCTAAAAGCCTCAATGGAAAAGAAACAAAAGGCGGAAGATCGTCGGAAGAAACAAGCCCAATCAAAGGCCAAGAAACGTCTCATCATTGAAGATAACAATCAGCTTGGAACACCATCGACAAAACCTCCCCAAAATAAAACAAAGAGATATAACTCAAGTTCAACCGACTCGGAGAATGAAACCCAAGTTCCACTGGTGTCTACCGATGACGAGGATAGTTCAAGCGATGAAGATGCGTCATGTCTTAATGTGGAAAGCGTTTTCCCAAGACAAGCGAGGAGAGAAATGGACAAAGTGTTCGAAATGCTTCCAGTGGTGTCACGAGATGTGTTCATCTTCAACAATTTGCCATAAAAATAAATGAGTAGATAATAATTGGAAAGGAATTGGGACACCTTTTTTGAAAAATTAAAATTTGCGTTCTTTTGATTATTTTTTTTTTGTTAAGAAATATTTATTTAGTAGAATCACACCAGCAGAACTAGTAGGTATGGAGTTGAGTTGCTTCAATCAGTTGTTGTAGTATTGTTAACTTTAAACACATTTTCAGATTTGAAGATTTGGCTTAGGGGGACGGTATTTGAGCACTTTACCTTATGCTACAGGACATCATGGACATTGCATTTCATAAAATGTTCTGCCAATGTGCGTTAATTATTTAAATGAATCATGCAATCAATACTCTCTATCCTAGTTTCTTATCGGGAGAACTTTACACAGGTAGCTAAAGATTCATCTATAATACCGTTTTATGAAAACTATGATAACTGTAAAATTCCTGGTCACCTTGCTGAGTTGAAGCGTAAATGGAGTTCAAAAGAAATTATTCGCGGCCTTCGAATACGCAAAATGTCAACTTACAAGTAAACAAAAATACGCGAGGAGGAAGAATTTACCTATATTTACCGTCCTCAGAAAAAACGGTCACTAGGACCTCTCCCTATCTCAGGACAGAAAGGTCCTTCCTTATTTCGAATTACAACGAATCGATATTTCATAGTGGTTCCATTCGCCACCAGATTTTATCTTCCTTGGCGGGATTGAGATATTCACATACAATAACCAACATACATTAAGGGAGTGGGGAGGCCTGCCAAGGTTGCGAGAAAGTTGAGTTTCTGTTTTAAGTCCACTTTATGGGCTAATCAGGACTGGACCTGCAGTTTAAAGTTGGATTCGAACCATTGTGCAACGTGCCTCCACCGGGTATGTCACCGTTCTAATTTCACTATTATTCATTTCATGGCAGTGTGTTACAGAAGTGATGAAATTAAGACACATCAGAAATAGACGGAAAGGAAACTCCAGAAATAGAATGTGGAAAGAGACAGCGTCGAAGAAAAGCATTGATCGCCAAGAAGGTCAAGCTACATGAATAAATAATGTAAAGATTAGAAATGTTGGGACCGCGTTGGAGTGAAACAAATAAGCAATGTTGCCAACTCATTTCACTTCTCGCGTACAGTGTGTCAATGAGTAGGAAATTATACTGATAAAAAAATCATCTTAGGTAGTTTATAACTTTACTTATTGTAAAGAAATGCAGTTCCTTATTTGTTTGTTACATTATATTTATGCCTTCTGAAAACACAGAAAAATCTAATTTATATTTGCTATTAGAGTTGGTAAGTGTGCGTCTCTTGTAAGAGTGAAAAGCTTCTGGTGGAGATGGGTGAGTGGTACAGGATTTGCTGCTATTTCAACCTTCCATGTACAGAGTAAGCAATTTTTAAGCATTATCATCATTATTTTGCACTAACGTATGCACCACTCCAGGACTGCATAGCAGAATTGTTATTATTATAAAAAGAAGTGCTCCCCTGTGATTTGCACCACGCCATGAAGACGTATAGTGTGTGTGGAGTTAGGGCCTCACAATTTCTTGATCACAGCCGAAGCTGGTATGATGTGATCAGCACCACGACCCTGGCCGCCTTTACCTCCAAAAGTTTCCTCCAGGTACCCACTTTATACGACATTGCGTGGGCGCCGGAGCCGCTTGAACAGATGGGAAAAAAGTTCCGTTCTTATTACATTATATTCTTTATTTGTAAAGCATTAAAAGTATTATTTGCATGTGGAGCAGACCTTAACTATCCCAACAAGAAACGATTAGCTACGTTTAACTGTATTTCTAAAGACATCTATAGCAATACTTACAAAAGGGAACGACGTTGAGACACTATCCCCTATAGGCTTCCTCAAGAATCCACAGATCCTCTTTAAATACACTAATATAGTGCGATTATTTTCGTAACATCCCTAGCTATTTTGCATTAGACGCTTCAGAACGAGTTACGCAGATCAAATTTACCAATTACATAAAGCGTTTCTCACGTCAGTTAGTCATTGACGTCATCTGGACCCTGCCCAATACCTTTCCCTCTTTTTCACGCTCTATACCACTGGTAGGCAGGCTAGCTAGACATCGTGGACTGTAGATTGATACGCACCCGCTTATTGTATCATTTTAAGTGATTAATATGTTAATTGTCTATGATGACGTAATTTGTTTTGTTCAATTGGGTAGTCTGTTATGGTTATGGACTAACCTTAAAATATTTGATTGTGGGATTGTTAGGAGAGAGATATTACAAACGTTGCTGGATAATGGAAGTGATTTTGGAAATGTGAATGTGTTAATTTGTGTAGTGAAGAACAATTATGATCTGAATACCCTTTTGGGTAAATTTCTCGTAAGGGCAAACGGATTTCATCAAATTTACAGGAGAAATTACTTACCGAATGCAGTTTCTTTATACGTCTGGAAGTTCGGGGAAGTGTTTTCTCGCATCGTTCATTGAATTTTGTCGGTAAATCATCTATTTTTCGATATAAATGTGTGACCGATGCACGAAAGCTCTTGCATCCATTTACTTCCAGGTGGATGTAGCCTGTGTGTGATGACGTAATCCCGGTCAGTGCTTCCAAACATGTGTTTTTGTAACTGAAGAAGGTACGTTTCCGCAAATGGTTCGTGGGGTATGTGTCAATGGTTCGTGGGGCTATGCAAGAATGATGTGTGGGGCTACGCATATTTTTTTCGAAACCAATTTTTAACTATTGTAACCTATACGTGACCCTACCTAACCTAACCTTACCGGAAATGGTTCATGGGGCTATGTATGAATGGTTCGTGGGGCTATGCGTCAATGGTTTGTGGGGCTACGTAGGTATTATTGGGTGCAGTGTGGTGGAAACACTGCATGCCGAGTACGGTAGTGAAACTGTGACCGCCATTTTGCGTGTTACCGAAGGCAAAAAGAAACGAAGAAAACTTACTCGATATGTCGCAAATAGAGCTTATTTCCGTGAAATAAACAAAATGCCACCTCCAGCAATGTTTCTCAATGCAGAATACGTAAGTAGGAATATTCAAATTAAATGAACCAGCAAATTTCAGCCGTTTATCCGATACGAGAAATTTACCCAATTTGGTTTCTAATAAGGAGTTTAATTGCAAGTGCAAGTGTAGTATATTAACTGACATCTAAATATAATTTTTGTGTGCGAGAGTTAGTAAGGTTTACATAAGCATATCCTTATCTGATTTCCCACAACCTGAGGGCTTCAAAGTAGGCTGATAAGTCTCATGCTCGCCTTAGAGGAATAAATGTAAGTACTGTAGATCCGTTGAGACTAAACCGGGGAACGTAACAAGATTTTGTGAAAACAATCTGATTTTAACAGTTTCAATAGTACGTCACAACACTTTGCAAAACAGCAAACTCCGATTAACCTTGTAATCAAGGGGTCCCAGGTTCGATACCCGATGAAAACACACAGTGGTTTGTATCCCACATAAAAACTGCATGTCCAGTCCCGATTAGCTTATTCTAATATATAAAAATGGATGTATGTGTGTATGTTTGTTACACCATAACTCTCGAACGCCTGGAGCAATTTCAACCAAACTTGGAACACGTATCACTTGCAATCTGGAAAGAAACACTGTGGGGGTAAGACACCCCTGGCACCCCTAGGGGTGGGGGTGGGAGGGGGTGACATTTAGAAATAATCGAAAACGACCGATATTAGTGTGGAATCCGTAGTTTTCGGGGTCGATAAGATGAATAGGGACACTCCCAATGCCATTCAACTCCAAGACACCCCTGACACCCCTAGGGGGGGTGGGAAAGGGGTGACATGTAAAGCAACTGATATTAGTGTGGAATCAATAGTTTTCGGGGTAGCTAAGATGAATAGTGACTCTCCAAATGCCGTTCAACTCCAATACACCTTTGGCAACCCTAGAGGTGGGAGTGATATGTAAAACGACCAATATTAGTGTGGAATCCATAATTTTCGGGGTCGATAAGATGAATAGTTACACTCCCAATGCCGTTTAATGTATTTATTCTTGCTCTTGGAGGTGGAACTAAAATTGTTGTTGATAAGTTGTTGTAAAATTTATATTATAGTGAATTTGTAAAACATATTACTTTATAATGTGTATATTGTACTTATGCTTTTAAATACCTGTAAATAAAATTAGTTACATTTTACGCTATAGTTGGAATTCATTAAGCACCCGGGCAACGCCGGGTAATCAGATAGTATTAAATATAAATGTCAAAATGTATTTTTTGTGGTTGGTTATTCATTCATTCACTTCGACACATACACATTAGTATTTAACAGTAGGATAAAAAGAATTAAATCATGTGTTATTATGTATTACAAACCAATCATGATTGGAACAACAATACAAGGAAATACAATGAACAGAGGAAGCTTAAAAATCAGTTGCATTGTTAAAATAGCTTCTTTCGACCTGTAGAAAGTTGAAAGTTGAAATTGCTTTTTAATTAAAATACATTTCACGTTTGACATTCAAGTTAGGGGGGACCAATTTGTGCATTGAGTCTCGCTACATAATGAATACTAGCTGCTAGCGACAGCATTAGCAACTTGGAGATATACTGTTAGCATGACCTTTATAACGCCACGTATTTGTCTGCTGACTCAGTGGCGGCGATTGGGTTCCGAAACTAGGGGGCCAAAGACAGTTTACTTTCCCTTGATAGATAAGGTTTAGCACAGTGTGGGAGCTACAGTTGCAAAAAGTGGGGGGCGACTGCCCCCATCGCCCCCCTAATCGCCGCCACTGTTCCTGTGCAAAATACGCTAACACAAAACTCTACCTGCCTAACCTACTCACATGTTTATTTCTCTTATTAGATGCATACGTGAGTAGGGCTCGCTCTACACGAGAGCATTTTCCTTAGGGTAAGCGGGGGGGGGGGGATTGGGTGGGTTTTATCATTTTATTTTATTTTTAATAATTTCCTGTATTGTAATAAAGCAATAACTAGTACATGGAATGATAGCTTTATTCATTGGGCATTAATTGTATTTTTTTCAGCATTTTGCTTCAATTCTCCAGCGAGTAAAAAAATATTGTTTCGACTACTGCACTTTTCTGACTTTAAAAGTGAAAAACTATGTTTGTCCTGCCTTAACTAAATGTAACACTAATCTTTTGTCAAGTGAGAATTGTTTGATTTTTAGTCTTAAAACAAGTAAATATACTCCAGGGAGTATGAAGCATTTTTAAAAATCTTAATACACGCACTTTAAAGGGGGGATTTAAGGAGAGGAGAAAACTACCTCCCAATTACCGACATATTTTACAAAGTTTTGAGATACTCTGAAAAATTCTAGGTTGTACCAAAAAATTTACTGTATGTATTATCATTTATCTACATATATAAACTGTAAGCAGTAGGTTTTTCAAAGTTCTAGAATACTGGGATAATATTGTTTCATTTATACTAATGTCCAAAATTAAAGCAACAAACGGAAATTCTTTCCCGTGTGTCCATTTGACCACATAATACGATCAGGTGATAGTAATATTTATGATGTCATAGACAACTGGTTTAAGATAGAAAATAAACTAACCTTAATGTGCCAGGATTTATCAACAAAAAAATCACGATAGCAACAGTTTAAACTTGGCAAATTTATCAAAAAAAAAATCACACGAGGAAAGGATTTCTGTTTGTTACTTTAATTTTGGACACTAGTGTAGTTTTAAGATAATTGCGAAGTTTTCTTAAAAACATTTGTAATTCAATGTTTTTTCTCCTATTAAAACTGAGTGTAAAATGTAGTTTTTACTTTCTTTTCTAACACCGTTTTGTCCACAGACTGTAGCACTAATATATTGCGAGTTTTAGGTACTCCAAATTAACCCCATGGGGGTAATTGGGTTGTAAATAACTTTTTGTCTTTTAATGCATAAAATAAGGAGGTAAAAAAATTATAGTGTGTTTACGATATGGTAATTGAAGGTTCTCAAGATAATAAATTGGGTCCAAAGTCTTAAAACAAGTATCAGAGTCTACACAGCTTCGTTTTAAAAACATACCTCCCAATTCACCCCCGCTTACCCTACCATGTTTCTTAACATTTATGCCATGACCAAATGTTACCGTGTAAAGTGAAAAATCTTATGGCATGTTTCATGTCATTTCTCAAGGATAGAATCGGTCATATTTTCCGTAGCATAACCAATCAGAAGCGACCTCTAGGTCACGAGTACAGATATAATGGCGACCGCGTGAGATGTAAACAATGTATCACTTCAAATTTTTAAAAGCCGATAACTATTGAACAGAGAGGAATAACGTTTCCTATAAAACGGTATTAGGTACAAAACAATGGCGCTGCTTAAATACATACTTTATAACGTTTACTTTAGATGGTGTAACTCGACGTGTCTTTCGTGCTGTATATATTATACATTACAAAAGCTTACCGAAATGTTACATGAAATTCTATACGAAATGTATTCTATAAGATTTTTGGAAGCATTTACGTAGCTTTACGCTAGCAAAAATGTTGCAGGTCAGGTTTGGTGCTGTTAGCATATATATTCACGTTACTATAGCTGTCGATAGCGGTTCGTATAATGATTAAAGGAATTATCGACCAAAACAGTACATTAATTATATTATATTGGGTCTTTAATAAAAAAAACAACCTGTGATTCAACATTTTAGAAAGTAGAAATGTAAAAGTCGCATCTTTCCTTGGTATTCTACATATCTCTCTGTTAATTTGTGCTACGATGCCAGGGGTCCCGCGTTCGAATCCCGGCCTACGCATGGATATTTGTAAGTGTCCATTCATCAATTTCATCCTATCATCACTCATCCCCATCTTCGCAAATTAGCCAAAACTGACACAAAAAGCGAAGTAAGATAAAGCAAATAAGTGAATCAATCTGTCAATTGGTCAAGTCCTCACATACACAGTGAACCAGTTACGTCTATCATTTCTCTACTGCCAATAGAAGAAAACAACACATTGAGAAAGTAAGGCATTACTTACCCTGGCAATCGTTCCGAACTTTCAAATGCAATATCAACGTGTAGCAACACACTTCACAGAAGAATCACATTTCTCTACTGTTTCACTCAAGCGTTGCTACCTTAGTTGAAGAACTTCCCACACAATGTAAATATGAGGTGCGCAAAGGGCTGAATAGCTCTTAGAGAGCATGTAATACGGTTCGTTAATGTTCCTATCGATCACTCTATCTGAATTCGAATTAAATTTTCCTTACCATACATAGAAACACATTTCAATGACATGTGGAAGGCGAAGTACTCTTATAAAAACTTGGATTTATACGTAGCAAAATATGTAACTTCCAAAAAGGATATTTATTGCACACATCCTCGCTCCCATTCTAAATTTTCGACAAAATCAAATGTACTTGTATTGGCGTAGAAGCATATCGTGAGGCCCTGGTCGACATTAGAATGTGGGGCCGTCATCCGTAAATCGATACAAAATCTTCAGACATACGTCAGCAAAACTATGATCACATAATAATAAAAATTACTGATTAAAATAACATTTAATCATTTCACTTACACTAAAAATGTATTTCTCTGAAACTGAATTCACTTGTGAATAGTCCAGAGTAGAGCCCATGGAGTCCAATAGTGTGACGTCAGAGCACACGACGCGCTGGGACTGAGTCTTCACAACAAGAGAACGTGTTTTCTTCGTATCCAATTCAATGCTATTTTCCTTCGGAAGGGGTAGCTTTAATTATTGTGACAGCAGTTAAGAAACAAAATTGTGATGTGCATCGTATATCAATGTAAAGATGAGGTTTCGGAGAATACGTCTATATATAACATATACTTTACAGATGAGAATGTAATGAATGAATGGAGTAGGAAATCGAGTAAAGCGTGCTCCAAAAGAAATCTCAGCCAATGGGCGTCGTCGGTTCAATCGCCTGAGGCTGCTGGTTTCCCACCATCCATAGCGGCAGCGTGGCCGACTTCAGATCGGGTGAGCTTCGGGTCGGTTTCGGCTGTGCTCGGAAGTGGAATGTTTTGAAAATGCATGATTTTCTTACTCCGGTTATTCTTTCCCTTATCCTCTGTAAGGTATGTGTGGTATATACACTGCTCTCCATAAATTAAGCAACAAATGGTGATCATCCAATAGAATCAAACACAAGATCGGAGGGTGTACATATTTTATTTGTAAAGAAAGAAACAAGTGTCCCACGCCTTACAGAACAGAAGAAACACAAAACAAGGTACACTCGTGGGCAAAAGAAATGAAATGTACGCATGGAGCATCACAGGTGGTAAACGTTGGAGACGGAATGTGACCGTTGTCTGACACTAATAAGGGATATGATCACCGCTCGCAGCAATGCACGCCTCACAACGCCGCCGCATGCTGCCAATAAGGTTGTCCACCAACTCATTGGGTATGAGGGTCCATTGTTGGGAGAGAGACAGTTGAAGGTCTTGGAGTGTTTGTGGAGGGGGCACAAGGCCAGCGAGACGTCTCCCCAGAGCATCCCACATGTGTTCAATGGGGTTAAGGTCCGGGGAACAGAATGGCCACACCATGCGTTGAATATGGTGTTCGTCCAAGAACCGATCGACTAGTCCTGCCCTATGAGGACGGGCATTATCATCCTGCAGAATGAAGCCCAGACCTCGTTCTCGTGCGAAGGGTTCCACATAACGTGCAAGGACCTCATCCCTATAGCGCTGACCTGTCATGGTGCCACGTGGGAGGATATAGAGGTCAGTACATCCACCAATAGAAATGCCACCCCATACAAGCACACCTCCACCACCATATCTGTCCCTTTCAACAATATTGGAGGGATGGTAACGAGTTCCTGCCTCTCTCCAGACCAATGGGCGTCGCAAATCACTGTCCAGGGAGAACCTGGACTCATCAGTGAAGAGAACGGACCGCCACTGGTCCAGTGTCCAGTTCACATGTTCTCGTGCCCAACGTAAGCGGGCTGTCTTCTGACGCTGGGTGAGTGGTATACACAACACTGGTCTCCTGGCATACAACCCATCCTCGTGTAGCCGTCTGCGTACTGTACTCGTTGACATAGGCCATCCTGTGGCAGCAATAGCTGCTGTACGCACTTGGGTAGCTGTTGCGGACCTGTTACGTTGATTTGTCAAACGGATATATCGGTCATCCCTGACCGATGTCACACGCGATCGACCTCCACTGAAACTCCGCGATGCATTTTGCATTCTCTGGAACTTGTTCCATAACCTGCTGACAACTGAACGATCGAGATTGAGCCACCTGGCCACTTCGACCTGACGCTGCCCTGCTTCTAGTCTACCGATGGCACGCCACCTTAATTCATCAGCCAAATGATGCCTGGTTGCCATATTCGACCCTTTCCGCGAACTTGACTCACCTCTGCACTCTCCAGATAGAGACACACACCTCTTCCGTGCACGCGCTTCTTCGACTCCCATACCTGGTACGCCAGAAATCCGTGCGAGGGCACGATGATCGCACTTTATGACTCACCTGTTTTCCCTAACGCATTCGTTGCTTTCTTTCAGCGTGCCCACCACTCTTCTTCTCTTTTCTTCAACTGTTTTTTCTTTTACCTTACATTTTCTTGTTGTTGCTTAATTTCTGGAGGGCAGTGTAGTTGTATTCTCCGAAATCTAATCTTTACACTGATGTACGATGAGCATCATAATTTTATTTCATAACTGCGTTCACAATAATTAAAGCTACCCCTTCCCAAGGAAAATAGCATTGAATTGGATACGAAGAAAACACGTTCTCTCGTTGAGAAGACTCAGTTCCAGTTCGTCGTCTGCTTGTGACGTCACTACTAATGGACTCCATTCTCTCTACTGACAATATTGCCAGTCCTGAGACTTGTTCTTTTGACATCGTTGTTCCGAGGCACTGGCGTACACAGAGGGGGAGCTGAGGAAACTACAGCCCGCTCTGAAATTTTGACAAAATGAACATATTTTCAAAAAAAGCAGGGAAGAACTAGGGAAAAACCAGAGTGGTAAATGAAACCTCACATTAAAATGACCCCCGATAGCAATTTTTGAGAGTGAGAAGTTTATAATACACGAAATATCTTATTGTGTATGCCGCCCCTCAGTAAGAAGCTATGCACTATCCACCTGTGCAGCCCCTCCAGAAAGAATTCCTGCATTCGACAGGATTCCGAGGTAAGTATTTATTATCTTCAACTTGAAAAAGCTTCTTCCATTCCTCTACGCTTAGTGCCCGTTGAGTGCAAGCAACTCACTCCCAAATTTTATTAAAACGCATAACACGAACAAGCACAAATTCAATAAGATAAATTCATTTGTTCAGAACTTATTGTTAGCGGCGTGGCTTTTAAGATCAGACAACTACAGCCCGGTTTATTTAAAATACTAAATATTTGACGTATTCATTCAAATTGTAGCATTTAACTAGAATTTTAAGGCAGATGAAAACAGAATGTTGTACTTTTATTGCCCTCAAAACAGCCTTTTCTATATATTTTTTCTCACTTCTATTCCTCACAGTATTTTTGTACAAGCCTCATGGAACGCGAGGGCCCCTGGCTCGCCTCTGTGTACTCGTATATGCCAAATTTCTTTCCTTGCCAATTCATGAATATTTTTGCCAATATATTACTTCAAATTTTATCAGTATCAAAGTCAAGCTCTTCAAGTAATGAATTGCGTGCAACTGGTTCTCTCTCATGTTACTCATAAGAGTAACTTGGCATTTGCCCCTCCCCCCTAAATTTCCAGGTTTACTAAAATTTACAAGTATTTTTGTTAACCTCCTGGCACCTGAGGAGCAAAGTGATAAAGAATGATATTTGTGATTTCGTAAATGTCACGGTCATTTAACAAATAATCCTGGATGCTATTTTTATCCTGGAAAACTCTGCCCATTTATACTGCATGTCACTCTCATGATGTAATGGTATCTACAATTCTTAGTTAAGATATGTAACTACAGCCTCACTCATTTGCTTTTTCAAGTAACGAAAAACGTTGCTTTTGTAATAACTTTTCCTTGTTTTAACATTAAAGGAAAACTAAAAATAACAAAGATTCTTTATTCTCTGGCCCAAATATAAACATCACGTTTTAACTTAAATATTCCGGCGGAAGTGTAACCAATCAACGAAAGGGAGTTTTAATGCTTGTGCACAAAATGCACGAGGCCCTTTTTTCAAGCAGAAAAACTATATATTTATGTTTCAGGATATGTATTAACAACCTGCGATTTCACTCTCCTAGCATGCTAATGTTTCCATAAAACCCACACACTTTTCCAAGACGAATAGAATCTGTACCACATGGCTGCATGAATTATGTCAAATTTCGTTTTTCAGAGCTCGTAGCGTTGAAACGGGGCTTCAAGGAACAAAACATTACAAAGAGAACTTGTTAGTCTTCAGGTCCTCTGTACGAGGTAAATGTTTGTCGGATTTATTTATTTATTGAACTCAACAGATACATACCTAATTACAGAGCCCACATGAAGGATACATAGTGAATACAATTACATATATTTCTTTAATATAGAGATAGATATTATATATATATACACATACATAAAAATCCATTTAAAATTATTATATATATATATATATATACACACACACACACACTTTATCACATCATTTCATTAGGAAATTATGTGTTGAAGCTTAGGTTATTGTGTTAATAGTGGCTTTACTGAGGTCCCTTACGTTCATAGAAAAGATGTCAATGGTGTTATTCTTGATTAGCAAGTTATTGTAACTGGTGCACATTCTCCACAATGGAGATTTCTTTTTAATTTCAGTTCTAGCCTTCTTTATAAAAAAAACTTCGTTTTGTAGTCTAGTTTTCGACGACGGGACTCAAAAATTTATCTGGCAGAGAAGATGTTCAGCATCTACTTCGTTATTTAACAACTTCCACAAGAATACTATTCCCTGTAACGCTCTTCTATGACACAGCTTTGTAAACCAACTTTCATATATTAGGTTGTCGTAGTGTTCAAATGTGGGGTAAACTTTATGAAATTTCTATTTTAGAAATCTAATAATTTTTAATTGGACTCATTCAATTCCTAAACTGTACTTTGCTGTGTCTGTATTCCATATAATAGATGCATATTCGAGTTTTGGTACAAAACTTTTAGTGTCTCTATACTCTTGGAATCCCTTCCCATTTTAAGAATAAACCCAAGGTTCTTGAACGCTTCACTAATCATTTGTTCTACGTGTTTATTACAAGTAAGAATTTTGTTTGTATATATGTTTAACAACAACACTCCTGCTTGTACATTCACATGTGGGCCCTCCTATCTGTCATACATACAATATTGTTTTTAATGTTCGGCATATTCTTATCTAATGTACCAATTTAAGTATTACAACAGTTTATCTTCCATGTTGGGAAATGATGAGAGTTTATTAACCATTTTTTAGGGTTTTGAGAAGTGCAGGCCTTTTACACTGTATCTGAGGAAGTTTTAGTACCTTACTTTTATAATGTGTTGTGTATGTCCTGTGAAGATTCCTTTACAGCTTTGCACTCTTAATCCTTCTCAAGGGGCAACGGAATTTTCCCGGTATATTCTGAAGGGTGCAAAATGGCCAAGTGTGCCGACGCAACAAAAAAATTTAATTCACTCACTCACTCACTCAACATTTATCATTTTCGTTGCCATTAGCCTGGAAAGACAAAACACAACTCATGCTGATTCTTCATCGAGTTCCTTCGCATGTGTTAGCGTGGCTGTGAGTCTAGAATGTCTGCTGACAGCATGCTAAGGCCAGTGTGTGCAGAAATATTCGAGAAAACCGCTACCACTGAAAGCGCGTCCTCGCTGTTACTTCATCAGTGACATGCGCCGTGGTTTCTTTGCACACGCGCAGAAGAACACATAGCGTCAAGTAGAAGCAGCCTGTTCTGCAACGTCACAGGTTAGTATTGCATCCAACGCGCGCGTTAGGCATGGCCAAGAATGTCGTCAAAATGATCTGTGCTCACTTAACCCTCAAACCTATATTTATCCACGATCGTCGCTTTGGTTTAAACCTTAACTGCTGATCAAGTCTGATTGACTGGAACTTCGCTGCATCTTCAATCTTCCTGCTCATCTGATATAAACTCTTTCCACGTCTTGTTCATGTTAGTCAGGTGGGAGATCCAGTAGTATGCATTGAAGGCCGTGAAAGCAAGGGGGAACAGGAATAGAGATATTACATCAAGACATCCACCTCGCTGTAGCAAATTGGCGAAACCATGACTACATCTTCCACGCGCGTTGAAGCACTTACATCTCCTCCTCTTCGTCACTTTCTCCTTTCTCTGAAAGAGAAAAGAACAATTGGAACTCTTTGGCAATTAATTAATATTTGTTTTCTGCCTGTGTATATAATGTATATAATTTTGTCTGTAGTATTATATGGAAGTGAAACTTGGTCCATTACATATGGACAGAGGAACATAAATTAAGAGTATTTGAAAAGAAAATCCTTAGAAAAATATTTGGACCTAAAATGTATGAGATGACAACTGCATAATTTGTATTCATGTCCAGATATTACAATCAAGAAGACTTCGGTGAGCAGGCCATGTGGCACGATTGGGAGAGGATAGAAGAGTTTACAGGATTCTTGTTGGAAAACCTGATGGTAGAGACTGCTAAGACGAAGATGGAGGGATAACGTTGAGATGAACACAAAGGAAATCGGTAAGGAGGGAAAAGATTGGATTGATCTTGCCCGGGATAAGGTATATTCCTTTTCCGGAATGTCTGGAGTAAGAGAACGCGAACGCATTCTGGGCGCACGTTGCGGCTGTGTGCCTCGTCCATTGAACGCGCAGAGGAGAGGGTTCGCGCGAGAGGGGGTGACTCGACTGGTCCAGTAGTTCTGTAGTAAACATGACAGCTTGCAAGCCTACTAGGGGAATTCTGCATTCTGCACCCTTCCCCGCCTAGTCTGGCCCCGCCCACAAGCTTTCGCCTCTGCGCGTCGCTAGTCCAGACATTCTGGAAAAGGAATATAGGAAGGCTTGTGTTGCTGCTGCAGCAACAAACGGGTTTAAGAAGGCTAGAGAGTGAGTGAGTTTGTTTGTGCCTATGTAAATACTCCCAGTGAACACGTGGTTGCACTTAAAAATTAGTTGCAAAAGTAACTCGATTCTTACTGATGAAAGTTGCCATGGATATTTTTTAAGATCAGGAACTCACCAAAGATAGTATAAACGGTCGTATTGGTTCTATTTTCTGCGTCTTCCCGAGTACATTGCACCTCACTCTGGAAAGAATGAGGGCATACTCCAGCAGGGCTGCCACCACAAAGGACATGCACACCATCATCCACACCTCCATTGGCTTCACGTCGAAGGACGGCTGCAGCTTCTGCCTGTTGGAGTAAATAGAGAATATTTAAAATTAGATTAACAAGCATATTTGCATACTACCAATGGACATGAGTCCGTCAGTGAAGACGTTTTCAAGTACCTTGCATATGCTACAAAGAGAAAGTCAACGTAACAGTTTTAAAAATTGGTTCCTTACATGGACTTATTTAAAAACACGGCGACATTCGTAAAACTTACACCCTATCCGGAAAAGCAATTTTACACTATGTATTGCCTTTTCTTTTTACCATTACTTCGCTTGTCTCAAATTATAGTAATCTTGGGTTGTTTTCACAGGCGTAGGGATGTGACGACCTCATCGCCCAGTGACTTGTTCACTGCAGTTAGTCAACCAACAGAGTGAAATAGTCAACATTTTGCTCTGTTGGGATTTAGAGAGCTGTCCTGTCATGGCTCTACGAGCGTCCCACAATGGGCAGAAGAGGGGTACGGTTGGTGAACTACAATGTGATCCTCCCAGCTAGATCCGAGGGATCCGCTGACCAACGACAGGTGCGGTCCTCCATTCATATTGGGAGTTAGGCGTAGAGCTGACAACTCTGCACTGTAAAAAGACATGTCAAGAAACAGCAATATAAGGCCATGGATGTTCCCAAGGTAAAATATTCCGGAGGTAAAATAGTCCCCCATTCGGATCTCCGGGTGGGGACTACTTTGGTAGGTCCCTGGACTAAGGATAAAATCTACGTTAGGAATAAGGATATTAAATTAGGCACCTGGAATGTTCTGAGCCTTTACCGGCCTGGGGCATTTCAGTGTACAGTTAATGAGATAGTTAAGTATAAATTAGATGTAGTAGCTGTTCAGGAAGTTAGGTGGCCAGGAGAAGGGAATTGTAAAACTAAAAGTTATACTTTTTTCTATGTGGTACTGAAAATCATAATTTTGGAACAGGCTTTTTCATAAATAATAGAATTATCTCTGCTCATAAAACAGTAGAATTTATTAATGATAGGATATCATATGCAGTTTTACAGGGTAGGTGGTGTAAAATTATTTTAATAAACATACATGCACAAACGGAAGATAAAGATGATAATACTAAAGAAGATTTTTATACAGAGTTAGAACAGGTCTTTGATAAATTTTCTCAGTATGATATGAAAATTCTGTTAGGTGACTGTAATGCACAGATTGGCAAAGAAGAGACATTTAAACCCACGATTGGTAAAGCAAGTCTTCATGAATTAAGTAATGATAATGGTATAAGATTGATTACTTTTGCAACCTCAAAGAATTTAATTGTGAAAAGTACCACTTTTAAACATAAATATATCCATAAATATACCTGGTCTTCTCCAGATGGTAAAACTCATAATCAGATAGATCATGTTCTCATTGATAAGAGAAGGCATACTAGTATAATTGACGTTCGTACACATAGAGGTGCTGACTGTGCCAGTGACCATTATTTAGTAATTGCTAAATTAAGAGAAAGACTCGCACTGATAAATCATAAGCAACAAAATCTAACAGTTCTAAAATTTAATACAGGAAAATTTGCTGATGAAAGAATTAAGAAAGATTACCAAATTAAACTGTCAAATAGATTTGATGTTTTGCAGGATTGAAATGATGATGACAATATAAATGAAACAGACGTAAATAAGAATTGGGAGCACATACGTAATGCAATAGAATCAGCAGCTAAAGAAAGTATAGGATACCATAAACCAAGAAAAAGTAAGCCATGGTTTGATAATGAATGTCATAATCTAATAGAAATAAGAAATCAGGCTAGACTTAGGTGGTTAAATAACTCTGATGATACAAATCTAAACAATTATAATAGAATAAAGCGAGAAGTTAACCGCACGTTTAGAAGTAAAAAAAGAGATTGCTTGAAAAGCAAAATTAACGAAATTGAAACAAACAGCAAAAACAAAATTATCAGAGATTTACATAAAGGTGTAAATGAATTTAGAAAGGGGTGGCAACCAAGATAAAGACGGTGATTTTCTAGCTGACCCAAGCGATATTCTAAATAGATGGAAGAACTACTTTAATGACCTTTTAAATGTTCATGTAGGAGATAAACCAGAAGTAAATGAAGTACACCCAGCAGAACCTTTAGTTCCAGAACCTAACTTGACTGAAGTTAAAGATGCTATTAAAAGGATAAAGAATAACAAAGCACCTGGCATTGATTTAATACCAGCTGAGTTAATTAAATATGGTGGGAATTCGTTAATATATCAAATTCATAAATTAATTTGTTTAATATGGAATAAAGAAGAAATCCCTCAACAGTGGAAAGAATCCATAATTGTTCCTGTGTTTAAAAAAGGTGATAAAATGAACTGCAATAATTACCGTGGAATTTCTCTACTCTCAACAACATATAAAATATTATCTAACATTATTTTAACAAGACTAACCCCATATGCTAATGAAATTATAGGTGATTATCAATGTGGATTTAAACGTAACAGATCAACTACAGATCAAATTTTTCACATCAGACAGACACTTGAATAAAAGTGGGAATATAATCAAAATGTCCATCAGCTATTCATTGATTTCAAAAACGCATATGATTCGGTCAAAAGAGATAAATTACATAATATATTAGTCGAGTTTGAAATACCTAAGAAGCTTGTTAGTATGATAAAAGTATGCACCAGTGAAACAGAAAGTAAAATTCGTGTGGGTATTAATGTGTCTGACAAATTTACAATTCATGATGGGTTAAAACAAGGAGATGCATTATCTCCATTGCTCTTTAATTTTGCCTTAGAATATGCTGTTAGGAAGGTAAAAGAAACTAAAGAAGGACTAAAATTAAATGGTGTGACTCAGTTGTTAGCATATGCAGATGATGTAAACTTATTAGGGGATGATACGTATAAATACAATTAAAAATAATGCTAAAATATTTTTCAAAACTGCTAAAGAGATAGGTTTGGAAGTTAACAAAGAGAAAACTAAATGTATGCTTACAGGCGAAACCAAGTGTTAGGTAATAATCAAAATCTAATTATTGATAACTCGTTTGAACCAGTTTCCAAATTCAAATACTTAGGAGTAATATTAACAAATGAAAATTATATTAAAGAGGAAATAAAAAATAGGCTTAATTCAGGAAATGCATGTTACTTCTCCCTTCATAAACTTTTGTCTTTGTGAGTGGAGAAGGTTACATAATTTAGAACTACATAATTTGTATTCATGTCCAGATATTATTAGAATGATTAAATCAAGAAGACTTAGGTGGGCAGGCCATGTGGCACGAATGGGAGAGGAAAGAGGAGTTTACAGGATTGTTGTTGGGAAACCTGATGGTAAGAGACCTGTAGGAAGGCCTAGAAGAAGATGGAGGGACAACGTTGAGATGGACCTAAAGGAAATCTGTAGGGATGGAAAAGAGTATATAGATATTGCTCAAGATAGGGACAGATGGAAGGCCTGTGTTGCTGCAGCCATGAACCTTTGGGTTTAAGAAGGCTAGAGAGTTAGTTAGTTAGAGTTGGGTTGTTTTCATTATTCCATTACGTCGACAATTTACTCCTAAGTACAAAATAAAAGTAGCAAACATATATACATTCATCGAAGACACAAGACTTCAAGAACGCGTAACTGAAAATTTACAATTTTCGCTACATGTGTGTAAAACAATGTGTCCTTAACAATTTGAATCAGTGTCTTCATTCAACTATCAAACGAATTACATTTTCCATTCTGCTCAGAACATGAGCAAGAGACTTCAGTGCGTGGTATTTCAAAGTGTCGAATGGACCCACTAAACGCACGTACCTGAGCGAGCTGAACATGGTGACAAGCGTCAGCAAGGCGGTGAGTATGAGTGCCACCCTCCCGGGAACCATGTTGGGGTCGATGATGAAGCTGCACCAAGAGATGATGACCAACAAACCACTCGGGAAATACGTCATCAGGAGGTGAGTGGAGAGTCCCCTACGCAAATACATGTGGAGGTACAGAGTCTCGTTATCTGGAACGAAAGAAAATTTTGCTGAAAACAGAGACGATGAGGATAGCAGAGTTTAAAAATGGAGACGAGAACGAAACAAGCCTTGTCGAGACGAGACCGAGCTTAATATCGGAGAGTCACGTCTTTCGAGACAATTCAAATAAGAGACAGCAATACGATTTCAAATTTTCACGGAAAATTTGAAACCATTTCATTTTCGTATTCTTAATATTATATAAAATATCTTCAGATTGTGTGGATAAAGGTCACTGTATTCAGGAAGTGGTGAAACGTTATAGAAAGTTAGAAATGCTTTTTTATACAATTATTATCGTTATTTCCTGGCAGCTATATCATTCAAGGTGTTTCCTGGACGATTAATTTCAAAACATTTCTGGCCAGAACGATCTCCAGACGTAACTCCCAGATAGACTTATTCCTTTGGAGATATCTCCTCGCACAATCAAATAGCTGCCGGCAAACATTCAACGCCATGTGCACAAGATAGCTACTAGATCATTGCACATGGTGTTAGTACACACAATTGTTAGTGTACATTTGTGTGAAATAAACAATGGTGAACTTTTTCAGCACTTATTACAAAACATGCACGTTATTTTCTGAACACAGCGTGAGCTACGAGGGGCGATCAGGTTGCTCCGACCCTAACATAGAAGGAATGACGTTATGATTGATTTTTTATTTTGTTATTGTTTATTGATCCTTTATATGCTTTCATTCTGAATTGCAAGTCTGAGTAGCGTACAGTTATCTTTTTACAGGGGTTTAACTGAGTGAAGTTGTGTCAATGTGCCAGAATGGAGAAAACAGAGGTGAGAGCGGTGATCAAATATTTTGTGAAGAAAAAGTGGACGGTATCCAAAATTCATGAGGACTTGGTGGATACACTAGGGGACCCTGCTCCTTCATACAGTATGGTGAAGAGATGGTGTCGTGAGTTTAATTGTGGGAGAGAGTCCTGTGAGGATGAACATGCAGGTGGAGCACCAAAAACTGTCATGACGACCGAAAACATTCACAAAGTCCACATATCGTGCTGAAGGATCGTCGAGTCACTATCCGTCATGTTGCTGAGATGTGTGGCCTGTCATATGGCACTATGCAAAACATAATTACCCAGGAATTGCAAATGAAAAAAATTGCTGCAAGATGGGTCCCTCGAAACCTCACCCCAGATTAGAAGCGCACCCGAGTGTTCATCAGTCAAGAACTTCTTGACAACTTTCGTGCTGATATAGACGATTTCCTTGCCCGATTTGTAACTATGGATGAAACATGGGTCCATCACTTCGACCCAGAAACAAAATCGCAAAGCATGGAGTGGAAACACCCACATTCTCCACCAACGAAGAAGTTCAAGGTGCAAACGTCAGTCAAGAAGGTGATGGCCTCAATTACTGGGACTGCAAGGGTGTCCTTCTTGTGGACTATCTACAAAGAGGCCAAACCATCACTGGCACATACTCCAGTGACCTAATCAAGAAATTACAGGATTCCATCAAGAAAGAGAGGCGTGGGATGTTGACCCGTGGTGTGCTCCTTCACCAGGACAATGCTCCTGTCCACACATCACGCATTGCGAGGGCCGCTATCGCAGATGCATAGTTCGAATTGTTGCCCCATCCACCCTATTCCTCAGATTTGGCCCCCAGTGATTTCCATTTGTTCAAACATTTGGAGAATGACATTCGTGGGCAAAAATTTTCTGATGATTCTGAGGTGATAAGGGCTGTGGACTCATGGTTGGAGGACCAGTCGGAAGAATTTTTTTTGCAAGGTATCCAGGCGTTGGAGCACCGATGGGAAAAGTGCATTGGAGTTGCAGGGGAGTATGTTGAAAAATAAAAAAAAAGTTGATACCCTATTGCCGCTCTTTCTATGTTAGGGTCAGAGCAACCTGATCGCCCCTCGTATATTTTATTACTGTTGGATCAAATTCATCGAGTTTTGACTCCAATTAAAAGTTAACCAGTACACCTATATAGAAATGACTTTCATCAAAAGTTGGCTTAATCGGTTCTGCGTTAATCCATGATAATCAATTTCTTTCGAGTATGCCTTTATATTTTTTTAAAAAAAATCGTCGTGAGACCAAAAAAGGTGCTGATCTCTTGGTGTTTTCTCAACAACCACTCTTTTGAAATTCCATAAATAAAAAACGCGCGGTCAGATCGTGGTTAAATTTTAATTCGATTCAGGTAGACAGGATTTAAATACAATTATTAATTTTCAGATGTTCTAATCGGCCAACAAAAAAACTTCTTATCAATTTTGTGAAATAACCTTTTCTTAATAATGTGAAGCCCTAAAAATACGATATTGGTCTTGTTTTGAAGATCTCTGGAGTTGTTTTTTTAAAACAAATTGCCGCCGCAAACTCAGATTCAACGGAGTAGCGATGTGTGTTGAACGTGGCAACAGCGCACGCGCTGACGCTTACCCGACTCGCATATTCCACGGTTCAACGCACATCACTGTTGAGCAGTGTTCTATTAAGATGGAGCTTACCTTCATCCCGGCCCGTCTCAAATCTGAACTTGAAGTTGGGCAATTCTAGGTCGTTCTCGCCCCATCCGTTGCCCTTTATGCTGATGGCTCCACGGTAGTCCCAGGTCAGATTCACAAGCGTCACTGTCGAAGCTGCAATAAGCACGAGTTCAAAATAATATTTCAATTTCGAATACAAAATGTATACATTGACAAGACTTTGTAATGGATGTGGAAGCCTGACTTGTTATAACGGGTGGGCCACCCTTGTGGTGTGTACCTTGTCCTTTAGGTAACCCCACAGGAAGTAGTCCGGTGGAGTTAGATCCGGGGATCTGGTTGCCCAATGGACATCACCGAATCTCGAGATGAGCCTCCCCGGGAAGTGTCGTCGAAGGATTGTCATTGACACTACTGCTGTATTACTAGTGGCACCATCCTGCTGCAGCCACATGTCCCTTAGGCCAAGCCGTCTCATTTCCGGTATGAAGAATGTTCGTAGCATCGTGTTGTACCGCTCAGTGATGACTGTAACGGTGTCATTCTGTTCGTATTAACAAATGTTCTCGTCAAGGTGGTGTCCATCTCAGGGATGTAATCTTCAAACACTGAACACAGTGCAAAACTCCCGTCCTTTGGCAGTGTTTTCCATATATTTGGTAATAAATGTTGCTTCCTAAATGCTCCACATATGAACTTGAAATGAGTCCCATCAATATGGCCCACCCTGTATATATATATATAAATAAAATGTTTGCTTGATTTATTGATTTGATTTATTATACTTCGCTTTTCTGCCACTTTTGCCTAATCGCGAAGATGGGGATGAGTAATGATGTGATGACGTTGAAGAAGGCTCACTCACAAAGAACAGCCATGCCCAGGTCATGCTACTTTACGGACACACTAGCATAAAGTTGCATTACCCGTATATTACGATAAAAGTTGTATATTCTAATGAAACCCTCCTTTTACGGTTTTTGAAATATATTCCCCCGTACGAACTAGTCAAATATATTACATAAACTTCACAACATTCAAAGCGCGAGTATTGTGGTGTTTACATTAAGTTACCATATTAATTATATTTACCTAAAATACTTAATGTGAAATTTACTTTGAAGTCCATGAAGAACTAATTACAATTCATAATTTATATATCATTACAACACTAGCAGATTTAATTACTGCTGTGCTACACACACCACAGTCTATTTGTTACAGCCAACAAACCGGAGAGTACATAGAAACGTATGTGGCTGTTCATGTTTACTATTTACTTCAAAATAGTATTCGTGTCCGTTGTGAAAGTAAAATAACAGTATCACAGTAGGAAATTTAGACATACGAACTATTTATTTAAAACAATAATAATTAGTAGACTCTTCACTCAACAAATAAAATATTCGCCTCAATCATTTATATAGCTGTATTGGTCGAATCTTTTTCTTCTTTAAGCTGCCTTGAATAAACAGTCGAACATCTATTGCCTATCTTCTTCTGGCCAGTGTGCTCCTTAAATCTGATTGGTAGTTCTATGGTATTAACCATGGATTTAGAGACGGTTTCTAATTCTGTCGGGGACTGAATAAGAGAGAGCTCTCACGCGATCGTTAAGTAATGAAGCTATAAGTCGATGGCGAAGTGAGGACGTACCTAACTGCCGTGTGAGACTGGCTTAAATGTCTGTTCCGAGCACATTTCGAGGTCACCTTTCAATCTAGCAACCGAACATCCCGGGTCCGAATCCCGGGTATTCATTGCGAGTATCCAGTCATCAATTTCATGAATTTATCACTCATTCTAGCCGTCACGATTAGCCAAAAGTGCACCAAAAGCGACGCTAAGCAACAACAATACATATACGATCCCGAAGTGACAAAACAAAATATATTTTACAGAACCTCGAGAGTGATATAGGTAGTTATCTAGTTATCAGTTTTGAAGACTTAACGTTTTATTTGTAGACATGGTGGACAAAAATCATTTTTGATGGTTTTTTAAAATTTAAATCTTTTTTTAATTATTTTTTTAGAACACGTTTAAAATTGCCTATATGAAAAACTAAATATGCTGACCAAGGCAGTAATTTATTTTATTAAAAACATAAACTAAAACGTAACGTTTCAACCTTCTAGCAAGGTCTTCTTCAGACACTGTATCAAGTACAAAAGTAACAAGATACACAAAAAGGGCATTATATATACACACAAACATTACTCCCTCCAGACTATTAGAAAGTTGTTAGGAACTTTCTAGCAGGTGGGTTTCACTTTCCAACTGTACTTTCACCTAAAAGGCTAAACATAATTACTTTCATATAGAATGTGAAGAGATATTCATATAGAATATCTCACTCTCTTTTTCCTTCATTTTTCTCCCTTCTCCTCTCCTCTTTCTCTCTTATCCTTTCCACTCTTTCTAACACCTTCTTCCATTCTTTGTTTAACTTCAGTCCCCCATTCCAGTTCATTATGTCTTCTTCACCTGTCTTCTCTATTTCCTTGGTTTCCTTCCATTTTCTCACTAGCATTCTCTTCTCCCTTCCTATCTGCTTAGCCTCATCCCACTCTATGTCATGTCCAGTTTCTCTCGTGTGTTTAAATATTGCATTTCTCTCTCTCTTAAGTCGTACATCATCCCTATGTTGTTTCAACCTGTCTTTCAGCCTTTTTTTCGTTTCTCCTATGTACACACTCTGACGTTCTTTACATTTCACTTCGTAGATAATCCCTTCCTCTTCCTCTTCTCTGCTCTCCTTTTTCTTAGTTTATGTTTTTAATAAAATAAATTACTGCCTTGGTCAGCATATTTAGTTTTTCATAATCATGGAAACAAGGCTTAATGGTGTTATAATTGCCTATATGTTTTTTCCACCATACATATAGGTATTTACAGAAAAGATTCTTCTAGTAAAAGGAACTATAAAAATATTTGAATAGATTGATTAAAGCAAATAAATAATTATTTGTAAATGAACATTTCTCTGTTTTTGAAACTATAAATATTTCAGTAACTTTTCTTCGAGCTAAAAATAAAACATTGTGTTGGTACTACACAATTGTAACTTAATATTTTTTACAGCCTTTGTAGCTGAATTTTGGCAATTGTTTAAGAAATAGTTTGCACAATATCATCTGCCATGATAATGACCCAATTTACGGTATTTTGTATATTATTATACACAAAATGTTTGATATTTTTGCCTACAAAAATTATTGATTTTAAATCAAGAGAAGTTTAAGTGTGTTTACAGTTTACTTATTGCATTTCCTTACATATGAGCTTCACCTCATCAGTACATATATTTTATTTCCTTTCTTAGAGCTTAATAAACACCATTAAATGATTACGAGAACCCGGGAGAGGTCGCGCGGGTCACCATGACCCGCACCTAAGTTTTCTTTCTTTACAATTCCGTTAGGGTCCGCAATAAGCGATTGATGCTTGTAGTAGCTGCCCAAGGAATATAGAGATTAGGTAAAGCCATCCGAAGATTGCCGATCTTGCACGAACGCGTGACGTCACCGGAGAAGCAGTGAGCTCGGCTGAAGCAGACGGCCCCTAGCATTTATATGGGAGATTGAGAGAGCGAAAGTATATTATTATTTTTAGGAGGGGGAAAATAATAATTGTCATCCTCCAAGATGGTATCGAGGCATCCTTTTAATGATTAGTAACATAATTGAAAACGCGCTACTTTTAAAAGGGGGCAAAGTACATGTGAAAAAATGTATTTTGAAAATCCATGTTCCTGAAACTTTCTGACCGATGCGCTACAAAGAAAGTTGCGTGTTCTCCTTTAGAATTTCGTCATTTTACAAATCGTAATATAATTTTAACAAAAACGTGGCATGCTAAAGAAGAATTAAAGAGTTTAAAAAAATAATTGATTAATAGACTTAGTTTATTTTACTTCGCTTATCTGTCACATATGGCTAATCGCAAAGATGAGGATGCGTGATGATATGATGGAATTGAAGAAAGGAAAGTAGACCCATGCCCGGGCGGGGATTCGAACCTGGGGGCCCTTGGCATCTTAAAGCGTTGTGCTAACCACTTCCCCACGGAGGTCAGCATTACAAGGAAATAAACAGAAAATGACAATCATATGGCATCTATGTTTTAATATGCGAGAAACATTTGCGAGGAGGTTATTGAAGTAACAAATAATTATTACAAGACGTTGTGATGAAAATTATTAATATATCTGAAATATCGAGAGTTGACCTTGCAGTCTCTAAATGTACTTTTAGGGTTACGCAAAACCTTTACTCAAAATTGCTAGTGTAAATTTATAAGCTATTAAAATTTAAAACTTATTCCTGTTCGAAAAGAGAAACTGCCAAGTCAAATTAATATTTCGTAGAAATACATATATTTGTCTTTCATGAGGCCAAGAGAGTATTTGGAGGGTCGCTGGCTTGGGAAGGCTATAGCCCCGGATCTCGATCTGCAAAGGGGCTTCCAGTGGGAAAACATTGCTATGAAATAGTCCAGAAGAAGGGTCGAAATGATTTTTTTTAAATGGCTCAAGAATACAAAGATATAAGTGGATATTTGACAAGCTTAGTCTAAAACTTACAACTGAAGTCGTACGTGTGTGTGTGTGGGGGGGGGGGGTGGCTACGTGAGGTAACACAGTGGAATATGATTCACAATACTAAAATTAAAATAAATATGTGGGAACAATAGAAATCAAAATATGTTGTAGCTAGTGACAGCGCAATAGTAAAGATGGAGGGGTAAATCATATTTTCCAGGGGCAATCATTTTTATTATTCCGTTACATACGACACAAAAATGCATATTTTGGCTAAAACAGCATTCATTCATTTATTTATTTTGTCGTTTTACTGGGGGCAGATAAGAAAGAGAGAGAAATTGTCGAACGAGAATAGGGGGGCGTTCCTGCTCCCCCCCCCCTGTAGTGTGGTCATTGCCTATAGCTATGATGGAGAAGAATGCACCAATTACTACGCTATTAAATGAAACAGATACTTTTAAAGCTTTTAATCAAATTATTTGTGAACTATGATTTAAATTTAGAGAGAGCACATACCTGTTTAATTGAATTTGAATGAGTTAACTTCTGAAGCCTGCCATTTCCGAGCCTTCTTCCGGTGTGACTGCACTGCCCTTTGAGCCCTAGCTGCTGCGTTCAGGTGGCGGAACGAGCAGAATACTGATTAAAGCAAATATGTGACAAATATATATAAAGAAAACAACGTGTTGAAGCTATTCACGGCGCCAAAGAAAAGACAGAAGAGAAACGTGGAGAGTGCAGTGATATTTTACGGGAAGCAGCAGGCACGTATCCAGGAATTCCTTTCGGGGCGCCGGCTGAACACCATTTTTTAAAGGGGTATCACAATTGTATGTTTAAGGCCAGTGGTGGCAATTGGGTTCCAAAATGTGGGGGTGGGGGGTGGACAAGGAGACAAGCATTAAGAGGCCATAGTGTGATAGTGTGGAGGCAAAAGTATGGGGAGCAACTATCTCCTAAATCGTCGCCACTGTTTAAGGCTGTCATTTTAATCAAAACGTGAAATCGGTACATTTTCTACCACTCAACTCCTCTGTTTCCATGCATTAATATTGTGTGCCGGAACCATCTCAGTATGTGTGTTTCTCCATTTCTTCTCATCAGGCATCAAAACATCTATGTACCAGAAGTGATTTTACGAAGGTGTTACACATGCACGGAATGCACAATCCACTCGACAACGCAAGATTCAAACTGTGTGCAGGGAACTGGAATCAGACAGTTCACGAATATTTCTCTCTCATTTGAGCCTGAACACCACTAATGTATCTTGTCCTCCCATGTTTGCAGCTCTTATAAAAGCCGAAACCCACCAAATTGTTCATATTCATGCCTAAGCACTTGCAAGTGTCCAAAATTGTCTGTTGAGTGTGTGTCGAACCCAGAAGCCTTAAACAAAAGTATTTTCTTATGCTATGAAATTCTCGGACTGCATACACAAAATTTGGTCCTGGCACAAACAAATCATCACTCAAAACTTTGATTTTCAGTTTATCTGTGCAGCTTATTTCTTTTTTAATAAATCGCTCCAATGCCCAGCCCGATACTGCCGAAATATTCACTTTAGAGAGAGAGACCTTCGATCTCTTCGTCTTTCGACCCGAACTACTCGTAGCACTACTCGACGTTCCGCTGTCGTCAATGTATTTTGCTTTGGGAGCGAACTGGAACTAGTAGTAGACTTCGTTACTTTACGGTATTTAGTCCATTTCATTTTCGAATCACTAGAACTTATAAAGCAACCAATGGACACTGACTGATCACTAATCGACTGTATGAATTGTCACACTTACCTCTGAAGTCTCCACCTATTCTGTTGTACAGATCAACCGGGAAATTGAAGCCACGTATTAATATCCTCATTATATTCTAGAACGTTTCGCAGATATCACGATTCGTAAATATTGCCAGTAGTTCGACTCCTTCTCTTTTTCAAGAACGTTCCCTCTCGCGCTTTCCAGAGATTAAAAAATTACAATGAATCCGAATCGCTGCGGCGCTACCTTTGTTGTGCAGCTTCCAAATGCTGACAAGTCTCTTCTACATAGTGTTCAAGTTTGCTACGACAACACCGAAAGCGTAAGAAAAGTTTACGTTCAATATTATCAACAACAGGGTTATAGAACATTCTCCGTCTTGCCTTGATAAGTATTTCTCTCCTAAAATTATCGTCACATTATTCAAGAAGACAAAAACCTAATTTTATCTAGTGTAAAATGAAAACTTTCCTGGTGGGGGAGTCCACGAGTTACGATCCCCACCTTGGATACGCGCTATAAACAATAACAGGGTCCGTAGAACATTCTCCGTCTTGCCTCGATAATTATTTATCTCCTTAAATTATCGTCACATTATTGAAGAAGACCTAAACCTAATTTTATCTCGTGTAAACTGAAAAATTTCCTTGGGGAGCTGGGGGAGGGGGCGTCGAACCACCTGATCCCTACTTGGATACGCGCTATTAACAATAACAGGCTTATAGAACATTCTCCGTCTTGCCTAGATAATTATCTCTCTCAAATTATCACCATATTATTCAAGAAGCCAAAAACCTAATTTTATCTAGCGTAAACTGAAAATTTTCTGAAGGGGGGCTTGAGCCCCCTGATTCCCACCTTGGATACGAGCTGTTACCAATAACAGGGTTATATAATATTCTCCGTCTTGCCTCGATAATTATTTCTCTCCTTAAATTAACGTCACATTATTTTATTTGACACCACAAGAAACAAAAAATCTCATTTTATCTAGTGTAAACCAAAAACTTTCGGGGGGCTTGAGCCCCCTAAGCCCCCCTTGGATACGTGCCTGGGAAGCAGTCACGTTTATTACACCCTTACATTTACATACAATATTATAAAGTTCTGCTTTTAGATCTCGCACAATGCCTTTTTCACAAAAATGGGCAATCTCGCATTTTTTATATCAATCAAGCTGTGATATTTTAGTTTTCTTCCGTTAGTTTTCTGATAATAGTTTTCACAGCTTTCCATAGCATTTAGGCATGATTTCAGTTGACAAGAACAAAATAATCTTATTTCAAAACATAGAGCAAAAAGAAATCCAACGCGCTTAAGTTAAAACTCCCTTACATTGGAAGCCTGGAGAGAACAAAACAGGGGTTCCTTCGTAACACGATTCCTTGAAAACCACTTTACACATTTGAATCAACTTTGTGATAAATTGATTAGAAAGGATGAATCTTAAGAGTAAAAGTTGTAACTTTTCCCTTGCTACTATATTTTAGAAGATATTCGTTGTCAAATTTCTCAATATTTGCATAAGGAACCAGCCTTTTCCGTGCCGAGTGTTTCGATGGTGACGTCATGCATCCACGGACAACTGCGCATACGATCTGCGCCGCCGAACGAGCACCCCCTGGTAGCTGCCTACGTTCTGTTGTCCTTTACCCCCCTGCAGACGATCTTTAGTTTGCGTTCAGGTGTCGGCAGGAAAGGGTGTGCGCGGGTCACAGTGACCCGCAGCGACCGTTAACCTTTGCGCAAATAGGAAACGCTCAGTTTGTTGCAGTAGCGTGGCATTGTTGCATCGTGCATTGTTTGAATTTCGGTGTGATGGATCCAAAAGCTATAGATCGAATTCGTCGTATGCTGAAAGAAGTGGTGTCAGAAGACGAAGAAGGCCAAGAGTTAGGAAGTGACGAGAGCGATATTGGAAGTGACGTTGACAGGGAAGAAGAAAACAGAGATAATGAAAAGCATGACACAGAACAAAGTGACACTCACGATGAAGATGGAAGTGGTGATGATGCTACGTCAGAAGATGACATTCCATTACTCGAGAGAGGTTACTTCATTGGGAAGGATGCGACCAAGTGGAAGAGGGCTGAGCCTTCTCAATCATTCCGCACAAGACGCCACAACATAGTCACTCAGCTTCCAGGATGTAGAGGCGAAGCAAAGGAGGCCAACACACCTGAAGGCGTGGCAGTGTTTGTTTACTGATCCAATACTGCAGAAGATAGTGGATTACACAAATAAGTATATTGAAGTTTCAAAAGCTAATTACTCTCGTGAAAGAGATGTAAAATGTACCGATTTGGTTCAGATGAAAGCCCTTCTAGGACTTTTGTATTTGGCTTGGGTGTTGAAGTCATCACACGTGCATATTGATGAGTTGTGGAGTGATGATGGAACAGGAATTCCTATTTTTCGTGCTGCTATGAGTCAAATACGATTTAGATTTTTATTGAGAATGTTGCGTTTTGATGACAAGAGAGACCGACAGACAAGACGTGCGCTTGACAAGCTTGCTCCTATACGGGAAATTTTTGAACTGTTTGTGCAAAACTGTAAAAATAACTTTAGTGTTATCGAGTACACAACAATTGATGAAATGTTGTGAGGCTTTCCTGGCAGGTGCCCGTTTCGTCAGTTTATGAAAAACACACCTGCTAAATAAGGAATAAAGGTATTTTCCCTTGTAGACACTCGGACATACTATGTGGCCAAAATGGAGATATACATATATTTAGGAAAACAGCCTGATGGTCCATATTTTGTGAACCAAACTCCTGCTACCGTTGTAAGACGTCTAATTGAACCAATATCAGGTTCTGGCAGAAATGTTACTTATGATAATTGGTTCACTAGTGTGTCATTGGCTGGAGAACTTCTGTTTCAACACAATCTCACAACAGTTGGAACAATTGGGAAAAATAAACGTGAGCTACCTACATGTTTTGTTACCAGCAAGAATAGGAAAGAGCACTCTTCTCTTTTTGGGTTTGGGAAAGATCATGCAACACTGGTTTCGTATGTTCCGAAAAAGGGAAAACTTGTTATCTTATTGTCAACTATGCATCCAAGCAAGGCCATTGATCCAGAGACTGACGACAGTAGAAAACCTGAAGTTATAACATTTTACAATATAACGAAAGGTGGCGTAGACACGGTGGATGAAATGTCAGGCAGCTACTCTCTCGCTAGAAAGAGCAACAGATGGCCACTAACAGTATTTTATAACGTGCTAAATATAGCAGCAATAAATGCTTTGGTTATATCTGCATGTAACAGTAAAGATGAAAGCCGGCCTATAGTAAGGAGAAGTATTTGAAAGAATTAGCCATGTGCCTTGTGAGACCATATTCCAAATCTCAGCAGAAAACTGAGAACTGACATCCTCGAACTTTTGAAAGACCATGTTCAACAATCTCCTAGTGATGACCAGGAACAAGGAGCTTCAAGTAAAAGAAAAAGATGTGGAAAATGTCCGAGAAGTGGCAATAAGACTTCCAAATGCTGCCCTCTTTGTCAGGTGCCAATCTGCGGGAAACATGGAAAAATCACCTGCGATGACTGTTTGGAAAGAAACAAATTATAAGGTATTTCACATGAAAATGTACTGTATATCTTTACTTATTGTATTACTATTCAAGAAATTGTAATTCCTTGTTTTTTCTAAAGCTCTCTAGTGATTACTTGAGACAATCACAGAAATGTTGCATTTATTCAATCCAAATAACATTAGAAATAAAACATTCAGGAAACATATATATATATATATATATATATATATATATTAATTTGACAAATAGGTTAAAAAATAATATCCGAAGAACAAAACAAAGAAAAATATTTATATGTTAAAAATAGAAAAGTTTATAATTGCGGGTCACAGTGACCCACCGTAACCGCATTAAGTTGTGAAATGGGCGCGACCTCTCCCGGGTTAGTGTACTTTCACCAAACGTGATTCTGATATCTACAAAATCCTTATGTACCGGGTGGCCAGAATTAAAGTTACCCAACTCAGAGCCCTCTGTAGCCTGTTTGAGGCATCGTAGAAATCTGAAATTTGGTGAATCCACTATGCAGACCATGGGAAAGAGGATGGCGATAAAAAGTTCAATTTTCCTCCACCAGGTTGAAATGTGGCGCTGTACTTCCATGATGGGTTGTACAAATAATCACGTAAGTGATTTAGCTGAGTTATTAATTAGAAAGACATTTGTTAGTGGCTGGAAGTTGCGAGAAAATAATCTCTCGTTTATTGCAAGATTGCAAGGTAAAGGCAAATCCATAACCAATTGGAGCAGTTTACGTCATTATTACAACCCATCATGGAAGTGCAGCGCCACATTTCAACCTGGTGGCGTAACATTGAACATTTTTTTATCGCCATCCTCTTCCCCATGGACTACATAGTGGATTCACCAAATTTCAGATTTCTACGATGACTCAAACAGGCTACAGAGGGCTCTGAGTTGGGTAACTTTAATTCTGGCCACCCGGTATACTTACTCGTCTGAATTTCCCACTTGCACATCTGCACATCCATGGGGTAGGAATCGAACTCCATCTCACAAATTAGTTCGAGTGAACAACTGCAACGAGACACAAGAATTAGAAATCTTTGTGACAGAAACCAATATGGCCTACCTAAGGTTTGCGATTGTTTCTAATGGTGTACAAAGTCAGAAATGTAAAACTAATAGCAAGATTCAAAAGAGATAACATTTCTGGACATTTGCTGAAAATTGGAGTCGGTTCCAAATATTTACAAGGATGCAGTAAATATTTAATTAAAACGTAACGTTTAGGCCATATTGGGTACATATGTACCAGGTTGTCTTTGACTCGCCGTGTTTCCACAGTTCAACGGACATCGCTGTGTCCAGTGTTGCCACGTTCCACGTACATCTTTGCTCCGTTGAATAAAAATGATGTAAAAATCGGTTTCTCAATGTGACTTGACAATGATCATGGATTTTGAAACCAGATGAAAGAGATTCAAAAGCATACCAATATTGTATTAATAGGACTACCCTATACTAAGATAAAGTTGAATCGAAAAATTGATAAGAAGGTTTTATAAGAAATGTTAAAAAATCTGAAAATTAAAAATTGTGTTTAAAATCTTTCTGCCTGCACCGCACTAGAATTTCATCACAATTGGACAACCAGTTTTTTTATTTATAGAACTTCAAAGAGAACGATACTTTGCAAAACTAAAAAAAACGGACTTTATTTGTTCTCACGACGATAAAAAAATAGAAGGTATATTCGAAAAAATTTGCTTAGCCGCAGAATTGAATTAGCTAAATTTTGGTGTAATTCGTTTTTATGTAAGCGTACTGGTTAATCTTTAATTGGAATCCAAACTGGAATATCCGTAATTTTTAATCCGACAATAAGTGCATTGTTGCAAAGTACAATGATGAGCTACCATAATATCGACTAGAGCAGGGGCGTATATTCTAGGATAGCTAAGCTACATGCAAAGCCTGAAGCGTAGAGAATAAAATACAAGAGAAAAATCGATCAAAAATTGTAAATAAAATTATTCATATCAGTTAGATTCTGGAGTTGGTAACCTGATTTCTTATGAGACGGTAACCGGATTTTCTATGAGTTGCCAAACTGATTTCTTATGAGTTGGCAACCTGATTTCTTATGAGTTGGCAACCTGATTTCTATTCGTAGCCTAGGACCACGTGACATATTGAGATAGTTCACATCTTAGACTCAGTATACGCTACTGGACTAGAGATATCAAGACCTCTCACTTGGAAGATGTAGTAAGTAAGTAGTTGTATTTACGGTATTACTGGCGCCAGAAAGGAAGAGCCCCCCTCAAGCAGCTTTGGCTATACTTAAAACTAGCTCAACATGTCCATATGAGTTTTTTACTCAAGTGTGGAACCTTGCCTAATCCAAGATTTTTGTAAAAATGCCCTCGGGAATTTCCCTCAGAAAGGAAGAGCCCCCTCAGATTGATGTGCCTATACTTACAAAAGGTACTTCTGTGAGATTGTTGTCCATAATCCTGTCAAAAATATGCCCCTCTTGATATTTTTTTTTGGCCACACTTAAAACTAGGCCAAACGTATTAATACGCACATACCCACCCACACCCACCCACGCCCACCCACACACACTGACATTGACCTTGACATGACCTTGATCTTGACTATTTTTTCGATTATTTTTTCGATTATTTTTTCGATTATTTTTTTCGATTATTTTTTTCGATTATTTTTTCGATTATTTTTTTCGATTATTTTTTTCGATTATTTTTTTCGATTATTTTTTCGATTATTTTTTTCGATTATTTTTTTCGATTATTTTTTTCGATTATTTTTTTCGATTATTTTTTTCGATTATTTTTTCGATTATTTTTTTCGATTATTTTTTTCGATTATTTTTTCGATTATTTTTTCGATTATTTTGACCTCGACCTTGACCTTGAGATGACCTTGACCTTGATCTTGATCACACCCACACCCACCACACACACACACACACACACACACACACACACACACACACACACACACACACACACACTGCTGAACCCAACTGATCCAGCATAAAGTTTTGATTTGAATCCCAAGAAATTGTATATAAATACCAAAGCCAAAAATATTAAGTGTATACACACATATACACATAGACACACACACACAGTACAGTGCTGAACCCAGTTGATATTTTTTATTCAATATAAAGTTTTGAATTGAAACCCAAGAAATTGTATATAAATACCAAAGCCAAAAATATTAAGTGTATACACACATATACACATAGACACACACACACAGTACAGTGCCGAACCCAGTTGATATTTTTTATCCAGCATAGAGTTTTGATTTGAAACCCAAGAAATTGTATATAAATACCAAAGCCAAAAATATTAAGTGTGTACACACATACACACACACACACACATACAAATCACACTGCTGAACCCAACTGATATATTTTATCCAGCATAGAATTTTGATTTAAATCCCAAGAAATTGTATATAAATACCAAAGCCAAAAATATTAAGTGTATACACACATATACACATAGACACACACACACAGTACAGTGCCGAACCCAGTTGATATTTTTTATTCAGTATAAAGTTTTGAATTGAAACCCAGGAAATTGTATATAATAAACAACAACAAAAATGCCAAGTCAAAAATATTGTAATCAATGCAAAAAAAATATATTTAGCTCTAATTGGGCCAGACACCAAAAGATTTGTAATCCAGACAAATACAGAACTCCCACAATAACATGCCCCAAATGCCATAGAAAATACAACATGAAATACTTCATAAATATACATAAAGATACTTGCTCTGCACAGTCATCAACACAACCATCCACATCTGATCAGAAGAGAAAGCACGAAGCACCTCTTAATGCCAGAGCAGCAAAGCAGCCACGCCATGCACCCATCCATAGCAGTTTTAATGCCCAACTTAAGGATTATCGGTTTCTATCAGAGCCAAGATGTGGCATTGAGAATTTTTTGAGCAGTGTAAATCCTGATCTGCAGGCAATTCTTAATGCACAAAATGGCTCTTATAAGCTGTCCCTCAAATTGTTTACACAATATAAGAAACCAAATGGCACAAAATTTACACAGCCCCACATAACAGAAACTGTACCGGTATATTCAAATACAAATTTAGACAGAATAATAAGCAGTTTGATGGATCAATTGAATATTAAACACTCTGAATTTGCAGCAAAAGAGTCTGGATGGAGCCTATGCGGCTCTCCACACAAGTTATATGTTAATATTTCCGAATTCAGCCCATTACAAGGATCTACATATTTGCCATTACCTGTCAATATTAAAAACAAACAAGCCGTGGTTAATATACAAAATAATGATAAGAAATGCTTTTTGTGGTGTATATTAGCTGCTTTGTATCCAGTTTCAAGGGATCCTCAGAGAATAACTTATTACAAACAACATGAACATGATTTTGATGATGCTATGGAGGGTTTAGAATATCCAATGTCTCTTCAGAATATTGATAAATTTGAAAAAAAGGCCAGGGATATCAACGGTAAACAATTATCTATTAACGTATTTATTTGTTCCACTGGCAATTGCCCGATAGCACCTCTCAGAATCAGTACAATTGATGATGAATCTGCTATTCCGATTGATCTGCTCTTAATTGAAGGAGATGGCACATATCATTACACTCTGATACACAGTCTTGAAGCTTTAGTGAGAACACAACTAGACAAATCCAATACAATATTCAGGTTATGCAGAAGATGCTTAACTGTATTCGATGGTCAAAAAATGGTGAAAGGGGTTCGTGAAGAGAGTGCAGAAATTGCTAAAAACAAGTTAATTGAGCATCTGAAATACTGTGGCAATCATAAACCTGTTCATATGGTGATGCCTAATCCAAGTGAAAATTGCAAATTCAATAAGTTTGAAGCCTCGTTGGAACACCCAACATATATTGTCTGGGATTCTGAATCAAATCTCAAATCTCTTGCATTCTGCAATCCAAATCCTGAAGATTCTTCAATTACACCATACCAGCTACATGAACCTTCCAGTTTTTGTTATATGGTTATACGGGATGGTGTTGTTACTAAAGAATATTCATACATGGGACCAAATGCCATCAAAATATTTGCACATAGAATAGAAAATGAGTGCCGTGACATAGCATCTAACATCTTATTAAAATCAAAGCCTATGTTGCCTTTAACAGAGGATCAGATTGAAGATTTCAACAAAGCAAAAAAATGCCCGGTATGTGATTGTGAATTTTCAGATACAAATATCAAGGTACATCACCATTCTCATTCAGATGGTCGATATAAACAGGCCCTGTGCAGTAGCTGTAATATTAAGATCAAGAGACCAAAATTTATCCCCATATTCTGCCATGGAGCATCCAATTATGATTTCCATCATCTGATCAGGTACGAGGGGTTTGACAAGGAGAATTTAAATATTTTAGCTGAAAATGATGAGAAATATATATCTATTAGCAAGAAAATTGAAGTTAATGGTGTTCCTATTCAAATGAGATTTCTTGATTCTTACAGAATTTCACCTGCTAGCCTGGCTACACTGGCCTCTCAATTATCTGATGATCAATTCAAAATCACACGTGCTATGTTTCCAAATCTGGACTTGAAATTAATTAGGCGGAAGGGTGTATATCCATATGACTATGTTACAGACTTTTCTAAATTTGATGAGTGTTCCCTGCCACCACAAGAAGCATTTTACAGCAAAATCAGAGGATCTGGAATCACAGATGAAGATTATCGCCATGCCCAATTGATGTGGAAGGAATTAAAATGCAAGACATTTGGTGATTATCACATGGCTTATTTGAAACTTGATGTGGCTCTCTTAGCTGATGCACTGCAGGCAACCAGAAAATCTTCTATGCAAAATTATGGACTGGACCCAGTGTATTTTTTCAGTGCCCCCGGTCTAGCATGGTCTTCAATGTTTTTCAACACCAAAATGCAATTGGATCTGATCCAAGATCAAGATATGTACTTGTTTATTGAGCAATGTATAAGAGGAGGGATGGTGCAATGTTCCCAGAGATATGCCAGAGCAAATAACAAATATATGCCTGATTATGATCCAGCACGGCCATCAAATTATATACAGTATGTGGATGCAAACAGCCTCTATGGTCATGTTATGATGGATAAACTGCCATATTCAGGGCTTGAGTGGGTTGAAGATTTCAATATTGAAGATCTTCAGGATTTTGACGACAGTGACTATGGCCTCTTCGTAGAGGTTGATCTGATATTTCCTGATGATTTGCACAACACATTTTCTGATCTGCCCCCAAGTCCTGAGGTTCAGTGCTCACCTGGCTCTAAACAGAAGAAGCTCATGATGACACTGGAGTCAAAACAGGGCTATGTCATATATTACAAAAACCTCCAGTTCCTGATGCGTCATGGTGTTCAAGTAACCAAAGTTGGAAAAGTTTTGAGGTTCAGGCACTCAAGATGGATGAAATCTTATATTGATACAAACACAGAGCTTCGAACATCTGCAAAGAGCCAATCTGATAAGAGCTTGTTTAAATTGATGGTTAATTCTGTATATGGCAAAACAATAGAAAATGTCAGAAAACATACCGATGTTAAAATAATTACTGACCCCAGCCGGAGCAAAAAATTGGTTGCAAAGCCCAACTTCAACTACAGAAGAATTTATGATGAGCACATGGCACTTTTCAACATGAAAAAAAACAAAGATTAAGTTTGATAAGCCTATTTATGTAGGGGCTGCGATATTGGATTTGTCCAAATTACATATGTTAACATTGTATTATGATGTGTTGAAACCTTTTTATGGTGATCGTGTAAAACTGTTGTACATGGACACGGATAGTTTTATTCTTGATATTCAGACAGAAGATGTTTATCAAGATATGGCACAACCTGAATTGCTTCAATATTTTGATACCAGCGAGCATACAAGGATTCAACACCACCACAACAAAAAAGTGCCTGGCAAGTTAAAAGATGAGACACTTGGTGATGTTATTGTGAAATTTGTTGGGTTAAGTGCCAAGGTGTACAGTTTTGAGACATGTAGTGGTGCTGTTGCCAAAAAAGCTAAGGGCGTTGGCAGAGTGACTGTTGACAAAGATCTCCAAATTGAAGATTATGAAAATTGCCTCAAAACCCAGAGTTCAATCAAAACATCAGAATCCAGAATTCAGAGTGCGGATCACTTATTGACCAGCAATATTGTAAGAAAAGTGGCCCTGGACCCACATGATGATAAGAGATGCATTTTATCATGTGGCAAACATACTCTACCGTGGGGTCATTGTTATTTGAAAAATGGCAAACAATGCACAAGCACAGAGCATGATTTGGAATAAATAAACATGCCCATGAACTTATTTGGGTTCAAAAAACAGGCTATTATGGACCTGCCAACACCACAACCCTCTCCTGATTTACAATCTGTAATGTCTAAACTGAGTGGCTTGTTAATTATTCATCTGAACAGCATACTTACAGATATTGATGATAAAACAGGCAAAATATTGTACATATTTAACAATAATTTAAATCATTACCAATTACCTGTAGGTGGGCAATTGCAATTTATTACAACTCCTGAGGGTGATGTTAAAATTTCAGTAGGGAGAAATATTTACAGAATTAAGCACTCAAACATGATTTCTGGCACTGTATATACTGTTTCTGCTGGTGACTGCTTATATATTGAGGTCCCTGGATCCTATGATAAACTTATACCCTTTTTTATAGAATTAAGAATCAGATATTCAATAATAAATAACTACTAAAACAAAATGCCTAATGATATTTTTGGCCATACAAGACATGAAGATCACAGTGATGAGATTCTGATGCTTGATGTCAGAGTCAAGAAATTAAGAAGTGATTTACAAGCTTTACAAACCACACTCAATGCCAGTCTTCAATTAGAAATTACAAATTTACAATCACAATGCATGGACCCTCTTCTTAAAATTGATTCTGAACTCAAGTTGCTGCTTCAGAAATATACTGACCTGGCTACATTGGATAATTTTCAAAGTTTAGAAGAAGCTGTAGCAGCTCTTCAAGCCAAATTTAAGACCCAGGCCACCAACTCTGAGCAATTGAAACAGCAATTGGAAGAGCAGATAAATAATGTCCAGACACAACTCCAAACAATTGTCAAAAGCATAAAATCACAAGAAGATTTTGATCTAGTGATTTCCACTCTAAAAGAACAGATTCAGTCACTCCAGATACCTAATCTGGACCCTCTGCACAATGCCATAGCCGAGGTTAAAGAAAAAATTGAGACACTTGAAAATTTTATGAACAACTTGCCATCTTCTGAGGCTTTGAATGCAATAACTCGGAGTGTAGCAAATATTAAGCTGCAACTTGAAACATATGAAGATTTTGGAAAAATTCAAAGTTCCATAACTCATCTTGAAGGTACAATAGCAGCAGTGCAAAGTGATTTGGCAAATGTACTAGAATCTCGCCTGCCTGGGATTGTAGATACCCTTGTCAGTGTCCAGCAACAAATCACAAAGCTTGAAAACCTCAACACTGAATCTGAGCTCTCTCATTTTCATCATTTGATCGATGATATCCAAACAAAGCTTGAAATTTTACAACATTCAACACCCTCTCAGGCAGATATAGCCCTGCTCCAAAATGCTATGCAAAATGTGGCTGATGCTTCTGAATTACACAATGTGAAATTGGCACTTGAATTTTTACAAAATACTGTGTCAAATTTGCCTACATCACAGGAACTTAAAAATATTAAGAGAGCAGTGAATCGCATATTGAAATCAGAAGATATCAAGAATATCCAGGCAGAGATCAAACAACTCACACAGACAGTTGCCACTCTACCAACAAATCAACATATTAATGAACTGCATGCCCTGTTTGAGGATATCAGAAGACAGGTCCATGATCTTACAACCCAAAATTCAAAATTGGCAATTGTTGAAAATTTACAGCAAATTGTAGCTAATATCAAGCAACAGCTGGGGACCATGGAATCCAATCAAGCAAATGCCCTGTCTGTTTTTGCCACCCAGCTACAAGATATTGTGCAACAATACAAGAAACTTGCTATTGACATAAGAATCAAGCCGGGGCACGAAGAGATTGTTAGGACCATCAATGAGCACCTTGAATCTGTAACAAGCAGATTGCTCACAGCGGAAAAGGAAATAACAGGCATAATCGAGAATCCTAAACATTCAGTAATTCTTGAATTGTACAGCATCCCCAACAGAGAATACGATTCTCCATTTACACCAGGTGGCAAAATATATATGCTGTCCCCTGCACAATTTTATTACCAATTTTTTGTTGGGGGTACATTGAGACCAATCAAGATCAAATATTGGCATCAACCACAGGCACACCACTACCCCACCTTATCAATAACAAATGCTGAGAACAAACCAAAAATCACCAGTGTAGAATTAGAGGATTTTACAGATCCCAATACATTAGAAACATCTTATGCTGAAGATGATGGCTCTCTGGAATTTAAAATACAAATAGGGGACAAATTATATTTAGAAAATCCTGCAGTCTCAGCTGCTGAACACCCCATAGTTGCAATATTCTTGTTTACATATTATGTCTAGACAAATTATTGTTGATGAATTACACAGACAGGCCAGACATAATTTTAAGAGACTCCCAGTAGTCACAAAAGGCATAGATGATTTATGGCAAAGCGACTTGATTGAAATGGCAAGTGGGCAGTTGAAAAACTTAGACAAAATCAACAAGGGCTACAAGTATCTACTCACTGTGATAGACACATTTTCAAAATTTGCCTGGGCTTTGCCACTTAAATCCAAGACTGGAAAATGTGTTACAGAAGCCCTCAGGACAATCATAAATCAGAGTGGAAGATCACCGCGCTATTTGCAAACAGATAATGGCAAAGAATTCTATAATTCAGTGTTTCAACAATTTATTAAAAGCCAGTCAATAAAACATTACTCGACTTACAGTGATCTCAAAGCCTCAATTGTAGAGAGATTCAACAGAACCTTAAAAAATCTTATGTATAAACAATTTACGCTCCAAGGTAATTATAAATGGATTAATATTCTTCCAGAACTTCTACAAAAATATAACAACTCGGTCCATTCCACAATCAACATGAAACCCTCCGAAGTAACTTCATCTGATGAGCAAAAATTGATCAGCACTGTTTATTATCCTAGATACCAGCCAACAACAAGAAAGGCCAAATACAAGATTGGGGATCAAGTAAGAATCAGCAAATATAAGCACTTATTCAAGAGAGGCTTTACAAGAAACTGGAGCACTGAATTATTTACAGTGGTTCAAGTTAAACCCGGGACCCTTAACACTTATATAATAAAGGATCACCGAGGAGAAATTCTCAAAGGCAGGTTCTATGAACAAGAGCTCAGCAAAACTAAACAGCCTGACACATATCTCATAGAAAAAATCATCCGCAGAAAAGGCAACAAGTTACTTGTCAAATGGCTGGGTCATCCGGAAAACAGCTGGATCGATGCAAACAAAGTGATAATATGAACACCTGGGATGTTATAAAAAGGCTGCCAGAACCTGAACAACAGAATAAGAGAAATGGCCAGCTGCTGCCTGATAATATTAGGTGTCTTATCGTTGGGCCATCTGCTTGTGGTAAAACTACACTAATGGTTGATAATTTTTTATTGGCACCCAACTGGCTAGACTGGAAAAACAGGCACTTGTATATCTTCTCTAAGAGTTTAGAACAATTAAAATATCAGCAGTTGATGAAGCTATATGATGGACTGGATATAGCCACTTTTGAACCAGATGTTAAGCCACTTGATGAATGTCTCGATAAATCTGTTGTTGTATTTGATGACATTATACTGGATAATCAAAACAAGGTTAGAAATTTCTTTACACAGGGCCGGCACAAAAACATTGATTGCTTCTACCTGGCACAGACTTTTTCTAAAATACCGAAGCAACTGATCCGGGACAACAGCAATTTTATATGTGTGTTTCATCAAGATCATACCAACCTCAAGCACATACATGATGAATACGTAGGTGGGGACCTGAGCTACAATGATTTTTCTAAGTTTTGCAGCAGGTGCTGGAACCAGGACAGTTATGGGTTTGTCACAATTGATATGACAAGAACACCTGATACTGGCAAATACAGAAATAAAATCAACGATTTTCTAGACGTTGAGACGTATATAAATAACCATGAAACGATCAATCATTGATGATCTTAAGTTAAGAGATTATCTTGTAAAAAGATTTAAGGGATGAAAATCAGAGAACCGTGGAATTTATGAAAAACACAAACAAGCAGAACAGCCTGTAATTGATGCTATTAATAATTTAGGTAAGAATATCAAAACTGTTACAGAGCAAAATCAAAATTTGATCACAGAGCTTGTACCTGTAGCTGCAAGAAACATATTAGATTATCCACTCACCCCACTTTCAAGTATTCATACACCTAGTCCTGTTGCTCCTAGAAGAATTGAGGCTAGTCAGGATCCTATTGAATTGGGTCTTCTAGCTCAAAAATATTTAACAACACCTAAAGACAATAAAGATGAGGTGTTTGGCTTATATGCTGACACAGAGCTTGATGGTAGCATCATTCATAGAATTGGCAATTTTAGGGTAACATTTATGGGAGATGATATAATTGTATATTCAGAATCTCGACTCGGAGAAAAAGGTGCTTTTGTTAAATATGCCGGCACACCTGGATTGTGGGAACTGATGACTAGGAAAAGACCTGGCAGCTATACAGATCAAGATTATGAGGATTACAAAGAAATATTAATAAAATCAGATGCTCTATACCAGAACAATGATCCCACACAAAAAAGAGTCAAGTCGAGCAGTGGAGCAAAATACAATAATTTAATCAAGCCCATATGGTCACAGATCAAGACTGGTAGTGGAATCAAACAATACAACACCCTGCCTAAAGAATTTGTGTGGGTTGATGATGTCAGGAAACTTGTAGATAGGTTATTGGTGATAGCTGGGGAGGAAAATGCTGGGAACCACAATTTTTACAATGAAAAGGTTGGAATTATGGACATGATAAGCACAAAATTGTCTAATTTTATAGTGAATGACACTAAGGGGATTGGATATCTCATAAAAATTATTAATACTCTACCACCTAAATTTTGGAATATTTCTGAGGGTCGGGGCCTTGTTAATGACATCATAAACAAGCTGCCATTTGAACTACACATTCCAGGCTATCAGTATTGTGGTCCAGGCACAAAATTGGACCATAGATTAAACAGAGGTGATCCTGGTGTTAATCCCCTAGATGCTGCTTGTAGAGACCATGACATAGCATACAACACACATTCTGATCTTGACAAGAGACATGTTGCAGACAAGAAATTAGAAGAGGCTGCATTTGGTAGATTTGTAAGCAAAGATGCTTCTTTGAGTGAGAGAATTTCAGCATTGGGGACCACCATAGCTATGAACACCAAACAAAAACTGGGGTGGGGGTTATGAATATGTATATAATAAACCTACAATGAAGGCCAAGGGTGTTATGTATCAAATACCTTATGCAGGTCTCAAATCTCTTGGGCCTATTGACAGCCTTTTGACCAAAAAGCAGCGCAAGAGAAAAAGCTCTTGTATTGCCAAGGGGCATGGTATGAAATTGTTGCTTAGTACCCCCCAATTAAAAAAATTACAGCAATCTAGAAAAAAATCACATGTGGGGGGATTTATATTTACCATCCCTGCCATCTTAGCTGCTCTCGGGGCTGTGGGGAGCTTGGCGGGGGGTTCAGCTGCCATAGCAAAAACAGTAATAGATGCCAAGAAGAATAGGGCAGAATTAGATGAACAGAGGCGCCATAACCTGGCAATGGAGAAACAGGGCAAAGGTGTTAAGAGAGCCATGAATAAGTTTAAAAAAAACAAGAGCCGCTTACAAACCAAGATATTGAAGCTTTAATCAGGCCACTGGGCATCAAAAATTTTAGAGGTGTGTACATGTCTGATTCTTTGCCAGAACAACCACTCAACAAAGAGTGTGGCATAGTTAATTTGGATGAGTACAAAAATCAGGGCACTCACTGGATCTGTTATCTTAAATATTTAAAAAATGAGGCATTTGTGTTTGATTCATTTGGAGGTGTTCCACCTGAAAATTTAGTAAAATATCTAAAATCAACTAATCTTTATTACAATAATGCCCGTGTTCAAAACTTCAAAGATGTTAATTGCGGACATTTGTGTTTATCTGTTCTTAGATATATGTCTCAAATAAATAAACCATCAATTGAAAATTTTCAAAAAGCCTTGTGGTATCTGAAACATCATGGGGGTATTCCATCTCACCAGCCAAAATTCAATATTGAAACTCAAATTGCATGACGACATAGTGTATCCCAAAACAATAGCTCTCAGAGCATTTTACGGCATGTACTTGATCCCTAATATTACACACCACAACAACACAATTGCAGTAGGGGATGAAAAAATTGTCATCACTCCAGGGCAGTATAATCTATCTACTCTAAATGCTCAGTTACCCAGAGGTATAGTGTTGAGTCAAAATTCTGTCACTCACAGAGTAGAGATTGTATCTGCCACGGAGACAGTGCATCTGGGTACTATAGGAGAGCTGTTAGGATTTGAGAACAACACAAAACTTGAAGCAGGCATCAAACACACTGCTATGAATATACCTAAATTCTTAGCCATAGAGACTCTGAATATTCACTGGAATGTGGCCGAGGGTATGATCACCAAATCAAATGGCATAGGCAGTCACAAACAAACCGGGATTATTGCAACATTCAAACCTAATTCTGAATTCATGGAGCCAATCATCTACAATCCATCCCCAACATTATATTTTCCTGTGTGTCACAACAGAATAGATTACATCGAATTGATGGTCACTAACGAAAAAGAAGAATTAGTTGATTTTGCTGGAGCCACAACAACTGCAATCATAGAGATTAACATTTAAATAAAAATACATACAATGGAAAATATTGAGAGTTATGAGCTACAATCATTCCCTCCAAACAGGAGGACATTTGCAAATTTAAATCAACCCAACACAGAGATTGAGGTTGATCTTGATGTAGGGGATGGCTTTATACACCCCCACAGAGCAGATCTATACATCAAATTTGATGTTGTAAAGCTCGATGGAACAGATTATCCGGCAAATTCAAATATAAGACTTGTAGACAATTTTGTGCCGCATCTGTTCTCTGAAATTGAGGTCAGAAAACATGGCGTTGTTATAAACAGAATAGATTATCCCGGCATTACCTCCACAGCTTTGGCCACATTAAAATTATCCAAAACCGAGGCTTCTTACTACAAAATAGGCGGATTTGAAGCTGGCGAGAAAATATTATCTAAAAATCACACTGTCCTGTTCCCCATGCGTCTATTGCCAGGATTCTTCTCGGATTACAAAGACATTATGTGGAAGGGTGGTTTAAGAATTACATTTAGAAGAGCTGCAAATGATAATAATGCTTTGATGAGGTACAGCACATTAAACTCTACAGGGGAAGCTCTGCCTAATACCCTACCTGATGCAGGGAAATGCCTTATTCAGACTATGGAGTTAAGAATCCCTGTTGTTGAATATGAGGCCAGTTATGCTCTTAAACACAAAGCTGATATAATAAAAAATCCACAGATTCCTCTGCAATTTTATACATATCAATGCGTACAGAAGCCCGCATCTGGTACCTATTATGAGTTTGATGCAACAAATTCATTCTCCAGTATTCAATATGACATGCCTGATTTTGTGGTGGTACTGTTTCAGACTGGGAGACACAACAATCAGGAAAAAAATTCAAGTAAGTTTGATAGCTGCAACATCAAGAACATATATCTTAAAAATGGCAGAAATGAGGTCTTTCCTAGAGAAAATTACAATTTAGACATGTCCAAGAATGATTTCCTCAAATTATATGAGGCATTTACATCATTCAAAAGAGTCACTACTGGCAATACTGACATGTATTACACACCAGATGAATTCAAAGCACAGAGACCCATGTTTGTAATTAACACTTCCAAAAGAAAACAGGTTGTGGTGAATGACAGGACGAACATTAAAATTGTCTGTGAATTCCATGAGGCATTACCTGATGACACCATATGTAGTGTTATTCTCATAGGAGAAAAATCATATGTTTATGATGTAAGAAATGAGAGAGTCACAGAGCAATTCTAGAGGGTCTCTGCATATTACATTGTCTTAGTACTAGATATGCAAGTTGGGCCTGGTGCCAATTGAACTTAAACCGGAAGTAGACCGGAAGTGAACCGGAAGTGGACCGGAAGTGGACCGGAAGTGAACCGGAAGTGGACCGGAAGTGGACCGGAAGTGGACCGGAAGTGAACCGGAAGTGGACCGGAAGTAAATATGTGTGTGTGGGTGGGCGTGGGTGGGTGTGGGTGGGTATGTGCGTATTAATACGTTTGGCCTAGTTTTAAGTGTGGCCAAAAAAAAATATCAAGAGGGGCATATTTTTGACAGGATTATGGACAACAATCTCACAGAAGTACCTTTTGTAAGTATAGGCACATCAATCTGAGGGGGCTCTTCCTTTCTGAGGGAAATTCCCGAGGGCATTTTTACAAAAATCTTGGATTAGGCAAGGTTCCACACTTGAGTAAAAAACTCATATGGACATGTTGAGCTAGTTTTAAGTATAGCCAAAGCTGCTTGAGGGGGGCTCTTCCTTTCTGGCGCCAGTAATACCGTAAATACAACTTAAGTAATAACTTGACTACGCAATATTAGATCACGCAGAACACAATCACGAGGTCCAGCTATTTCGCTTGTTTATCCTCAAGTTCAAGGTTTAACTACGTCATTCAGACAGGTTGAATAACATTCTAACGTAAGTGTTGAATTCAGCTTGTAACTACAGTCCCTACCAAAAGATTAAGACCACCAACGTTTTTCATATAAATGAATCCTGACCGAAAGTTTTTGGTACAAATATGGAGTGAAATTGTATGGAAAAAAATATTGGTATACGTCTTGTAGTTCTTGAGACACGAAAGTGGAAAATCAAATTTCTTTACCGAAAAATCCAGCATTTTGAAGCACAGATGAATGTATATACACGTAACCGACGTCGTTATGGCAATACTGAATTTTTTTCCAGTATTGTGGAACATGAATGAAGGTTTTGGCGCAAAAAAATAAAATCCAAAGAAAAATTCTCGTGTTTTATATTTTTTTCTAAAATTCGCAAAATAAAAAAAATACAGCAAAAACTGAGAGGTCTTCAGATAACAATATCTTCCTCAGCGACTGCGCTGGAGTGAACAAATTTTATCAGTCATTAGTTAAAATGTGTGTCAATAGATGGAGCAGAAAGACATCTCGAGTAGCAGCATTGTGCAAGTCCAAACCTGTTTTCGTTACGCTTGATAATAAACAGGCTGTTTGAATCGCAAGCTACGTGATAATGGGGAAACAATCTGTGTCCCGTGGCCGTGAAATGGCAAGTAATTGGTATGTGCAGATGCAATAGCTCTCGTAGAGAAAGTGCAGTCGCATTGAATGTGAGTAAAACCTGCGTGGCGAACACGATAAACAAATTCAAGCAGCAAGGTACAGTGGTGGATAAACCACGCTGCGGCCGCCCCAGTGTAACGTCTGTACGCGAGTACCGGATTATCGCGAGAGAGTAGTGTGATTTGTGGTATTATAAACCCGAGAAATGATGAGCCCCCCTCAGGCAGATTTGCCTACACTTAAAACTAGCTCAACATGCCCATATGAGCTTTTTGCTCAAGTGTGGTACTCTGTCTAATCCAAGATTTTTGTAAAAATGCCCTCGGGATTTTCCCGTGAAATGATGAGCCCCCTCAGATTGATTTGGCTACACTTACAAAAGCCACATCTGTGAGATTTTTGTCCATAATCCTGTCAAAAATATGCCCCTCTTGATATTGTTTTTGCTACACTTAAAATTAAGCTAAAAAGCCACACACACACACACACACACACACACACACACACACACACACACACACCCATATTTACTTCCGGTTTAAGTTTAATTATACACCAGGCTCAACTTGCATATCTAGTACTAAGACAATGTAATATGCAGAGGCCCTCTAGAATTGCTCTGTGACTCTCTCATTTCTTACATCATAAACATATGATTTTTCACCTATAAGAATAACACTACATATGGTGTCATCAGGGAGTGTATCGTGGAATTCACAGATAATTTTAATGTTTGTCCTGTCATTAACCACAACTTGTTTCCTTTTTGAAGTATTGATGACAAACATGGGTCTCTGTGCTTTGAATTCATCTGGTGTGTAATACATGTCAGTATTGCCAGTAGTGACCCTTTTGTATGCTGTAAATGCTTCATATAATTTGAGGAAATCATCCTTGGACATGTCTAAATTATAATTTTCTCTAGGAAATACCTCATTTCTGCCATTTTTAAGATATAATAATAATAATAATAATAATAATAATATCGTCTTTATTGAGAGGGCGTGTTTCGGCCTCGCGGGCCGTTCTTACAACAAACCCTTTAAAAAAAACATATTACAATTGACACTTTCCACTTCCTGAAAATCTTTGTTGCAGTAGAAAGAATAAAAAGAATAAAAATACAAAAAAAAATACAAAAAAAAGAAATAAAAAAAACAACATTCCTACTTATAATGTAAACAATTAATGTACTGAAGGTACAGAGTTAAATACCACAATTAAAATACAATTATTACAGCTAAAACTACAACCAATACCTCATTCCCATTCATTACAGAAAAGACAAAGCCAGGCACTATTGTTTGGACAGCAGATGTTTCTTTAGATTTATTTTGTATGTTGCAGGGTGGAGCTCCCCTGAGGTCAGTGGTGGGGGAGGTCATTCCATTCTTTTATTGCGGTGACTATGAAAGAATTCCCATAGAATGTTGTTCTGTGTACAGGAATCGTGAAGTGTGTTTTTTGACGAAGGTTAATTTGTTTTCCTTTCTTCCTGTACGGAGCAATTTGATCATATAAATATCTTGGTTCCTTATTGTTCAGGATCCTGTACAATAAAGACAATGCCAAAAATGTTCTCCCATTCTTAACGTTTAACCAATTAAGTTCCTGTAAGTACGGGGATATGTGTTCTCTTCTTTTGACATTCAGTATAAATCTTATGCAACTGTTTTGGAGTTTTTGTATCTTGTAATTTAGAGCACTGTGGATGTTTATAAAAACTGGGGAAGCATAATCATTTTTTGGCATTACAAGTGTGTTGACTAGGTGCGTTTTCGTTTCTTTGCTTAGCATATGTTTTAATGGAAAAAGTGATTTCAGTTTGGCTATTGAGTTTTTAATTATATGTGTGACATGAGAACCCCATTGTAGATTCTCGTCCAATATTATGCCAAGGTTGCGTGCTGTTTCTACTTTCTTTATTTTGGAATTATTCAGTGTAGGGAGGGGGAGTTGTAATTGTTCTAACTTTTTGAGGTTACTCGTTGTGCCTAAAGTTAAAATGTAAGACTTGGATGAATTCAATTTGAGTGCATTACATTCAGACCATTTAGATATTGAATTTAGGTCCTATTGCAATGCTTCTAGGGCCATTGCACTGTTTCTTAATGGTGTTTGTATATATATTTGTGTGTCATCCGCATACTGGTGGTATTTGCAGTGTTTTAGTGAATCATTAAAATCTTTGATGAATAGCGAAAATAGGATAGGTCCTAGAATACTTCCTTGTGGTACTCCTTGTTTGATATCAAGCCAATTAGACATGCACGATTTATTCTCATGTACTAATTTTACACATTGTTGCCTGTTCGTTAGCTAAGACCGAAACCATAACAATTCCTTATTTCTTATGCCGATAGATTTCAATTTCTCTGCCAAAAGGTTGGGGTTTATGGAGTCAAATGCCTTGGTGTAATCAAGGAGTACCAGAAACGAAATTTTACCATTATCCATCCCCTTGGCTATGTCGTCAACAACGCTAACTAAAGTAGTTACCGTGCTGTGCTGTTTCCTGAAGCCTGATTGACGTGGAGAATAGTGGTCATGCAACATCAGATGGTCTACTAATTGTTCTTTTACTATGCGTTCTATAACTTTAGACATAATTGGCAGTACGCTTATTGGTCTTAGATCTTTAACATCAAGGGAAACAGTGGTTTTCGGTACGGGCGTCACTACAGCCTTTTTCCAATCTTCGGGAAATACCCCTTGAGAAAGAGAGCAGTTTATGATGTGAGTTAGGCTCTTTATATGTTCTTGATGTTGCAGCTATCAAATTTACTTGAATTTTTTTCCTGATTATTGTGTCTTCCAGTCTGAAACAGTACCACCACAAAATCTGGCATGTCATATTGTATACTGGAGAATGAATTTGTAGCATCAAACTCATAATAGGTACCAGTGGCAGGTTTCTGTACACATTGATATGTATAAAATTGTAAAAATACTTGTGGATTTTTTATTATATCTGCTTTGTATTTAAGAGCATAACTGGCTTCATATTCAACAACTGGCATTCTTAGCTCCATAGTCTGAATAATGCACTTGCCTTCATCAGGTAGGGTATTAGGCAGAGCTTTCCCTGTAGAGTTTAATGTACTGTACCTCATCAAAGCATTATTATCATTGGCAGCTCTTCTAAATGTCATTCTTAAACCACCCTTCCACATAATATCTTTGTAATCTGAGAAGAATCCTGGCAACAGGCGCATGGGGAACAGTACAGTGTGGCTCTTAGATATAATTTTATCACCAGCCTCAAATCCACCTATTTTGTAGTAAGAAGCCTCGGTTTTGGATAATTTTAGTGTGGCCAAAGCAGTAGAGGTAATGCCGGGATAATCTACTCTGTTTATAACAACACCATGCTTTCTGATCTCAATTTCAGAGAACAGATGTGGCACAAAATCGTCTACCAATCTTATATTTGAATTTGCCGGATAATCTGTACCATCGAGCTTTACAACATCAAATTTGATGTATAGATCTGCTCTGTGGGGGTGTATAAAGCCATCCCCTACATCAAGATGAACCTCAATCTCTGTGTTGGGTTGATTTAAATTTGCAAAGGTCCTCCTGTTTGGGGGGAATGATTGTAGCTCATAACTCTCAATATTTTCCATTTTTTTTGTATGTATTTTTATTTAAATATTAATCTCTATGATTGCAGTTGTTGTGGCTTCAGCAAAATCAACTAATTCTTCCTTTTCATTAGTGACCATCAATTCAATGTTATCTATTCTATTATGGCACACAGGAAAATATAATGTTGGGGATGGAGTGTAGATGATGGGCTCCATAAATTCAGAGTTAGGTTTGAATGTTGCAATGATCCCAGTTTGTTTGTGAGTGCCTATGCCATTTGATTTGGTGATCATACCCTCGGCCACATTACAGTGAATATTTAGAGTCTCTATGTCATCAAGTACATGCCATAAAATGCTCTGAGAGCTATTGTTTTGGGATACACTATGTCATCATGTAATCTAAGTTTCAATATTGAATTTTGGCTGGTGAGATGGAATACCCCCATGATGTTTCAGATACCACAGGGCTTTTTGAAAATTTTCAATTGATGGTTTATTTATTTGAGACATATATCTAAGAACAGATAAACACAGATGTCCGCAATTAACATCTTTGAAATTTTGAACACGGGCATTATTGTAATAAAGATTAGCTGAATTTAGATATTTTATTAAATTTTCAGGTGGAATACCTCCAAATGAATCAAACACAAATGCCTCATTTTTTAAATATTTAAGATAACAGATCCAGTGAGTGCCCTGATTTTTGTACTTATCCAAATTAACAATGCCACACTCTTTGTTGAGTGGTTGTTCTGGTAAAGAATCAGACATGTACACACCTCTAAAATGTTTGATGCCCAGTGGCTTGATTAAAGCTTCAATATCTTGGTTTGTAAGCGGCTCTTGTTTTTTTAAACTTATTCATGGCTCTCTTAACACCTTTGCCTTGTTTCTCCATGGCCAGGTTATGGCGCTTCAATTCATCTAATTCTGCCCTATTCTTCTTGGCATCTATTACTGTTTTTGCTATGGCAGCTGATCCCCCAGCCAAGCTCCCCACAGCCCCAAGTGCTGCTAAGATGGCCGGGATAGTAAATATGAAGCCACCCACATGTGATTTTTTTCTAGATTGTTGTAATTTTTTTAATTGAGGGGTATTAAGCAACAATTTCATACCATGGCCCTTGGCAATACAAGAATTTTTTTTCTTGCGCTGCTTTTTGGTTAAAAGACTATCAATAGTTTTAAGAGATTTAAGACCTGCATAAGGTATTTGATACATAACACCCTTGGCCTTCATTGTAGGTTTATTATATATATATTCACAACCCCCACCCCAGTTTTTGTTTGGTGTTCATAGCTATGGTAGTCCCCAATGCTGCTATTCTCTCACTCAAAGAAGCATCTTTGCTTACAAATCTACCAAATGCAGCCTCTTCTAATTTCTTGTCTGCAACATGTCTCTTGTCAAGATCAGTATGTGTGTTGTATGCTATGTCATGGTCTCTACAAGCAGCATCTAGGGGATTAACACCAGGATCACCTTTGTTTAATCTATGGTCCAATTTTGTGCCTGGACCACAATACTGATAGCCTGGAATGTGTAGTTCAAATGGCAGCTTGTTTATAATGTCATTAACCAGCCCCCGACCCTCAGAAATATTCCAAAATTTAGGTGGTAGAGTATTAATAATTTTTATAAGATATCCAATCCCCTTAGTGTCATTCACTATAAAATTAGACAATTTTGTGCTTATCATGTCCATAATTCCAACCTTTTCATTGTAAAAATTGTGGTTGCCAGCATTTTCCTCCCCAGCTATCACCAATAACCTATCTACAAGTTTCCTGACATCATCAACCCACACAAATTCTTTGGGCAGGGTGTTGTAATGTTTGATTCCACTGCCAGTCTTGATCTGTGACCATATGGGCTTCATTAAGTTGTTATATCTTGCTCCACTGCTAGACTTGACTCTTTTTTGTGTGGGATCATTGTTCTGGTATAGAGCATCTGATTTTATTAATATTTCTTTGTAATGCTCATAATCTTGATCTGTATAGCTGCCAGGTCTCTTCCTAGTCATCAGTTCCCACAATCCAGGTGTGCCACGATACTTAACAAAAGCACCTTTTTCTCCAAGATGAGATTCTGAATATACAATAAGATCATCTCCCATAAATGTTACTCTGAAATTGCCAATTCTATGTATGATGCTACCATCACGCTCTGTGTCAGCATATAAGCCAAAAACCTCATCTTTGTTGTCTTTAGGTGTGCTTAAATATTTTTGAGTAAGAAGACCCAATTCAATAGGATCCAGACTAGCTTCAATTCTTCGAGGAGCAACAGGACTAGGTGTATGAATACTAGAAAGTGGGGTGATTGGATAATCTAATATGTTCCTAGCAGCTACAGGTACAAGCTCTGTGATCAAATTTTGATTTTGCTCTGTAACAGTTTTGATATTTTTACCTAATTCACTAATAGCATCAATAATAGGCTGTTCTGTTTGCTTGTGTTGTTCATGAATTCCTCGGTTCTCTGATTTCCATCCCTTAAATCTTTTTACAAGATAATCTCTTAATTTAAGATCATCAATGATTGGCCTTTTCATGGTTATTTATATATGTTTCAATGTCTACAAAATTGTTGATTTTATTTCTGTATTTGCCACTATTGGGTTTTCTTGTCATATCAATTGTGACAAACCCATAGCTGTCCTGGTTCCAGCACCTACTGCAAAGCTTGGAAAAATCATTGTAGCTCAAGTCCCCACCTACATATTCATCATGTATGTGTTTGAGGTTGGTATGATCTTGATGAAACACACATGCAAAATTGCTGTTGTCTCGGATCAGCTGCTTCGGCATTTTTGAAAAAGTCTGTGCAAGGTAGAAGCAATCAATGTTTTTGTGTCGGCCCTGTGTAAAGAAATTTCTAACCTTGTTTTGATTATCCAGTATAATGTCATCAAACACAACAAAAGAATTATCGAGACATTCATGGAGTGGCTTAACATCTGGTTCAAAAGTGGCTATATCCAGTCCATCATATAGCTTCATCAGCTGCTGATATTTTAATTGTTCCAAGCTCTTAGAGAAGACATAAAAGTGCCTATTTTTCCAGTTTAACCAGTTGGGTGCCAATAAAAAATTATCAATCATTAGTGTAGTTTTACCACAAGCCGATGGCCCAACAATAAGACATCTAATATTTTCAGGCAGCAACTTGCCATTTCTCTTAATCTGCTGTTCAGGTTCTGGCAGCCTTTTTATAACATCCCAGGTGCTCATATTATCACTTTGTTTGCCTCGATCCAGCTGTGTTCTGGAAGTCCTAGCCATTTGACAAATAACTTGTTGCCTTTTCTGCGGATGATTTTTTCTATGAGATATGTGTCAGGCTGTTTAGTTTTGTTGAGTTCTTCTTCATAGAACCTGCCTTTGAGAATTTCTCCTCGGTGATCTTTTATTATATATGTGTTAAGGGTCCCAGGTTTAACTTGATCCACTGTAAATAATTCAGTGCTCCAGTTTCTTGTAAAACCTCTTTTGAATAAGTGCTTATATTTGCTGATTCTTACTTGATCACCCACCTTGTATTTGGCTTTTCTTGTTGTTGGCTGGTATTTAGGATAATAAACAGTATTGATCAATTTTTGCTCATCAGATGAAGTTACTTCAGAGGGTTTCATGTTGATTGTGCAATGGACCGAGTTGTTATATTTTTGTAGAAGTTCTGGAAGAATACTGAACCATTTATAATTACCTTGAAGTGTAAATTGTTTATACATAAGATTTTTTAGGGTTTTGTTGAATCTCTCTAGAATTGAGGCCTTGAGATCACTGTAACTCGAATAATGTTGTATTGACTGGCTTTTAATAAATTGTTGAAACACTGAATTATAAAATTCTTTGCCATTATCTGTTTGCAAATAGCGCGGTGATCTTCCACTCTGATTGATGATTGTCCTGAAGGCTTCTGTAACACATTTTCCAGTCTTGGATTTGAGTGGCACAGCCCAGGCAAATTTTGAAAATGTATCTATGACAGTGAGTAGATACTTGTATCCCTTGTTGATTTTGTCTAAGTTTTTCAGCTGTCCACTTGCCATCTCAATCAAGTCGCACTGCCATAAATCATCTATGCCTTTTGTAACTACTGGCAATCTCTTAAAATTATGTCTGGCTTGTCTGTGTAATTCATCAACAATAATTTGTCTAGACATAATATGTAAACAAGAATATTGCAACTATAGGGTGTTCAGCAGCTGATACTACAGGATTTTCTAAATATAATTTGTCTCCTATTTGTATATTAAATTCCAGAGAGCCATCATCTTCAGCATAAGATGTTTCTAATGTATTGGGGTCTGTAAAATCCTCTAACTCTACACTGGTGATTTTTGCTTTGTTATCAGCATTTGTTATTGATAAGATAGGGTAGTGGTGTGCCTGTGGTTGAAGCCAATATTTGATCTTGATTGGTCTAAGTGTGCCCCCAACAAAAAACTGGTAATAAAATTGTGCAGGGGACAGCACATATTTTTTGCCACCTGGTGTAAATGGTGAATCATATTCTTTGTTGGGGATGCTGTACAATTCAAGAATTACTGTATGTTTAGGATTCTCGATTATGCCTGTTATTTCTTTTTCTGCTGTAAGCAATCTACTTGTTACAGATTCAAGGTGCTCATTGATGGTCCTAACAACATCATCATGGCCTGGCTTGATTTTTATGTCCACAACAAGTTTCTTGTATTGTTGCACAATTTCTTGTAGCTGGGTGGCAAAAACAGACAAAGCATTTGCTTGATTGGATTCCATGGTCCCTAGCTGTTGCTTGATATTAGCTACAATTTGCTGTAAATTTTCAACAACTGCCAATTTTGAATTTTGAGCAGTAAGATCATGGACTTGTCTTCTGATATCCTCAAACAGGGCATGCAGTTCACTAATATGTTGATTAGTTGGTAGAGTGGCCACTGTCTGAGTAAGTTGTTTGATCTCTGTCTGGATATTCTTGATATCTTCTGATTTCAATATGCGATTCACTGCTCTCTTTATATTTTTAAGTTCCTGTGATGTAGGCAGATTTGATACAGTATTTTGCAAAGATTCAAGTGCCAATTTCACATCATTTAATTCAGAAGCATCAACCACACCACGCATAGCATCTTGGAGCAGGGCTATATCTGCCTGAGTGGGTGTTGATTGTTGTAAAATTTGAAGCTTTGTTTGGATATCATCGATCAAGTGATGAAAATGAGATAGCTCAGATTCAGTGTTGAGGTTTTCAAGTTTTGTGATCTGTTGCTGGACACTGGCAAGGGTATCTACAATACCAGGCAGGCAAGATTCTAGAGATTCTTGTACATTTGTCAAATCACTTTGCACTGCTGCTATTGTACCCTCAAGATGGGTTATGGTACTTTGAATTTTTCCAAAATCTTCATATGTTTCAAGTTGCAGCTTAATATTGGCAACACTCCGAGTTATTGCACTCAAAGCATCAGAAGATGGCAAGTTGTTCATAAAATTTTCAAGTGTCTCAATTTTTTCTTTAACCTCGGCTATGGCATTGTTCAAGGGGTCCAGATTAGGTATCTGTAATGATTGAATCTGTTCTTTTAGAGTGGAAATCACTAGATCAAAATCTTCTTGTGATTTTATGCTTTTGACAATTGTTTGGAGCTGTGCCTGGACATTATTTATTTGCTCTTCCAATTGTTGTTTCAATTGCTCAGAGTTGGTGGCCTGGGTCTTAAATTTGGCTTGAAGAGCTGCTACAGCTTCTTCTAAACTTTGAAAATTATCCAATGTGGCCAAATCAGTATATTTCTGAAGCAATAATTTGAGTTCAGAATCAATTTTAAGAAGAGGGTCCATCCATTGTGATTGCAAATTTGTAATTTCTAGTTGAAGACTGGCATTCAGTGTGGTTTGTAAAGCTTGTAAATCACTTCTTAATTTCTTGACTCTGACATCAAGCATCAGAATCTCATCACTGTGATCTTCATGTCTTGTATGGCCAAATATATCATTAGGCATTTTTGTTTTAGCGGTTATTTATTATTGAATATCTAATTCTTAATTCTATAAAAAAGGGTATAAGCTTGTCATAGGATCCCGGGACCTCAATATATAAGCAGTCACCAGCAGAAAAAGTATAAACAGTGCCAGAAATCATGTTTGAGTGCTTAATTCTATAAATATTTCTCCCTATTGAAATCTTGACATTACCCTCAGGGGTTGTAATAAATTGTAATTGTCCACCTACAGGTAATTGGTAATGATTTAAATTATTGTTAAATATGTACAATGTTTTACCTGTTTCATCATCAACATCTGTAAGTATGCTGTTCAGATGAATAATTAACAAAGCACTGAGTTTAGATATTATATCAGAAGAGGGTTGTGGTGTTGGCAGGTCCATAATAGCCTGTTTTTTGAACCCAAATAAGTTCATAGCCATGTTTATTTATTTCAAATCATGCTCTGTAATTGGGCATTGATTGCCATTTTTCAAATCACAATGACCCCATGGTAAAGTATGTATGCCACATGATAAAATGCATCTCTTATCATCATGTGGGTCCAGAGCCACTTTTCGTACAATATTGCTAGTCAACAAATGATCCACACTCTGAATTCTGGATTCTGATGTTCTGATTGTGCTACATGATTTGAGGCAATCTTCATAATCTTCAAATTCAAGCTCTTTGTCAACAGTCACTCTGCCAATGCCCTTGGCTTTTTTGGCAACAACACCACTACATGTTTCAAAACTGTACATCTTGGCCCTTAACCCAGCAAATGCCACAATAACATCACCAAGTGTCTCATCTTTTAACTTGCCAGGCACCTTTTTGTTGTGGTGTTGAATCTCTGTATGTTCACTGGTATCAAAATATTTAAACAATTCAGGCTGTGCTATATCTTGATAAACATTTTCTGTTTGAATATCAAGAACAAAACTATCTGTGTCCATGTACATCAATTTTACACAATCACCATAAAAAGGTTTCAGCACATCATAATAGAGCTTTAACATGTGTAATTTGGCCAATTCCAATATCACAGCCCCTACATAAATAGGTTTATCAAATTTAATCTTTGTTTTTTTCATGTTGAAAAGTGCCATATTTTCATCATAAATTCTTCTATAATTGAAATTAGGCTTTGCAATCAATTTTTTGCTCAGGCTGGGGTCAGTAATTATTTTAACATCAATATGTTTTCTGACATTTTCTATTGTTTTGCCATACACAGAATTGACCATCAATTTAAACAAGGTCTTATCAAAATGGCTCATTGCAGATGTTCGAAGCTCTGTGTTTGTATCAATATATGGCTTCTACCATCTTGAGTGCCTGAACCTCAAAACTTTTCCAACTTTGGTCACTTGAACACCATGATTCATCAGGAACTGGAGGTTTTTGTAATATATGACATAATCCTGTTTTGGCTCCAGAGTCATCATCAATTTCTTTTGTTTAGAGCCAGGTGAGCATTCAACCTCAGGAATTGGGGGCAGATCAGAAAATATGTTGTGTAAATTATCAGGAATTGTCAGATCAACCTCTAAGAACAGGCCATAGTTACTATCATCAAAATCCTTAAGATCTTCAATATTGAAATCTTCAACCCACTCAAGCCCTGCATATGGCAGTTTTTTCATCATAGCATAACCATAGAGGCTGTTGGCATCTACATATAGTATATAATTTGATGGCAGTGCTGGATCATAATCAGGAATATATTTGTTATTTGCTCTGGCATATCTCTGAGAACATTGCACCATGCCTCCTCTTATACATTGTTCCATAAACAGATACATATCTTGATCCTGGATCAGATCCAATTGAATTTTAGTGTTTAAAAACATTGGAGACCATGCTAGGCCCGGAGCACTGTAAAAATACATTGGATCCAGCTTATAATTTTGCATGGAAGATTTTCTGAATGCCTGAAGTATATCAGCTAAGAGGGTCACATCAAGTTTCAAATATGCCTTGTAATAATCACCAAATGTCTGGCATTTTAAATTGTTCCACATCAACTGGGCATGGTGATAATCATCATCAGTGATTCCAGATCCTCTGATTTTGCTGTAAAACTCTTGTTGTGGTGGCAGAGCACACTCATCAAATTTAGAAAAATCTGTAACATAGTCATATGGATATACACCCTTCCGCCTAATTAATTTCAGGTCCTGATTTGGAAACAAAGCACATGTGATTTTGAATTGATCATCAGATAATTGAGTGGCCAGTGTAGCCAGGCTAGCAGACAGAATTCTGTAGGAATCAAGAAATCTTAACCGTTGATATCCCGCGCCTTTTTTTCAAATTTATCAATATTCTGAACAGACATTGGATATTCTAAACCCTCCATTGCTTCATCAAAATTGTGTTCATGTTGTTTATAATAAGTTATTCTCTCAGGATGCCTTAAAACTGGAAACAAAGCAGCTAAAATACACCACAAAAAGCATTTCTCATCATTATTTTCTATGTTAACCACGGCTCTTTTGTTTTTAATATTGGCAGGTAATGGCAGATATGTAGATCCTTGTAATGGGCTGAATTCAGAAATATTAACATAGAGCTTGTGTGGAGATCCGCATAGGCTCCATCCTGATTCTTTTGGAGCAAATTCAGAGTGTTTAATATTCAATTGATCTATCAAACTGCTTATTATTTTGTCTGAATTTGCATTTGAATATACAGCTACAGTTTCTGTTATGTGGGGCTGTGTAAATTTTGTGCCGTTTGGTTTCTTATATTGTGTAAACAATTTGAGGGACAGCTTATAAGAGCCATTTTGTGCATTTAGAATTGCCTGCACATCAGGATTTATAGTGTTCAAAAAATTCATAATACCACATTTTTGCTCTGATTCAAACCGGTAATCCCTAAGTTGGCCATTAAAACTGCTATGGATAGGTGGTGCATAGCGTGGCTGCTTTGCTGCTCTAGCATTAACAGGTGCTTCATGCTTTCTTTTCAGACCAGATGTAGATGGTTGTGGGGGCAATGTTGATGACTGTGCAGAGCAAGTACCTTTATGTTTATATAAGAAATATTCTATGCTATATTTTCTATGGCATTTAGGGCATATTTTTGTGGGAGTTCTGCATTTGTCTGGGTTACAATTTTTTTGGTGCCTGGCCCAATTGGGGCTGGATATATTTTTATTGCATTGATTACAATATTTTTGATTTGGCATTTTTGTTGTTGTTTATTATATGAGATTTCCTGGGGTCCAAATCAAAACTTTATACTTAATAAAAAATATCAATTGGGTTCAGCAGTGTGATTTGTGTGTGTATGTGTGTTAATATTTTTGGCCTTGTTATTTTTGTTGTTGGTTTATTATATAAAATTTCTTGGGATTCAAATCAAAATTCTATGCTTAATAAAAAATATCAGTTGGGTTCAGTGCAGACAAAAAAACTGCATAGCTCTATGTCAATTAGTTCTTGAGATATTAATTATTTTGTATTTAGGAACCACTTTGGCCCCCCTGCCAAAAATTGGCTTTTACTGCACCAGTGTATACTGTCTCTATGATCTTACTTGGGTTATTCCACCAGACTGTATGCTTCAAGTCTCCTACAATCTGGTAGAGCCTGTTCAGATTCTGCCCCCCACTTGTGGGTTCCACTGCCGATCCAGCAATGGTAACAAACAGCACTGTGCTCTGGCTTATATAGATTTATAGAGCCAATAGAAACCTTGCTTATTTAAACCAATCAGAAAACACCACATCATCACATTATGTCATAACCAATTAATCAGAAAACAACACATGCCTAATAATTTATTGCATAATATTGTACAACATTATGCAATAGAAGTGGACCGGAAGTAAATATGTATGGATGTGGGTGGGTGTGGGTGGGTGTAGGTGGGTGAGCATCTTGGCTTAGTTTTAAGTGCTGTGTTCAAAATAAAAATATAGTGGCTGGTAGCTGTATCCAAGCCTTATTATAATTTTTGTTTCTACATTCTGTCACTAATTTTGATCCTAGGATAATTATATTTATGGGGGTGACTCTGCATGGCCCCCAGAGCAACATACTGAAATTTTAAAAAAATCGATAATTTTATTTCTGAATTTTTCACTAGTTTTGATCCTAGGGCAATTATATTTATGGGGGTGACTCTGCATGCCCCCCAGAGCAACATACTCAAATTTTGAAAAAATCGATAATTTTTTGAATTTTGATTATCTCTGGAACCATGAATGCTAGAGACATGGGGCTTGGTGATTTCTCATGGGCATGCCGAGATGCAACTTTTTGATCTCTATAAATTTTTCAAAATATCTTGCTATTCTCTAGATCTTGAATAACTTGCCTATTTTTCAAGATAGGAGCATGGGGGTTGCATATTTGAAATCTAGAGGCTGTTTAGAAGTTTTGTTAAAAAATCGATAATTTTTTGAATTTGTGATTTTTCAAAAACTATCAGTGCTGGAGACTTACAATTTTGTAGGCATATTCTAGGCATGATTCTCTACATTTTTTGTCTCTATAATTTTCCTGATATATGCAATATTTAAGCTGTAAATGCCTAATTTTTATAAATATAATTTTCTGAAAAGTGCAATATTAACAGAATTGTTAATATTTTGAAATCTATACATGCTAGGGCACTATAGCAGTCACTATACTTAAGATATCATACAATATCAAGAGGGGCATATTTTTGACAGGATTATGGACAAAAATCTCACAGATGTGGCTTTTGTAAGTGTAGCCAAATCAATCTGAGGGGGCTCATCATTTCACGGGAAAATCCCGAGGGCATTTTTACAAAAATCTTGGATTAGACAGAGTACCACACTTGAGCAAAAAGCTCATATGGGCATGTTGAGCTAGTTTTAAGTGTAGGCAAATCTGCCTGAGGGGGGCTCATCATTTCTCGGGTTTATAATACCACAAATCACACTACTCGAGAGTGGCAAAGAATGACCGTAAAGCTCCTCTTCCAGCGATGAATTTGAAGATTCCACTAATAAAAGGTCTCAAAGATAACCATTTCGGTTCGTCTGAGGGAATGTTGAGTTGCGTCTTAAGCTCTTCTCATTATTCAACAATGTACATAAAAGAAATCGTGTGAAGTGGTGCAATAATAAAAGAAACTGGTCCATGGAACATTGGGGTAAGGCCCTTTTCAGTGATGAATCGAGATTCGTGCTGTACAGCTCCCGAAAATTGAGAGTTTCGAGGACAGCAACCGAGAAACTTCTCCCCGAATGTCTCGTGCAAGCTGTTCAGGGTGGGGGTCAATCAGTCATGATCTGGAGATGCATGTCTGCTGCAGGTACCGGGATTTTGAGATTCAATCCTGGCTCCATGGGTTCACGAGAATACATCGACACAATGAAAGACAACATGCTCCCGTCCGCCCAGAAGCTCCACAACGAGTACTTCGTCTTCCAGTAGGACAACGCGACTTGCCACACGTCAGCAGCAACGATGGCTTGGATTCAAGCGAGGGAAATCCCATTGTTGCCTTGGCTAGCACGAAGTCCGAACCTGAAAACCTATGGAATACCATTGGTCTTCGTGTAGCCAATGAAGGGAGTAATTTTTGTGTATATATATATCGTCCTGTTGTGTACCTGGTTACATTTGTACTTGATGCAGAGTCTGAAGAAGCCCTTGCTAGAAGGTTGAAACGTTACGTTTAGTTTATTTATGTTTTATAATAAAATAAATTTCTGCCTTGGTCAGCATATTGAGTTTTTCATATACTCATGTATGTACAAGGATAAAATAATGCCGAGTGCTGGTGACTATGTACTCCCTGAGCGAAAATGGATAACTTTGTTAAGTATCCAATATTAATTACATCAATATTGGATATTTATTATATTTGATGATTCACCGCACGTGAAACGAACGGAATGCTCCGTGAAATGCTGGTTTGCGGATCAAAAAATGTAACGTATATTTTTAACAACTTAATAACATACTGCTTTACTTAGGAAAAATGACGTTGAATACACTAGCGAATACAATTTGAGCGAATGAAGTAATTACGAGATGAATAGGCTACATAAAATCATTACTTTCTTACGTCTATAAGTTCACTCTTTATTGTCTTTTCATAGTAACATCGGCCGGCTGATGTCACGGTTTACAGGGTTGCTAAATTGAAGATTCCGGCCTGTAATGGAGCTGGCCGTGCTACCAGGCATCCCTACTTAGTCGAGACAGTCCTTTCCTTTTTAATTTTTTTATTATTATGATTATTATTATCAAGTCTATAATTATTTGCGTTTTTTATGTCATATTTATTTATCTATTACATATCTAACAATTACAGTTTCCGCATAATTAGCATTCTATCAAAACTTAGTACCCGTTAATTCACGTTAAATTGTGCGGCTGTGATTTCATTCTGAGATCTCATAGCAGCCTCAGTCTGCACGGACATTGAACCTCGCACGGCCACTGTCGCTCCCGTGGAATGCAGAGTCAGCTTCATGTCGCATAACCAAGTTGACACGGAGTGCTGACGCCGGTATCTTATCGGGCGTGTGTCCTCAACACATAAACGAAACAACGGCGCGATAAATAAGGAACTACAAAACATCTTACAGTAAGTGTATATTAGGAATCGGCATCCACTAAATTAATGAATTAGCCCAGTATTTCAGTGCATTTAACTTCCAAATAGCAAATTCTCCCCACACACTACAATAAAGCCTGATCTGGAAACCAGACAGGGAACTTGCGTCCGTGCAGACTAATCCAAGCAATCATTCACCCCAATCTAAACTCTCATCCCATCATACTCTCCCCTCAAGCTTAAAACAGTTCTGGATACCAGAATGGTTGTCCCTCCTGTACATAGCATTTCCTATAGTACTATCTATACGATAACTAAAACTAACCAATAAACTAACATAAACTAATCCATAACTACTATTAACAAATTTAATTAACTACCAATCATACAAATGCACAGTAAATTTACAAGAAATCTTTAAGACTTGTTCCGGTCACCAGAACGGTCTATTAAAATAATACAAACTAAAAATTATTAAATGTAGCTATGTATAGAATCTCCATGTATTTTATTTTATTTTTTTGTACTTGTATTTTATGTATGAAAATAAAGATGAGAAGAAGTAGGATAAAAAGGCGGGGGAACCGTTTAAATACAGGAAACTGACGTCCTGGTTTATTTAAAGGTACCAGGACATTGAGAGCATACCCTCGAAAGTACGCGGGTGGAGGCGGGATACTTCGGAAGGTTTCACCCTTTAGATATGTATATGTGCTGTATGTGTATATGTGTATGTATATATGTATGAATATGTATGTGTGTATACATTCTAAAGGCCAATAAATTGTACATAAAGTGCACAGGAAAAAGTCGAGACAGTCCATCAATTCTTCTCCCGATTTTTTAAAACTACAGTCATGAAGCGTATTTGTGGTGGGGGGGATTAACTCACAAACAGACTTGCCAAGAGTTCCCGGTTCGGGGCATGGGTGATCTTTTTAAGTGTCCCTTCATCAATTTAATCATATTATCACTTAACCTCAACGTCGCGATTAGCTAAAAGTGTCAGAAAAGAGACGCTAAATAACAAAAATACAGAGACATGAGTAGTGGAAACCTATTGGTTCTAAGTACTACTTGTAGGTATGCCTAGTATTTAGCCTCAGTTGTGACATATTTTGATGATTTTGATGATTTTTTTATGGATTTTACTGCCTTCGACAATGTTCTAGCCCTATTTTTTGCTCAATCTTATTTTGCGACTTTTTTTGTAAGGTGGTGGAGCTCTTCTTTGTAGGTATGCCATGATCTTACGTGATATAACTTAACCTATTCACTTTTTAACAGCCTTTTACGGGTTAAAATAACCTACAAAGTGTAAATTAATTGTTTCTACGCAACCCTTGTAGGTGGACTTAGTATTTAACCTCAGTTGTGACATATTTTGATGATTTTGATGATTTTTTTTATGGATTTTATAGCATTTGACGATGTTCTAGCCCTATTTTTTGCTCAATGTTATTTTGGGACCTTTTTTGTAAGGTGGTGGGGGCTCTCAACGTAAACGCCTACGGGCCCTCAGCGTAAACGGCTACTCCCCTTTTTTCACGATGTATGTCGTGGCAATAGGTTCAATGCCCCCACTACTACTTTTGGAGGGGGGCACAGTGGGGAGGAACTCGCAGTGTTGCCAAATTACTCCACAAAAATTTTACGACATGATATTTCACAGGCGAAGCTAACCTACAAATAGAAGTTGGCAAGACAGACTAGTACCAAGAAATTTGCTTCACAACCCCCCCTTTTTTTTAAAAAATTTTGCCATATGATATTTCACAGGCGAGGCTAATCTACAAATAGGAGTTGACAGCGATCTATGCTGTAATATTTTGTAGCCTTCTAAGATGATAGGTATGCAGTAAGATGGAGAGTTGGTGACAAATGAGTACGCTAACTGGCAATAGTGGTGGTGCAGTGTTGATGCTCTTGTAACCCCCTCCCCCCTGTTTTTTCTAGCATACTGATCTATTGCATGCTAACCAAAAACTCTTAAGCAATATTGGGAGACAGGCTCGTTTTTTTTTGTAATGCCACGCACGGAAATATGCATACCTCTGTCTTCCACATGTATGTAATGCGATTTGAGGGGAAGGGGGTCAATTAATCTTATGGCTGACAATGTTTCTATAAAATAACAATTCCTATGAACTCTGTAAATTTAGGAGCATATGTTGTATTCATATTTTTACTATCTTCGAGTGTACATTACAAATTCGCAAGCAGATTTTGGCTATCTCGTACCGTTTAAGAGATAAACCTACTCCCGGTCGCCATTTTGGATTTCCGAGCATAGGTTGTATTCACACTTTTACTTATCTTCGAGTGTACATTACAAATCTGCAAACAGATTTTGGCTAACTCCTACTGTTTAAGAGATAAACCTACTTCTGGTCGCCATTTTGAATTTCTGAGCATAGGTTGTATATTCATACTTTTACTTATCTTCGAGTGTACATTACAAATTCGCAAACAGATTTTGGCTATCTCGTACCGTTTAAGAGATAAACCTACTTCCGGTCGCCATTTTTAATTTCCGAGGATAGGTTGTATTCATACTTTTACTTATCTTCGAGTGTACATTACAAATCTGCAAACAGATTTTGCCTGTTTCTCTCTGTTTTAGAGATATTCCAAAAATATATATATATTTGATAAGCAACAACAACAGAGCCATCTATGTGCAAATGTTGGAACTCGATGAATGCTTGAGGGGGACAAGTCATTTTTTTTCAGTACGTCAACATTTTTAACTCTTCTTGCCAGTGAATGGGTTAGGTGACTTGCAACGACGAAGGCCTTCTAGCAATACGAACTTAGCTTATGCCGGCGTAATTCGCTAAAATATCTTTAATTTACATATTTCTCATACCGCCGTATCTTGTTCTATTAGACCTCTTCAAGAAAATCGCCAATTAGTGAAAACTAATTGAGCACAACAGCGAAAGAGGTGCTAATAGGGCAAGCGTACAATGATATGGGGATATGTGAATTGTCGGTTTCTTCGATTCGGATAAATGGATCGAATTGAAACTGGGATGTTTTGCATTTTTTTATATGATAGCTAAAATAACGGAGATTTTGATTGGCTAATAATTTATACGTGGTGTTTTCTGATTGGTTTAAGTTAGCAAGATTTCTATTGGCTCTATAAATCTATATAAGTCAGAGCACAGTACTTATTTCTCACCTTTACTGGATCGGCAGAGGAACCTACATCGCGGGGGATAGAACCTGAACAAACTCCACGAAAGTATAGGAGGGTAGAAGCATATAATTTGGCGGAAAAACCCAAGTAAGGTCATAGAGTTTTTCATAGGGAATAGTTTTATCAGGTTGGTGATATCCCACTAAATTTTATATAATTTTTTTTTTAAATTTAATATAAATAACATATCTGAAATTTCTATCGTTTGTTTGCTCATATTTTAAAGCATATAAAAAATGGAATCACCTACCTGTTTTACTCGTAAGAATGATAAGATCCAATGTGTCACTTGTGGGAAACTAATTTCAAATAATTATTTATCGATACATAAGACAAGGTGTAACGGAGCAAATCGTTTGTTACCTTCTAAAGCCTGTGCTCAATGTGGAAAAGAAATTAGTATTCGAAATCTAAGTAGACATTTGAAAATTTGCAAACCATCGACCGGAGAAGAAACATTGAAAAGAAAAATTGATTATTCTGAAGCTGAAGCTTCTGCTCCAAAACAAATTAAGTTAAATAATAAATATAAACCAGTTACGTCTGCTTTTAATGGTCGACTTCAGGATTTATCATTTACGTCGGAAGCAGGCCGTGATGTTCCTAGTTTCTTGCGTGAAGCGAAAACTTTTGTACTGAATACTTTGAAAAGTAATCTTGAAAATAATTCCATAACAGTATACGTTGATTTATGTTCCGGATATGAGAAAGTCAATGGTACAACAAAAGTTTTTTATCATCGTAGCAAAAACCAGGCTCTTTATTTGGCGGATGTTGAAAATTTGGACGAGTTTTACTCTAATCTGTCAAATGAGTTGATTATGAAACATGACACTTTCGAGGCTAAGGGGTCGGGATGGTCTTTATGTGGTAGTCCTCATACATTAACCATTTACGTGAACAAATTCATTCCTTTTTCTGCATCGAGTTATCTTCCTCTACCACCGACCATTCAAAGCAAGAAAGCAGTGTTAAATATTCAAAATAATAACTCAAAATGCTTTCTTTGGTGCATCTTGGCAGCTCTGCATCCTGTTCATTGGAAAAACAATCCGGAGCAAGTTTATCATTACAAGCACTACGAATCAGAATTTGAAAATGTAATGTCTAGCATTGAATACCCCGTGGCATTGTCAGACATATCAAAGTTCGAGTCGCGCGCACGAGATTCTGATGGAAAACGCATTGCTATTAATGTATATTCTTATACGTCAGAAAAACATCTTGTGCATCCCATCAGGATAAATGATATCAACGATAAAAATGTTCATATAATTAATCTTCTTTTAATTTCAAACAACAATATTCACCATTACTGCCTTATTCGTTCACTATCACGACTAATCAGAAGTCAAGCAACGAAGTATGCAAATCACATCGAGGTTTGTCCAAGGTGTTTGACCACGTTTAATGATCGAAGAGAATTCAATCACCAAATATATACCGCACGGCAAATTGCTATTGAAAAACGTGTCGAACATGAAATATATTGCGGTGACAACAATATTGAATGTTGATGTCCAAAAAGAACGAAGTCGAAGAATTCAAAATGTACAAGGCTTTGTTTGAACATCCAGCCATTATCGTTGCAGATCTTGAATCATTTCTGAAGCCACTGTCCTCCTGCAAACCAAATCCAGATATTTCCTCCACAACGCCATACCAGCTTCATGAACCAAATAGTTTTGGTTACACTGTCATACGACAAGATGAAATAAATAAACCATTTGTATACCGTGGACCGAATGTTATCGAACACTTTTTTGAAAAGATGGAAGAGGAGGTTGAGAAAATTGGCAGCTTCTTGCAAATATCCAAACCGATGAATTCGTTGACACCAGAGGAACAAAAAATATTTGATGAAACTGTCAAGTGTCCAGTGTGCAATCAATAATTCACAAACGAGAATCGTAAAGTGTTTCACCATTCGCACACAGACAGTCGTTTCATCAGCGGAATCTGTAATGCTTGCAACCTCAAAATTCAAAGGCCCAAATTTGTCCCCATATTTTTTCATAATGGATCGAATTACGATTTTCATCACTTAATTCGGAAACTTGGATATGACACACAAAAAATAGATATTCTTGCTCAAAATGAAGAACCATACATTTCTATAAGTAAGAAAGTTAAGATTTCGGTGACAAATGAAACCATAGAGATGAGGTTTCTTGACTCGTTCAGATTTCTCTCTGCAAGTTTGGACGCTCTAGCAAGTAAACTTTGTGACGAACAATTCAAAATTACGAAAGCTAGTTTTCCCAACATGGATATAAAACTGATTAGAAGTAAAGGGATTTATCCGTATGAATACGTAAACAATGAATATAAATTTAATGACGACACTCTCCCTCCTCAAAAAGAATTCTTCAGTCAACTGAGAAAAGCAGGAATTACAGACAAAGAATACGAACATGCACAACTGATGTGGGATAAACTAGAATGTAAAACATTCGGAGATTATCACAACGCATACTTGAAATTAGACGTAACAAGTAGTTGTATTTGTGGTATAACCAGTGCCAGAAAGGATGAGCCCCCTCAAGCAGATTTGGCTATACTTAAAACTTGCTCAACATGTCCATATGAGCTTTTTGCTCAAGTGTGGAATTTTGCCTAATCCAAGATTTTTGTAAAAATGCCCTCGGGAATTTCCCTTCAGAAAGTATGACCCCCCTCAGATTGATTTGTCTACACTTACAAAAGGCACTTCTGAGAGATTGTTGTCCATAAACTTGTAAAAAATATGCCCCTCTTGATGACCACACCTAAAACTAGGCCAAACGTATTAATACGCACATACACCCCCACACTCCCACACACACTGACATTGACCTTGACATGACCTTGATCTTGACTATTTTTTCGATTATTTTTTCGATTATTTTTTCGATTATTTTTTCGATTATTTTTTTCGATTATTTTTTCGATTATTTTTTCGATTATTTTTTCGATTATTTTTTCGATTATTTTGACCTCGACCTTGACCTTGAGATGACCTTGACCTTGATCTTGATCACACCCACACACACACCCACGCACACACCCACCCACACCCACGCACACACCCACACACACACCCACGCACACACCCACCCACATACACCCACACCCACACATATTTACTTCCGGTCCACTTCCTGTCTACTTCCGGTTCACTTCCGGTCCACTTCCGGTTTACTTCCGGTCCACTTCCGGTCCACTTCCGGTCCACTTCCGGTCCACTTCCGGTCCACTTCCGGTCCACTTCCGGTCCACTTCCGGTTTACTTCCGGTCCACTTCCGGTCCACTTCCGGTTTACTTCCGGTTTGCCTACTTCCGGTTTGTCTACTTCCGGTCCACTTGTGGCCAAGTTGTGGCCTATTTCTGGCCAGAGCATAGAGTTTTGATTTGGACCCCAAGAAATTTTATATAAATACCAATGCCAAAAATATCAACACACATACACACATACACATACACACACACACACACAGTACAGTGCTGAACCCAGCTGATATTTTTTATCCAGCATACAGTTTTGATTTGAACCCCAATAAATTTTATATAAATACCAATACCAAAAATATTAACACACATACACACATACACACACATACATACATACACACTTCACATATAAACATATAGATACTTCTTCTGCACAGTCATCAATATTTCCTAACAAAATTGAATGGAAATATTTGTGTGATTGCTCTGTATAGCTTGGATTGCAAGGCCATATTTTGTAATTTTGTAGACCAGGAACTTGACCCTGTGCACCAGAAACAGGCTCTCCACAAATTATGTGAACATCATGGAGCACACAATATATTTTACAATTTTGAGAATCTCAATTTAAATTCAGGAACAAGAGATTTGGATTTGATGTATCTGGAAATATCTTTGCATCTTGAATCAACCTGCAAACAATATTACATGTTAGGCTGGGCTATTTCAACAGCAGTAAATATTTACCAAATGTTTCAATCAGAATAATATCTTCCAGGAAATATAGATACCTGAACATGCAAACATATTTTGAAAGAAGAAACATTGCAAGATATATAAAATCAGACAACCTGTTGGATTGTTTTAGGAAAAAATTTGAAAATCTATCAGAGTATGATTTTTTTAAAGTGCAAAATGAAACAGAGGCAAGATGGGTACTTAACAGTGATGTTGGGTTTGGGTATGTGAGCATAGAATTGGGTTCTGAATATGATGATTTTGAATCCAATACATACTGGCATAGAATTGATGCATACCTGTTGCATTGTTGTTGGGGAAAATATGTTGCTTTTTTTTACAAAAAGTACTTCAAGTTTAGAAAAATTTAGGTTTTACAAATTTTTCCATGATCATAGAATTTATACAAACAGCAGGTGGCCTGTTGATGACATATCATGGGACACAACAATTTCCATACTTGACGAGGCAGGAAAATTGGATGTAAATTCTGGTTTATATTTTAATGAGTTGATTATGTACCTGCTTAAAAACAATATCAATTCTGGCTTATTCAATACAAGATGGACTTAAATAATTAGAGTTTTTACACAAAATATTGAGAGAATATGTTGTTTCTAAGATCAGCATTGATTCTGTAGTACAGTATTGCTGTGGAACATGTCAAGTTCTTGGATTCTGTCATACCTATTCTAATCACAAGTACTATTACAAGGCACGCACCGCATAATTCCAAGCGATGGCATGGATTCCACGATTCCATATCAAACAAAAAAATTATACTGCAATTGGAGCTTCAACAATTTGGGACTGTGCAATATATTGTCTATAAATGTAGGAAAAAATAATATTGTACGGGTTGCAAACAAAACTCCCAATTCAGGTTTCTTAAATTTGAAACAGAATCCAAACTGTCTGGAAGTTCATAAAAGTGGAGCTATTCTACAAGCGGGTCTATCTCAGCTTTTGCATGATATATTTGAGCAAGAGGTGAAGTGTTTATAATATTTGTTGTTATAGAGGTTTGTTCTGAGTATCTTATCAATTATGAACAGCTCTGCTGCATGTTGTGATGATGAATATTTAGTCCTTAAATTTAATAGAGCTGTGCAGTGATGTTGTTATTGGGGATAGGATTCAAATTTTATACAGATTTATGGATAGGAGTGATTGCCATGAAATTATATCTAGATCCCTGTGCAATAATGCTGTTATTGGGAACAGGATTCAAATCCTACACAGATACAGATTCTTGCTGAGCTTAATAGGTGATTGTCATGGAAGATACTCGATATTTCTGCTGTTATTAGGTACAAAATTCAATTACACAGACACAGATATAATATCTAGATGCATACAGAACTATAAATCTATACTCAGCTGTGCGGTGATGCTGTTATTGGGAACAAGATTCAAATCCCACACAGAAACAGATTTTTGCTGGGCTTAGAACTATTATGGATAGGTGATTGCAATGAAATAATATCCCTATACCTGACAGAGCTGTGCAGTGATGCTGTTATTGGGAACAATTTTAACAGAGCTGTGGCTTCCATAAATCTATACTCAATATCCCTATACCTGACAGAGCTGTGCAGTGATGCTGTTATTGGAACAGGATTCAAATTTGCTAAACTTAGAACTATGCCATGAACAAAACTGTGCGGTGATATAATTATTGGGAACAAGCTTCAAATCCCCGCACAATGCTGAGCTTAGAGTGAAGATACCAGTGATATAATTATTGGGAACAGGATTCAAATCATGGATAGGTGATTACCATGAAGATACTCAATATTTTTGTTATTAGGTACAAGATTCAATTATACAGTTATAAAAATATTCATTAACAGAGCTGTGCGGTGATGTTGTTATTGGGAACAGGATTCAAATCCTACACAGATACAGAGCCTTGGAATTATTATGGATAGGTGATTGCCATGAAGATAGATACTCAATATCCCTATACATGACAGAGCTGTGCAATTATTGGGAATTGGAACTTAGGTACAAGATTCAATTACACAGATACAGATACGGAAATAATATCTAGATAACAGAGCTGTAGTTTCCATACTCAATATCATATACCGTGCAGTGATGCTGTTATTGGGAACAAGCTTCAAATCTCACGCAGATATAGAGCTTTGGAATTATTATAGATAAGTGATTGCCATGAAGATAGATATTCAATATCCTATTAGACACAAACACAGTATCAATAAATTTATATTTAACAGAACTGTGCTGTGATGCTGTTATTGGGAACAGGATTCAAATCATAGATAGGTGATTGCCATGAGGATAGATATTAGACACAGACACAGAAATCAATAAATTTATAATATCCCTATACCTGACAAAACTATGCAGTGATGCTATTATTGGGAACAAGCTTCAAATCATGGATAGGTGATTGTTATGAGGATAGATATTAGACACAAACTGGAACATATGTTGAAACGTTTATAAAGGAACAATGGTGGAACGTATGTTGAAACGTTTATAAAGAAACAATGGTGGAAAATATCAGAATCAGATTATTAGGGTATGTATTATTCACATCTTATCCATAACATATCAGCAAGGGTAAATAATATTTTCAAGGCAACCTACACAACACAGCTCTGTTAGAGATAGGGATTATGACAATAACAATATCAACAAGGCTCTATATCTATGTGTGAGATTTGTACCTACACAACACAGCTCTGTTAGGGATTCATAACAGTTCCATGCTGTAGAAATATCAGCAAGGCTCTATTAGATGTTATTTCCATAGTAATCACCTGTCCATAATAATTCCAAGCTCAGCAAGGCTCTGTATCTGTGTGGGATTTGTAATTGTTAGAGATAGGGATATTAAGTATAGAATTAATACTAAATATTATTTTATTTTCTGTATCTGTATCTAATATCTATCTTCATGCCTATCTATAATAATTCCAAGCTCAACATTAAAGCTTGTTCCCAATAACAGCATCACCGCACAGCTCTGTAAGATATAGGGATATTGAGTATAGATTTATAAAATTTGTGTCTAATATCTATCTTCATGGCAATCACTTATCCATAATAATTCCAAGCTCAGTATTAAAGCTTGTTCCCAATAACAGCATCACCACACAGCTCTGTCAGGTATAGGGACATTGAGTATAGATTTATGATTTCATTCTCTGTGTTTGTGTCTAATATCTATCTTCATGGCAATCACTTATCCATAATAATTCCAAGCTCAACATTAAAGCTTGTTCCCAATAACAGCATCACCGCACAGCTCTGTCAGGTATAGAGATATTGAGTATAAAATTTGTGTCTAATATCTATCTTCATGGCAATCACCTATCTATAATAATTCTAAGCACAGCAAGGATTTGTATCCGTGTAGGATTTGAATGCTGTTCTCAATAACACACCTATCTATAATAATTCTAAGCTCAGCAAGAATTTGTATCTGTGTAGGATTTGAATCCTCTCAATAACAGCTTCACCGCACAGCTCTGTCAGGTATAGGGATATTGAGTATAGATTTATGGATAAATATTATTTACCTCTTCATGGCAATCACTTATCCATGATTTGAATCCTGTTCCCAAAAACATTATGACCGCACAGCTCTGTCAAAAGAATATTGAGTATAGATTTACAAAAATTTATTTACTAGATATTATTTCATTCTCTGTGTTCTTTATGACAATTACCTATCTATAATAATTCCAAGCTCAGCAAGGCTCTGTATCTGTTTGTGTCTAATATCTATCTTCATGACAATCACCTATCCATAATAATTCCACTCTGTATCTGTGTAAGATTTGAATCCTGTTCCCAATAATTATATCACCGCACAGCTTTGTTAGGTATAGGGCAATCACCTATCCATGATTTGAATCCTGTTCCCAATAACAGCATAACTACACAGCTCTATTAAATCGAGTATAGATTTATGGATAAATATTATTTCTATATCTAATATCTATCCTCATGGCAATCACCTATCCATGATTTGAATCCTGTTCCCAAAAACAGCATCACTACACAGCTCTGTTAGGTATAGGGATATTGAGTATAGATTTATGTTATTAAATATTATTTCATTCTCTGTGTTTGTGTCCAATAACAGCAGAGATATTGAGTATCTATACTCATGGCAATCACCTATCCATGATTTGAATCTTGTTCCTAATAATATTAACCGCACAGTTTTGTCAGGTATAGGGATATTATAAATTTATTGATTTCTGTGTCTGTGTCTAATATCTATCCTCATGGCAATCACCTATCTATGATTTGAATCCTGTTCCCAATAACAGCATCACAGCACAGTTCTGTCATGTATAAGAATATTGAGTATAGATTTATGGAAAATATTATTTCTGTGTCTGTGTCTAATATCTATCCTCATAACAATCACCTATCCATGATTTGAATCCTGTTCCCAATAACAACATCACCGCACAGCTCTGTCAGGTATAGGGATATTATAAATTTATTGATTTCTGTGTCTGTGTCTAATATCTATCCTCATAACAATCACCTATCCATGATTTGAAGCTTGTTCCCAATAATAGCATCACTGCATAGTTTTGTCAGGTATAGGGATATTATAAATTTATTGATTTCTGTGTCTGTGTCTAATATCTATCCTCATGGCAATCACCTATCTATGATTTGAATCCTGTTCCCAATAACAGCATCACAGCACAGTTCTGTTAAATATAAATTTATTGATACTGTGTTTGTGTCTAATAGGATATTGAATATCTATCTTCATGGCAATCACTTATCTATAATAATTCCAAAGCTCTATATCTGCGTGAGATTTGAAGCTTGTTCCCAATAACAGCATCACTGCACGGTATATGATATTGAGTATGGAAACTACAGCTCTGTTATCTAGATATTATTTCCGTATCTGTATCTGTGTAATTGAATCTTGTACCTAAGTTCCAATTCCCAATAATTGCACAGCTCTGTCATGTATAGGGATATTGAGTATCTATCTTCATGGCAATCACCTATCCATAATAATTCCAAGGCTCTGTATCTGTGTAGGATTTGAATCCTGTTCCCAATAACAACATCACCGCACAGCTCTGTTAATGAATATTTTTATAACTGTATAATTGAATCTTGTACCTAATAACAAAAATATTGAGTATCTTCATGGTAATCACCTATCCATGATTTGAATCCTGTTCCCAATAATTATATCACTGGTATCTTCACTCTAAGCTCAGCATTGTGCGGGGATTTGAAGCTTGTTCCCAATAATTATATCACCGCACAGTTTTGTTCATGGCATAGTTCTAAGTTTAGCAAATTTGAATCCTGTTCCAATAACAGCATCACTGCACAGCTCTGTCAGGTATAGGGATATTGAGTATAGATTTATGGAAGCCACAGCTCTGTTAAAATTGTTCCCAATAACAGCATCACTGCACAGCTCTGTCAGGTATAGGGATATTATTTCATTGCAATCACCTATCCATAATAGTTCTAAGCCCAGCAAAAATCTGTTTCTGTGTGGGATTTGAATCTTGTTCCCAATAACAGCATCACCGCACAGCTGAGTATAGATTTATAGTTCTGTATGCATCTAGATATTATATCTGTGTCTGTGTAATTGAATTTTGTACCTAATAACAGCAGAAATATCGAGTATCTTCCATGACAATCACCTATTAAGCTCAGCAAGAATCTGTATCTGTGTAGGATTTGAATCCTGTTCCCAATAACAGCATTATTGCACAGGGATCTAGATATAATTTCATGGCAATCACTCCTATCCATAAATCTGTATAAAATTTGAATCCTATCCCCAATAACAACATCACTGCACAGCTCTATTAAATTTAAGGACTAAATATTCATCATCACAACATGCAGCAGAGCTGTTCATAATTGATAAGATACTCAGAACAAACCTCTATAACAACAAATATTATAAACACTTCACCTCTTGCTCAAATATATCATGCAAAAGCTGAGATAGACCCGCTTGTAGAATAGCTCCACTTTTATGAACTTCCAGACAGTTTGGATTCTGTTTCAAATTTAAGAAACCTGAATTGGGAGTTTTGTTTGCAACCCGTACAATATTATTTTTTCCTACATTTATAGACAATATATTGCACAGTCCCAAATTGTTGAAGCTCCAATTGCAGTATAATTTTTTTGTTTGATATGGAATCGTGGAATCCATGCCATCGCTTGGAATTATGCGGTGCGTGCCTTGTAATAGTACTTGTGATTAGAATAGGTATGACAGAATCCAAGAACTTGACATGTTCCACAGCAATACTGTACTACAGAATCAATGCTGATCTTAGAAACAACATATTCTCTCAATATTTTGTGTAAAAACTCTAATTATTTAAGTCCATCTTGTATTGAATAAGCCAGAATTGATATTGTTTTTAAGCAGGTACATAATCAACTCATTAAAATATAAACCAGAATTTACATCCAATTTTCCTGCCTCGTCAAGTATGGAAATTGTTGTGTCCCATGATATGTCATCAACAGGCCACCTGCTGTTTGTATAAATTCTATGATCATGGAAAAATTTGTAAAACCTAAATTTTTCTAAACTTGAAGTACTTTTTGTAAAAAAAGCAACATATTTTCCCCAACAACAATGCAACAGGTATGCATCAATTCTATGCCAGTATGTATTGGATTCAAAATCATCATATTCAGAACCCAATTCTATGCTCACATACCCAAACCCAACATCACTGTTAAGTACCCATCTTGCCTCTGTTTCATTTTGCACTTTAAAAAAATCATACTCTGATAGATTTTCAAATTTTTTCCTAAAACAATCCAACAGGTTGTCTGATTTTATATATCTTGCAATGTTTCTTCTTTCAAAATATGTTTGCATGTTCAGGTATCTATATTTCCTGGAAGATATTATTCTGATTGAAACATTTGGTAAATATTTACTGCTGTTGAAATAGCCCAGCCTAACATGTAATATTGTTTGCAGGTTGATTCAAGATGCAAAGATATTTCCAGATACATCAAATCCAAATCTCTTGTTCCTGAATTTAAATTGAGATTCTCAAAATTGTAAAATATATTGTGTGCTCCATGATGTTCACATAATTTGTGGAGAGCCTGTTTCTGGTGCACAGGGTCAAGTTCCTGGTCTACAAAATTACAAAATATGGCCTTGCAATCCAAGCTATACAGAGCAATCACACAAATATTTCCATTCAATTTTGTTAGGAAATATTGATGACTGTGCAGAAGAAGTATCTATATGTTTATATGTGAAGTGTGTATGTATGTATGTGTGTGTATGTGTGTATGTGTGTTAATATTTTTGGTATTGGTATTTATATAAAATTTATTGGGGTTCAAATCAAAACTGTATGCTGGATAAAAAATATCAGCTGGGTTCAGCACTGTACTGTGTGTGTGTGTGTGTATGTGTATGTGTGTATGTGTGTTGATATTTTTGGCATTGGTATTTATATAAAATTTCTTGGGGTCCAAATCAAAACTCTATGCTCTGGCCAGAAATAGGCCACAACTTGGCCACAAGTGGACCGGAAGTAGACAAACCGGAAGTAGGCAAACCGGAAGTAAACCGGAAGTGGACCGGAAGTGGACCGGAAGTAAACCGGAAGTGGACCGGAAGTGGACCGGAAGTGGACCGGAAGTGGACCGGAAGTGGACCGGAAGTGGACCGGAAGTGGACCGGAAGTAAACCGGAAGTGGACCGGAAGTGAACCGGAAGTAGACAGGAAGTGGACCGGAAGTAAATATGTGTGGGTGTGGTTTTATGTGGGTGGGTGTGTGCGTGGGTGTGTGTGTGGGTGTGTGCGTGGGTGTGGGTGGGTGTGTGCGTGGGTGTGTGTGTGGGTGTGATCAAGATCAAGGTCAAGGTCATCTCAAGGTCAAGGTCGAGGTCAAAATAATCGAAAAAATAATCGAAAAAATAATCGAAAAAATAATCGAAAAAAATAATCGAAAAAATAATCGAAAAAATAATCGAAAAAATAATCGAAAAAATAGTCAAGATCAAGGTCATGTCAAGGTCAATGTCAGTGTGTGTGGGAGTGTGGGGGTGTATGTGCGTATTAATACGTTTGGCGTAGTTTTAGGTGTGGGCATCAAGAGGGGCATATTTTTTACAAGTTTATGGACAACAATCTTTCAGAAGTACCTTTTGTAAGTATAGGCACATCAATCCGAGGGGGCTCTTCCTTTCTGAGGGAAATTCCCGAGGGCATTTTTACAAAAATCTTGGATTAGGCAGGGTTCCACACTTGAGTAAAAACTCATATGGACATGTTGAGCTAGTTTTAAGTATAGCCAAATCTGCTTGAGGGGGGCTCATCCTTTCTGGCACTGGTTATACCACAAATACAACTACTGTAACAATACTTGCGGATGTTTTTCAATCATTCAGGAAAACGTCAATGTGTATACAAGTTGGACCCTGCGCATTTCTTCAGCCTCCCGGGATTAGCGTGGTCTGCAATGTTGTTGCAAACAAAAATTAAGTTAGAATTAATAACAGATGTAGACATGTTACTTTTCATCGAGAGAGGGATTCGAGGTGGGATGGTACAATGTGTACAGAGACATGCAGAAACCAACAACATGCACATGGAAGAACAATATGATGCAAATAAACCATCGAATTATATTTTTTACATCGACGTTAATAATCTCAATGGATATGCTATGGTACAGAAACTTCCTTATGGAGGTTTCGAATCGATAGAAACAACTTCCATAAATATTATTGATTTTGACGATTGTGAATTTGGTTTCTTTGCAGAAGTGGATATTGAATTTCCAGACAATTTGCATGATATTTTTTCCGATTTACCACCGGCACCCGAACTTAAATGTCCGCCTAATTCTTATCAACGCAAGCTTTTATTAGCTTTGGAGAAAAAGAAAGATATGTTCTCCATTACAAAAGTCTACAGTTTTTGATTGCGATGGGTGTTAAGGTATTGGATATTAGAACAGTCTTCAGGTTTAAATATTCCGAGTGGCTCAAACCATACGTTGAAACAAACACACAACATAGAACAGTTTCCACTTCCGATTTAGACAAAGATTTTTTGAAATTGATGAATAATGCTGTATATGGCAAGGCAATGGAGAACGTGAGAAATCACGTGGACGTGAGATTGGTTTCATCTGAAAATAAATGCAGTAAGTTGGTGGCTGATCCTAGATTTAAATCACGAAAAATTTACAACGAGAATCTGTCACTTTTCAATCTAGATATAAAAGTGATAAAATTCCGAAAACCAATTTATGTGGGAGCAACAGCTTTAGATTTATCGAAACTTCACATGTTTCAATTTCACTACAATGTTATGCATCCTTGCTACAACGATAGCATTTCATTACTTTACATGGACACCGACAGTTTTATTTATAACATTAAAACAGCCAATCTATATGAAGATGTAAAAAATCCGTCCTTGGTTGATTATTATGATACTTCTTCCTACCCTCAACCAAACAGATTTGGAATTCCATCTAGTAACAAAAAAGTTCTAGGTAAATTGAAAGACGAGTGTAACGGTGACATCATTCTCGAGTTTGCCGGTTTGAGTTCCAAAATGTATACATTTAGAACTGAGAGCAGCATCACGAAGAAAGCTAAAGGTGTTGGTAAAAATACTGTACAAAACAAACTTTCATTTCAAGACTATATTGATTGTGTGAAAAAATTGAAGAAGCAGCTACGATTGGAAAAAATAATCAAAAGTGTAGACCATGTGATTACAACAAACAAAGTTAGGAAAGTAGCATTAGATCCACATGATGATAAAAGATGTATTTTGTCTTGCGGGATCCACACGATGCCTTGGGGGCACTATCGTTTAGATAGTAGTAAGAAATGCAAGCTGACAAATATTTCTATCAACACAAGCATATAAAATAACCATGCCTATGAATCTGTTTGGCTTCAGGAAGCAAGCTATGGAAGTGCCCGTCCAGCCCACGTCAACGTCGAGTTTCAACGAACTCCTGCCTTCCATGCTATCTAAACTTAACGGTCTGTTAATTATACACTTGAATATCATTTTAACCCAGTATGACGAGGATGTGGGCAAAACTTTCTATGTATTCAACAACAACTTGAATTATTACCGGTTCCCCATCTCTGGCAAACTTAAGTTCGACATGAACCCTGAGAACAAAGGGGAGGCCAAGGTTTCCTCTGGCAAGAACATTTATCGCATCAAGCATGATAGGATGGATGCGACTACAACGTACGATGTATCTGCTGGCGATCGCCTGTACGTGGAGCTCTTGGACGACTACGATAAACTCATCCCGCTTTTCATAGAAATGAAAATCACCTACCCTATAATAAATAAACATAGCAACAATGCCTAACGATATTTTTGGTCACACCAAACGCCACGACCACGGCGACGAGCTACTCATGCTCGACGTCAGGGTCAAGAAGTTGCGAAGCGACCTGCAGGTACTGCAGTCCACGCTCAACTCTAGTCTCCAGACCGAGACAGCTAGCCTGCAGTCTCAGTGCCTGGACCCTGTACTCAAAATTGACGCCGAGCTTAAATCGCTGCAGCAAAACTACACCGACCTCGCGTCAATAGACAACTTCGACAACTTGGCACTGAGCGTAGGCAAGCTCCAAAACGAACTTGTGAAGCTGCAGCAAGCACAAACTTCTGACGTGGAACAGGTGAAGCGACACTTGCAAGACCAAACGACCACCATCAAGACTGAACTGCAAAACATTATCCAGAGTATAAAAACTCAAGATGACTACGATCGCGTGAATGCCAGTATTGCCAAATTGCACGAACAGTTTCAATCGTTCGAAATTCCTACGTTGGAAAGCATCAAGGCTGAGCTTCAAACGGATTCTTTGCATGCAGCCATCAACGAAGTCAAAAATAAACTCCAAACGCTACGGGACTTCATCGACAATCTACCTTCGTCCAGCGAGCTGAATGCCATTGCCCGTAGTGTTGCCAACATAAAACTTCAACTTGAGACCTACGAAGATTTCGGGAAGCTGCAAGGCACCATAGCCCATATTGAGGATGCTCTTGCCGTCATCGAAAATGATCTGGCAAACTTACACGAAGCACTGGAATCCAAACTGCCTGGCATCAGGGATACTCTGGCCAGCGTCCAACAGCAGATCACCAAGTTGGAAAATCTGAACACCGAATCAGAATTGTCGCATTTTCATCACTTCATCGACGACATACAGGCTAAGTTGGAAACTTTGCAACAATCCACCCCCACCCAGGACGACATAACACAATTACAAGAAGGCATACGCGCTGCTGCTGCTGCCTCAGAGTTGGACGCGATGAAAAAAGCTTTGGAGTCGCTCCAAAACACGATGGCTACTCTGCCTACCTCGCAGGAACTGAAAAGCGTGAAGAGGGCTCTCAACCGAATACTCAAATCCGACGACATCAAAACATCGAAACCGAAATTGAATTGCTTCTGGAGTCTCTTGCAACCTTGACTACCAACCAGAACATAAGCGAGCTACATGGGTTGTTTGCGGAAATTAGAACCCAGGTCCACGACCTCGCAACCCAGAGCTCCAAGTTGACACTCGTGGAAAGTCTACAGCAGATTATTGCCAATGTGAAAGAGCAAATTGGCAGCATCGAGGCGAGCCAGGAATCAGCCATAACCAATTTCAGTACCCAACTACATGAGTTAAACGAAAAATTCATGAGGCTAATTGTCGATGTGAAGATCAAGCCCGATTACGACACTGTTGTCCGTGATATCGAGGAACACCTGGAATCAATAAACGGTAGATTGGAGGATGTGGAGAGCGAGGTTCGAACCAATGTAAACACTCTGAATGCCAACATCGACAATCTCAAGTCCACTGTTGTCATCGAACTGTACAGCATTCCAAACAGGGAGTTTTCCTCGCTCTTCCATCCGGGTGGCAAACTCTACATGCTGACTCTTGCCAAAGCCTATCACCAGTTTTTCATCGCTGGCACACTTCAGTTCGTCAAGGTTTCATACTGGTCTTTGCCTCACGAAACCCACTACCCAACCATGACCGTGACGAACATCAGTGACGAACCTAAAATAAGAGGAGTGGAGTTGGTCGATTTCACCCACCCCGAAACTCGCGAGACAGCCTATGCCGAAGATGCCACTCAAATTATTGACATAGAAATAGGTGACAAGCTGTACATAGAAAACCCGGCATTGTCTGCGGCCAGAAATCACATCCAAGCTATATTCTTATTTTCACACAATGTCTAGGCAGGCTATTGTGAACGAGCTGCACAAACCTGCACGGCAAAACTACAAACGACTGGCGTAGTGACCAAAGGCATAGACGACCTGTGGCAAGCTGACCTTGTGGAAATGAGCAGTGGCAACTTAAAAAATTTACATAAAATCAACAAGGGGTACAAGTATCTTCTCACCGTTATAGACATATTTTCAAAATTTGCGTGGGCTTTACCCCTCAAGGCAAAAACAGGAACCTGTGTAGTGGAATCATTCAAAACTATTTTCGATAAAAGTAGCAGGCGACCTCGATTTCTTCAAACAGAAAACGGAAAAGAATTCTACAACTCTGTCGTTCGGCAATTTATTCAAAAACAAAATATTCAACATTACTCCACTTTTAGTCACATCAAAGCCAGCATAGTGGAACGTTTCAACCGAACTCTCAAAACATGCATGTGGAAATAGTTCACGCTTCAGGGGAATTACAAGTGGCTCGACATGCTTCCGGAACTCGTTAACAGCTATAATCACAGTTTGCATCGCACGATAAACATGAAACCAGCTGACGGCTACAAATCTGACGAGCGACGTTTAATTTCTACGGTTTATTGTCCAAAGTACAAATTTGCAAGCAAGAAACCGAAATACAAAATTGGAGATCAAGTGAGAATCAGTAAAGTTAAGCGTGCGTTCGAAAAAGGCTTCACAAAAAATTGGAGTACGGAACTTTTCACAGTAGTTCGAGTCTTACCCGGAAACCGTCACACGTATATAATAAAAGATAATCGCGACGAAATTCTGAAAGGTAGATTTTACGAAGAGGAACTTTCTAAAACAAAATACCCCGACACGTATGTTATTGAAAAAGTATTACGTAGAAAAGGTGACAAACTGTTGGTGAAATGGCTGGGACTCGAGGAAAAAAGTTGGATAGACGCAAACGAGGTGATTTGTGTAACGGGTGCTTGGGATGTGGTACGGCGACTGCCAGATTTTCCATCAGAACGTCAGGATAGAAAAATGGCGAGCTTCTACCCGACAACATTCGCTGTCTTATTATTGGACCTTCTGGATGTCGAAAAACAACGTTACTTATTGATAATTTTCTTCTTGCACCCAACTGGTTAAACTGGAAGAACAGACACCTGTATGTTTTCTCCAAAAGTTTGGAGCAATCGAAGTATCGCCAGCTGTCGAAACTGTACGAGGGGCTAGGCATAGCTATATTTGCTTCTGAAGTTATACCACTAGACTGCCGTCTCGAAAATTCGGTGGTGGTTTTTGACGATGTGATCCTGGAGAACCAGAACGAAATTCGCATTTTTTTTACTCAGGGTCGGCACAGAGGCATGGACTGCTTCTACCTTGCTCAGACTTTTTCCAAAATCCCCAAGCAGCTACTCCGAGACAATGCTAATTTTATTTGTTTGTTTCGTCAAGACTACACCAATTTAAAACACGCTTACGATGATTATGTAGGTGGGGACATAAACTACAATCAGTTTTCCAAATTTTGCTCTTCATGCTGGAACCAAGATGAATTTGGATTTGTGACAATAGACATGACGAGGAAACCCAATAACGGAAAATACAGAAACAAAATTAATAATTTTCTGAACGTTGCAACGTTACAAGAAACGTCTTGACCTATTATAAATAACTACATACAAAAAAAATGAAACGAAAACTTGCAGACGACAACCTGAAGCTGCGTAGCTACCTGGCAAAACGGTTTAAGGGGTGGAAATCCGAGAATCGTGGAATTTACGAAGAGAAAAAGCGTCAGGACCAACCTATCATCGATGCCATCAGTGGACTTGGTAAAGAAATCAAAGATGTCACCGAGCAAATCAAAGAGTTAATCAACGAGCTTGTGCCATTCACTGCTCGAAATTATACCATACCCACACCAATATCCAGCATTCACACTACTCCGTTCGAACTTACTTCGGCTCCGAGACGTCAGGCCCTAGGCAGTACCTCTTTGGACAAGCTAGTCGAGCTGGGTCCGTTGGCGAGGGATTACCTAAGCACCGGGAAATTCGAAAAAGACGAGGTATTCGGATTGTACCCGACCATGGAACATAACGAGGGTGTGGTTTGGAAAATTGGAAAATCGAAAGTCACGTTCGAGGGCGACGATGTGTAAATCAATTTGGGCGAGAAGAACAGCTGGACCAGGTATCCCGGCACCGTGGGCCTGTGGGAACTTATCACCAAAAAGCAACCTAAAGATTATACAGACGAGGATTACCAAAGTTACACGGAAATTTTGATCATGACGGACGCCCTGTACCAAAACAACGATGCAACAAAGAAACGCGTGAAATCTAGCAGTGGAGAAAAGTACAGGAACCTCATCAAGCCAATATGGACCCAGCTCAAGACTGGCAGCGGTGTCAAACTCTACAATACGCTTCGTAAAGAGTTTGTTTGGGTAGACGACGTAAGAAAGCTTGTAGATCGATTGCTGGTTATCGCAGGCGAAGAAAATGCAGGCAATCGCAACTTCCACAACGAGAAGCTGGGCATCATGGACATGATTAGCGCCAAGCTTAGCAACTTCATTGTCAACGACAACAAAGGTATAGGTTATCTTATCAAAATCATCAACACCCTGCTTCCCAAATTCTGTAATGTAGCCGAGGGTCGAGGTCTCGTGAACGATATTATCAACAAGCTACCCTTTGAAATGCACCTGCCAGGTTACCAGTACTGCGGTCCGGGTACAAAACTCGAACAGCGACTAGAAAAAAGAGACAAGGGAGTGAACCCACTGGACGCAGCATGCAAGGATCACGATATTGCCTACAATACTCACACCGATCTTGACGCACGTCACGATGCCGACAGGAAGTTGGAGCATGCAGCTTTCGGGAGACTCGTCAGCAGAGATGTCTCGCTAGGTGAACGGGTTGCCGCATTGGGTTCGACCATCGCCATGAACGCAAAACAAAAATTGGGGTGGGGGCTGTAAATAAATAACACCCTGTGAAAAAAAAGCAACTTGTATAACCAACCTATCATCACTTCATTGCATTAGTGGGCAAAGCCTTACCTTTTCACGATATATATAAATAACATACTATTACCATGAAGCCCAAAGGTGTCGTTTACCAAATACCCTACGCAAACCTCAAGTCTCTCGGAGCTCTTGATGGATTGCTTACCAAAAAGCAGCGCGAGAAGAAACATTCCTGCTTGGCAAAAGGTCATGGAATGAAATTGCTGCTTAGCATTCCTCAGTTGAGGAGGTTACAAGGTTCGCGAAAGCAGCAAAAGACTGGAGGTTTCATATTCAGCATCCCGGCTATTTTGGCAGCATTGGGCGCTGTAGGCAGCTTAGCAGGAGGCAGTGCCGCCATTGCCAAGACCGTCATCGATGCAAAAAAGAACAAGGCCGAGTTGGAACAGCAGAAACGCCAGAACCTGGCTATGGAGAAAAAGGGGAAAGGTGTGACCAAAAAGCGAAAAAAACAACCTCGAAGCTTTGAAAAAATTTTAAAAAAAGAAGAGCCCCTGTCCAACTTCGATATTGAATCTTTGATCGAATCGTTGGGGATCAAGCACTTCAGGGGCGTTTTCATGTATGATTCTCTACCCTCTGTTGTGAAGAAAAAAGAGTGTGGTGTGGTTAACCTGGACAGTTACGAAAATCCAGGTACACATTGGATATGCTACCTCAAAGCAGCCAACAACAACAACAAAGCATTTGTTTTCGATTCATTCGGAGGCACGCCACCTGCTGGGTTGGTAAAGTATCTCAGTGTTGCCAACCTCTACTACAATGACGAACGCATCCAGGGTTTCAGCGATGTGAACTGTGGCCATCTCTGCGTTTCCATGCTTGTCTTCCTCTCGCAATTAAATAACCCAACAATCGAGGATTTCCAGAAAGCATTGTGGCACCTAAAGCACTATGGGAGTATTCCATCTCACAAGCGAGACTTCGCTTCTGAAACTCGCATTGCATGACGCTATCATCATATCCTAAATCTATTGCTCTTCGTGCATTCTACAGCATGTACCTGATACCTAACGTGACGGTACACAACAATACCATCAAAATTGGCAGCGAAAAAATCAGCATCACCCCTGGCCAGTACAACCTGTCTACCTTGCAGGCTCAATTGCCAAGAAGTGTACTGCTGTCGCAAAATTCTGTAACTCACAGGGTGGAACTGGTGTCTGCCACGGAAATTGTAGACCTGGGTACCATCGGAGAGCTTTTGGGATTCGAGAACAACACAAAGCTCGAACCTGGCATCAAGCATATTGGTGCTAACATTCCTAAATTTCTAGCCATCGAGACTCTGAACATACATTGCAATGTGGCAGAAGGTATGATCACCAAATCCTCGGACGGCATCCCAGGGAGTCACAAGCAGACAGGTATTACCGCTACGTTCAAACCAAACTCTGAGTTCATGGAGCCAATTATCTACACACCCTCCCCACCGATATACTTTCCTGTATCTCGTAATCGCATAGACAACATAGAATTGGCAATTACCAACGAGAAGGGAGAGGTGGTTGATTTTGCAGGAGCCACGACCGCTGCCGTCGTGGAGATTAACATATAATAAATAACCATCATGGAGCAAATCGAAAGTTACGAGTTGCAGTCCTTCCCACCCAATCGTCGAACGTTTGCCAACCTCAATGAAGCGAATCGAGAGATAGAATACGACGTGGACGTCGGGGATGGATTCATTCACCCTCACAGAGCTGATTTGTATATCAAGTTTGATGTTGTGAAGAGAGACAACGGCGAAGCATTCCTTGCCAATGCAAATTTAAGACTTGTAGATAATTTTGTGCCGTACCTGTTCTCGCAGGTGGAAGTTAGAAAGCATGGCACCGTCATCGATAGGGTTGACTACCCTGGGATTACCTCTACAGCTGTGGGAACACTGAAACTCTCGAAGACCGATGCAGCATACTACCAGGCAGGGGGATTCGAAGCAGGTACAAAGATCAAAACTCAAAGTCACACAGTACTGTTTCCCATGCGCCTGCTTCCTGGCTTCTCTCCGACTACACAGAGATTATGTGGAAGGGTGGTTTGCGCGCCACTTTTCGCAGAAGCGCAAACGACAACAATGCGCTGATGCGTTACAGCACCTTAAGTGCAGACAGTTCAGCACTTCCCAACACACTACCCGATCCTACCAAGTGCATCATCCAGTCCATGGAGCTGCGCATGCCCGTAGTGGAATACGAAACTAACTACGCTCTCAAGTACAAAGCAGACATTTTGAAGAATCCCCAGGTACCCATCCAATTTTACGGTTACCAGTGCGTGCAGAAACCTGCTTCCGGCAACCATTTTGAATTTGACGTGACCACACAGTTTAACAGCATCCGGTACGATATGCCAGAGTTTGTGGTCGTGCTCTTCCAGACAGGGGAGGACAACAACTAAGAAAAAAATTCGAGCCAGTTCGACAATTGCAACATCAAGAACATCTACCTGAAAAATGGCAGGAACGAGATATTCCCGCGTGAGAACTACAACCTGAACATTGCAAACAACGACTACCTGAAACTGTACGAGGCATACACAAGAGAGTGACCTCCGGCAACGTGGACGTGTACTACAACCCCAATGAGTTCATAGCCCGCAGACCCATATTCGTCATTAACACATCGAAGAGAAAGCAGGTGGTTGTTAACGATCGCACCAACATCAAGATTGTCTGTGAGTTCCACGATGCTCTGCCTGCGGACACACTGTGCAGCGTCATCCTTATTGCAGAGAAAACTTTTGTGTATGATATCAAGAATGAAAGAGTGACTGAACAGTTTTAAATACAAAAAAAAAAAAAAATGGATAATTCTATAAAAATTACACTGACCTTAGATCCAAAACATTCTTCATACATAAAAAAATCGCTATACTATAGAAATTTATGGCAATACTAAGTAGTGCCAACTTCTATTTGTAGGTTAGCTTCGCCTGTGAAATATCATATGGTAGAATGTTTGTGGAGTAATTTGGCAACACTGCGAGCCCTTCCCACCCTCCAAAAGTAGTAGTGGGGGCATTGAACCTATTGCCACGACATACATTGTGAAAAAAGGGGCGTAGCCGTTTACGTTGAGGGCCACCCACCACCTTACAAAAAAGGTCCCAAAACAAGATTGAGCAAAAAATAGGGGTAGAACATCGTCAAATGCTATAAAATCCATAAAAAAAATCATCAAAATCATCAAAATATGTCACAACTGAATCTAAATACTAGGCATACCTACAAGGAGTACTTAGAACCAATAGGTTTCCACTACTGACA